>NC_058083.1:435395213-436072713 GCF_014858855.1 Bufo gargarizans | reverse complement strand
ATGACATCACTAGCTTAGGGTAAGGAGCATCAAGACCTTCGCAAACAGCTGATTGGCAAGGGTTCAGGACGTCTGACCCCCACCAATCAGATGTTGTTGAACTATCCAGAGGATAGGTAATCAGTTACAAGGAGTCAGATAACCCCTTTACAGGATAACTGTCATATTTTTATTTATTTGCTAGTTTTTTAGAGCTAGGCATGTATACCTGAGTTAGTCTGTCAATGATTGCCAAAAGATCTGTAATTACCTTATAATAACAGCTTTCATTAATGTCCTCTGTCCCTTTCCACTGCTCCCTTAAAAGACCGTTGCTAGGGCTCGTCTGTCTTCCTTTTAGTATAAACAGAAGACTGAGGGGCGGTCCTTCACACTGCATGCCTGCATTAGGCTTCAGAGTGAGGAGGCGTGTCTCTCAGTAATCCAATCTGATTGGCTGGCAGGAAGCTGCTGGCTACAGCAAGTTTGTATGTGACCTAAGGGAAAGCAGTTTTGGCCTCAGAGAACTGGCAGAGGAGCCATCCTGAAAAGATCCTTATAATTCAAAACTGCTGTAACTAAGGGGAAAACTCAAGGAAAACAGTGGTAAGTGAAGAAACTGAAGATTGCTTTATGCATAATGCTGCTGCAGCAGTAACATATGCTAAAATTGATTGTTTTATGAAAATATGACAGTTATCCTTTAAGGTTAAGGCTACAGCATGTATAGTTTTGATCTAAGACATACGTTATCATTATACGTGTAATGTTTCTTTAAAATGCTTCAATTTACTAAAGACCATTCCCCTAATCGATTTAGAAAACCAACAGTTAGTAATTGAAAAGCCTATTAGTTTCACTCCTTCCCGAGGTTAGTTAGAGGTTGTACTACATATCATAGGATGATGGAATCAATACTATTTATTGGTGTCCTGGCAGCTGTAATTGCAATGGCAGACTGAAATACATGAACAGAGGAAAAGTGGAACTCTCCAGGGAACAGGTGAAGAAAACTAAATCAGCGCTCATTTCATATCAGACACTTCAACTGTATATGAATTTACAAAGGAAAAGACTTACATGCCTAAAGGGAATGTATCACCTATACTTATTACCAATTAAAATCGATAGTGGAATATATTATTTTTTCTTAATCTGTTTTTATTTAATGATTGTGGATATTTTTATTCTATTTTCTGTACATGATTATGGGGCAGCCATCATGCTTGAGCTACTGTTAAGATCATTTAGAGATATCCTTTACAGCATCCATATGGACCATGGGCACAATGGACAGATGACCCATTGACATCTATGAGAGAATGTTCACGACCTGCTTATATAGTTCATTGTGCAGGGAGGGGGAGTAGATCAGCTGTGACCACCTATTGTGAATGGGGGATCCTGTGTTTTTCATACAGAGTTGTTATTTGTTATTGTAATTCTGCTTGTGATGATAATGAGATGACTGCCAAAAAGTGATCGTTACAGAACAGGAAGTGTCAGTATATTATGAATCTTAGTGGTCAGCGCAAAAACTGCAATATATTTTGGTGATTTTTCTTTATTCTGCCAGATTCTGCTCCTGCAAGTGCCAGGGCTGGGCTTTAGGCCGCATGCACACGACTGTGGTGTGTTTTGTGGTCCGCAAATCGCGGATACACAAAACACGGATGGCGTCCGTGCGCGTTTCGCAACTTGCGGAACAGCACGGACAGCCTTTACATATAACTGCCTATTCTTGTCCGCAAAGCGCGGACAAGAATAGGACATGTTATATTTTTTGGGCGGAATGGAGCAATGGATGCTGACAGCACATGGAGTGCTGTCCGCATCTCTTGCGGCCCCATTTAAGTGAATGGGTCCGCATCTAAGCCACCAAAACGGCGGCTCGGATGCGGACCAAAACAACGGCCGTGTCTATGAGGCCTTACTGTGAACTACTCGGAGCACAGTTGTGCCTGTGCTCTGAGTGACAACTCTAGCATCCAGTCAGGAGACCATACAGCTGCCACACAGGAGAGGTTCTCAGAGAAGCTGTGAAAGCTGGCAGCACTCATAGCGAAGCCCCATCTCTAGGGCACATGCTGGAGCAGAATTCAGCACAATAAACGTTCATATTCACACTACTCTTGGTAATAAAATCTCTACAAAGGGTATACTTGTACTGCTCCCCCCCCCTTCCCACACACACACTCTCACACTTAGTGCTGTCATCAGTTCTGCATTGTCAAAACTGCTGACAGACTCCCACATTCTAGTCTAATGTTGATAACTAGCGCATGGAAAATAAAACAACTATAACAACATATTGTCACTCATTGGGGAAGATTTATCAAAACCGGTGTAAAGGAAAACTAACTTAGTTGTCCAAAGCAACCAATCAGATTCCACCTTTCATTTTTCAGAGGCCCTTTGAAAAATGAAAGGTAGAATATGACTGGTTGCTCTGGGCAACTAAGCCAGTTTTCTTTTACTCCAGTTTTGATAAACCTCCCCCATTGTCTTTATCACAGATGTCAGAACCCCACAGATTGGATATTGGAATACCTCTAATGTTTGTACGTAGTCCACCCTTCCAAGTCTGACTAAATTAATAATATATATATATAGCTCACAGCCAAGTATTATATGGATAATATGTATGAAATCTCTCAAGTTCATTTGTGAGAACGCTTCCACAATTATCTGACCATGTTACTAAAATAGTCAGCATGTATCTTAAAGGGGTTTTCCAGGCTCCTGATATTGATGACCTAGACTGAGGATAGGTCATTAATATCCAATCAGTAAGGGTCACCACCTCGCACCCCACTATCAGCTTTTCCCTGCAGCCTCTGGTGCTGGAACTAGGATAGAACAGGAAGCACAGCTCCGTTCAAGGTGGAGTGGACGTGCCGGGTTACTGCAGCTCAAAGCAGGGAACAACTGACCAGCGGGTGTGCCTGAGGATAGCTCATTAATATCAGGAGCCTCGAAAACCCTTTTAAGAATGACACATCCAGCTTTGGTAAGGTTGGCTTATAATTGTCTATTGGTTAAGGCCTCTGTTCTATCTTTTTGAGGAACGGAAGTACGGGACGAAACCCCATGGAAGCACTCTGTAGTGCTTCCGTAGGGTTCCGTTCTTCCGTTCCGCATCTCCGGATTTGCAGACCCATTGAAGTGAATGGGTCCACATCCGTGATGCGGAATGCCCACAGAACGGCACCCATGTATTGCGGATCCGCAAATGCGGTCCGCAATACGGCAACGCGGCGCACACGTGAAAGAGGCCTAAAAGGGGTAAACTGTACAACCCACTGCTTTTTAAAAAGGTACATGCTTCTAACTTTCCCTAAAACTTAAAATTTACTTACAATTATCTGTATAACAATAAAATGGAAGTTAAGACAGATTCATATATTTTATTGGCTTACAGAGATATTGGCATTTTTCTGTTTTGTTGCAGAAGCCATTTTTGCAAAAAATATGGTTGTCTCATTTGAAAAAAACTTTTCAGAAACTGATTACACGTCGTCATTGTGTCAGGATGATGAATTATTAATAAAGTGACAGTTTTACCATCAGTTTCTGAAAAGCTCGTTTAAAAGGGGTTTTCTGGGAATAGAATATTGATGACTTATCCTCAGGATAGGTCATCAATATCTGGTCGGTGGGGGTCTGACACCTAGGACCACCACTAATCAGCTGTCTGAAGAGACCACAGCATACCAAGCACAGCGCCGTACTTTGTATAGCAGCTGTGCTTGGTATTGCAGCCCAGGCCCATTCACTTAAATGGGATTGAGCTGCACATAGGTCATGTGACCAATGAACATGACATTACTGGCCTAGGAAGGGGCCGCAGTGCTCCCCAGCAGGGGTTCCGGAGTCAGATTCCACTGATCAGATATTGATTACCTATTCTGAGGAAAGTCAAAAAATTCCATGGACATCAACCCACAACTCACAACTTTTAGGCTACATCATAGTCTTTTTGTAGTCAAAACTTTGCATTTTTATGTACATTTTTTGATTGATTGAATATAAGGAACCATTGAGTGAAATGCTGACGTCCACGGAATTTTTTGAGTTTACTGAGCGCTGAATGTGGATCCATCAGTGGGATAGTCTGCTGCATTCCTGATGGGTAATCATAAGGGACAATGGTGCTATCCTGAGGAGAGGTCATCAATATTCTACTTTCAGAAAACCCATTTGAGGACGGGGTCACACGTGACTGATTAGCTGCGGATTTACGTGCGGCAAATCCGCAGAGTTGTACAGTACCAGCAAAGTGGATGAAGTTCTCTGAATTCTGATCTACAGGCTGTGAAAAAAAAAAAACGCAGCAGAAAACCTTCGGGTCTGAAATCCGCATCATGTCAATTTATACAGCGGATTTCGCCCTTTCCAATGCAGAGGGTGAAATCTGCTGGCTTTTCCGCTGCAAAAAAACGTAACACATGCGGTCTTTTGTGTTTGTTCATTAATTTGTTTGCGGCAGAAATGCAACAAAAACTGCAGCGGAATTTTCCGCTGGATTTTCCATCATATGTCTTAAGGCACAGACCTGTAGGTATTTTCACAAAAATGGCAATATAGCAAAAAAAAAAAAAGACAACCATGATCAATGATATAACTTTTAAATCTGAAGTGTGTATCAATTTTTGCTTTTTGGGTGGAAATCCCCTTTAAAGGACATCTGTCAGCAGATTTGTACCTATGAGACCTGTTACACGTTCGCTTGGCAGCTGAAGGCATCTGTGTTGGTCCCATGTTCATATGTGCCCGCATTACTGAGAAAAATGGTTGTTTTAATATATGCAAATGAGCATCTAGGAGCAACGGGGGCGTTGTCAATACACCTAGAGGCTCTGATCTCCCTGCAACAACCACACCCTCTGCACTTTGACAATGTCAGGCAGGTGTCAATGAAATTGCAGACAGTGCGGTAATTGCAGAGAGAGCTGAGCCTCTAGGTGTAATGGCAACGCCCCCATTGCTCCTAGAGGCTCATTTGCATACATTAAAACATCATTTTTATCAGCAATGCGGACACATATGAACATGGGACCAACACAGATGCCCTCAGCCGCCAAGTGCACATGTAACAGGTCAGCCAGTGTCATAGGTACAAATCTGCTGACAGATGCCCTGTAATTGAAAAAAAAAGAGTTTTCTTAATTAATTTCTACACATTTCTTAGTGGCTTAGCGGAAAAAATACTGATCTAAAATTATATTATAAGGCCACAGTAAAAGCACAATGACATAGCAATGACAATGATCAAATGGGCAAGGAAGACCAATATTAAAATGCGTCTTTCAAAGAGCCATGGCCTCATTTCAACGATATCAGCAGACCGCAGTGCCAATAATCCCTTCTGCATATGAATGGCAAATCGGATTCCATAATCCATAGACAGACACGTCACTTTATTTCTGTTCGGGGTTTATGTAATTTCCCTTATCTCTGTAGTATTTACATTACATTTCTCCATCTCTTTGAAACTTACTTCCAGTACCGGACGGATTAAAAAGATATTTTCAATCACGGATTACAAAGGATATTTACCCTTATCAAGAAGCAATTACATTACTTCCACCTGTATACAAAGGGAAGGATTAAAACCCACTGCTGGAGGGAGGCACGGACAAGATGCTGCAGAGTCAAAAGGATTTGAGCGCTTGTTAAGAACATCACTCCAATTAGCTGAGGTCATTTTAAAAATGTGGCATGTGAAATGTCACTTACAAAATGGATTTCAGATATGGCTTTTCTTAGGATACAATAGAACGTGTTTGGATATGGCTCTTCTGTGGTGGTATGCAGTAATGTGCGGGGGATGAACCGTAGTTACATTTCACTGCCAAATATATAAAACTAAACTTTATAAAACGATAACATAAGATTAATGTTAAAAAAAATAATAATCTGGCATCATACAGTACATGACAATCTCTTTCTAACAAAGCTAGAACCAGCCCTGTACCTCCCATGGATCCAGAGATTCACCCATTCATTGCTCACTTTGCTCTGCAAGATTTATTTCAAGCTGGTAGCTTAGGCCTCATGCACACGACCGTTGTTTGGGTCCGCATCCGAGCTGCCGTTTTGGCAAAAGAAGCAGACAGCACTCCGTGTGCTGTCCGCATCCGTGGCTCCGTTCCGCAGCCCCGCTAAAAAAATATAACATGTCCTATTCTTGTCCGCACCCGTTCCGTTTATATTGCCGGCACCCGTTCCACAAATTGCGGAAGGCAACACAGACGGCTTCTGTTTTTTTTTTTTTCCGCGGTTTGCGGACCGCCAAAAACGGCACGGTCGTGTGCATGAGGCCTTAGGTTATTTTCACCCTAGTGGCAGGACGGATCCAACAGGCTTTTCAGCCTGTCGGATCCGTCATGTCGCCATGCCGCCGGGCTGCCGCTCCGTCCCCATTGACTATAATAGGGACGGGGCAGGAGCTCCGGCGCAGCACGGCAGTGCACGGCGAGAGGCCGTCGGACTAAAAAGTTGGACATACAGTATTTTTAGTCCGGCGGCCTTTCGCTGTGCACTGCCGTGCTGCGCCGGAGCTCTGCCCCCGTCCTCATTATAATCAATGGGGACAGAGCGGCACAGCGAAATGGCGGCAGAACGGATCCAACAGGGTGAACAGCCTGTCAGATCCGTCCTGCCGCTAGTGTGAAAGTACTCTAAGGGGGCATGTCCTGTTTACTGCTGAATCTGCCTACCAGTATCTGCTACAGCTTCTAACAGAAGGGTTGGTGCCAGCTGATGAATGGAACTGAGCATGTGCGACCACCTTGGAAAAGTTACTGAAGTGGACAGAGAAATAAAGAAAAGAACAAACAGCAGGTGGCGCTATACATTTTACTGAATTATTCAGTGGCTATACTAGATTTTTAATTAAATACAATTAGAGAAGTATCCAGATCCAGGTTTGCAAAATGTCGAAATTTTTTCATGAATGTTGTAATTACACTTTTAGTTAAAATATAACTTTTATTTCAGCGTTAAAAAAATTCAAAAGCCCCTATTATTACATAACTCATTAATAATTAAATATCTTGATAGTTCACCGCAATCACATCAGAGTAGGGACAGATTATCACGAGGCGGGACTAGATTCGTCCTTCTTACGGTTTGATGATATTCCTATCCTGATAGTTGTATTTGCGTTTTTGGGGTTTTGGGACCAACATTACTGTCCCTACAATATTTCTGGGACTTTCATGGCCTACAGGCAGAGCACCAGCCTTGGAAGGGGCGACCACACCTCTCGGTGGCTAAACCCTTTCTTGATATCTGTCCAGACCCTGTTAGCCGAATGTTGTCCCAAAGTTAGCGATTATTAAGTCCCGACGCTGTGTTTCCCTAGTAAAAAACGAGTTCCTCAGGGACAAAAATTCTAGATATGAGGATTTTCACCGACAGCTAAAATGTCACCTCAGAAAAAACTAACACCCCATGATGAGGGGTACATGGTCAAGAAGCTGAAAGCTCAGATATGGGCTACTTGATGCAAGGTGTCTATACTAAGTTCAAGATATGGCGCCTTAAATACGGAAAGTCCCCTTAAACTCCTCCCCATCACTTCCTGTGATAATGAAAAAAATCTAATAATCAAAAGATATATTTAAATATGATAAGGTTTCTATCAAAAGTATCTGCTCCATCTTGTCTGAACATAAAGAAGCAGCACAGATAAATGCTGTATTAATTACCTTCAAAGCCCACTGATAATATGAAAAAACGCCGCTATGGGACGCATATGTGTTCCACACACAGGCCGGAAGTCGTTGCGAGTGATCACTCCGCCAGTGGAAAACATATGCGTTCCACCTGCGTTCCACCTGCCGAGAAGACTAAGGCCCCTTTCACACGGGCGTTGTGGGAAAAAGTTGCGAGTGCGTTGCGGGAACATGCGCGATTTTTCCGTGCGAGTGAAAAACATTGTAATGCATTTTGCATGTTTGGTACCCAACTTCACAGAAGTTCGGATTTGAGTTAGGTATTCTGTAGATTGTATTATTTTCCCTTATAACATGGTTATAAGGGAAAATAATAGCATTCTTAATACAGAATGCTTAGTACAATAGGGCTGGAGGGGTTAAAAAATATATTTTTTTTTTTTAACTCACCTTAATCCACTTGATTGCGCAGCCGGCATCTTTTCTGTCTTCTTCTTTGCTGTGCACAGGAATAGGATCTTTGATGACGTCACTGTGTTCATCACATGGTCCAATCACATGGTTCATCACCATGGTGAGGGACCATGTGATTGGATCATGTGATGTGACGTCACCACAGGTCCTTAGCCGGCAGCTCAATATTACAGAAGAAGACAGAGATCCGCAACTACGCGATCAAGTGGACTCAGTGAGTTAATTTTTAACCTTAACCTCTCCATCACTATTTTACTTTGCATTCTGTATTCAGAATGCTATTATTTTCCCTTATAACCATGTTATAAGGAAAAAATAATACGATCGTCACCTAGCAACCATGCGTGAAAATCGCACCACATCCGCACTTGCTTGCGGATGCTTGCAATTTTCACGCGGCCCCATTCACTTCTATGGGGCCTGCGTTGCGTTAAAAACGCAGAATATAGAGCAGGCTGCGATTTTCACATTTTCACGCTTCCCTTCCTTGAAATCCTGAGATCCAGAAATGATCCATAGGGCATATAACATTTATGTAAATCCGCAGAATACATATTAAGACACATATAATTTATTTTATACTAGCAAAAGGACCCGGCTTTGCACGGGTATATTTAATCTATTTTATTTAATGTTTGTGTGTATCGTTAAAAGATAGACAGTATCCCCCATAACAGTGACCTCTACAGTACCACTGTCTGCTAAGCTGTGTATCTAATCCTATCCTGTGTGCTACTGCCTGCTGAGCTCTGTATCTAATCCTATCCTGTGTGATACTGTGTGCTGAGCTGTGTATCTAATCCGATCCTGTGTGATACTGTCTGCTGAGCTGTGTATCAAATCCTATCCTGTGTGATACTGTCTGCTGAGCTGTGTATCAAATCCTATCCTGTGTGATACTGTCTGCTGAGCTGTGTATCAAATCCTATCCTGTGTGATACTGTCTTCTGAGCTGTGTATCTAATCCTATCATGTGTGATACTGTCTGCTGAGCTGTGTATCAAGCACTACAAAGAAACTGGCTCACATGCGGACCGCCCCAGGAAAGTAAGACCAAGTGTCACCTCTGCTGCAGAGGATAAATTCATCCAAGTCACCAGCCTCAGAAATCGCAGGTTAACAGCAGCTCAGATTAGAGACCGGGTCAATGCCACACAGAGTTCTAGCAGCAGACACATCTCTAGAACAACTGTTAAGAGGAGACTGTGTGAATCAGGCCTTCATGGTAGAATATCTGCTAGGAAACCACTGCTAAGGACAGGCAACAAGCAGAAGAGACTTGTTTGGGCTAAAGAACACAATGAATGGACATTAGACCAGTGGAAAACTGTGCTTTGGTCTGATGAGTCCAAATTTGAGATCTTTGGTTCCAACCACCGTGTCTTTGTGCGACGCAGAAAAGGTGAACGGATGGACTCTACATGCCTGGTTCCCACCATGAAGCATGGAGGAGGAGGTGTGATGGTGTGGGGGTGCTTTGCTGGTGACACTGTTGGGGATTTATTCAAAATTGAAGGCATACTGAACCAGCATGGCTACCACAGCATCTTTCAGCGGCATGCTATTCCATCCGGTGTGCGTTTAGTTGGACCATCATTTATTTTTCAACAGGACATTGACCCCAAACACACCTCCAGGCTGTGTAAGGGCTATTTGACCATGAAGGAGAGTGATGGGGTGCTGCGCCAGATGACCTGGCCTCCACAGTCACCGGACCTGAACCCAATCGAGATGGTTTGTGGTGAGCTGGACCGCAGAGTGAAGGCAAAAGGGCCAACAAGTGCCAATCTCTGGGAACTCCTTCAAGACTGTTGGAAGACCATTTCAGGTGACTACCTTTTGAAGCTTATCAAGAGAATGCCAAGAGTGTGCAAAGCAGTAATCAAAGCAAAAGGTGGCTACCCTTGAAGAACCTAGAATATTACATATTTTCAGTTGTTTCACACTTTTTTTATTATGTATATAATTCCACATGTGTTAATTCATAGTTTTGATGCCTTCAGTGTGAATCTACAATTTTCATAGTCATGAAAATAAAGAAAACTCTTTGAATGAGAAGGTGTGTACAAACTTTTGGTCTGTACTGTATATACACACCGATACACACATGTGCCTATATTGACACATAAACTACATTTCCCTTTACACCTGTCGAGCTGATAAGCCAGATTGATCAACTGCGACTTTTTTAAAAGTCGTAGAAATTATCACAATCTCACTCCAGTTGAAGGGTGGTGTAAGTGGAGCAACATCTCAAGACAGAGGTGTAAAACTTATAAATGCACCAAATTTAGCAACTGTCATGCAACATTTGATAAACTTGGCACAAAATACGGCAATGCAGACTCCTGTAAAACTGATTTTTGAAATTGCCCACATGGTTAATCTCCCTTTATATCTCTGTCATGAGTTCAACCATCTTGTTTTTTACAGGATCCGGAAAGGACCAGACAAGTATACCAGGCTTGCTTAGAGCTAATACCTCACAAAAAGGTAATGGAAGTTGACTGTGACCGTGTGTTTGGCAGTTTGGATTTGAAGAAAAAGACTTGCAGGCTTGTATTGGCTGATCCAAGTCATTTCTTGGGAATATCTGTGGAACGGAACTTTCTATAGAGCTGATACCCGGTCTAAAACCTTCACGGACACCTGATGTACCTGTGTGCCAAATTTGGTTAAGATTGGTCCAGTCGTTTGGTCGCGCATAAAGAACAGACAGACATCGGGACAGACAGAAACTCATTGTGTACTGGCATGTTACCTCCACAGTATTCTTTCCCAGATAGTACCGTATTTTTCACCCCATAAGACGCACTCCCCCCCCCCCCCCAAAAGTGGGGGGGAAATGCCCCTGCGTCTTATGGGGCGAATGCTTCCATTTTACATCGCAGTCTGCGATGCTGCAGCATCGCAGACTGCGATGTATGAGCCGGGAGAGAGGAGGGGCTGGAGTCCGGAACTAGGGGCGGGGCCCGTTGCAGTCACTGTACTCACCGGGCCCCGCCGCTCACCGCAGTATTCATAAACATTAATCCTTATCCTGTTATTAAGTTTAACTAACACTGCGCTCTCCCCTGTTCCCCTGTATCCGTACAGCACTTATGAACAAGCTTCCATAGCAGGCAGAGCGGGCGGCAGCAGTAACGTCACTCACTGACGTCGAGCGCCTGCTCCTCCCACTTTATGAATGAAGCAGGCGGAGCAGGCGCGCAACGTTAGTGAGTGACGTTACTGCTGCTGTCCGCTCTGCCTGCTATGGAAGCTTGTTTGTAAGTGCTGTACGGATACAGGGGAGAGCGCAGCGTTAGTTAAACTTAATAACAGGATAAGGATTAATATTTATAAATACTGCGGTGAGCAGAGGGCCGGTGTATTGGGCGACACTGTTATGAGGGGGATCTGTGGATGATATATAGCAGTGTCATCCACAGATCCCCCCCCCCATAATAGTGCCATCCACAGATCCCCCACCCCATAACAATGCCATCCACAGATCCCCACCCCATAACAATGCCATACACAGACCTCCCACCCCATAGCAGTACCATCCACAGATCCCCCATAACACTGCCATCCACAGATCCCCCATAACAGTGACATCCACAGATCCCCCCATAACAGTGCCACCCACAGGTCCCCTATAATAGTGCCATCCACAAATCCCCCACATGACAGTGCGTCATCCACAGATCCCCCATAATAGTGTCATGCACAGACCACTATTAATTCAAAACCCACCAAAAGCACACCTTTTGGTTAAAAATAATTTTTTTCTTATTTTCCTCCTAAAAAAACTAGGTGCGTCCTATAGGCTGGTGCGTCTTATAGGTCGAAAAATACGGGTACGTGATATGTGTACCAAGTTTAGTAGGAATTGATAAGTATTTAAGTTACAGAGCAATATGTGTGTAGCAAATCCAAGGGTGGATTTGTGATGAAAAAAGATCAGTTTTTATGACTGAGATTTTAAGACCTTTTGTAAGAATAATAAAACCTGCTGATTGCGATATCACCTTGTGTAAATTCACTATTTGCACTTATACTTCCCTCTAGGGTGCAGATGGACGTGAGTGCGCCTAGCCTCTGGTAACCGGTTGTTTGGCTACAAGGTGGAATAACCTAAGCATTGGAAAGAAGGGTCTGGGATCGGAACTTTGCCCTCAGAAGGCAGCGCGATCAACATTTTTTGGACATTTTTCTTTAATGGACCTAACACAAAAATAAAATAAATCCCCATGGATCACAGAAAAAAGATGCAAAAATTACACAAATAACAAAAAGACTAAAAGAAATGACCTGATAACCACTTTAAGAATGCATAAGGATCTACCGTATTTTTTGCCCCATAGTACCAGAGGACCAGGAAGCGGTGAAGGCTCTGTACTCACCATTTCCTAGTCCTCGACTGTTGGCTGTGCAGTGTCTGCGCACAGCGTGAGTGCACTCTGTGACCTCACGCTGTGCGCGCCAGTTCACAGCACAGCCGGCGGCAGGATGAAGAGGATCGCACTGGAGGAGAGGAGCAGCGGTGTCCGGAGCAGGAAAGGTAAGTGCTTTTTTATTTTATTCCATATGAGGCTGATATAACGTGGCTGTGGGCTGGTGAGTGGCATATGGGGGGGCTGATGAGATACATGGGGCTCTTATCTGAAGTCTGATTGGGGGTCATTCACATTTGGTTCTAAGCTGAGGTCTGATTGGGGGTCTGATATTTGAGGTCTTTGGGTGATTTGAGGTCATTGGTGGTCTTACTGGGACTGTCAGCTGAGGTCTGATTAACATTAGGGGTCTGATTGGTGGTCTGACCAGAGGTCTAATGAAAAATATATTTTTTCTTATTGTCCTCCTCTAAAACCTAGGTGCGTCTTATGGACCGATGCGTCTTATCAGGCGAAAAATAAGGTACTTACTCAATATTAAACTACTACTATGCACATTTCTAATCAATAAAGTACGCCATGTTTAATGTGGAATTTAAATTTGGTTGAAAAGCTTTTCATGCCCTACAGTTAATTAATCAGTAAGGCTCCATTCACACGTCCGTATAGTAGGAACGCATCCGTTCTGCAAATTGCGGAACGGGTGCGGACCCATTCATTCTCTATGGGGACGGAATGGATGCGGAGAGCACACTGTGCTCTCCGCATCCGCATTTCCAGAGTGCGGCCCCGATCTTCTGTTCCGCAAGAAAATAGAGCATGTCCTATTCTTGTCTGCAATTGCGGACAAGAATAGGCATTTCTATGGGGGTGCCGGTCGGGTGTATTGCGGATCCGCAGTGTACTACGGACATCTGAATGGAGCCTTAATCAGTTGGTGCAGCCTCATCTGGAATATGCAGTTCAGTTCTAGGCACCAGTCCATAGAAAGGACGCACTGCAGCTGGAAAAAGGACAGAGGAGAGCGACTAAACTGATAAAGGGACATGGAGGGTCTTAGTTATGAAGATAGATTAAAAGAATTGAATTTATTTAGTCTTGAGAAGAGACGTCTAAGGGGGGGGGGGGGGGGGGGGGACATGATTAACCTATACAAATATATAAATGGGCCATACAAAAAATACGGTGATAAACTGTTCCATGTAAAATGCCCTCAAAAGACAATTTGCTTGCGTATCCATGGATACAAACAATTTTAAATAATTATGTAAAAAAATTATAAAATTACTTTCTCTTTAAGGGATTAAAGGCAAAATTGCATCAATCATAGCGTTTTCAATGAAAGAAACCTTTGAAATCTACAACAATAGCGCCTGCAAAATTATATCAATTGATTGTAAATGTTTTCATAGTATTTCATTTCATGATTAATTTTGCAGTACATCAATGACATAGGTGAAAAGTATAAGGATTGTTGAAATGATATTACAGTATTAAACTGGGATATAATTTTTTTTATTCTGGGAAAAAATAAAAATTATTCTCCACACTGATCCCTCACCTCCAAAGCTCCAACTCTCACTCGATCCCTGCTGGTCTCCACTTCCTTGTCCATGCTCAACACACAGGAAAAGATAGGAGATGCCCGCTCAGCCAATCACTGGCCGCAGTGCTGATCCGCCCTAGTCAGGGACTGGTTGAGCTGGCATCTCCAGCCATTTCCTGTTTGTCGAGCAAGGACCAGGCAATGGAGAATGCCAGGGACCTGGGAAGCATTGGAACAGCATCAGTGAGGCGAGTAAAGCTTCTATTATTATTTTTTTACCATTTTGCTTCTTAACTAAAAAATATCCCACCGGACAATCCCTTTAAAGGGCTTCTGTCACCCCACTAAACTTTTTTTTTTTTTTTTTGCTTACTTATAATCCCTACACTGCAATCTAATTAATCATTTTGGTCCAGTAGATTTTGTTTAAAACATGCTTTTAAAATATGCAAATTACCTTGCTACCAGCAAGTAGGGCGGCTACTTGCTGGTAGCAGCCGCATCCTCCGATCCTAAAGACGCCCCCTCCGCATTGTGATTGACAGGGCCAGGGAACGGAATCGTTCTCTGCTGGCCCTGCCTGTTTGCATTCAAAATCTGGCGCCTGCGCCGCGGCCGTACCTGTCTTCAATCGGCGCAGGCGCACTGAGAGGCGGCCGCTCGCTTGGCCGCTCCATCCTCAATGCGCCTGCGCCAGGTGTAGATTTGACGTCATCAGCGCAAGCGCATTGAGGATGGAGCAGCCGAGTGATCGGCCGCCTCTCAGCGCGCCTGCGCCGATTGAAGACAGGTACGGCCACGGCGCAGGCACCAGATTTTAAATGCAAACAGGCAGGGCAAGCAGAGAACGATCCCGTTCGCTGGCCCTGTCAATCACAATGCGGAGGGGGCGCCTTTAGGATCGGAGGATGCGGACGCTACCAGCAAGTAGCTGCCCTACTTGCTGGTAGCAAGGTAATTTGCATATTTTAAAAGCATGTTTTAAACAAAATCTACAGGACCAAAATGATTAATTAGATTATGTAGGCATAAATCGCAGTGTAGGGATTATAACTAAGCCAAAAAAAAAAGGTTTAGTGGGGTGACAGAAGCCCTTTAATGGTAAAACTGTCCAAATTGAGAGAAAGTCACTCAATCTGAGGATACAGAAGTGCACTTATGTCACATCATGATCCTATAAAATATGGGCTTTTGCACGGCACAAAATAATTTTAGGATACTGTTCGATAGATGCAGGAACCTAGAAATAATACATTGTTCCTCAAATCCACTCAAAAGTCAACTAAATAAATGTTCTCAAAAACTCCTTGAAAAGGGACATATAAAAAAAAGGTGGGGGAGAAAACTCTCATACACAGACTATCCCACCACATTCTGCAACTGAACTATACATGGTATTCACAATGTGACAAGCAGAAGATATACTGGTGCAGTACTATAAGAGGAAAGGGGATCTACACCAATGGGTTGTCAATATACACCATGACATGAGATAGTCCTAGGGACCTAGGATATAGTACTATGTGTTGCATCTACCCACATGTCGCCATGTACTTGGTTGGAACAGGCATGTATTTCATTGTGTCCCCAGTAGGTTCCCTGGGTTCTGCCAAATTTGAGGCCTCATTGTACTACTTGGATGGCCATTCATCTGAATGGTTGCCAAGTAGTCCCACATTTCTTATATAGTGGTTGCCGCCAGGGTGATGCATCGGTGGTTTGGCATCCCCTGACTTAATGGATTAACGGTGGCCTCATTTTAAATGGTGTTGTCTCGGATGAGATACCTCCTCTGACATGGCGAACATGCTTCTCAGAGCTGACATTACTCCTTGTGCAAAAATGTGGGAAAAGGTAACCTTACCAAAACACAAGCGTTTCAAGGAAAGATATTCCGACATCAGATGCGCCCACTACTACAATACGGGCATTGATGGTTGCTTTTGGCTCCAAGGTAAGCTTCCGATTGATGTGGTACAATGCATAGGGCGGCTGTAGAAGAGAAGAAAACAGGAGACTGAATAAACAGTATAAGCACTCATGGGGTCATTTTTATCATGAAATATGATTATATTAGGATCCATTCACACGTCCGTAATGTTTTGCGGATCCGCAAAACACAGACACTAGCAATGTGCATTCCGCAATTTGCAGACCGCACATCGCCGGCACTATGATAGAAAATGCCTAATCTTGTCCGCAATTGCGGACAAGAATAGGACATGTTCTATTTTTTTTTTTTTGCGGAAACGGAAGCACGAATACTGAAGTGCAGATCTGCAAATTCTGATGCGGATCCGCAAATGCGGATGCGGACAGCACATTCCAGCCCATTGAAAATGAATAGGTCCGCACGCGGAACGGATGCGGACCCATTTTGCGGACGTGTGAATGGACCCTTAGGCGTATTTTATGAGCATATTACAGCGCAATGGTTAGTAGTACTGCAATCTGCGACTTTTCCCTGCTCATGGCAGTTTTAAAAAAGTGGGCAGGAAAGAGGACGGGCTGGCAGGCCCATCTCATTCATAATGTTCTATGAAAATTGTCTAAATTTAAGCCACCTAGGAAGCCGTCTTACTTTCAGACTGGCGTTGGATGCGCCGAAGTCATGTAGAGGCCGGCTCCTCTTCATAACTTTGGCGGATCTACCGCCTGATATATTATTTGGTTATTTGACTTTTGTTCATCATATTTATGAGCACAGGAGGACCTGTCTTGATAGCATTTTTCTATAACAAAATAAATAAGAAGAGGGTTATCTATACTGGTGCATCATCAGAGCTGTACTTCAGTATTTTCTTGAGTGCATCATTTCCATATTCCTCAACAGGGTGTGCATGGATTGCCAGTCTTCTGCCACTTTTGTAAAAAAAGGGGGCCAAAGTATCTTTCAATGCATCTTTATGCAACAAAATTGGGGTTAATACATTGATAATACATAGGGGGATTGTTACGGATTAGTGAGAGTGCACCCACTGCAATAACCAACCGGTTTTAATTTGGGTTAACTCTAAGGGCGTTATTCTGGCACTCCCTTGGTATTCACCTTTTAACTGCTGTACAGGGATTTGGACTATGATGTGGGGGCAACCAGAATGCTACCTCCTGGGATAGTCTCAGTGTGTTTGGCAGCTGACCCACTAGGGAAGCACCGGAAGCTCAGGAAACACAGGAAAACTGCAGGAGCAGTCTGAACAGTCACTAAGGTTTGCAGGCAGGATACATGCAGGCAGGGCGGGTGCAGGGCTGAAGAACAGTAAGGGACCAATGCAGGATAAAGGCAGGCAAAACGCAGGAGAAACATAGAAGCGCTAGACTTCAACACCTGTGCTGGTCACCAGGGAACCATAACGCTCAGGTACTCTCTTCCTGGAGAGGGCACCTTAAACGGGTTATCCAATGAATACTGTAAACAGTGAAAATCTGACATCACATAGTATATCACAATCTATTTCTAACAAAGTTAGAACCAGCCCTGTACCTCACATGGATCCAGAGATCTCCCTATTCATTTCTCTGCTAAATTTATAGCAAGCCGACAGCTCAAGGGGCGTGTCTTTTCTGCTGGAGCTAAGGGGGCGTGTTTCTGCTCTCCCTATCACAACTCAGGAGGCAGCTGAATGATGAAACTGAGCATGTGCGGCCACCTCAATAAGCTGGTCAAAGAAATAACTAATTAAGTGGCACTATACAGATACATTTTATTGAATAACTCACTGACTGTACAAAATTTTTAATTACATGCAATTACAAAAGTATTGAGATCCAGGTGCTGGTTTGAAAAGTGTAGAATATTTTTCGCAGGACAACCCCTTTAACCGCCTCCGGACCGCCTAACGCAGATGTGCGGTCCGGAGGCGGCAGCCCTGCGCTCAACGACGCATATACGCGTCATCTCGCGAGGGCCGGGATTTCCTGTGAACGCGCGCACACAGGCGCGCGCGCTCACAGGAACGGAAGGTAAGCGAGTGGATCTCCAGCCTGCCAGCGGCGATCGCTCGCTGGCAGGCTGGAGATCCGAATTTTTTAACCCCTAACAGGTATATTAGACGCTGTTTTGATAACAGCGTCTAATATACCTGCTACCTGGTCCTCTGGTGGTCCCTTTTGTTAGGATCGACCACCAGAGGACTCAGGTAGCTCAGTACAGTCGCACCAAACACCACACTACACTACACCCCCCACCCCCGTCACTTATTAACCCCTTATAAACCCCTGATCACCCATGATCACCCCATATAAACTCCCTGATCACCCCCCTGTCATTGATCACCCCCCTGTCATTGATCACCCCCCTGTCAGGCGTGATTTTTACGGATCCACGGATACATGGATCGGATCCGCAAAACACATGCGGACGTCTGAATGGAGCCTTACAGGGGGGGGTGATCAATGACAGGCGGGTGATCAATGACAGGGGGTGATCAGGGAGTGTATATGGGTGATCACCCCCTGTCATTGATCACCCCCCTGTAAGGCTCCATTCAGACGTCCGCATGATTTTTACGGATCCATGGATACATGGATCGGATCCGCAAAACACATGCGGACGTCTGAATGGAGCCTTACAGGGGGGTGATCAATGACAGGCGGGTGATCACCCATATACACTCCCTGATCACCCCCTGTCATTGATCACCCGCCTGTCATTGATCACCCCCCTGTAAGGCTCCATTCAGACGTCCGCATGTGTTTTGCGGATCCGATCCATGTATCCATGGATCCGTAAAAATCATAAGGACGTCTTAATGGAGCCTTACAGGGGGGGTGATCAGTGACAGGGGGGTGATCACCCTGATCACCCCCTGTCATTGATAACTCCTCTGTAAGGCTCCATTCAGACGTCCGCATGTGTTTTGCGGATCCGATCCATGTATCCATGGATCCGTAAAAATCATACGAACGTCTGAATGGAGCCTTACAGGGGGGGTGATCAGTGACAGGGGGGTGATCACCCTGATCACCCCCTGTCATTGATAACCCCCCTGTAAGGCTCCATTCAGACGTCCGCATGTGTTTTGCGGATCCGATCCATGTATCCATGGATCCGTAAAAATCATACGGACGTCTGAATGGAGCCTTACAGGGGGGGTGATCAGTGACAGGGGGGTGATCAGGGAGTCTATATGGGTGATCACCCGCCTGTCATTGATAACCCCCCTGTAAGGCTCCATTCAGACGTCCGCATGTGTTTTGCGGATCCGATCCATGTATCCATGGATCCGTAAAAATCATACGGACGTCTGAATGGAGCCTTACAGGGGGGGTGATCAGTGACAGGGGGGTGATCACCCTGATCACCCCCTGTCATTGATAACTCCCCTGTAAGGCTCCATTCAGACGTCCGCATGTGTTTTGCGGATCCGATCCATGTATCCATGGATCCGTAAAAATCATACGGACGTCTGAATGGAGCCTTACAGGGGGGTGATCAATGACAGGGGGGTGATCAGGGAGTCTATATGGGTGATCACCCCCCTGTCATTGATCACCCCCCTGTAAGGCTCCATTCAGACGTCCGCATGTGTTTTGCGGATCCGATCCATGGATCCGTAAAAATCATACGGACGTCTGAATGGAGCCTTACCAGGGGGGTGATCAATGACAGGGGGGTGATCCGGGAGTCTATATGGGTGATTACCCCCCTGTCATTGATCACCCCCCCCCCCCCCCCTGTAAGGCTCCATTCAGACATTTTTTTGGCCCAAGTTAGCGGAAATTTTTTGTTTGTTTTTGTTTTTGTTTTTTCTTACAAAGTCTCATATTCCACTAACTTGTGTCAAAAAATAAAATCTCACATGAACTCGCCATACCCCTCACGGAATCCAAATGCGTAAACATTTTTAGACATTTATATTCCAGACTTCTTCTCACGCTTTAGGGCCCCTAAAAAGCCAGGGCAGTATAAATACCCCACATGTGACCCCATTTCGGAAAGAAGATACCCCAAGGTATTCCGTGTGGGGCATGGCGAGTCCATGAAAGATTGAAATTTTTGTCCTAAGTTAGCGGAAAGTGAGACTTTGTGAGAAAAAAACAAAAAAAATCAATATCCGCTAACTTATGCAAAAAAATAAAAAATTCTATGAACTCGCCAGGCCCCTAATTGAATACCTTGGGGTGTCTTCTTTCCAAAGTGGGGTCACATGTGGGGTATTTATACTGCTCTGGCTTTTTAGGGGCCCGAAAGTGTGAGAAGAAGTCTGGGATCCAAATGTCTAAAAATGCCCTCCTAAAAGGAATTTGGGCACCTTTGCGCATCTAGGCTGCAAAAAAGTGTCACACATGTGGTATCGCCGTACTCAGGAGAAGTTGGGGAATGTGTTTTGGGGTGTCATTTTACATATACCCATGCTGGGTGAGAAAAATATCTTGGTCAAATGCCAACTTTGTATAAAAAAATGGGAAAAGTTATCTTTTGCCAAGATATTTCTCTCACCCAGCATGGTTATATGTAAAATGACACCCCAAAACACATTGCCCAACTTCTCCTGAGTACGGCGATACCAGATGTGTGACACTTTTTTGCAGCCAAGGTGGGCAAAGGGGCACATATTCCAAAGAGCACCTTTCGGATTTCACAGGCCATTTTTTACAGATTTTGATTGCAAGGTACTTCTCACACATTTGGGCCCCTAAATTGCCAGGGCAGTATAACTACGCCACAAGTGACCCCATTTTGGAAAGAAGACACCCCAAGGTATTCCGTGAAGGGCACGGCGAGTTCCTAGAATTTTTTATTTTTTGTCACAAGTTAGCGGAAAATGATGATTTTTCTTTTTTCCTTACAAAGTCTCATATTCCACTAACTTGCGACAAAAAATAAAAAATTCTAGGAACTCGCCGTGCCCCTCACGGAATACCTTGGGGTGTCTTCTTTCCAAAATGGGGTCACTTGTGGCGTAGTTATACTGCCCTGGCAATTTAGGGGCCCAAATGTGTGAGAAGTACCTTGCAATCAAAATGTGTAAAAAATGGCCTGCGAAATCCGAAAGGTGCACTTTGGAATATGTGCCCCTTTGCCCACCTTGGCTGCAAAAAAGTGTCACACATCTGGTATCGCCGTACTCAGGAGAAGTTGGGGAATGTGTTTTGGGGTGTCATTTTACATATACCCATGCTGGGTGAGAAAAATATCTTGGTCAAATGCCAACTTTGTATAAAAAAATTGGAAAAGTTGTCTTTTGCCAAGATATTTCTCTCACCCAGCATGGGTATATGTAAAATGACACCCCAAAACACATTCCCCAACTTCTCCTGAGTACGGCGATACCAGATGTGTGACACTTTTTTGCAGCCAAGGTGGGCAAAGGGGCACATATTCCAAAGTGCACCTTTCGGATTTCACCGGTCATTTTTTACACATTTTGATTGCAGTCCTTCCGCTGTTTTGATTGAGTTCTTCTCACACATTTGGGCCCCTAAATTGCCAGGGCAGTATAACTACCCCACAAGTGACCCCATTTTGGAAAGAAGACACCCCAAGGTATTTCGTGAGGGGCATGGCGAGTTCCTAGAATTTTTTATTTTTTGTCGCAAGTTAGTGGAATATGAGACTTTGTAAGAAAAAAATAAAAATAAAAAATCATCATCATTTTCCGCTAACTTGTGACAAAAAATAAAAAGTTCTATGAACTCACTATGCCCATCAGCGAATACCTTAGGGTGTCTACTTTCCGAAATGGGGTCATTTGTGGGGTTTTTCTACTGTCTGTGCATTGTAGAACCTCAGGAAACATGACAGGTGCTCAGAAAGTCAGAGCTGCTTCAAAAAGCAGAAATTCACATTTTTGTACCATAGTTTGTAAACGCTATAACTTTTACCCAAACCATTTTTTTTTTTTTTGCCCAAACATTTTTTTTTTATCAAAGACATGTAGAACTATAAATTTTGCGAAAAATTTATATATGGATGTCGTTTTTTTGCAAAACTTTACAGCTGAAAGTGAAAAATGTCATTTTTTTGCAAAAAAATCGTTACATTTCGATTAATAACAAAAAAAGTTAAAATGTCAGCAGCAATAAAATACCACCAAATGAAAGCTCTATTAGTGAGAAGAAAAGGAGGTAAAATTCATTTGGGTGGTAAGTTGCATGACCGAGCGATAAACGGTGAAAGTAGTGTAGTGCCGAAGTGTAAAAAGTGCTCTGGTCATGAAGGGGGTTTCAGCTAGCGGGGCTGAAGTGGTTAAATACCCGATAACATTGGCCCTTTAAAAGGCTAGAGGTCAGCACATGTGCCCCTAAAGCAGGCATCCTCAAACTGCGGCCCTCCAGCTGTTGCAAAACTACAACTCCCAGCATGCCCGAACAGCGTACAGATATCAGCCTACAGCAGGGCATTGTGGGAGTTGTAGTTTCACAACAGCTGGAGGGCCGCAGTTTGAGGATGCCTGCCCTGAAGGGACAGAGGCTGGAGCACTAGATAGAAGCATGGAGGCAGCAACACGGTGAGTAGTGCAGCATCCGTGTCCACAGAGGAGAGCAGGGCAGCGGCAGCCATGGACAGTTGCCCTACCAGGGAAATTTATCAAATCTAGGACACCAGTTTTGTGGCGTAAAAATGTTGTAAGCGATGCCACATGCAAAATTTTGTGTAAAATTTTGCGACTTGCAGAAATGGATTGAAAAGTTGGTCGGAATTACAGATAAGAACACTTTTATGTCTCATTTATGATGTGCGACTTTATATAAAGTCACATCTCCACATGAGGCAACCCCATGGTGCACTTTTATTGACAGTGGCAAAACCACATCACACTTGCGCCAATATTAAATAAAACCGAGTGCAATTTCCAAAAACCTGGCGTAGGTGTGCAAAGCAGCTCCAGTCTAAAAATTAGCCTCAAACACACCTACAATTATACATTCCCCCCTAGTTTTCACAACCACATACAAGTGTCTTTCACACAGACATTTTTCTATACTATCCTTCATACCAAAATGTATCAAATGAAATAGTCGCCCTGTACTTTATTTATAAAGATAAATCCGAAAACAAAGAAGGAAAGAATTACGGCTCATTTAAAAGAGTAGACATAAATCCTGCATGTCATTTTAGAAAGTGGTTTGCTTTCCGTTTATCCTTCTACCACTTGATACAGATTACATTCAGTTTATAAAATTATAATCCATTGTTGATTTTAAGTATTAAGACTCTGAAATATTTCTAGGGCACAATGTTAAAATCTTTTCTTAGGACCACCATTAAAAATTAGTAAATATTCTGCATAAATCCTCAAAATAAAAGAACTAAAAAAAGAATATAAAGCAGATTGATTCCTATCTTATACAGAAATAATGTCCACATTTTTGTTTGAAATATCAGCCAAATATATTTTCTTCTCCTCTACAGTAAGCACATGCCCTGTTTTAATCTAAGCTTTGTCCAGAAGAATTCTGACATCCAGTGGCCACAAAAGGTACCTTTAACTCTTTAAACTAGGCTACATGGAAAGCGTAATATACTAAGAGGTAAGTATATCGGCCAGTTTGACATATGCTCATCACGTAAGGTGATTTATGATGAAGTGACAAGTCATAAATAATTATAATGGGCTTCAGAATTTACTCCCTGCTCAAACTGAATGAAAGTGGGTGTATACTTGAAACAGAAAACAAGGGCTGGAATAAAATTGGGGCACTGATGGTCCTAAACCAATTTGAGACTGGGTCATTTTCTCTGTTCATGACCACCTTTTTTTTACCTCACGTTACTTTGAAAACAATATTTTGTTTTTGTAAGGTTATATAGTTGTTGCATCTTTCTTTCGGGGACACATGAGGCTTTAATTTTTATGTAATTTTTAATTTAGTATTTTTTGTTTTTATACCCAGGAAGGTGTAAAAAGAAAAAAAAGTGAAAAAATAGTCATTTTTTTTAATACTTTTGTAATTTTTTTAAAATAGATAACAGTGGTGCAACTAAAAAAATTCAAATTTTGAAATCTTTTACAGTCATTTTTATATTAGGAATATATTCCCTATTCATGGCCAGACACATTTATTTTTTTATTTAGTTTTTTCAGTACATGCAACTTTGAAAGTAACATTTTTTTTTTCATGCGGCTATTTAAAAGTGGTTGCATTATTCTTTCAGTGATAGTTGAGGCTTTATTTTTGTCATTTTTTTTAAAGTATTTTTTTGTTTTTATACCTGGGAAAATGTAAAAAGAAAGAGAACGTGGAATAATTGTATGTTTTTATTTGATACTTAAAAAGAAAAATTTATTACAATGCAAGTGCAACTAAAATAATTTTTCAAATTGTGCCCCCATTCTTTTAAAGTAATTTTAATATTGTGAATAAATAATTTATGGCAAGCAGAAAAGGGGCTTTGTCTCTATTTATTATTTTACACATTGTGCTCCTCATGAGATCGTAGAAGACATTTCACGGGGGTACGTTTTTAACATATTACATTATTTTAGCCCCATTATTTTTGTTGACATTTTAGCCCCATTCAGGCAAGAACAGCCTTTAGAAACTAACTGCAGAGCTAATCTGGGGGTGATAAGACCTAGCAGCTCCTGCAGTTAGCTGGCAACCGGCAATCACATGGTCACTGGGAGGAAAGGAGGAAGAGGCATGGCTGCTTTCTAATCTGTATAGAATCATTGAGCACCATGTATATGGAGAACAGGAAGGCACAGGCAGTAACAAACCATCTCTGCCTTCTCAATGGGGAGTCCAGCTGTCACTGACAACAAACTCCCCCATTTCGTGTGCACCTTACAGAGTTACATGCAGACCTGCCAGACAAGTGTCAGACATTTAGGTGACTTTACAGTGTACGGGTAACCTTGAGCAGAATTCTACACTTATACCATTTCAATGGGGCCACAAAAGTTGCGGACAGCACACCGTGTGCTGTCCGCATCCGTAGTTCTGTTCCGCGGCCCCACAAGAAAGATAGAACATGTCCTATTCTTGTCTGCAATCGAAGACAAGAATAATCATTTCTATCATAGGGCCAGCCATGTGCGGTCAACCAAATGCAGAACGCATAGGGGCGGTATCCGTGTTTTGCGGACCACAAAACACTACGTCCACCTGAATGAGCCTTATAATGGAAATTCACAAGAAAGGTATAGTAATGTTTCAGGGCACCTACCCTACATGAAGATGTTAATTTACCTAGCACTTGTATGAAGGGTAGAATTCGCTGCATCAATAACTACAATTAAACATTAGCCTGACAATCCGCTTTTGCCTCACAGTTTTACAATGTAAATTATACTGGGAGAGAAAATCTCATAACTGTGAGTTAATAAGCATATAAACAACATTCTTTATAATGAAGACTCGTTTATCTCATGGGTGTCTATAAATCAGGGTAAGGTCTAAGAGGTTTCTGCATATATTATCCATGGGGAAGGCTTACGGTTTCCAGCTGAACAATATGTGTTGCAGCAATTACCTCAGTAACAGTTGGGCATCTCAACCGTTAACACGCTCAGGGTTTAAGAAGATAAATGACTCCTACGACATGCACATAGTAACAGACTTTCTTTCATCAGACCTAGAAACAGGTTTCTTGATAAGTAAATTGATGTAAAAGCTGACATTATACAACGTGACCATGCATTAGTGGGAAAACATATGGAGTACTACTTATCAATCATGATATGAAGATATCTGCTGGTCGGTGTGTCGGGTAATTAAACAAAAAGCCATAACGTGGAGGTATTTATCAGATGCTGTCTGGGCTTGTTTTCCAAGCCATAAGGCCCAGCGCTATGTCAACTCATCAATATTGCATAAGGTTTGAACAAATGTTCCACATGGACTACAGAATGAAGATACAGATGCCTTTGAGGGCTTCAAGTACAATGTAAATAGCTTTGGGGACCAAACAGAAGGAAATCAGTAATCATCTACCATTACACTGGAAATGCAGTTTAGTTATTGTTAACTGGACTAATAACTGGAAGCCTTAATTTAACCACATCCATCAAGTTTGATAAAAATGTTGTCTATCTGGTATCAGTCACCAAGAACTATTTACTTCTCTTCTAGAACTACCCTAATCAACCAACCATCACATTAGTGGCGTCCAGCTCCAGGGATGTGGCCGCAACCGTGTGATAGCATATTGGACGCCTCCTCCTCTGGTTGCGGCTTCAGCAACTGCCTTGCAAGATCTGGCCACACGTTGCCTGCATACCCCAGCCAGTGGTGTCAGGTTGCTGGGAAAAATGGAGCTCGCTTATGTCATCAGGCCTGGTGACCTATTTAAAGGGGAATCAACCTGCCATTTATTGCCTGCATATTAAAGGGGTATTCCCATCATAATGATCACTGTTAGGGCTCCTTCACACTTGCGGCAGGACAGATCCGGCAGGCTGGTCTCCCTGTCGGATCTGTCCTTCCGCTGTTTCGCCGAGCCGCCGGACCGCCGCTCCGTCCCCATTGACTATAATGGGGACGGGGGCTGAGCTCCGGCGCAGCACGGCGGTGCGCGGCGAAAGCCGCCGGACTAAAAAGTCGGACATGCAGGACTTTTTAGTCCGGCAGCTTTCGCAGTGCTGCGCCGGAGCTCAGCCCCCGTCCCCATTATAGTCAATGGGGACGGAGCGGCGGTCCAGCGGCTCGGCGAAACAGCGGAAGGACGGATCCTACAGGGAGACCAGCCTGCCGGATCCGTCCTGCCGCAAGTGTGAAGGAGCCCTTATCTGTTAATCATTTGACAGTGCTCATTTTTGTAAATATATTTGATTAACCAATTCCCACCCTTTAGGAGAAAATTCATCCCCACTTACCTCATTGTTGTCATTCGGTCTCCCCTGATTACGGCCACCGCTCTTCTCCAGAATCCTTGTGGCCTTTTCTCCCGGCCGAGCCGCTCACTGTCCTGCATGCGCCATGGTGACTTCTTCCTGGCCAGAATAGTACAGAGCCGCGCGCCAGCTCTTTACTATACTGGCCAGGGATAAGTCACCATGGCGCATGCTCAGCGGCGTGCGCATTCAGTCCAGCGTGCGGCCCGGCCAGGAGAACACGTCAATCAAGATGAAGCCCGCCCCCAGCCAGAATCCAGGAAGTGAATGGCACGCTGGCAGCAGGTAAGTATGAAACGGCGCCATGGGAAAACCCTTATAAGTAATAATCTCTGCCTGCCTCCTGTTCCAATGTGTTGTGAATCTGATCTAGACTCCCATTTGACCATGACTCAGTCTGACTCTGTTTGACTCAGTCTTTTTGCTGGAAATTGCTCCTTCTTTGCACTTTGGATAGTTCATCTGGTACTGGCTGTTCTACTCCTGACTAAAGTTTCATCTTGTCTTCTGGGCTATCGCATCCTGACTACTCTTCTGGTGATGACACTTGACTTGAGGATAGGCCATCAATATAAAAATCCCAGACAACCCCTTTAAATAAAAGTATTTTAAAATATATCAACTGGACTTGGGAGCACATTGTGCAATGTCCGATGTCACTACAAAGCCAAAAAGCACTAGTGTATGTACAAAGGAACGATTGAATCTAAATTTAGGTGACCATTAAAGGGAACTCTTAGTGCGGAACATGGTGCCTGAGCTGAAGGCAGCATGTTATAGAGCAGGAGCAGCTGAGCAGATTGATATCTAGTTTTATGGGAAAATATTCATTAAAACTAATAATTTATACATTTATATCTGTGCTTGCACCAGCTTTGAAGTCAGGGAGGCGGTCCTATCAGTGATTGACAGCCTTCCCTCTCTGGCTGTGTATACAGAGATAGCTGTCAATCACTGATAGGACCGCCTCTGTGACTTTAAAGCCTAGAATTAATAGAGATTTAAATGAAGTTTTACTGAATTTTTTCCCATAAAACTATATGTTAATCTGCTCAGCTCCTTCAGCTCTATAACATGCTGCCTTTGGATTGTTTTACATTTTCATAGTGAGAGGTTCCCTTTAAATCAGGGATGCTGTAGGCTGTCATACTGGGAATTGTAGTTTTGCAACATCTGGAGGGCCGCAGGTTGGACATCCCTGCTGTAAATGATTATTTTAGTGCAGAATCTTTGATATTTCCTCTTGCATCTCCATATGGTAGGCTATAAAGGTCCCAGGTCTGGTCCTTCATTTCTGAGCTTAATGATGGTAGAACAGAATTACTGATTAACAAGCTGAATGCATGAAATAAGATCGGGGTTCATCATGCTTTCACTTCCCAAGTCAAAGCAGTGAATTTATGGCACAGATCTTCACTGCAAACACATTACATGGAAAGTGCTGGCTGACAGTAAATGTCCTCAGAGCAAAAGTCAGCAGGTTTCCTGTGTTTTTCCCATTACATCTCATTTGAGAGCTTGACTATTACCCAATGATGGCAGGCAGCAGATGGCATTGTTAGCAGGAATGTCCCCAATGTTTGTCACTTCTGCACATTTGCGAAAATCAAAAGGAAGATGACCTACCTTGCCTCAAAAGCAAGATGTCAGCAGCATACAGGTGTTAATGGCATTTATGGAAAGGCTGAATGATCATTGTGCAGAAAGAACAAGACAGTCTTTTCAGCTGCCTCGGACTAGTTAACAAGTAGCCATCTGAATGCATAAAAAGAAAGAATTGCATTTCATCAATAAAAGACAGCAAGAAGATTTAATGAGGGTAAAATGGAGCTGCTAAATAAGCAGATGAGCGCGAGACGGCTTGGGGAACAATTAAAAAGGCCATCAAGCCACAGCTCGACAGTTGAAGTATTCTGTTGTGTGTGACACAGGCTTAGTACATAGGACTGCGCTATAAAAGCTTTTCCAGTCTATGGCTATGATTTAAAGAGAACCTGCCCCATGTCTTTTATCAAAGGAACGTTCTAAAGGATAACTCTGCCAAATATATCAAAATCTAATTTTTGAAGCCAAAATCAGCAGTGGATCATAAGAGGAGAGAACGTATACAGGACAGACACAACTTCTCTTCTTTTTTTGAATTTGCCAGCAGCCTTACTGGACACTTCTAATTCATGAAATATACAAATATACAGTTCCAGAAAAGTTTAACCTGACTTTTTAGTGACTTTTGTTGTGTTAAAGGGGTTTTTCTGGAAGTACAATATTGATGACCCTATAATATCTTATCAATAGGGTTCTTACTCCTGGCACCCCCCCCCCCCCCCAATCAGCTGGTTTCAAGAGGTTACACTGCTCCGGTGAGCCCTGCGGCCTCTTCCTAGGCCAGTGACGTCATGTTCTTCACTCACATGGCCTATGAGCAGAACAGGCACATTTAAGAAAGTGGGCCTGGGCTGCAATATCAAGCATAGATGTTATACAGTGTACTGAGCTGTGCTTGCAATGCTGTGAGGAGGCCACAATGCTAATTGAAGTGCTGCGGCCTCTTCCTGGGAATCGGACCCCCCCTTCCCAAACTGATATTCTATTCTGAGGACAGGTCATCAATATTGTATTACCAGGAAAAAATTTTTTTAATGGAGTTGACCAAGATTTAGATATCAGATTGGTCAGGGTCCAACACCCCGCAACCCCACAAATAAGGTGTTACCTTGTAGCTCCAGAATCGAAAGTCATCGACGAAACTACACAGCTACATCCATTGTGTAGTGGACGGATCTGGTAACTGCAGCTCTGCTCCCATTGAAGTGAAGGGGAATGGTTTTGAGTTTTTTTTTTTTTTCCATTTTACAAAGCCTCCTGCTCCCTGCCAAATTTGGGAGTTAGCTAATACTCAGTATGGGGAATTTGGAATTCTTCCCACTTGCTGTACAGTACATCTGCATCAAGATAGATGGATGAATGTATGATGTTAGCCATGCATTATCTACAGGGCACAGGAAGAGGCCTGGAGTAATAATTTAGGATCACAAGGCCAAGATGGAGATCACCAGTTCTCACTCTATACTGTATACTGCACCTAGTTACAGGCTCCATTTACTGACAAAGGCCAAGAGATTGTCTTCCATCAGTTTTTTTTTTACTGTATAGGAAAGTGCACAGTCTATACAGTGTGCAATAGGAAATAAAAACACACTTACCTGTATATACAGTCATGTGAAAAAATTAGGACACCCTTTGAAAGCATGTGGTTTTTTGTAACATTTTTAATAAAAGGTTATTTCATCTCCGTTTCAACAATACAGAGAGATTAAAGTAATCCAACTAAACAAAGAAAACTGAAGAAAAGTCTTTTCAAGATCTTCTGTAAATGTCATTCTACAAAAATGCCTATTCTAACTGAGGAAAAAGATAGGACACCCTCACATGTATTCCCTCTTAAATTGGCTCAGATCTCACACAGGTATATCACACCAGGTGCACATAATTAGTAGATCGTTACTCTGCATGTTGAATGAGGCTTGCCCTATTTAAACCTCAGACATTTAGTTTGGTGTGCTCCTGACTGTTGAAGTGAGAGTGAGCACCATGGTGAGAGCAAAAGAGCTGTCAGAGGACTTCAGAAAAAAGATTGTAGCAGCCTATGAGTCTGGGAAGGGATTTAAAAAGATCTCAAAAGATTTTGAAATCAGCCATTCCACTGTCCGGAAGATAGTCTACAAGTGGAGGGCTTTCAAAACAACTGCCAACATGCCCAGGACTGGTCGCCCCAGCAAGTTCACCCCAAGAGCAGACCGCAAGATGCTAAAAGCGGTCTCCAAAAACCCTAAAGTGTAATCTCGAGAACTACAGCAGGCTCTGGCTACTGTTGATGTAGAAGTACATGCCTCTACAATCAGAAAGAGACTGTACAAGTTTAACTTGCATGGGAGGTGTGCAAGGAGGAAACCTTTGCTTTCTAAGAGAAACATCGAGGCCAGACTGACATTTGCCAGAGATAAAGTTGACAAAGACCAGGACTTCTGGAATAATGTTCTTTGGACAGATGAGTCCAAAATTGAATTATTTGGACACAACAGCAGAGGACATGTTTGGCGTAAACCAAACACAGCATTCCAAGAAAAGAACCTCATACCAACTGTGAAGCATGGAGGTGGAAGTGTCATGGTTTGGGGCTGCTTTGCTGCAGCAGGACCTGGTCAGCTCACCATCATAGAATCCACGATGAATTCTACTGTGTATCAGAAGGTGCTTGAAGAACATGTGAGACCATCAGTTAGAAAATTAAAGCTGAAGCGGAACTGGACCATGCAACATGACAATGACCCAAAACATACTAGTAAATCAACCAAAGATTGGCTGAAAAAGAAGAAATGGAGAGTCCTGGAATGGCCAAGTCAAAGTCCAGATTTGAATCCCATTGAGATGCTGTGGGGTGACTTGAAAAGGGCTGTACGTGCAAGAAACCCCTCAAACATCTCACAGCTGAAAAAGTTCTGCATTGAGGAGTGGGGTAAAATTTCCTCAGACCGATGTCGAAGACTGGTAGATGGCTACAAGAACCGTCTCACTGCAGTTATTTCAGCCAAAGGAGGTAACACTCGCTATTAGGGGCAAGGGTGTCCTATCTTTTTCCTCAGTTAGAATAGGCATTTTTGTAGAATGACATTTACAGAAGATCTTGAAAAGACTTTTCTTCAGTTTTCTTTGTTTAGTTGGATTACTTTAATCTCTCTGTATTGTTGAAACGGAGATGAAATAACCTTTTATTAAAAATGTTACAAAAAACCACATGCTTTCAAAGGGTGTCCTAATTTTTTCACATGACTGTAGGTATACTTTTTTTTAACATTGTGGCTAATAGACAATATATACCAGTGCATGGCTACACAGTGGCATACATCAGATACTCCTCTTCCATATTGCTCTGATGTGAACAGATCCTCAGGCTGCATCCAGTCTTTTGCAGGCACATTTTGTGCAGACCCCATGCCAAAAAGCTACCTGGAGTCCACCTCCCATTGTTTTCAATGGGAAGCTATGCTGCCTTTCATGCACCTGTGGATTATTGCCAGAATTGCCACAGTGTCCGGACAGATGCCGCTGGAAGCTTCACTGAATGGGGCTAAACTGCTGATGGATCCACCACATTTAAACTGAAAACCCATGGCAGAAACCTGAGGGGTTTTAGCCATCAAATACATGGCAGATTTTGCCTTTTTTTTTGTGCTTCATTGTGACAAGGCCGAGGATGGAGACACTGTTTTGGAAGAGTCAGTGAAGTAGACTGATCTCATACACCAATCATCTGCTTTAACATATGTTTTGTGGTGCCAGAGAAGGGGGGCGGCAACTGTTTCAACCCTTACTTGACGGCTACATATAAAATAGCAGCACCCCAAGACACAAAAGTGTGCTAACTGGACCTGTCACCTACAGCAACCAATATGAGTCCATTGCAAGACTTCATATCTTCCAGTAGAGAAGACAACAAGGTCACATTTGTGTACACTTGTATATACTGAAGTTTGGCAGACCTGGTGACTAAAGAAATCTCCATCAGTGTTGCCAAACTGAATTTTTCTTATCTCTGGACAACATATCTAAAAATCATGAACGGCCAAAAATGTTTTACAGACAAATTGGAAAACCATAATGAATGTCACAGATGATAAGTGATACACATCTGTAGCTCAGTATACTGATATTACCAATATTTACTGTGAGCTCCAAATGCTCACGTACCACCAGCATTAAAGTAGCACTCCCACAAAAATATTTATTCTCTAACCTGTTAGAAAGGTAAATGATGTAAACTGTAGTGAAGGTAATTTTCTTACCGATGTCTGTATTTGTGAGTTATAACCTCCCTTCTGATCCTCAGTTGTGTCATGTGACCAACATTCTGATTTCCAAATAACACAGTATCTTATGTGTGGACATGAAGTCAGTTTCTCTATGTATTCCTATGTAGTCTCAAAGTCAGTCTCTTAGGAATGAATAGAGAAATAACTGACTTCCTGTCCTGTGTCAGTTGGAAATCAGAGTGCTAGTCACATGACACAGCTGAGGATCAGAAGGGAGGTTATAACTCAGACATCGGTAAGAAAATTACCTTCACTACAGTATACATCATGTACCTTTCTAACAGGTCAGAAAATAACATTTTTTTGTGGAAGTGCTACTTGATGGTCCCATCTATTTAATTTTTACATACAATGGAAAAAAAATCCCTAATTTTACAGGCTGCCTGGAATTTCTGGACAGTTGTCAACCCTAATCCATGATCTCCACAAATTCATAAAACCAGAGAGATGCTCTGGAGCACAAGCTGCTGCATTACAGATGAAATATTGCGCGTACTAAGAGAAAACTTACATTTTAGGTTTTTGGAATGGTGCTTTTCAGTGACTTCACATTGGGATATGTCCTGATGGGTTTGGTAGCAATCGTGATGAATGGGATTAGCCATAGAGGCCAAGGTTTGCATACAGTAATATTAATATTTAAAGTTTTCAAACGTTTACATCTTGACCTGAGAAACACAAAATTTGACTGAGGAAACGTCTAAGCCAGGCATATCAAGGTTTTTACTCCACATAGGCCCTTTGGCCCTTCACATCACTTTTCTAAAGTGACGAAAAAGGGAGTGGCGGGGGTAAGGCGGGGAATGAGCAGCGCAGCAGGGCCAGCACATTTTCTGGAACGAATAAAGACAGAAATCTACAGCAGCTAGGAGGCTTCCATAGATTTTAGTCTGTCACACGGCCTGCTGGAAGATGCGACAAATCTATGAGAGGCGTGCCCCTCTTCATAAATTTCGTACATCCTCCATCTGCTCAGAGAACACCGGTCCTGATAAATGTCCCCCTAAGTCTTTGTCATAGAATTATGATTTGGAAGCTGTATATAAATCACACTGTCAGATTCCTACAAGAGTGGTACAATGCAGCATGCAGCTCTGCAGCATAAACTAACGAATCTCATTATATGTCTGTGGAGTCTCCTGGTGGCCACCAGTGGCCACCGTGTGGTTGACCCAGAACTGCATTATGGTTTCCATTTGCAACGCAAATATAAACATCACCTAGAAAAGTCATGTGTGACTGTGTTCCCAGCCGGCTGTCTCCATGTGAAAAAGAAAACAGGAGGAAAGAAAAATAAGCTGTGAAAACAGGTCAGTTATTCTACATAATGATTTCACCTATTCTTCTCTTGTATCAATAATTACATAATTACTATGAGCAGATGGATTGCGGCACACAACCAGATGGCGAGGATGGTGAAGACGTAAACAGGCTGAGAATTGATTATTTCCTTTCCAAACAAGGATTCCATTACTTCACCAAAAAAAATTATAATAAATGACTACAAATATAGTTTGGGAACGCAAAGACTAGATCAGAATACACCCAAGTTCACAATTTTGCTGATGCCATAATACAATGACACTACTGTGAGCATTTGATCTTCCAGTAAATTTGCAAACAACATCTTTCTAAAGACAACCGCACAGGGAATATTTTCTAGGCTCATCATGTTCAATTGTGATTGGCAGTTTTTTCGACACTAATCTACATTATTAAAACATAATTCAACAATATTTGTTTGTCGGCATACAAAAGCTCTGCAACTTTTCCAATACTTTGCTGTTTTTGTACTGAGTTTATGTTTTTCACTCCAATTATATATACAGTATATACTATAGCTGCACTTGACCTTGGAGACAGACAGCGGTTTAGTTACACTTGCTTGTCAGACATGTGACTCTACTGCCATCTGAGTTCCCACAATGCACTAATCACAAGTAACAGAAAACCGGTTCTTTAGCTTTAGGCATAAGTATAGAAGTAACAGTCGTGCCACTCAAAAAGTTACTCATCAGTTTATAAACATTTTAAAAGGGTTCAAGAGATAAAAAGATATGAGTCTCCGTTTGAAATACTTGTTCTCTCTAGCGCTGCAAATCCAAAAGACGATGTGGGAAAAGTCCGCTATGTAGATAAATGTGGAGGAGGATTGCGCTGCAGGAGAAAAATCTTCTTGTAAATATAAGTTCCTTATGGAAATCCTAAACCATTGGGATCACAGACCAACTTTGCAACCTTCACTGGTATGGAAATCTGTGGTATAGAAAACGCACTATGGTGTAGCGAGTTCAGACATCAAACGCACCATGTGAACAGGATATACTCACAAGATTCCAGATGGGTGAGTGCCCGTAGAGATCTAGACGATGTTTCCTATAGGGCTCTGCTAGAAAGAAAACACTATGGTGCAGTAGAAAAGGACACGGTGCACGCCTGCAGGACAAATGTACTTACAGAACTTCTCTGGAAAAATGCAAAAGGGATCCTGACAGAGTCTTCACAAGCGGCCGGGCAGATCGAACGGACAGAGGTCCAGAGACGTCAGCATAGGATTTTTCAATCGACCGATTGAATGCTCCCTTGCCTGGATGGTGACGAACCACAGCCTTCAGAACGCTCTCAATAGAGGAATCGCATGTATAATACACACCAAAGGGTCAGATGAAAAATATTTTTTAATATACTGGATAAAAACAAAAATTACAGCATGAACTGCATATAAAATATCTAAAAAGCCCGACCCGGGTTTCGCAATGCTGCTTCGTCTGGGGCATTGATTGGTAACAGGATACCGCTGAGTTTTAAATTAGCAGAAACACCTCCCCCATCCCACATCATTGGATTAATAGAAGGGGCATATAACACACATAAAAACAGATTAAAACTGAACAAATAAAATACAGCAAAAAAACAGAAACTGATAGGATGGCGAAAATAAATAAATGCGAAAAATACACCTTTACAAATACATTTAAAATAAGCATTTAAAATAAGCAAGCATTAACGTCGCACTCAATGTTTAACCCTTGCGGTTGGATGGTGCCCAAAAGGAACATCCATTCCACCTCTTTTTTATTTATCAAGGCAATATAATCCCCTCCCCGAATTGGGTTATGTACCAATTCTAATCCAAAAAACCGCAAACCTTTGGGGTCTTTATTATGATGGATCTTAAAATGCAATGAGACACTATGTGTCTCAAGACCTTTTTTGATATTGCGGATGTGCTCCTGCACCCGAGTTTTTAAACTCCTTGTGGTTCTGCCAACGTATTGGAGCCCACAAGGGCATTCCAACAGATAGATTATACCAACATTGTTGCAGGAAAACCGGCCTCTAATTTTCAAAGTCGTATCTTTGGTTCTTTTAATTACAACAGTGTCTACAGATCTCGCTCGGTCTTTTAAATTGCGGTTTTTACATGGCAGACAGAAGCCGCACCATGTGAACTAGTAATCCTACTAGTACTAATAAAGGCAGGTTCACATGGTGCGGCTTCTGTCTGCCATGTAAAAACCGCAATTTAAAAGACCGAGCGAGATCTGTAGACACTGTTGTAATTAAAAGAACCAAAGATACGACTTTGAAAATTAGAGGCCGGTTTTCCTGCAACAATGTTGGTATAATCTATCTGTTGGAATGCCCTTGTGGGCTCCAATACGTTGGCAGAACCACAAGGAGTTTAAAAACTCGGGTGCAGGAGCATATCCGCAATATCAAAAAAGGTCTTGAGACACATAGTGTCTCATTGCATTTTAAGATCCATCATAATAAAAACCCCAAAGGTTTGCGGTTTTTTGGATTAGAATTGGTACATAACCCAATTCGGGGAGGGGATTATATTGCCTTGATAAATAAAAAAGAGGTGGAATGGATGTTCCTTTTGGGCACCATCCAACCGCAAGGGTTAAACATTGAGTGCGACGTTAATGCTTGCTTATTTTAAATGCTTATTTTAAATGTATTTGTAAAGGTGTATTTTTCGCATTTATTTATTTTCGCCATCCTATCAGTTTCTGTTTTTTTGCTGTATTTTATTTGTTCAGTTTTAATCTGTTTTTATGTGTGTTATATGTCCCTTCTATTAATCCAATGATGTGGGATGGGGGAGGTGTTTCTGCTAATTTAAAACTCAGCGGTATCCTGTTACCAATCAATGCCCCAGACGAAGCAGCATTGCAAAACCCGGGTCGGGCTTTTTAGATATTTTATATGCAGTTCATGCTGTAATTTTTGTTTTTATCTAGTATATTAAAAAATATTTTTCATCTGACCCTTTGGTGTGTATTATACATGCGATTCCTCTATTGAGAGCGTTCTGAAGGCTGTGGTTCGTCACCATCCAGGCAAGGGAGCATTCAATCGGTCGATTGAAAAATCCTATGCTGACGTCTCTGGACCTCTGTCCGTTCGATCTGCCCGGCCGCTTGTGAAGACTCTGTCAGGATCCCTTTTGCATTTTTCCAGAGAAGTTCTGTAAGTACATTTGTCCTGCAGGCGTGCACCGTGTCCTTTTCTACTGCACCATAGTGTTTTCTTTCTAGCAGAGCCCTATAGGAAACATCGTCTAGATCTCTACGGGCACTCACCCATCTGGAATCTTGTGAGTATATCCTGTTCACATGGTGCGTTTGATGTCTGAACTCGCTACACCATAGTGCGTTTTCTATACCACAGATTTCCATACCAGTGAAGGTTGCAAAGTTGGTCTGTGATCCCAATGGTTTAGGATTTCCATAAGGAACTTATATTTACAAGAAGATTTTTCTCCTGCAGCGCAATCCTCCTCCACATTTATTTTAAAAGGGTTGTCTGGATTTTATTTTTAAATCCCACCCCCAGCCGGCGGGACCTGTGAACAGAAACATACTTTCATGCTCCCCATTGCTCAGTTCCAGTAACTTGGTTCTTGGGGTGTCTGCACTGCACTTCTGTCCCCTGTCTATCAACATCCACACATGTATCACTGCAGCCAATGACTGGCCCCAGTGATGAAGTGCTCCATAGCGGCATGTGACCCAGGAGTGACTGAACATTTGAGGACACATCACCGCTGAGGCCAGTCATTGGTAGCAGCAGTGCACGTGACGTCCTGCTGGGGTTGACACATTTAAAAAAAAATCCCAGAAAAGCTATAGATTTTTCCTTGAGGATGGTACAATACACACACCCCACTGTTACACCACAGTCCAATACCTTTACAACATCCTTCTTGATTTCTGAATTTTTATGGTGCGCCAAAGTATTTACATTGTGAAGGTAAGGCTGGCCATACGCATAAGATAGCTCATTCTGCTGCCAGCTATCCCTCTCGATCTCCACATACTTGCTATGCAGTTCTCCGAGAGAACAAAAGGATCGGGCAGTTGCCAGATCCTTATCTCCCCCAACATCTGCCATCTGGAGAGAGTTGGGAGGTCTCTACACACATTAGATGGTCGTCCAGTCCTGCCCAAATCAGTAGGTTCGGCCGACATCTAATGTGCATGGCCAGTTTAAAGGAGTTGTGGAGCCAGTAGTATTGATCACCCATCTTCAGGATATGTTATCAATATCTGATAAGTGGGGGTCCGACTCCCAGATCCCCTGCCAATCAGCTGTTTGAAGAGGAGGCAACGCTCATAACTAGTGCTACTTACTCTTCAAGGTTACATTGTGCATTGTCTCAGAAACCTTTTAGACAACTCATCCACAGGGGTGGCGGGAGTCGGACCCCCACTTATCAGATATTGATAACCTATCCTGAGGATGGATGTGGGCATGGCCAGCTATATCAGGGTGGTATAAATTCAGACGAAATAACAGTCTACTCCAATCTTTTCAGGAACACTACATCCCATGATCTATCCAACTATGTGATGTTCTCCTCATGTTGGAAGAATTTATCTGGTATTTGCATCTGGCTACAGGATTGGTCTTTTCTGAGGATACGACATAGAAGCATTTATTAGAAGGTACGCTTTTATTGCTTTTTTGGGTAATTTACTGGGACAATTGTATTTATCTATGCACTATAATATAGGCTGTAAGTCAGCTTCAGTGCAGAACACGTAATGGAATGTATTTTTATACCAACTCAACACTTTTGGGCAATTTTATTTTTTATTGCATTCTCTTTGGTTTTGTCTTCAAGCAGGGAGACAACTAGATTGAAGATGCACCACAGGGGAAAACTGTGTTCTTTTCGACCAATCAAAAATAATTGTTTTCAGCCCAAAATGACTAAAATGCAATAAAATAAAATAAAGTGTCCCCATTGGTGTCCATAGACTTTTAGTTAAACATAAGCTTTAATTCATCAAGGGAAATTCACATTGTCCAATTGTGGGCACTGATAGGCCAAGCAACAAGAAGATATGTCCTTTTTATTACTATTATTACTTGTTAGATTTAGGGTAGAGTTTGTTTGTCTCAGGTTCTGACCTACGTTAGATATGTAATTTATATCTATATTCTGGATGCTTACATTTAAACCTTGGGACATGGCCTATCCTGTAAGGGTATGAAACCACCAGATCTGTGTAATTAAGACGCAACCTATTCATACTAAGACAGCAATTCCATGCCATCTGCCAAACCTTGTAGAGCCTGGCATGGAGCCTGTTGCCTGCTGTGGCTTCTGTTACCCACCTGATCCTTGGAGACCTGCTTTGATGGAGCGTTTATGCCAAGCTTTTCCAGAGGGTAGACAATCTGTCGTCTTGGTCGCACGGGAACCATGTAATGAAGGGCAGATGTCAGTGAATGGGCGCAGGGAATCTTAAACTGAAAGACAACCATCTTCATTTCAGTGAGGAGAATGTCAGCTCCGTGCCTCGCAGATGTTTAACAAACGGAAAATTCTTAACAGACTTGGCAAATTGAAAGCGGGGGTTAGAGAAAAATAATAGCAAATAAACATAGTGCTAGAGCGGTGGAATGAGTCTGACATAATACCCACCACTAATGAAGATAATTATGGGAGTAATTACATTACCATCTCTGTGGGAATGACAGATAAACAAGTGGCTTGGTTTATGGCATTTTGCTGCACCAGTGTTTTTCCCAGAAGCGCGTTCTCTCACTACCAATCACAAAGGAGCTCCCTCCATTTTTGTTCTGCTTATTGCGAAGCATCTTGTGCTTACAAATCCACTACTAGAAATAAGAAGTAAGACTGTGTGATCTATCCAGTCAGTAACATCCTTTAAAAAAAGGAATCACTACAGATCTATCATTTCATACATCTCGCCCTAAAAGGGCATCTGTCAGCAGATTTGTAGCTATGAAACTGGCTGACCTGTTCCATGTGCACTTGGCAGCTGAGGGCATCTGTGTTGGTCCCATGTTCATATGTGTCCGCATTGCTGAGAAAAATTAAGTTTTATTATATGCAAATGAGCCTCTAAGAATGCCATTACATCAAAAGCAGGCATGCTCAACCTGCGGCCCTCCAGCTGTTGCATAACTCCCATCATTTCCTGACAGCCTACAGTTATCATCCCACAGAAGGGCATCGTGGGAGTTGTAGTTTTACAACAGCAGGAGGGCCACAGGTTAAGCATCCCTGATCTAGAGGCTCCCCTCTCTCTGCAACTGCCACGTCCTCTCCACTCCACTACAGGGCCAAGTGTGATGATGTATACACTTCCTGGTCCTGTCAATCAAAGTGCAGAGCGCGCTGCAGTTGCAGAGAGAGCGGAGCCTCTAGGTGTAATGGTAACGCCCCCGTTGCTCCTAGAGGTTCATTTGCATATATTAAAACTTCATACTTTTCAGCTATGCGGGCACATATGAACATGGGACCGACACAGATGCCCTCAGCTGCCAAGCGCACATGTAACAGGTCAGCCAGTTTCATGGGTACAAATCTGCTGACAGATGAACTTTAAGGGCGAGATGTATAAAATGATAGATCTACAGTGATTCCTTCTTTTAAAGGATGTTACTGACTGGATAGATCACACAGTCTTACTTCTTATTTCTAGTAGTGGATTTGTAAGCACAAATGGAGGGAGCTCCTTTGTGATTGGTAGTGAGAGAACGCGCTTCTGGGAAAAACACTGGTGCAGCAAAATGCCATAAACCAAGCCACTTGTTTGGGAGGAGATTTATCAGAATAGGATGTTAAGGAAAACTGGCTTAGTTGCCCATAGCAATCATTCAGATTCCACCTTTCATTTTCCAAAGGAGCTCTGAAAAATGAAAAGTGGAATCTGATTGATTGCTATGGGCGACTAAGCCAGTCTTCCATTACACTGTTTTTGATAAATCTCCTCCCTTAGCATTGAGCTCTTACACTAAACTTACTCCCATCATTACAAGCTCAATCCTAATAATAATCATTATTTGTATAGCGCCAACCTACTCCGTGGCAATTCACAGTCCACCCTATGCTGCTCTTCATGTAGCCGATTTATGTGGAGGTAATGTGTTTTCCCATTGTTTATAGACTCTGAAAATGCTTAAACCAGTTCAAGACCGGGCCATTTACCTAACCAGACACATTTTTTTTTAGTTCATGCATCTTTAAAGCCATTTTTTTCTATTCGGTTATGTCATTGTTTTTGCACCTTTTTTAAGTGATACAAGTGATTAGGTCATTTTTATTTTTTGGTTTTTACTTTTTCTAACCAAGAAGATGTAAAATAAAAAAAGGGAGAAAATTAAATTTTCTTATTTTTAATAGCACAAAGTGCAGCTAAATATTTTTTAACTTACTGTATATCCCCTTTCCATAATGCTTGTTTTGATGTAGGGAGGGCGGGGGGGGGGGGATATACAGTTTATGGTTTTCGGGGGAGGGGCTAAAAGCTGCAGTGGTGATTAGAGTGCAGCTCCTAACTCTGCAAGGACATTCAGGAAGGGGTATTCCAGTACACAAAGCTTGACTACTATGTAAAAATCCTCTATACATAGTACTTAAAAGGATCTTTCACCTCGCCCGACATGTCTGTCTTAGTAACTACTTGCATAATACCAATTCTGAGGCATCTATTCTTATGGCTCTATGCTGTGCCATTCCTTTATTATTCCTGCTAGAAGTTATGAATGAATTGTCAGCAGCTTGCAGTAAAGGTACAGCTGGGTGTGTGTCCCTGCACAGTCTGACCCCAGCAGCACTGATTGGATGGAGTCAGACACACCAGCTGCTGGTAACACCCAGCAGTACCTTTACTGTAGACTGCTGGCAATTTATTTGCAAACTTCTAAAAGGAATAATACAGGGATGGCACAACATATAGAGTAATAAGAATAGATGCTCCAGAATTGGTATTACGTGGAGAATGAAACTAGTTTCTAAAACAGACATGTCAGGAGAGGTTCCCTTTAATTATTTTCAGTAGTTTTTCACATAACTACTCACTTAGGCCTCTTTCACACGACAGTATGTCCATTTCAGTGTTTTGCGGTCCGTTTTTCACGGATCCGTTGTTCCGTTTTTTGCTTCCGTTGTGGTTCCGTTTCCGTTCCGTTGTTCCGTTCCGTTTTTCCGTATGGCAAATACAGTATACAGTAATTTCATATAAAAAATTGGGCTGGGCATAACATTTTCAATAGATGGTTCCGCAAAAAACGGAACGGATACGGAAGACATACGGATGCATTTCCGTATGCATTCCGTTTTTTTGCGGACCCATAGACTTTAATGGAGTCACGGAACGTGATTTGCGGCCAAATATAGGACATGTTCTATCTTTCAACGGAACGGAAAAACGGAAATACGGAAACGGAATGCATACGGAACACATTCCGTTTTTTTTGCGGAACCATTGAAATGAATGGTTCCGTATACGGACCGTATACGGACCGCAAAAAACGGCCCGCAAAACGGAAAAAAAAAACGGTCGTGTGAAAGAGGCCTTACTGGTCCAAAATGTTACTGCAGAGACCAGTGAAGATGGACAAGACTTTACATTTTCAGTCCATAGGTGACTAGAAGCTTTTGGACAAGACCCTTTAAGCTGGAACTGGCGAACAGGTAAGTAGCTTTTTGTCTTAAGGCTAAGCACTTTCGGGGACATAAGTAAAACTGCTTTGGTAGTCGGACAGCCCTTTAACTTCAAATAATTCATTTTAAAACCAATTACAGAGAATTTTCTAATTATACACAGCAGGTTACCTGATCTTTGTCATATGATGGGTATACAGGATAATATAGAGAGGACTTGTGGGATAAACGGAGAATCTCTTTCAGGAAATGCCTGCTGTAGTGCTTAAATATGGGGCTGAGAGCATAATGATGGAGATGTCCGTGCTCATCCCGCTGATGATGACTGAAGTAGATAAAATCTTCAATGTTATAGTGGGATCGAATGTACTCAATGTCCTGCAAAGCAATAAAAACAGTGAACATGAAACACAGATAGTATATCTGCACACAGGTAGACTTGTATTATAACCATACAGAGGTACACATGCATTATATCTGCACACAGGTACACATGCAGTATATGTGCGCACAGGTGCACATGCATTATATATGCGCACAGGTACACATGCATTATATGTGCGCACAGGTACACATGCAGTATATTTGCACACAAGCAGTATGACTGCACAGTGGTACACATGCATTTTATCTGCGCACAGGTACACATGCATTACATCTGCGCACAGGTACACATGCATTACATCTGCACACAGGTACACATGCAGTATATGTGCGCACAGGTACACATGCATTACATCTGCACACAGGTACACATGCAGTATATGTGCGCACAGGTGCACATGCAGTATATCTGCGCACAGGTGCACATGCATTATATCTGCACACAGGTACACATGCATTATATATGCAAACAGGTACAGATGCATTATATCTGCACACAGGTACACATGCAGTATATGTGCGCATAGGTGCACATGCATTACATCTGCGCACAGGTACACATGCAGTATATGTGCGCATAGGTGCACATGCAGTATATCTGCACACAGGTACACATGCAGTATATGTGCGCACAGGTACACATGCATTATATCTGCGCACAGGTACACATGCATTACAACTGCACACAGGTACACATGCAGTATATGTGCGCATAGGTGCACATGCATTATATCTGCGCACAGGTACACATGCATTATATCTGCGCACAGGTACACATGCATTATATCTGCGCACAGGTACACATGCATTATATCTGCGCACAGGTACACATGCATTATATCTGCGCACAGGTGCACATGCATTATATCTGCGCACAGGTACACATGCATTATATCTGCGCACAGGTACACATGCATTATATCTGCACACAGGTACACATGCAGTATATGTGCGCACAGGTACACATGCATTATATCTGCGCACAGGTACACATGCAGTATGTGTGCGCACAGGTGCACATGCATTATATGTGCGCACAGGTGCACATGCATTATATGTGCGCACAGGTACACATGCATTATATCTGCGCAGGTACACATGCAGTATATGTGCGCACAGGTGCACATGCTTTATATATGCGCACAGGTACACATGCATTATATCTGCACACAGGTACACATGCAGTATATGTGCGCACAGGTGCACATGCATTATATCTGCGCACAGGTACACATGCATTATATGTGCGCACAGGTACACATGCAGTATATGTGCGCACAGGTGCACATGCATTATATCTGCGCACAGGTACACATGCATTATATGTGCGCACAGGTACACATGCATTATATGTGCGCACAGGTATACATGCATTATATCTGCGCACAGGTACACATGCATTATATCTGCACACAGGTACACATGCAGTATATGTGCGCACAGGTACACATGCATTATATCTGCGCACAGGTACACATGCAGTATGTGTGCGCACAGGTGCACATGCATTATATGTGCGCACAGGTGCACATGCATTATATGTGCGCACAGGTACACATGCATTATATCTGCGCAGGTACACATGCAGTATATGTGCGCACAGGTGCACATGCTTTATATATGCGCACAGGTACACATGCATTATATCTGCACACAGGTACACATGCAGTATATGTGCGCACAGGTGCACATGCATTATATCTGCGCACAGGTACACATGCATTATATCTGCACACAGGTACACATGCAGTATATGTGCACACAGGTGCACATGCATTATATCTGCGCACAGGTACACATGCAGTATATGTGCGCACAGGTGCACATGCATTATATCTGCGCACAGGTACACATGCATTATATCTGCACACAGGTACACATGCAGTATATGTGCGCACAGGTGCACATGCATTATATCTGCGCACAGGTACACATGCATTATATGTGCGCACAGGTACACATGCAGTATATGTGCGCACAGGTGCACATGCATTATATCTGCGCACAGGTACACATGCATTATATGTGCGCACAGGTACACATGCATTATATGTGCGCACAGGTATACATGCATTATATCTGCGCACAGGTACACATGCATTATATGTGCGCACAGGTACACATGCATTATATGTGCGCACAGGTGCACATGCATTAGGTCCGGTATTTGACCTCATCTGGCTGTACATCAGCCCAGCAGCACATGCTGGGAGGAAAATTCCTGTTTTCCCAGACGAAACCTCTCATTGTGTCACAGTGTGCACAGGTACACATTATTATATCTGTGCACAGGTACACATTATTATATCTGTAGACAGGTATACATGTTGCATATGTGTGCACAGGTAGGACTACGCATGGATTACTGTAGATAATAGTCCAAAATTGGGGTGACAGATTCTCTTTGAGGAGCTCATTGGGCAATTCCATTTTTAGACTTCGGGTGCTGTACAGACTTTAGTTTTTTTATGCAGTTCTTGAAGCCAAAATCAAGTGTGGATCCACAGGGGATAAATGTCTGTTCAGGAGGGGACCCCGACAATCACTAGAATGGAGGCCTGTTCTCCACCATGTGATTGGCGTATCAGACATGTATCTACGAAAAATGGTCCATTCAACTCTATGGGGCTGATCTTTCTAGAACCAGCCCTGTACCTCACATGAATCCAGAGCTCTACCCATTGCTCCAGTTACCCTGCTAGATTTATTTCAAGCTGGCAGCTCAGGGCATGAGTCCTTTCTCAGAGAGTGTGTCCTTTTTGCTGCAACTCTCTCCCTATCACAGCTCATCACCTTTTTTTGGTAACAGCTTCTAACAGAAGATATTATGCTGGTGGCAGAAGGATGGAACTGAGCATGTGCGACCACCTCTGCAAGGTGCACAGAAAAATAAGGGGAAAAAACCAGCAGGTGGTGCTACACAGAGACATTTTATTGAATAACGTTGTGGCTATACTAAATTTTAATTATTTGCCATTACAAAAATATTCAGGTTCTGGTTTGAAAACTGTAGAATATTTTTGTGGGAAAAAACCCTCTTCTAATTATCTACCAACTAAGAATGCTGGAGAATGCTTCAATGTCATGACCATGGTCATGGTCGTGACTCCTGGACCCGCATCCGGTTGCCTGTGGTTTGGTTTTCTTGTCAACCACATGGTGAGGGCTGCTAGTTTCTTGCCTCAGGTGTGGTTGCCGCTGGCAACATGATCATAGTCGCAGTATAGCAGCCTGAGCTGTTGCGAGGCAGCTTGCTGTGAAGTGCATGCGGTTGCACCTGGCAACCTCTCTTTGTAGGTGTGCCTTTAGTTTGTATGGTGTGCACTTTCCCTGTTTGTTGTGCACAAGGTTTCTGTATGTGTGTACTTTCCCTTTAAGTGGCTTCACTACCCTGTCTGGTCCTGGAAGGGTTAATTCCCTTTCCAGTGTGTTCCAGTGTGTGTGTCTGTGTGGGTGTGGCCACTTGGGCTTTTTAACTTCCTCTGGTTCAGAAGTCTGAGGGGTACTCCAGGCATGTTGCTGGAGTCATCCTCCTGGTATCCTTATACCATCTCTCCAGTGAGGGCCACCCTTGCGGTCATAAAAACATGTGGTGATGTTATGCTTTATGTTGGTCTTTATTCTTTCTGCAGCTATGAATCTGGGTTCCTGTGTGTTTATGTGTGTGTGCTGTGTCCATTTATGTTTGGTGTGGACATCAGCTTGTGAGCACGCGATCCAGTCAGCAAGGCTGTGGCAGGTAGGTTTGGAACTAGAGTAGTTCACCTGCCATATCCATATGTCTGTAAATGTTTCCCCTTCCTTGCACTTTGGCCAGTTGAGACTCCTGTTTCTCAGCATCCAGGAGGAACAGGCTGTCTACTCCGCTCCTAGCTCAGCGATCTGCGGAGGGTTAGTAGGGATCCGAGGTTCTTGAGTATGAGCCCTCCTACCATCTGGGTCGACGCATACAGCTAGGAGTCAGGGTCAGAGGTTAGGGACGCATTAGGAGGTGACCTACTCCCTAATTCTGTTGTCCTGGCCAAGCAGCTGCCACATGCATGTAACATCGCACGGCTGAGGGTTCCCCCATCCTCAGCCGTGACATTCAATAGGGGAATGTCCTCACATACAGATTTATCATAATTGGCCGGACTAACTTTGCTCTGTCCCACTTTTATTCATGATATAAATACCTATAAATATACACACAGTGAAACTTCTTTGAAGAGACCACCCAAAATTGCATCCTAGAGGAGTGGCTTTCTTAAAGAAGATGCCCAGCATGCAAAGTATATGATGGAATGGAAAATCTGAACAGGAAACCTGGTCTAGATAAAGGAAGGGTCTTCTGAAATACGTGGTCTTTTGCAGAGGTTACACTGTAGCTTGAGGGTCCTCACAACACCAGAAGCGTCAAGTGCATAGAAAAGTATAAGATCACCATAAAGGAACGTACCGCTTCATTTCTGAAGATAGCAATGCCCACGATCTGGTCAGCTGCTTCCACAACAAACGCCTGCACAGGTGTCCCATCCTGAAATAAGTTACATGGAGAGCAGGAATTACAATGTTATCCACCAATACAGTTTTATAATATATATACCCCATAGCCTTTCCACATTGGGCAGGTATGAATGCAGTAGACATGTCTCAATGATTTTCCGATATCTAATATATAAAGCTGAGTGTATGTGTGTATGTATGTCCTCTAAAGGAATCTGCACTGTTGCATTTACAATCACCAAATGTGGCACACAGGTACTCCAGGTGTCTGGGAAGGTTTTAGACCGGGTCTCAGTTCTCTAGCATGTACCGTTCCTGAGATATTCCCCAAAAAATGCATTAGCCAATAGAAGCCTGGTCACATGACCCTTATCAGCCAATAGAAGCTTGCAGGCCCTTAGTCTCCACATACACACAGTTTTACACCAGGTTTCCATAACAACCCAGCTATTTTTTTTCACTGCTGTAGGTCAGCTTTAATGGGGCAGGGCACTGTGCATGACACTGTTAAGGGAGCGGAGTTAAGGGAACATAAGACGGACTTAAAACCCCGCCCCCAGGTCCTGCTAAGCCAAGCCCCCGATTAGGTCATGCCCCCTCCCACTCCGGGGATGGAAAAAATTATGCTAAAAATCAACTTCTGTCAGCTGCAGGGGTGGGAGGGAGGGTGAATTGCTCCCTGCAGCTCACACTCAGACAGCACAGTGCTGCTGCCTGAGAGTGAGCTGTTCAAAAGGACATCCCTGCGTCAGGGACAGGGAGTCTGAAAGCCGTACTGTCCAGCATGAAATATGTCCTCTGGCCACAGCAGGCTGCTGGGGAGGGCACAGTTAAGGGGACGGTCTGCTATGGAGGTCAGTGTTAAGGGGCACATTGCTGTAGAGGCCACTGTTAAGGGGACTGGGTGTTGTGGAAATCACTGTTAGGCCTCCTGCACGTGTGCTACCCGTTGCCATATTGCGGACCGCATTTGCAGATCCACAATACACGGGCACGGCCGCGATCCGCTGCCGCTGTCCCACGGTCAGTGTTTGTGCATTGCAGGCCGCAATTTTGCAGGCCGCAGCACGGCCACGGGGCGCACACGTTTGTGTGTAGGAGACCTTAAGGAGACGGGATACTGTGGAGGTCACTAATAAAGGGGCGGCCACTGTTAAAGGGGAGGGCACGGTGGATGTTACTGTTAAGGGGGCAGAACTCTGTGGAGGTCACTGTTAAAGGGGCAGGCCCCTGAGGAGGTCACTGTTATAGTGGACACTGTCGATATCTTTTAACTACACACACAAACATTAAAGGGAGTCTTTCACGCAGATTCACCCTATTAACCTAATAACAGTGTTATGTCCACGGCATCCCTCCTATTAAAATGGTGCTTACCGTTTGTTCCTTGCTAGCATCGTTGTGGAGAAAAACACTTTTAATCCGCATGCAAATGAGTCTGTGAAGGTGCCCAGGGGCAGCGTTACACTGGCCGGTGCCCAGGCCCCTGGGTCATTTTCATACGAAGGCACTCCCCCTCCGCCGCGTCTGCCCACCCTTAGTCTCTGTTCTAACCTCTCTCCTCCCGTCAGTAATGCCGCGCATGCGCACGCTAAACTGCGATGCCCCGGCCCGACAGTGCTCATTAAATGCGCATGCGCCGATATCGCGTTCATCGAGGCATGCGCGGGATTATGGACGGGAGGAGGGAGGTTAGAACAGAGACTAAGGGCGGGCAGACGCGGCGGAGGGGGAGTGGCTTCGTATGAAAAGACCCAGGGGCCTGGGCACCGGCCGCTGTAACGCCGCCTCTGGGCACCTTCCCAGACTCATTTGCATGAGGATTAAAAGTGTTTTTCTCCACAACGATGCTAGCAAGGAACAAACGGTAAGCACCGTTTTAATAGGGGGGATGCCGTGGACATAGCACTGTTATTAGGTTAATAGGGTGAATCTGCGTGAAAGACTCCCTTTAAAGTAAATAGATTAAATATACCCGTGCGAAGCCGGGTCCTTCTGCTAGTTGCTAATATTTTCTCAGCATTGTGCAGTTTTGTGATATTTCCATCTAATGTCTAAAGCCAACTGCTAACTTAGAATAATTTGTAGTTTATGATCTACTTAAACTTTCAAAATCTTCAGGCCGGAACAATGAATATGTCCTTCAAATGTTTGGTTTCTTTTCAATAATTGTCCCCTTGTTTACAGCAACAATCGAAACAATCCATCTATCGTTATTGTTACCAATGTCATACATGGCAGACAAGTTTTGGGATGGGTTAATCAATTTCATACACTTTCTGAATGAGTTCACTCACAGCATCCCTTCGAGCTTCATTGTAGACTTTTAGGTCATCTAATATACTTTTACGGAGATGTAGGCTTTCTATGAGATTTTCTACCGCCGGCACATCACTGGACTTTGCTGCCCTCACCTGTAATAAGCTGAAAGAAAGGTAATACACACATGTAAATGACTCGTTTACGACGGCATGAAATTTAATAGCAGATTAAATGTACTTATGCAGCCTATTATGAAGCGGGAGCTGGTAAACATAAAATGTTCAATGCAAAGACCCACAGGAGCTGTTCTTTCAGGACCATTATTCGGAGGCAGGAAGTAACACAGAGAAGCCGGTGGAAATACAGCTACAATACCATTAGCACATTAATCCCTCTGGCTTTTTAGTACTTATGCACACAGTCTGGTTTAGATCTCAGGGGAACACTGTATAGCATGGCACTGGGATAATGAACAATCCCACATTTCCATGCCTTATCAGAATACAAAGAGCGGGTTCCAATAAGATCACGGATTTTACTAGATGCTTTTGTAAAGTAATTACTATGCTTAAACTTTTATCCTCCTGCAGGGGCGTAGCTAGAACTGAGTGGGCCCCACAGCAATTTTTTTATGGGCCCCCACTTACAAAAATTAAAACCTTTTAAAAAAAATAACTATTTGTCTTTGCAACAACAGGTCAGTGAGGGCACTCTTTGATATAAGGCGGGGGCCAGGGCACATACCTGCCAAATTGGAATGTAAAAAGCAGTGGCGTGCCTAAGGTGTTTGGCAGTGGCACCCAGGGCGGGTCTTTTCTCTGGCATATCCCACCCCCATGACTTAAAACATTGTGCCCCTCACAGTGGTTATGCCTTCATTTTTCCCCCTCACAGCAGTTATGCCCACATTGTGCCCCCTTCATCTGAGACTGAAGGGCTTAAAAAACAAAAAACGTCTTCAAAGACCTTGTCTCCTTGAACGCCACAGAACTGCTCGTTTGGACTTTGCAAGTGAGCACCAAACATGGGACATTCAAAGGTGGAAGAAAGTTTTATTCTCTGATGAGAAAAAATTTAACCCAGATCCCACCTGAGATGTTTTCTACGTGCCACAGTGGAGGGGGCACCATAATGGTCTGGGGTGCTTTTTCCTTCAGTGGAAAAATTGAGCTTCTGGAAGTGCAGGGGCGTCACACGGCCGCTGGCTATGTCCAGATGTTGCAGAGAGCATTCCTCATGACTGAGGGCCCTCGTCTGTGTGGTAACGACTGGATTTTTCAACAGGACAATGCTACAGTACACAATGCCCGCAGGACAGGGGACTTCTTCCAGGAGAATAACATCACTCTTTTGGCCCATCCTGCGTGTTCCCCTGATCTAAATCCAATTGAGAACCTTTGGGGATGGATGGCAAGGGAAGTTTACAAAAATGGACAACAGTTCCAGACAGTAGATGGCCTTCGTGCGGCGGTCTCCACCGCTTGGAGAAAGGTTCCCACTCACCTCATGGAAACGCTTGCATCAAGCATACCGAAACGAATATTTGAAGTGGTCAACAATAACAGCGGAGCTACTCATTACTGAGTTCATGTTTGGAAGTTGGATTTCTGTTTTGGGGTTTTTTTTTGTTTTTTTTTTGGAGGTGTGGTCCTAAACTTTTGATCAGCTGAAAAACAGCCTGTTTCAGTTTATTCGTTGTTTTCATTAAATTGAATGCTCAAAAAAGGTTTTGTCTCACTCCCATTTCTTCTTGTTGCATGTTGAAGCTCTACTTGGAACCTTGTTAAGATCCAGCCATGCTGAATATGATTTTTTGCCATTTTTCAAGTGGTCTTAAACTTTTGATCAGGACTGTATATATATATGTATATGCCCCATTGTTGATATATACGTATCTCTCTCTCTCTCTCTCTCATACATGCAGGGGGGAAATCTCCAGGATAGCTCATCAGTATCTGACACCGACAGTATCCAACACCTGGTACCCCCATGGATCAGCTGTTTGAGAAGTCACTGGTGCTCCAGTGAGTGCTGCTGCCTTCTCGCAGCTTACCACGCAGAGCGCCATACATTGTATAGTGGCTGTGCTTGGTATCATGCTGAGGATAGGTCATCAATATCAACAACCTGGAGAACCCCTTTAAAGGGTGAGGACCAGGGGGGGGGGGGGGCACTTAGACAACACCCTTAGGAGTAACCCCAAGCCAAATCTGTTCAAGTGACAATGGATCTACATCTGCTTTGTAACTGTATGTGTGTGTGTGTGTGTGTGTGGCTGCTCACATGTAGCTTCTACGTCAGAGAGAAGAGGCACATAATTTAGGAGCAGAGACAGACAAGTACGAATTATCCACTGCTAACTCTGGGTCTTCATATCTAAGGGCAATGGGTCCCTTGACCCCTGTTTGGCACTCCAGAAAAGAGTATATGAGTTAGAGAGGTGGTATCCATCATGCTATACCATCAGGGAGGCATCTGCTTAGCTCCAAATTTACTCTGCAGCAGGACATGACCCTAACATACAACCATTAAAAACTATCATCAGCATAAAGAAGAACAAGGAGTCCTGGAAGTGATGATGTGGCCCCCACAGAGCCCTGATCTCATCGAGTCTGTCTGGAATTACATAAGGTAACAGAAGGATTTGAGCAAGCCTACATCCAGAAAAGATCTGTGGTTAGTTTTCCAAGATATTAGGAACAACCTCCCTGCAGAGGAGTGCAAGTGTACCTAGAAGAACTGATGCTGTTTTGAAGGCAAGGGTTGGTCACACCAAATACTGATTGGATGTAGATTTCTCTTTTGTTCACTCACTTAGCATTTTGCTAATTGATAAAAATAAACCATTAACAGTTCTTACGCTTTTCCACTCCTGCCTAAAACTTTAATACAGGACTATGTCATACATCATAGTAGACTGGTTTTTACATAAAATAATGAAAAAATGACCTACCATAAAGTGTTGAATACAAACACCCATCATCTATTATACATATGCATGTGATCATCTACTGTGGACTAAACATGTATATTTTATCTTCTCCGAGACAGCACCAGAGATGCAACGATCAGAAGACATCATATTAATTAAGCTCGGAGTTCTTATCTCTAGGATCTATGCTCATTAATTAAAGCTTAGTCCCAAGGCTCTGATGGATGTCTGGATTCTATTAGCCATTTGATTAACTTCATTACTATTTTGCATGCACTTTCTGCATACAAATATAGTATTCAATCACACTGTTTTTTATATATATATATATATATATATATATATATATATAAATTAAAAAAAGAGTACAAATATATCATCGTCAGGCTGTTTTATTATAGACGCATAATTAAATTGTTTGCTAGTAAATGATACACAAAATGGTTAAGTAAATACAAATCTTCTGAGGTCATTTGTAATGTATGATCCAAGTAGAATACAATTGCATTGATATCAAATTAAACACTTCTACAATGCAACATTCATATTATGCATGGAGTGAAAACCACTAATGAGACTAATTATCATCTTTAATTATCAGCTTTGTGTGGGATTATAATAAGCCTGCATCATCCCTATATGAACAGTTGCAATGAGGATTTATTTATTTATTTAGTGATTTTACTATCCTTTCCTTACAGAAGGTGATTTGTACATTGTCAATGAAAGGATATCTATAATTGTTTGGAGATTACTGGATACTATATAATGAGTCAGTAAATCCCATCATATCACTGGGATAGGTCATCCCTATCTGATAAGTAGGGGGTCTAAGAGGAGTGGTTCCCTCTCAGTTTGAGCCTCCACAATGGCGCTCTCAGCCTCCCGCTGTGCAATGTGTCCTATATAATGTGTTCCATGCATGTTCAAAGATTTGGGGAATTTAGATGGCTTATGCATAGGCAGTTTACAGGGTTGTTAAAGAGTCATGTACTTTCACACAATTACATTTTATTTAGGGCTCATGCACACGACCGTATGTTTTGCGGTCTGCAAAAAACGGATGACATCTGTGTGACATCTGGGTTACATCCGTATTTTAGGCGGATCCATTGTAACAATGCCTGTCCTGTCCTTGTCCGCAAAACAGACAAGAATAGGACATATTTTTGCGGAATAAACAGTCATTTCTGTTTTATTTTTGCAGCCCCATTGAAATGAATGGTTCTGCATACGGGCAGCAAACAAATAAAAATTGTCAAAAAAATACGTTGTGTGTGCATGAGCCCTTAATAGAGAATAGTGTAATTAGCAAATTTCTAAACCACTTCATTTAAAACATATGCCTGAATAAAAAATAAAAATAAAGTCAGTCTCACTTCCACTGACTTTATAGTCCACTGCCTGTTGTCAGGCAAGCTCTGTCCCTGGTAACAGAGACTCGGAAGACGGCTCACAGGAAATGAGGGCATGTCAGAGCTAGCTGAGCTCCTGAGCCTGATAAAACAACTGCTTCTACACAGACTCTGAACATCACAGGAGCCTCCTGCCTTTCTGTCATTTTGATTTATCCCCCCTTATCCAGCTTTCTGAGCTCACTAGAAGAAAACAAACATAGTGGGAAGTAAGGGAAGTGAAGTCACTGCATACAGTACTGGCAGAGGGGAGACACCCACTGCTTCTGAGAGAAATGTGTTTAGCTGTGCAGGTGAAACAGGTAATACTAATATGACTGAAATAAACTTTAGAGAAATCCACAGTTATGATTATAAAAAGAAGCACAGTTATTGTGTGGGGGAATACAATTAATATTGGCCCTGCCATAAATCACACTACAGCAAGGAGCATTGTGACACAGGCATTGTTGGTACACGAATATGAATAAGAACTAAATGGAGTGTAAAATTTTGGTCATCCATAAGGGCTATTAGAATACTACCATGTGATGGGCTCAGTGCTTGTGGAAAGAAAACGGCATTATAACCTGATGCGGATGGAGAATTTGTATCCTGTTGAATCACTGTTAGAGAAAATACCTTAAATGGATTTTCTGTGTTATAAATACTGATGAGCCGTCATCAATATCAGATTAATGGGGTCTAACACCTGGCACCCCCACCAATCAGCTGTTCACAGCAACCGCCAATGGTCAGAACTAACACAGAGAACAAAGCCGGAAGTACCGCATCTGTGTAGTGCCCACACAATGTAAAACAGCTTAGCTCCTATTCACTTGAATGGGGAGATTTTTGGTAACAGCTGAGTAGTGGAGGTGCTAGATGTTAGACATGGTGATGCAGAAAACCTCTTTAAACCCCATCTACTCCTTTTTAGGCCACACTGAAACGGACGTATTTTACATCTAGGTGCTATCCGTGTTCACAAGGGACTGCACACTGACCCCGTTAAAGTCAAAGTCAATGGTTCAACCAACATGTCCACTTTTCAGCATGGACCATGGCATGCATTATTCTTGTCTATGACCCAGACTCATTTGAATGCATGTTTGTGCAAAAAAAAAAAAGATGTCCACAAAGATGTCTATTATCTGCACACATAAATCAGAAGGGCTTCTGAATCAGACCTAGCCCTCCTCAACCTTTTTAATCCCCTTCCTTCTATTCTTCGCTGCCCGCTTGTGCACGTGTCCTCTCTTTGTGTTCTCCTTCACTTGGCTTGTACTACATTGGCTCCTTACAACTATTCTTCCACTTTCCTGATAATGAGTATACGCTGACCTATGTGCATGGCTCGTTTTTCTTGCACTATTGAAATGTTACACAATAGAGCCTCATTTTTTCCAGCGACCTGGTAATTCTTACTGGCATTGTTCTCTTACCATTGGATGTGATATATTTTATTAATTAGGGCTGCTTTCCCTTTCTGTATTAATGCTATGCGCATGTGATCCTATTTTCACGCAGATGTAAAAAAAAAAAAAAAAAAAAAAAACGACGAGCAGAGATTGCTGAGGTTGATTTTCCACTTACTTGATCAAGCCAGCACGGTGGAAAATATAAAGCTCCTGAGGCAAAGTGCATGTACTCAGAGGCACGGCTCTCACAAAGCTCTGAAGCAGGGGGAATTCAGGGGTGAGGTGAGGAACGGTGATGATGCAGAACTCTTTATCCTTGAACAATAAAACACAAACACATTACTGGAATCCATGCATATCATACAACTGGGAATAAATACTAATTAATTAAAATGTTTTACGCATCAGAGATCACAGTATTAGGCTGGAATTACTTCATGCACTAGAGAGGGAGCAGGCTGGCAGAGGGACCTTATAAATAAGCAATACCATAGCATTACATGAGCGACAATATTTTAGCTACATTAATACTGCTGTATCTCTAATTCTAGTGATTGTTTTTCTCATTTACTGCTCTTGTCATGTGGAAATAATTTATTCCTGCATAACTTTTATGTATTCTAAGTATTTGTTTTGGCGCAGAAGTATACATAGGACTGTCACACTTAAGCTGGCCATACACATGCAAGAGCGTTGGCCGACCCATCTTTCCTGATTCCCCTATGTACACACACTTTCGGGTGAGAGTCTATGTGTTGTCAATTGGGAGAGATGAGAAAGCCGCTCCCAGGAGGACAAAAGAATCAGGCAAAAATATTCAGCTTTCCCGATCCTTCTCAGATGATGGTAGGAGCACTCCGATACAATACACTGTAAGGCCTCTTTCACACGGGCGTGTAAGCCCCGTTGCCATATTGCGGACCGCAATACATGGGTGCCGTTCCGTGGGCATTCCGCATCATGGATGCAGACCCATTCACTTCAATGGGTCCGCAAATCCGGAGATGTGGAATGGTGCGGAACGGAACCCTACGGAAACACTACAGAGTGCTTCCGTGGGGTTTCGTCCCATACTTTCGTTCCACAAAAAGATAGAACATGTCCTATCTTTTTGCGGAACGGAAGGATCGCGGACCCATTCAAGTGAATGGGTCCGCGATTCGCTGCGGCGGCCCCACGGACTGTGCTCGTGCATTGCGGCCCGCATTTTGCAGGCCACATGCACAACCACGGGGCACACACGCCCGTGTGAAAGAGGCCTAAGCCAAACTCGCTGTTCTCAGTGGGTTCTGCAGACAGTAAACTAATGTGCATGGGGGCCTTAACCTTAAAGAGGTTGTCTCATCTCAGACAATAGGGGCATATCGCTAGGATATGCCCCCATTGTCTTATAGGTGTGGGTTCCACCGCTGAGACCCGCACCTATATCAGGCATGGAGCCCCGCAAAGTGGAGGCTGGAGGACTCCGGTGTGGCCACCACCAAGCCCTCTCCCCATAGAAGTGAATGGGAGCGCACCGCGCTTGTGCAGCCACTGCTCTGATTCACTTCTATGGGCCTCACAAAATAGCCGAGCCAGCTCGGCTATTTTCGACAGCCCCATAGACAATGAATGGAGGGCAGCTGCGCATGCGCAGTGCACCCTCCACCACTTTCAGGGCTCCGTTCTTGATATAGGTGCGGGTCCCAGTGGTGGGACCCACACCTATCAGACAATGGGGGCATGTCCTAGTGATATCCCTCATTGTCTGAGATGAGACAACCCCTTACTAACTGCAGAATAAGCTACGGGGCACAAGCTTTAACTCAGAAGAGGTTCTCTACAGTAGTCCCTATTTGTCTACCTTAACAAGAATCTGATCACAGAGTTTCCCAATGCTGTCTTTGGGGAAACCTGGAAATAAGTGTTCAGTGTTACTGTAGCACTTCCAGAGGAAATTAAAAAGGATCTGTCACTAGGTTTCACAAAAAACACTACATACATTGTTAAATATATCTCTTAGACCTGATGGGGCCGGTATACCTACTTTGAAGATCCATGTCAGAATGGATTTTAAATCATTTTTGAAAGTTTTCATTATTTTATGAGTCCAGATTGAGAGAGTCCAAATGTATTCATGAGTTAAAGGGGTATTCCCATCTAAACATTTGTGGCGCATCACTAGGATATGCCACAAGCGAGGGACCTGCTCCTGTCTCGAAAGCGGTGTCTCTGAAGTGAAAGAGAGTGCACCATGTGTGCATGGCCTTCCTCCATTCACTGCTATAGGAGTTCTGACAAGTGTTTTCTTGGCTATTACTGTCTGTCTCAGCGGTGGTTGGAGAGGTGTCCACACTTGCGCGGTGTGCTCTCCATTCACTGCTACGAGACTTCTGAAAACAGCCAAGCAAGCATGCTCAGCTATTTTCTGAGGTCTCCTGACAGAGAATGGACAGTAAGCCTTACAAGCATGGCCACCTCTCACTTTTACCTCTATGAAATCGCTGAAGCAGCAATTGGTAATTTTCAGAACTTACCCGTGAATAAAGGGTGGCCATGCATGCACGTCTGCTCCCCCTTCACTTTAGTGGCCTCGTCTTTGAGATAGGAGTGGATCCCACTGGTAGGACCTGCACCTATCTGACATTTTTGGCATATCCTAGCAATAGGCCGCCAATGTTTAGATGAGAAAACCCCTTTAAAGTCATCCTCCGCCCATCATGTCTAATTGACAAGTGACAGCTTGTACTGAGCAATGTGAGACTTGGGCAGCAGGGGAGGAGGTTCACATAGAGGTGCTTGGCGATCAGGGTACATGGCGGGAGATTGAGATTAACTCATGTATACATTTTCACTAACTGCTCATTTTAATATCAGGAAAAAAGATTATACAGCCATTCTGGTATGGATCTTCAAAGTAAGAACACACCAGCCACACCAGGTCTAAAATATCTATTTATTAATGTTTGAACTATGTATTGTGAAATCTGGCGATGTATTCTGACCCAGGTCCTCCAGAGGGAGAGACTCTCTTTGTAACTGCTCTCCTCTCTGGCCAAGAGATGAGGTTCCCCCTCTGTTAACTCAGAATTAGCAGATAGAATATATGAAAAGCCACCATTTGTTTTTGCTTTCTATGAATGAAGTATTCTCTTTGTCGACAGGGTGCACTGGTCTGATAGAGTCAGACTTTGGTGGGACACAGCACCAACTGGTAACACCCAGTTGTTAAAGAAGCACTCCCACAAATATTTGCATTCTCTGGCCTGTAAGAAAGGTACATGATGTAAATTGTAATGAAGGTAGTTTTTTTTTTGACCAAGGCATGTATTTGTGTTATCCACTCATCAACTAACACGGCATCTTATGTGTAGACAGGAAGTCAGTTCCCTCATATGAACAAATAGAAAAACTGACTTCCTGTCCACAAGTAAGACACGTGCATCAGTTAGAGAGTCGGTCACATGACACAGGTGAAGATCAGTAGATAACTCACAATTACAGTCACCAGTTACAGTTAATTTCCTTCACTAGAATGGATATCAAGAACCTGTCTAATGGGCCAGTGAATAAACATTTTTGTGGGAGTGCTTCTTTAACTTATTCAACTTCTAGGAGGGGTAACAGAAAATTGGCACAACGCAAAGTGCTACAAAAAGATGCTCCAGAATGAGGCATATAGTAAAACAGGCAGTCGCCAACTCCTCATATAAATCAAAGACCACAGAGCACATGGACAGAAGTGATGTCTTCAGGCACCAAGTAGAAATCCTCACAAAAGGTTTCTATCTCTGTTACATGTAATGGAAATAAGTGAATAAAAAGAAAAATCACCTAAAGAGGTTCTTCAGAGCAGTGCATCTACAGAGTTTGTATTAAAAGATACAGACACCATCTGTCCAAGCACAGTCTACATCTAATAAAATGGCTAGCCTCAGGCCAAGTTCCCAGATAGCTGCTTTCCCAGCCATGTGATGAATCTCCAGAACATTCATTACCAGAACGTCAGTCCTAATTCTAGGTTTCCATATAGAGAAGTAGTGGTACCATGGGGACAATCTATTACCAATAAAAGGATCTTATCTGAGATCCCTAATAATAGTCTGGTTTTAAGGAATGATTGCCAATATCACATTTATTAATATTGGTTATTTATTGAGTATTATAATGGTTTCATTTCAATTGCTTGGAGAGTCTGCATGTCTCTTATCACAAGTACACTGGGCACTTATAATTATACCTGCTCATTATCCGTCCAAGTAAACAGTTACAATCTATTATATTACAGTATATATTACTATAGATCACGAACATCTGCCCAGAGGCATAGTTACAGCAAGTTTCCACAAAATGGATTATTTACAGATTGTAGCGTTAATTGACTAGGGTACATTTTTTTTTAAATTGTCAGCGATCATTGTTCACTACAGTAAATTTCATCAATCATGGTGCTGTAACAATTGTGGCATGATGGGTGAATGCTGAAGCCTCTGAGGAAGCGAAGGCGAAACCTGGGTCGAGCGGTGAAGGTTTTTTATTGAAGTGTGCGTTTTTATGACCATTTTGGAAGCACAATAATGTGTTTTAAGCAGTTATAGGTTTGTGGTGCTACACCATAGGCGGCCTGACATTCTACAAGCCGAGAGGAGCATACTCCAGAGGAAGGAGTTCTGTCTGAAGCTGGGAGGAGATGTAGTCCAAGATCAGCATGAAGTCAAGAGGCGTCAGAAGCGGAGTCTGGTGTGGAGGCTGCTGATATACCATTGCTTGATCGTGGATTTTGTAAGCAGAATTCTGCATTTGCAGCCATTATTCTCCAGACAATATTGCACTATTGGAGACTTTTTGTTTTCTTTGAGTGTAAATCAACATTGGAGGATTGTCAGAAGAAACATCTCCAGATGATTGCTCACACAGAAGAGTGAAGGGTGTTTGTTCCTGTCGTAGCGCGGATCAAGAGAATATATTGTCTGGTTTTGTGGGAGGACTTACCCTTGTTTGATCTAGCAGCGCTCATAATCAGAACTTAAAGAAGAACCTCATGTAAAAAAAATTATTCTCTGACCTGTTAGAAAAGTACATGATGTAAATGTAATCTTCTTACCAATGTCTGTATTTGTGAGTTATAACCTCCCTTCTGATACTCAGCTGTGCATCTTATGTGTGGACAGGAAGTCTGTTTATCTATGTATTCCTATGGGACCCTCAATGTCAGTTTCATAGGAATGACTAGAGAAGTAACTGACTTCCTGTCCTGTGTCAGCTGGAGATCAGAGAGTTGGTCACATGACACAGCTGAGGATCAGGAGGGAGGAGATAGCTTACAAATACAGCCATAAGATAAGAAGATTACATTCACTACAGATTACACCATGTACCTTTCTAGGAGGTCAGAAAATAAACATTTTTGTGGGGGTTATACTTTAAGTTAAGGAAATCACTTTTTTTTTTTTTAGCTCCTCCATCAATGATCCTCCTTCCTATCAGCTGAAGGATCGCGCTTGGGAATTAGCTAACATTTTCACTAAGGGTGGCTTAACATCACATTTTTGTAATACGTTTAACTTACACAAAAAAGGTATACCTTAATGGATGCCTCAGACTGATGCCATACTGTGGCATCCGTCACCATACTCTAATGTATACATTTTTGGGCAGGATGGTAAAGTGTAGTGTACCACGTTTTTCCATCCTGCAAAGTCCAGCAAAAAATTGTATACGTTAACATATACGTTTTTTCTTACAATCGAAATCTATGGGGACAGGTGCCACAGTATGGCATCAGTCAGAGGCATCCGTTAACCCTCAACTTTTTTTTTTGCGTACGTTAAACATATGACAAAAACGTGATGTGAACCCACCCTCACATACTTTTTTTGCCTCTGTTTGGTTACTATGGTAGTAGCACACCCTGCAGCACTACTACTAGCACATCTGAATGTGCTGCTAAACATGCAGGATTCACACAGGGCAAAATGGCACAGTTTTAGCATTAGTCAATGGGCTCCGGCGGTGAATGGCAGAATCCGGCTAGGCAGATCTGGAGAACTCTGGCAACCTGTTCCTCTGCCGATACAGTCTGCTGAATTGCCCTGCCGCCTGTCTGAAACTGGCCTTGGCACGTGTACTGTTTTGATCTGCTTAATACAGATTTTGATATAATTCAATTCAAGTAATTGACCCAGAGTTTTGCTCAGGGTCCATGTCATGAGTTTATGGCGCCCTCAGATAGACACTACATAATGGCGCTCTCAGATTCTACATAATGGCGCTCTCAGATAGATTCTACATAATGGCGCTCTCAGATACTACATAACGGCGCTTTCAGATAGATACTACATAATGGCGCTCTCAGATACTACATAATGGCACTCTCAGATAGATACTACATAATGGCGCTTTCAGATAGATACTACATAATGGCACTCTCAGATACTACATAATGGCACTCTCAGATACTACATAATGACACTCTCAGATAGATACTACATAATGGCGCTTTCGGATAGATACTACATAATGGCGCTCTCAGATAGATACTACATAATGGCGCTCACAGATAGATACTACATAATGGCACTCTCAGATACATACTACATAATGGCGCTCTCAGATAGATACTACATAATGGCGCTCACAGATAGATACTACATAATGGCACTCTCAGATACATACTACATAATGGCGCTCTCAGATATATACTACATAATGGCGCTCTTAGATAGATACTACATAATGGCGCTCTCAGATAGATACTACATAATGGCGCTCTCAGATAGATACTACATAATGGCGCTCTTAGATAGATACTACATAATGGCGCTCTCAGATAGATACTACATAATGACGCTCTCAGATAGATACTACATAATGGCGCTCTCAAATAGATACTACATAATGGCGCTCTCAGATAGATACTACATAATGGCGCTCTCAGATAGATACTACATAATGGCGCTCTCAGATAGATACCACATAATTACGCTCACAGATAGATACTACATAATGGCGCTCACAGATAGATACTACATAATGGCGCTCACAGATAGATACTACATAATGGCGCTCTCAGATACATACTACATAATGGCGCTCTCAGATAGATACTTCATAATGGCTCTCTCAGATAGATACTACATAATGGCGCTCTTAGATAGATACTACATAATGGCGCTCTTAGATAGATACTACATAATGGCTCTCTCAGATAGATACTACATAATGGCGCTCTCAGATAGATACTACATAATGGCGCTCTCAGATAGATACTACATAATGGCGCTCTCAGATAGATACTACATAATGGTGCTCTTAGATAGATACTACATAATGGCGCTTTCAGATAGATACTACATAATGGCGCTCTCAGATAGATACTACATAATGGCGCTCTCAGATAGATACTACATAATGGTGCTCTTAGATAGATACTACATAATGACTCTCTCAGATAGATACTACATAATGGCGCTCTCAGATAGATACTACATAATGGCGCTCTCAGATAGATACTACATAATGGCGCTCTCAGATAGATACTACATTAAACCAATGACAGATTCCCTTTTCAAGAGACTCTCCACTTTTTATAATCGTATAAAATGCCAGTTTTTATAAATTCCTCCCCAGATTTCCCTGTTTTTTTTAGTGATGACTTTTCGTTTCCTTACCTTACACATACCCATAAAATCACGTGTAAAGGAGGCCTTTGCATCTAGCTTGTAATAGTTCTACAACTCACTGACAAGCTACACCCAGGTCACCAGAAGTGTCCCTTGAAATTCATGGGCTCCAAAGCAAACTCTGCTTTCCAGACATTTTATCAAAAATAAACTGATGTGTTCATTTTAGTAATGATGGCGCTCTCAGATACTACATAACGGCGCTTTCAGATAGATACTACATAATGGCGCTCTCAGATACTACATAATGGCACTCTCAGATAGATACTACATAATGGCGCTTTCAGATAGATACTACATAATGGCACTCTCAGATACTACATAATGGCACTCTCAGATACTACATAATGACACTCTCAGATAGATACTACATAATGGCGCTTTCGGATAGATACTACATAATGGCGCTCTCAGATAGATACTACATAATGGCGCTCACAGATAGATACTACATAATGGCACTCTCAGATACATACTACATAATGGCGCTCTCAGATAGATACTACATAATGGCGCTCACAGATAGATACTACATAATGGCACTCTCAGATACATACTACATAATGGCGCTCTCAGATATATACTACATAATGGCGCTCTCAGATAGATACTACATAATGGCGCTCTCAGATAGATACTACATAATGGCGCTCTCAGATAGATACTACATAATGGCGCTCTCAGATAGATACTACATAATGGTGCTCTTAGATAGATACTACATAATGGCGCTTTCAGATAGATACTACATAATGGCGCTCTCAGATAGATACTACATAATGGCGCTCTCAGATAGATACTACATAATGGTGCTCTTAGATAGATACTACATAATGACACTCTCAGATAGATACTACATAATGGCGCTCTCAGATAGATACTACATAATGGCGCTCTCAGATAGATACTACATAATGGCGCTCTCAGATAGATACTACATTAAACCAATGACAGATTCCCTTTTCAAGAGACTCTCCACTTTTTATAATCGTATAAAATGCCAGTTTTTATAAATTCCTCCCCAGATTTCCCTGTTTTTTTTAGTGATGACTTTTCGTTTCCTTACCTTACACATACCCATAAAATCACGTGTAAAGGAGGCCTTTGCATCTAGCTTGTAATAGTTCTACAACTCACTGACAAGCTACACCCAGGTCACCAGAAGTGTCCCTTGAAATTCATGGGCTCCAAAGCAAACTCTGCTTTCCAGACATTTTATCAAAAATAAACTGATGTGTTCATTTTAGTAGTTTGGAATAACTGATTAAATATACTTACAGGAAACAGACCAAAGACGTGACTCAAAAAATCAATGGACCTGTTAAAAGAAAAAGACTGAATAAAAAGAGCTTAGTACAGGGTACAAAAAGTCAACACTTGGTACCCATTTGGGTATGAGCGTAGAAACATTAATTATTTAAATAAATAGTTACAGAAAATTCTGCTTCTAAGTCTCTATAGCTTAAAGGGGTTCTCCCGGCTCTCTTATATTGATGACCTAACCTCAGGATAGGTCATCAATATCAGATCAGCGGGGGTTCGACAACCGGCATTCCTGCCGATCAGCTGTATGAGGAGACGGCGCACAGTGTGCACGTTCTCTCTCTTTCCCTTCTCTCTTCCTGTTCACCGCTGCTTTGCCATAGACAGCAGCGAGCAGGAAAAGAGACAGGAGGCAGTAGCTGATCATATAGCTGATCAGAGGGGGTGCCGGAAAGCCGCCGATCTGATATTGATGATCTATCCTGAAGATAGGTCATCAATATAAGAGAGCCCGGAGAACCTCTTTAAGTTGGAAAACATTTATGACTATCTAGAAAAGTCTGGGATTACTTGAGGACAGGATACATTTACTGAATATATTTAATTAAATGGGTTGTCCAGATTCTAGATATTGATGACCTATGCTTAGGAGAGGTCATCAGTGGGGGTTGGTCTCCTGGCCCACTACCGATCAGGTGTTTGAAGAGGTTGTGGTGCTCCGGTGAGACCTGCGGCCCCCTTGCAGCATACCAAGCACAGCACTGTACATTGCATGGTGGCTGTGCTTTCTATTGCAGCCCGGATAAGGCTGAGCTGCACCATGTGAAGGATGAACGTGACGTCACTGGTCTAGGAAGAGGTTGTAGCGATCACCGGAGAACCATGGTCTCCCCACACACCTTATCTGTGGTGGTTTAGGGAGGCAGACCCCCACAAATCAGATATAGATGACCTATCTTGAGGGGAAGTCACCAATACTGTACTCCTGGAAAAACCCCTTTAAGTCCTAACTTTTAAACTTGTACACTTGCCTTGTTTCATGCTTTTCATCAATGCAAAACATCTGTATGCAGAAGGCAGTGACATCTCCTTTGTACACAGGGCGGAAGGGCTGCCTCGCTTCTTCTGTGCTTGGTGTCTCTGGGGTCTTGCAATTCACACCTCTGATGGCATCATCTGTACTAGAAGCTCTGCTCAGTGTGCCTTTCTGCTGCAATGACTGGCAAGGGAATGAGAAAGCTAATACACACAACATCTTGCATCAGCAGCCACTACAACAATTGTGCAGTCAAGTTCTAGGGTTGTACTTTCCAGGTATCCAATAAACTCAGTATAGAACTAAGGGTGCATGAGAAGAGACACATACTGGGGAAAACAATATGCAGTAATGTGGTAAAATGCTAAAGGTTTAAGAAATGGTTTAGGAAATTCTACTTTTACAGTGACAACTACCTCTATTTCACAACATTTAGCTGTCCACTACCTCGGAATGGGACTTGACCTGACTGTTAGTAGAACTGTTAAATGGTCACTTACAGGGATGAGTAAATCGATTCAAATAAATTGAGTCATCTTCAAGAGTTCTTTACCTCAGAGGGAAAGAAGAGCAGATCTGCCGTTTGATTGACATCTTGCCCGGCCCTGACTATTCCGCTGCTCCGAGTAGCAGTGCAGGAGCAGAGCCTGGAACTGGACTGTTCACGCAACCCGAAAGTGTAGCAGCCCATGCGCAGTTGCTGCTCTAGTAGAGTCTCTGTGATTGTGACGCTACTCGGAGCAGTGGCACAGGAGCGAGATTGGCAGGGCTGAATGGAGCGTCGGACTGGGGTGCCTAGGGTCAACCAGTAAAATTTATTCTGGGGCCCACTGTAGAGCTACATGCAAATACTACCTGTCCACATAGCGGCAGTCAGAAATAAGATGCACAAGATGATTGAGAAGTTTGGGCCCAGGGGAAAGACAATAGAGACAATACTGTTTGGCCTGCCTTTGTACCTAGAAGTCATCTTAGTCACCTGATGCCTCTATAATAATGACCTAGGTAGTTTGCTAAATAATCTGCCCAGTTTTTAAATGGATATAGGCTGTTTGAGATGCTTTCCTGGGAGCCCAACTTTGTCTGGGTGATTCACCTGTTGCCCGGTGGGCCAGTCTACGCACACTTTTTTGTCGGAATTATGCCCCTCTATGGCCATCCTATTGTGGCTCTGTTAAAAACAGACCCCTAACATGGACTTGCACATGAGTATGGCATGCACAGTTTTAAAGAAGTACTCCATTTTTGTTATTTATTTTACATGTATATTGCTGACTCACCATCAGTATTCTAGCAGGCTACTTTGTAACATCCTAACTTAGTTGCATCCACACATTTTTAGCCTTTTCATTATGGGAACCTGGTCATGTGATCTCAAATCTGATCTAATGTGTAAACAGGACTCAGTCTCTACCATGTGGCTACAGGATGACATCATCAACAATCAAATCCCTCCCGACGTCTCTCAGGCCACTCCTCTCCCTTTGTATATCCCTGTATTCTGTTGGCGATATAATGTTTCCCCAATCTAATGGAACAGGAGTGCAGATATTTAGTAGGTATGTGTGTACAGTGATTAGCTGCCTCCTGACTCACACTGCCTGTCTGTACTATCTGTGTGTACTGACTCTCCAGTGTTGTTCTATGAGAATTAGCTTCATACTCGTCTGTCTGCCTCCTGTATGTGAGAGCTGACAGGGCAGAGATAACAGGGCAAAGAGGGCAGACAGGCTCAAGCTGCATCACATAGGAAAACATGGAGACCCTGCAGTGGGGGCGGGGGGGACAGAAATACTGTGTTACTGATCTGTTATTTGCTTCCCTTATACAGAAGTTCACTGTGATGACACTCTGTCCCCTCTGACTCTACAATGCCAGGCATGATGGCAAATGTAGGGGAGGAAGATGGAATTAATATGGCTGCCAACCCACAAGTTGCACATCAAATAAAACAGGTATACACAAGGCATACACAGGAGCCTATATCTTATTCTTTAATAATGGCTTATCTTGCACTAGAGGTAGAAAAATAAATCCTGGAGTGCTTCTTTAATACTCAAACCGTATACACATTTATTCCTCTTATATCACACACAAAAGAATGGTATTTCTGTACTAAAGTCATGTACTATTTCCATGGGTTTCCTATAATAAAGCATTATTTCCACCAGTAACCCATACCTGGAATTCATTCTGTCCTTGGACAGTCTCTGTTGTATTGGTTTCAGAATTCAATGTTATTCCAGGCTCCTGGTTTAGATCAACCTGAAAAGGACAAAAATAAATATACGGACATGTGTGGCGGTCTGAAGTTCCATCTGCTGTTGGACGAGAGTTAGGAGATCCCAATATACATAAGATGGTCAACCGGATGAGCCATTGGGTTTAGGTGACATTTATCTACTGTATATGGCCAGCTTATTTCCTCTCTGTTGAAAACACACAATTTAGGCGTGCATGTGTATGGCGAGTCCCTTAGGATTAGCTGTCTCTTTCAGCCTACAGATATTGAAAGTGTATGACTACCCTAAAGGGAACCTATCTTCTTGGACCAGCCTTAATACCTACAATAATGTATCCATACTACTCAGCTCAGATGACTAATTTGTATCTGTACATTTACTCCGGTTTCCCCACTGTGTACCCGCAAATCAGTAGTGCCATGCAATGAGAAGACTAGTCCTGGAGTCCTCTCCATTTATGAGTGCGCGCTCAAGAGTCCTCTCTATGCCTCACTCTGCCGGTGGAACCCAGTGAGTATGGGGATAAATCTTACTGATGTGAACTCCGCGTTCATGCATTACTGCAGATAATAGGCCTGGACTGAGGTGACGGAGTGCCTTTAAGAGAGCTTACACAATTATCACATGAAAGAGCACAAACATAAGTAAATACTCCTCATCTCCCTATTTCATACACTCGGCAACATCTAACGAAGATGACAATAATGCAGCAGACACAGATTTCAAAACGAGACCTATTAATTAAAGTGTTATGTACCGTACCTTCTCATCTGTCTCCTGAACACTTATGACGTCTGACAGCTGGGATAATTTGGATCCTGACCTTTGACTTGTTTGTCTGCTTAGCATTATATCTCCTGGAAGACAGTCATAATGTTTACATCAAACGCCTAGAAGCAACTGGTAATGACTTAAGGCTAATTAATTAAAGACGTATTATACGATTACTTTCAGATATTCATTAGTGCGGCTGTTGTGTTTGAAAAGAGAAGAAGCTGAGATTCTGGAAGCCATCAAAAGATGCAGATTGCCCAGACTAAGTGCAATCTTGCCACTACAAACAAGGATAATGACATTTATCAAAGATATTAGGCCTGTGAGCTATTAGACTGCTCCCACAGTTCTTGTAGTAAATATAGATCAGAGTGCATTCATAGACTTGTGTATTTTTTGATGGCCTATAAAGGAGTTGTCTCATGAAAAATATTCTAAGTTTTTTCGAACTGTTACCTGCATCTGAATATTTTTGCAATAGCATGTATAGACACAAAGTTATTCAATAAAATCTGCATAGTGCCACACACGGTTTGCTTTTTTCCTTATTTCTCTGTCCACCGTTGAGGTGGTCGCACATGTTCCGCTCCACCTATTAGCATTGTGTTAGAAGCTGTGACAGTTAGGCCTCATGCACATGACCGTTTTTTTTAAGGTCCGCAAAAACGGGGTCCGTAGGTCCGTGATCCGTGACCATTTTTTCGTCCGTGGGTCTTCCTTGTTTTTTTGGAGGATCCACGGACATGAAAAATGTTAAAAAAATCTAAGTCAAGTTTGCCATTGAAATGATAGGAGAAAACGGACACGGATCACGGACACGGATCACGGACGCGGATGAAAATCTTGTGTGCATCCGTGATTTTTCACGGACCCATTGACTTGAATGGGTCCATGAACCGTTGGCCGTGAAAAAAAAATAGGACAGGTCGTATTTTTTTCACGGCCAGGAAACACGGATCACGGATGCGGAAAGGACATGCTCACTGAGCTGTGATAGGGAGGAAGCTGCAGCAGAAAAGACACACCCACTGAGCTGTGATAGGGAGGAAGCTGCAGCAGAAATGACATACCCACTGAGCTGTGATAGGGAGGAAGCTGCAGCAGAAAGGACACACCCACTGAGCTATGATAGGGAGGAAGCTGCAGCAGAAAGGACACACCCACCAAGCTGTGATAGGGGGGAAGCTGCAGCAGAAAGGACACACCCACTGAGCTGACAGCCAGAAGAACATTTAGAGTAATAGAATTCTAGAAGATTGACATGAGAAAAAGACTACCTGGTCCATCTAGTCTGCCCTTATATTATTTCTTAGGACAGACGTGTTTATCCCAGGTAAATTCACTTACTATACATTTCCCAACCACATCTGCTTGGAGTCTGTACCAAGCTTAAGACACAATAATATTTCCTGACATTGCTAACTTTAGATGGTGTCCGCTTATTCTTGTGCTTAGCTTCTTACTGAGAACACTTCCCTCCTGAACCTTCTTTAAACCTGTAACTTATTATGCATATTGCACTGGGGCTTTTTCTTATAGCGTGCGAGCACGACCACCGCTAATGGATTGCAGGGTGGTCGTAACCATGGAAACGAGCAGTGTGTAATGTAATGGAAAAATCAATCCAGCCAGCAAAGGAAGCAATATGGATAATCACAATACATTAGTAAGTGGCTTGTATTAACTTTTTCTACATAATAAATGCGATTTGCTGAAGTAACACAACCTCTTTAAGGCTATGCAGATTAAGGGGGTCATTTATTAAGACCAGCGTTTTACATTTTATATTTTTTTTATCATAGAAACACAGCAAATTACTTTAAAACTTTTGATAGTGATTCATGGGACAACCTCTATAAGTGTTCATTGCACTGCAAGGTAAATGAAGCATTACATGGCACCCACTGCAACCAATGGGGCATCAAAGTTTCATGCTGTAGATCCAACTTAAAGAAGTATAGTCATAGCGCACTAAATAAACAATATCATGAGTGATGAAGGCCTGTCACTTAAATGATTTGACTTCCTAAATTTTCATTTATCATGTATCCCATTTTTCTCAGCTGCAATAAATACACAGCATTACTGCAAAAAAAAAAAGAAAAATGCACTGTATGGTTAATAACAGAAGGCCAAAACATTAAAAATAGGATAAAAAGTTACCAAAACATAATAGTATACATATATATGTGATTGGAATATGGTATAGAGAGTATGAGTGATAACTAGGGATCAATGACACTTAAAGGGGTTTTCCTATAACAACACTTATCCCCGATCCATAAGATAGCGGATAAGGGTCTGATTACTGAGGGTTCAACCCCTGGGACTTCAGCTGATCACAAAAACGGATGTCCTGGTGTCCCTTATGATGCGTAACCACCGTTCCATTCACTTCTATCAAACGGACAGATATAGCTGAGCTCTGTACTCTACAGTCCCGGAGAACTGAAAGGAGCAGTGGTTACGCATGTGCACCACCACTCCAGTCTCCCATGGGATTCCAAGACCAATTTTTTTCGTGATCACTAGGAGATTTTAGTAGACCACAAGTGGTCTACTACTTGCTTGTGGGAAAATCGCTTTAAGAAAAAATCATCATTTACAAAAAAAAATAAAAAATGTTAATGTTGCACCATTGGTAGTTATCTAGTAGGAATAAGCTCCCACAGCAAGACTCCGTTTTCAAAATGTAAATGAGAAGTTAAAAAATGGGTTTCAGTCAGCGATACTCTTTTCCTTTGATTCTTCTTAAGAATATATCTATTACTAAAAGACACAGACGTAAGGGCAAAGCTATTGAAGTTCCCAATTAAAAGAAACATTTTCATGCATTCTGAAGCCCGTAGAAAGCAGACCTTTGAAAATTCCCATTACTCGTCAGAAAGATTTTTACTTGACGCTGCATTTTCTTGCTGCATCTGTCATAAAACATCGTGCTCGAAATAAAGGGTATTTGAAGTTCCTATTTTATGTCATGTTGATCCACGATACATTGTGTTCAGTCGGATCTACTTGCTCATATGTTGTTATGGACAATTCAATAAAAATGAATGTAAAAAAAAAAAAAAAAATTCTGTTGGATCTGAATATATGTTGCAATATTTGGTTTACTGCCTGTGTAAACCAATCTCAATATAGTCATTTGGAACAAAAAAAAGAGCAGCTGCTGTAGTTTCCACTACAGGAGGATATAAAGGCTGCCTCGTGTATTACACAGTGTAGACACATGCGGATCTACAGATGAGCTTATCAGTCCCCGTCCATGTTGAAGGCAGTAATAAAAGGACTGAGTGACACGCAAGCTGTCCTATTGTTCAATTTAACAAGAGCAGGACGCACATTTCAGGAATATGTCACTCGTGTCCTTTATCTCGCCAGCTTGCTGTGTACACAGTTGTCCTGTGTGTTTCTACAAAGGTAAACCCATATGAGATGACGGAAAGCAGTATGGGCACTCACAGCAGAATCCATCAGTTTCAGCCTGCGTTAAGCTGGATGGAAGTGTATGACAATGTGGAAAATAGCACTAATTAGAAAGGTTGCCTCAAAATAGCCCTTTTTTTACTACAAAGGCTGGAATGTATTCAGAGGTGTAGATATAGAGGATGCGGTGGTAACAGTATGCTCCCACTTAGTGCCTGAAGAAATCCGTAATCAATTTTATGCAGGCTTCGGTAAAGTGCAAAGTCTATGGAATCCCCTGGTTTACCCCTTAACACCCACAAGGAGGTATGAACTTTTTTACAGGGGTATTCCCAGGTCATGGTCCCCAGAATAGTAACGGATTGGCAGCGGTAGTGAAATGACACAGTCAGGAACGAGCCGAGGGTCATCACCTGGAGATCAATTAGACTTCGACAAGCCAGAGAATGAACCAGGAACGTAGTCAGGAGATAGCCATAAGTTGGAATCAGGAGTAGAAAAACAGGTACCGGACAGACAATCCAAAAGGCAAGGAAGGAGCGTAGTCAGGTGCAAGGCCAAGGTCAAGTCAAACGCAATACCAATACACACAAACAAGAGTCATGAAACTAGATATCTTAACCACTTCACATCCAGGCCATTTGCCCCCTTCCTGACCAGGCCTAATTTGAAAATCTGACATATCTCAATTTATGTGGTAATAACTTTGGAACGCTTTTACTTATCCAAGCCATTCAGAGATTGTTTTGTCGTGACACATTGTAACTTATGATAGTCATAAATTTGAGTCAATATATTTCACTTTTATTTATGAAAAAATCCCAAATTTATCAAAAACTTAGCAAAATTCACAATTTTAATTTTTTTTATATTTCTCTGCTTTTAATACAGAAAGTGATATCTCATAAAATATTTATTACTTAACATTCCCCATATGTCTACTTTATGTTGGCATCATTTTGGAAATGTCATTTTATTTTTTTAGGACTTTAGAAGGCTTAGAAATTTAGAAGCAATTCTTAATATTTTTAAGGAAATTGCCAAAACCCACTTTTTAAGGACCAGTTCAGGTCTGAAGTCACTTTGTGGGGCTTACATAGTGGATACCTCATTGTAGAAACTACACCCCTCAAGTTACCTAAAACTGATTTTACAAACTTTGTTAACCCTAGTCGTTCCACAAGAATTAAAGGAAAATGGAGATCAAATTTTAAAATGTCACATTGAGGGTTAACAGCCAAATGTCACATTGAGGGTTAACAGCCAAACAAAATTTTATATTTATTACCCAGATTCTGCGGTTTACAGAAACACCCCACATGTGGTCGTAAACTGCTGAATGGGCACACAGCAGGGCGCAGAAGAAAAGGAGCGCCACATGGTTTTTGAAAGGCAGAATTTGCTGAACTGGTTTTTAGATGCCATGTCCCATTTAAAGCCCCCCTGATGCACCCTTACAGTAGTAACTCCCAAAAAGTGACCCTATTTTGGAAACTAGGGGATAAGGTGCCAGTTTTATTGGTACTATTATCGGGTACATATGATTTTTTGATCATTCATTATAACACTTTATGGGGCAAGGTGACCAAAAAATTGGTTGTTTTAGCACAGTTTTTATTTATTTATTTTTACAGCGTTCACCTGAGGGGTTAGGTCATGTGACATTTTCAAAGAGCAGATAGTTACGGACGTGGCGATACCTAATATGTATACTTTTTCTTACTTATTTAAGTTTTACACAATAATAGCATTTTTGAAACATAAAATTATGTTTTAATGTGTCCATGTTCTAAGAGCTATAGTTTTTTTTTATTCTTTAAATGATTTGTTTATGTAGGGGCTAATTTTTTGCGGGATGAAGTGACGGGTTTATTGGTACCATTTTGTGGGACATACGCCTTTTTGATCACTTGGTGTTGTACTTTTTGTGATGTAAAGTGACAAAAATAGCTTTTTTTTTTACACAGTTTTTATTTTTTTATTTTTACGGTGTTCACCCGAGGGGTTCGGTCATGTGATATTTTTATAGAGCTGGTTGTTACAGATGCGGTGATACCTAATATGTATACTTTTTTTATTTTTATTTCACTTTAACACAATAAAAGCATTTTTTTAATAAAAAAAATGATGTTTTAGTGTCTCCATGTTCTGAGAGCTATAGTTTATTTTATTTTTTTGAGCGATTTTCCTATGTAGGGGCTCATTTTTTGCAGAATAAGGTGATGGTTTTATTGCTACTATTTTGTGGGACATAAGCCTTTTTGATCACTTCGTGTTGCACTTTTTGTGATGTAAGGTGACAAAAATTGCTTTTTTTTTTTTTACACAGTTTTTTTTTTTATAGTGCTTATCGGACTGGGTGGATCATCCGATATATTTATAGAGCCGACCGTCACGGACGTGGCAATACCAACTATGTTTTTTTTTATTTTTTTCTATTTAAAAAAAATAATGTATTCCTTACTTGGGGAACTTTTTTTTTTTACATGTGAAAGCTTTTTTTCATTTTTTTATTTTAACACTTTTTTTTTTTTTTACACTTTGTGTCCCCCATAAGGTCATACAAGACCTCTGGGGGACATTTAACTTCCCTTTTTTTTTTTTTCCCACTATTGATTTCTCCTGTAACTGGGGCTGACATAGTAGCTACAGTTACAGGGGAAATACACCCCCCCCCCTCCCCCCCCAGAGAGGCTGTACGGCGCAATACAATGCTGTACAGCCTCAGAGCAGGGCTGTTCGAGATCTGTGAAAGACCCGACAGCTACTGCACTTTCCGGCCGCGGCGGTCACATGACCACCGAGCCGGAACAGGAAGCGCATAGTGCTTCCTGCTCTGTATACACAGCGCTCGGTGAGCGTTGTGTACACAGCGATCTAGAAGGCAGGGACACCTGGGAACTGTCCCTGCCTTCTCTAAGGGTTGCCCTGCAATGTGCGGACGGGAGGTGGTTAATCACCAAGCCAGCTTCTCCCTAAATTAGGCTGAAAACCTGAAGTCATCTTTCAGTGCTTGCTGTCTTGATAACTTGACGCCACCATGCAACCAGAGCAGGAGAGGAGCAACTTGAACAGCAGGGCTGCAGCAGACATTGGAGTAGAATAAACAACAGAGGAAGAGGCATCTGGTGGCTGGCTGGAGACACACTAGCTGGAATCCAATGTTGGAACTGGGTGAGGACAGTATCACTGGAGCTTCCAGTTATACCTTTAAATGTACAGTACTGTGCAAAAGGTTTAGGCAGGTGTAGAAAAAAGTGAGAATGCTTTCAAAATTAGAAGTATTAATAGTTAAAATTTATTTTGGAGCAGGACAACGACTCCAAACATACAGCCAATGTCATTAAGAACTATCTTCAGCATAAAGAAGATCAAGAATTCCTGGAAGTGACGATATGGCTCCCACAGAGCCCTGATCTCAACATCATCAAGTCTGCCTGGGTTTACATGAAGAGACAGAAGGATTGGAGCAAGCCTACAGCCACAGAAGATCTGTGGTTAGTTCTTCAAAATGTTTAGAACAACCTCCCTACCAAGTTCCTCTAAAAACTGTGCAAGTATACCTAGGAGAACTGATGTTGTTTCAAACCCAAAGAGTGGTCACACCAAATATTGATTTGATTTACCTAGCATTTTGTTAATTGATAAAAATAAACTTTTAACATTCCTATTTTTGAAAGCGCTCTTACTTTGCAGCGTTTTTCGAACACCCAGGGCTATGGAGTCGGTAAGTCAAAGTTCTGACTCCAACTCCTGCATTTTAATACACTCAGACTCTAACTCCGACTCCTTCATAAATAACCAATAATTTAGTAATAGACAAATTTACGGCAGTAAAAAGGTAACAACAGGCTGTTTCTTACTTTCATGTAAGTAATCAGGCAACTTAGATGGAACTTAAACCATATTTACTGGAATACAATTTCTGAAATTCCTAAAATGTTCTACATTCCTAAGTAATTATGCAATGCACTGTGCATTTAATAACTGGAAAACACTTAATAATTATAAGAAATCTATGAATTTGTCCCAAGAAAAACTTAGAAAAGCTCTATAAGCATGTCCTGGAAATGCAAAGAATCATGTGCAAGTCTAAATGGGAGTAAAAGCGGCATGTAAGAAGTGTAGCTGCTATATTCAGTGCTGCCATGAAAGGGTTGTTGTCACAGTCTCGGTGTTGTTTGCCTTGACACGTTCTTCTGCTCTTCCTGGGGCCGCCATGCGTCCTGTTTGCATGGGGGTCCAGGCAGTAACTGGTGCGCTGGATACCTGGGTGTGGTTGCTTGTACTGTGTCCTGTATAGTGTGTAGAAAATTCAGGGGTTGGCAGCACTACTCATCCCACTCATTTGGGTACTGACCAGGAAATGGCTTACAAGCCAAATGGTGCGCGCAGATAGGGATCCTGGCTGGGGGTCCCAACTCATCCAGACAATTCAATAATCCGCAGCACTCGCCGGTAAATAATGAAAATAGTGGTGATTTATTCACTCAAGCAGCCAGTATACAGCGACGTTTCGACCTCAGTTGGTCTTTATCAAGCAGTGAGTGACCATATCCCAGTGTGCCTTAAATAGTGTGTATGGGTGGATACAATAATGGATGTATATAGCTCCGCCCCCCGGTTCCCCCCCACCGTGATAGTTGTCTAGGAATAAACATCTTTTCACAGGTGCCTGTAGCCTGTCTCCATTATGGTAAGAATTATACTTACTTGGTCCCTGCAGCTCCGATCATACGCACTGGATTCCATGTGTCTATCTCTCGGCCCAGGACTTGTTTATTTTTTCCCGGTATGATCATCTACTCCACTGCAGCCAATGACTGGTGTCCACAAGAGACACATCACCCCTAAAGCCAGTCATTGGCTGCATCGTAGCAGATGATCATGCCCATGCAGGGGATGAAGTAAACAAACTGCATACCAGAAGATGGACATATGGGAGCCGGCACAAAGGACCGGCAGGGAGTAGGTAAGTATGATTCCTTCAATAGCAGAGGCAGGCTGTGGTTACTTATTCCCAGACAAAACCTTTAATGCTGTCCTTCCCCAGGTATGACTAGTGGTGAACTTCCTTTGCTGGTCTTTAGTGGAGGAACTAACTACTGAGCATGTGCAGCACAGTTTCAGGCATTGGAACAACATGAAGATACCTAGTATAAGGAACAGGAGAAAAATAGGAGAGGCAAGAAGTATTTTCTATTACCACTAGAACCAGGGCCGGCCTTAGGTGTTCAGGCGCCCTGTGCGAGCTAACCTTGTGGCGCGCCCCCCCCCCCCCCCCAAAAATAAAAAAAAATAAAATGCTTGTTGCTGGCATCATGGCATAGGCTGGCTGACTATCCAACCAAGTAGTTACCAGCCCTCACACCCCAAAGGCCGGTGTAATGTTATACTTCCCTAGTTCGTGAGATTTCCCTACCCTCGTCACTTCCGGTCGCACCGGACATGACGTGAGGAGGTGTGCAGCATCGCGCAGGCGCACAACGACAGGTTAGGGAAATTTCACAGCAGCGCATGCGCCCGGAGCCTCGCCGGCGGTTAGGGTAGGGAAAAACTATGGGCCAATGCGCAGTGATCGGATGGATGTTTTCAGCTGAACACCGGCCGACACTGCGCATGCACCGGGAGCCTCACCAGCGGTTAGGGAAGGGAAAAATTTACGTACGGGCCAGTGCTTTTTCCCTACCCTAACCGCTGGTGAGGCTCCCAGCGCATGTCGGCCGGTGTCCAGCTGAGAAAATTAGTTTCCAATGTAGTATTAATAACTAAACAATTAAATAATAAACATATTGCATTGTCTACTTACCACCAGGACAATAAGATGATCTGGACTCTGGCTGCAGTCTGGCTCTGGGGACTCCATTGTCACTCTCATTATTCCCCCCCCATTACTCTCATTATTCTCCCCCCATCACTCTCATTATTTTCCCCCCCATCACTCTCATTATTCTCCCCCCCCATCACTCTCATTATTCTCCCCCCCCATCACTCTCATTATTCTCCCCCCCCATCACTCTCATTATTCTCCCCCCCCCCTCACTCTCATTATTCTCCCACCCCCCTCACTCTCATTATTCCCCCCCCCCATCACTCTCATTATTCTCCCCCCATCACTCTCATTATTTCTCCCCCCCCCATCAACTCTTCATTATTTCATACCCCCCCCACACTCTCATTATTTCTCCCCCCCCATCACTCTCATAGTTCCCCCCCCCCTCCTTCCTTATTTTCTCTCCCCCCCATCACTCTCATTATTCTCCCACCACCCATCACTCTCATTATGTTCTCCCCCCCATCCCTCTCATTATTTCTCCCCCCCCCCATCACTCTCATTATTTCTCCCCCCCCCATCACTTCATTATTTCTCACCCCCCATCACTCTCATTATTTCTCCCCCCCCCCCATCACTCTCATTATTTCTCCCACCCCCCATCACTCTCATTATTTCTCCCCCCCCCCCATCAACTCTCATTGTTTCTCCCCCCCCCCCATCACTCTCATTATTTCTCCCCCCCCATCACTCTCATTATTTCTCCCCCCCCCCATCACTCTCATTATTTCTCCCCCCCCCCCCCCCCATCACTCTCATTTCCACCTCTAGTGTAGCGTGGCCGAGCTCTGTTCGATCCGCGGTACAGGAGCATTTGTTTCCTGTACCCGGCCGGACTGACAGGAAGTGCACACTAAGTGAGCACTTCCTGTCAGTCCGGCCGGGTACAGGAAACAAAAGCTCCTGTACCGCGGATCGAACAGAGCTCGGCCACGCTACACTAACAGCACACAGCAGGCGCAGGCAGGCTCAGCCACTCAGGCGGCGCAGAATGAGGGGCGCCGCCAGCCGCCAGCCGCCCGCCGCCCGAAGTTTTTTTTTTTTAAACCGCAACGTGCGCCCCCTGCTGAATACAGGGGAGGGGGAGATGGAGGGGGCGGGGGCCCGCCCGCCCCGTGGGAAAACATAAGTGCCGCCTCGCCTGCCCATATTACATTGCGGGCTGTCGGCCGCCCGGCGCCCCTGTTGCTATGGCGCCCTGTGCGGCCGCACAGCCCGCACACCCCAAAGGCCGGCCCTGACTAGAACACCCTGCTTATTACTGTTTATAGTATAAGGAACAGGAGAGAACACAGAAGAGGTGAGAACTAATTTTCTATCACCACTAGAACATCCTGCTTATCACTTTTTCTTTTTAGTATAAGCGACAGGAGACATGAGAACTGATTATCTATCACTGCTAGAACACCTTGCTTACCACAGATTATAGTATAAGGGGGGGGGGGGACGACGACGACACAGGAGAGGTGAGAACTAACTTTCTATCACCACTAGAACATCCTGCTTATCACTGTTTATAGTATAAGGAACAGGAGAGAACACAGGACAGGTGAGAACTAATTTTCAATAAAACAACTAGAACACCCTGCATATCACTTTTTCTTTTTAGTATAAGCGACAGGAGACGTGAGGACTGATTATCTATCACTGCTAGAACACCCTGCTTACCACAGATTATAGTATGGGGGGGGGGGGGGAGAACACAGGAGAGGTGAGAACTGTTTTTTTTTTATCACCACCAGAACACCCAGCTTATCATTATTCATAAAATAGTGACAGGAGAGAACACACATGAAGTGAGAACTGACTCTCTATCACCACTAGAACACACAGCTTATCACTGTTTTTGATAAATAAGGGACTAAGATTGATTATGATATATGATTTTCATTTTTAAACTTTTCTAAATGTATATGAAAGTTAATAAATGAATTACACATTATTAACATATATTTTATTTTAAGCCAGAGTACGAACATTTTTTTGGACTCCACCAAAAACTAGTGTCAACTCCGACTCTACATCCCTGCCCATACCCACCTTTGCACAGTACTGTATATACAGTATAATACTTTAAATATGTTATGTAAGTACATGGTCTAATTGTCTGAAAAAGAATTGTTGGCAGTCAACTGGATCACGTTATTACCAGCGGTAAGGCTAGTATTTGACCCCTAGTTAACATGTTCTTTTGTCTTATGTCCTTCACATTTGTCTCTAGTTCTCCCAAGAAAAGCTGGCCCTTGATTAGGGAGAGCAGGAGCCTATGGGGATCAATGGCTACTCACACACACACACACACACACACACACTGGAAGCTGGGATTAATGGGGTAGCAAATGCTGCAGTGCAACATTAAGTTGGCAGCCATATCAATGTAATGGTTAGAGCCCACAGACATTTGTGAGCACTGAGCAGGAACATTAATTAAGAAGCAGCTGGGACCCCTTTAAAGGGATTGCAGGTCTGTTTTGGCGGACTGTACGGTGGAGCGAACTAAAGGCAACTGCAGCTTATATAAGGGAGGATAGCTGGTGAAAAGATGAGTTTATCTAAAGGCCCCCATGCACCTTAGCAAACTTTTCGACAAACCCACCACTTTCACCTTTGAACTGGTTTAGGAGCCTATTAAGAGATGAGACCAAAATTCGATTTACATTCACTTTTTCTTAATTTATCTCATATTTAAATCTGAATAATATATATATATATATATATATATATATATATATATATATCCTAAGAAAAATGATTGGAATGCGAATTGTATTAATAACATTATTAACCGATATATCTCCTCTAGGCTCGGAGATTTTCTTAAGTAGAATGCATCAGCAACTTCAGATGAAAACATGTGCACTTCTAAATTCAATAATCACAGATTTAAAAGCTGTTTGGGAAACAGAAAAGACATTAGGATTTGAGAGAGAAAAAAAAAAACAGCAGGGCCACAAAGCTCAGTGTGTTACCTAGAGAAAAAATCTTTTCAGTAGTTAGAAATCACAGTTCTCGAGCGCCTAATTCCTGACCCCACATAGAGTAACCTCCAAATAACTGTAATTATCTCCTGACATAAATGGCATATCGAAAGTATACTTACAATTGATTTCTGCCTAATTATTACTTGTTGTTGTTCAACATGGATTTGTAAGAGGAAAACAATAACTACCTGTGGACAGTGCAAAGATTAAGGAAGAGAAGCCACTGGGTGGGAAAATACATACAGTGATTATTGCAGACTTGAACTCACAAACGAAACACCATATTAGCATAAAACACCCTGTAGAAGGGAAATTTTGTGACGCTGAATGAAACCTCACAATGCGGCTCAGCTTTTACGACATATTTTATCCCGTTAAAACTCTGGTGTTTTTTTCCCCATAGGCTTTTCTACAGGAATTGAAAAACTCCATAAAAAATGCATGTTACAAATATGGTCCAATAAAAATGCTACCTAAAATATGTTTGAAAAGCACAGTGCTTTTTAAAATCTGGGGGAAGAAAACACAAAATTGTGTGTAAAGAAGTCCTAAAAAGTGTCTTTGAGCCAGACGTTTTTCAGTGAAAAAGGCACAAAATTTACCCAACCTGTGTAAATTCTATAAATTGTGGCAATTGTCTCTTAACTTCATAAAAAATGTATGTTACAAATATGACAAAAACGCCACCAAAAATACTTCCAAAAGGCGCTTTTATGGTGTTTCTTACAAGTGTTTAAACACTGAAAAAAGTGTGCCTGCAAGAAAACTAAAAATGTTTTTGTGCCAAAGGTTTTTTTTATTGAAAATGGCATGAAATTTACCAAAGTTGTGTGAAAGTCTCTAAACTGACACAAATAATTCCGGTAGTCATATGAAAAGTTGACAAAAACACTAGGGTCATTTATCAAGACCAGCACTTTCTACACTGGTCTTGATATCCACCTGCACCGCCAGAAGACATGTTTAAATTTTGAGGAAGCACACACCTCATCATAAATTAAAGGCTAGAATACCATTGGGGGCAATTTTTTTAATGATTGCATTCTACTCATTTTCGGCTAAAAATCATTCTTTCAATTTGTTATCAATAAAAAATTTCAGCTGTTTTTGTCATAAAGGGTTAACTACCTGTGAACATCTTACTTTCACTTTCACTTTGAGCCGTTATCTGCCGGCTATGTATACCCCTTCTCTTTGAACTACTAACGGCTGATAAACACTCTATTTAAAGGGAACCTGTCATGTGGATATTTGATTATAATCAAACTAATTATATACAATCATTAACTACTAAAAAGTGCCTTAGATGTATTCACTTACTGGTGTGACAGATGGTTACCTCATAATATACACACAAAGATGCCACATGCCGCATGCTAATGAGCTGATTTGAGTCCAGCGTGATGTCAGTGAGTCCAGCGTTTTTTAATTCAGAGATATAGCCACTCCAATATTCAGGACTCATCATTATGAGCTGGAGCTTTTCAATACAAGATGTTGGCAGATTGACTGGGTCAATTAAAGAAAGTGACCCAGCATTTTGCCAAGAGAATCAGTCACTTATTTATGTTGCCCTTAGTTAGGACACCATAAAACTGGTGACCGGTTCCCTTTAAGCCATATTCTTATCAGTAACATAGGAATTGAGCTATAATGAGTATTTATGACATCAGGAGAACAGAGATAAGGAGCCTGACGGGAAACAGTATAAACACAGAGCCCGGTACTAGAGAATCTCAAGTCTGTACAGAAAAAGGGGCTGAAACTTTTTTATAAAGACCAATTGGAAAAATGATTTTTAGCTCAAAAGGAGTACAACACAATAATAAAAAATAAAAATTGCCCAAAGGCATCCACAGCCTTTAAGCGCATCCACTGGCAGTCCATGCACCTAGAATGAAATCTATGCCAATTCGTAGCTGGTGTAGATTTCAGTCATCATTTGTGCCAGAAAACTGGCATAAATTATAATACAGTACAGGTCTCATGCGGATTCACAAAACATGGATACCATCCTTGTGTGTCCTGCATTTTCCCGTTCCGCCCTATGTTAAAAATAGTTATTCTTGTCCGCATAATGGACAAGAATAGGACATGGACAAGTTGTGTACAGTTGTGAGCATGGGACCTAAATCTGATAGCGCTGTGTTCATGAGACAACCCCTTTAAATTATTTTCACCACAAGTTCCTCTTAGATGATGGACTGAATCATGCAAATAATAAGAATAAACAATGATTACTGTATTATTTGCTTTATAAGACACACCAGGGTTTTTTCCTCAGACCCCCAAATTAGACCCCCAATCTTCATTAGTCCTTAGATCAGACCCCCCATAAAAGACTTCACATCAGACCCCCATTATCAGACCTCAGATCAGACTCCCATATCAGACCTCAGATGAGACTTCCATATCAGACCTCAGATCAAACCTCAATATCCGGCCCCCATATGAGACCCCAATATCAGACCCCAATATGAGACCACAGATCATATCCCCATATCTTACCCCAATATCAGACCCGATCAGATAAAAAATAACTAAACAGACTTACCTCTCTGAGCGGTACACTGTATCTTCTTGTGTCCATCCATGAGAAGGGAGCTCCCAGCCTTACTGGTGTTCTGTGCAGAAGGCGGGCAGAGCAGGAAGTCTGTTAGGTGCAGCTTCAGCCTATAGCAGGATGTGATGTCTTCCTCTGCAGCCCAGTCACATGCAGCCATTTTGATATCTTGCATTTGAAGGACCAGAGTGAAAGACTTAAAGAGGACCTGTCTCCTCTCCTGATATGTCTGTTTTACTAACTACTTGAATTTCCCCATGTAATAACAATTCTGGAGCATCTATTCTTATGACTCTATGATGTGCCATTCCTTTATTATTTCTTTTAGAAGTTCCTGCACAGTCTGACACTAAACAATCAGTGCTGCCGACTGTGCAGGAACACACCCTCAACTGGTAACACCCATGTGATTCTTCATTCCAAACAGTTAGCAATTCATTCATAACTTTTGGCAGGAATAATATAGGAATGACAGATCATAGAGTCATAATAATAGATTCTTCAGAATTGTTATTACAGGTGACAGGAGAGGTGACAGGTCTTCTTTACATGCCCTGGTATGTTGCAGGACCCCTCCCTTTAGGCGGCAGCGGAGCACTACTTGATGTGGTGTTAACCTAGGACTATATCTCGCTGCTGCCATCTAACAGTAGTCCAGTAAACACCCGATCCAGCAGTGCACCACAACAGTTCTCGTTCTTCCACTATTGCCACCATTTTGACCATTTACATATTTCTGATAAGAACCCAAAGTACCCACGTGAAAGAAAGAGGTGAAGACCAAAAAGAGCAGAGGTGGGAATGCTGAGTCCGTAATGATAGCTGGTAACAGCATATTATCCTTGTATTACACTTGCTAAATGGCATCAGGGGTTACCAGGCGAGCAAATAACAAGATTTAAAGTGTTAAAGTCCATGGTGGAGATTTTTTGTAGACCAGCGTTTTACACCAGTCGATAATGTCCCCTGTGCTGCCGGAAGATGCGACTAGTTTATTACCTTCTCTCATCATAAATTAGGTGCATCTCCGGCAGTCCACACGTCTAAACACAAATCTAGCAGCTTGGAGATTTACGCCAGAAAACTAGAATAAATGAAAATAAATGTGGTGGACCTGCTGGCCACACCTCCTCACCACCCTCATCACGTCGCCTTTTTGGGAAGCTGGCAAGGGAGGTGTAGAAACGCTACTTGTGACAAAAATTTGTCGCAAGTGGGTGGCATTAAAAGGTCACAAACTCAGGGCTTGCAACTTTTTTTAATCAAGAAAAGTGGCACAGGGAATAATAAATTCTCCCCTATAAGTTGACTTCAATTTTGTGCCAACAGAAAAATAAAACAAAAAAATGTAATCACCTATTCTTTACAAATTGAAATAAAATAGAAAATAGTATGTAGCACTACTAACTTGTTTATGTAATGAAATAAAACTTTTTTTGTACTTTTCTATACTATTTTTGCTTGGGTTGAATTTGATGAGTTCTCCCGTGGTTCTCCTGATGGGGGTTACCGCTTCAGAATGGCACTGGTAAGCAGAGACTGAGGCTAATGTTTAGGATGGAAGTGGTATCTGATACTCATAGTGACATCTGTGACTACCACCAGGATTTTGTTGGTAGCTACTGGTGCAATCCTAGTGAATAAAAGATATCAGTGCTAAATATAGCACTTCAGCCATGATATCACATTTAAAGCGACTTTAAGTGTCCTGCTGGCTATGGACACCTTTAGGGACATATTTTGGTTTTACTGAAATGCGTGTATTTGTGGCAAAAAAAACACTTTTGTGATTTGGTTTCATTAAAAATGTTCATCCATTTGTATTCTGCAGCTTCTACTTATCACAGTACCTAGCAAGCTGTAGAATGCTATTCAGCAACAAATCCAGCAAACAGCTTGTCTGGCAGCTCAGTCTCCAGCCGCCCTTGTGTTCTGAGTGACCATTTAACCTGAATTATGATCAAATCCAAGTTGATCAACTTGACTGTAAATAGTACTGTGAATGTCATTCTGCAGCTTGCTATGTACTGTAATTCATAGAAGCCAGATGAAAATGTTCAATAAAACTCAATTCCAAAAATTATTTTAGCCAAAAAATACACATTTTTAACAGACTTTGACCCAAAAAGTATTAGAATTTTTTTTTTACTTCTCTGCCTATAACCAACTTATCATAAGAGTTAACCTATCCTAAGGATAAGACGTCAATATCTGATACGCGGGGACCCAACTCCCTGCAACCCTGTCGATCAACTATCTGAAGAGGCTGCAGCACTGCAGTCTCCTCACAGCTTACCATGCACAGTGCCGTACATAGTGGCTGCGCTTGGTATTGCACCCCAGGCCCATTCACTTTTAAAGGGGCTTTCCGAGATTAATTTTTTTCCCCTCTGGATAGGTCATCAGCATCTGATCGGTGGGGGTCAGACACCTGGGACACCCGCCCAACAGATTTTGATCACCGTTGCCTTCTCTCTGCTTTTCTTTAGCCATTGATGACATGTTCATCAATCACGTGGCCTAAAAGCAGCTCAGCCCCATTTAAGTGAATGGGGCTGAGCTGCAATACCAAGCACAGCCCCTATACAACATATGGCACTGTGCTTGGTAAGCTGCGAGAAGGCAGCGGCACTCAGAGGAGCGCCGCTGCCTTCTCAAAACTGTTGATCGGCAGGGGTCCCGGGTTCAGACTCCCACCAATCACATACATCAGTAAAAAAAAATCTTGGAAAACTCTTTTAAGTATAATGATATACTCCAGGATACTTCTCCTTACAACATTCTACTAGATCCTTGCAGGTAAAATCCTTAAAAATAGCAATTCAGTTATCCTATGGATGTTTCCATACCTCCACGTGATGACATTTCTATATGCTGCATGCCACCGTATGATATATTTTTGTTACGGGTTTGTTTGTAAAACTAGCGGTAACTACAGCCTACACTTTCATCCTCACCGCCAGCAGCACTTTGTGTGTCCCCTTTTGTTTCATGAAAAATAATGAATTTTGATCAAATGACCACATTATTACACTTACTACACCCCAATCCAATCAATGAGTTGATAATATATGTATGCCTAATGAGAAATATTTGTATCGTGAGATAGCAGGAGAATCCATCCTTTGCGGTCAGAATGACTACTATACTGTTGTGCGATTGTTTTATCCTTTTTAGATGCACTGTGAAACAAAGAGCCCGAAATGGGCTTTAACACAGGAGGTTCTCTGTAGCTAGTTTGCAGCTGTTGGCCTATTGTGCTTCATGGTTTAAGGAACAACTGAGTGAGAAAGGGTTGTGCTCAAGAGTTTCCATAATTGGCACCCCACATTGTAAATACAAATTATGCGCCTAACCCCCTTCCTCGGTGAATGGCACATTACCAATGTGATTTTTTACCCGTCATTAACGAAAGCATAACTTCTTCCTCATGCCAGTAGATTGTAATATATATATATATTATTTTTAATTTCGCTATTAGATAAACTAGTGTTAGTATATCAGAAACATTATGGGGGGATTTCTCCCTCCCTTTTTTACCAGTAAACCTGGAAATCCAGCTCTGCCTCCTAATTTGTCCCATCTTAGGCCTCATGCACACAAACTTTTTTTCTTTCCATTTTCATTCAGTTTTTTTTTTTTGTGTGGACCATATACGGAACCATTCATTTTAATGGGTCCTCAAAAAAAAACGGAAGTGTACATTCCGTTTTCGTATGTCCGTATTTCTGTTCCGCAAAAAAATAGAACATGTCCTATTATTGTCCGCATTACGGACAAGGAAAGGACTGTTCTATTAGGGGCCAGCTGTACCGTTCCGCAAAATACGTAATGCACACGGACGTCATCCTTTTTTTTTTTGCGGATGTTTTTTGCGGACCGCAAAATACATACGGTCGTGTGCATGAGTCCTTACTCCAACACATTTTGCACAGAAACGCCAGTCTTAGTAAATTCCGCCCTACATCATTATAGTTTTGGTCTCCGCAATAGAGAGACCTAGTGGCAGGCAGCCAGACTGAAAGGGTTGTCTGGTTTCAGGAACGAATTGGACAATACTTTGGATATACCTGCAATAAAGAATAGATGATCATTGACTTAGGCTACTTTCACACCAGCGTTTTTGCTGGATCCGTCACGGATCAGCAAAAACGCTTCCGTCATAATAATACAACCGCATGCATCCGTTATGAATGGATCAAGTATTATCTCTAAAATGGCCAATACGAATCCGTCTCTAAAACCATTGTAAGTCAATGGTGGGCGGATCAGTTTTCTATTGTGTCAGAGAAAACGGACCTGTCTCCATTGACTTACATTGTGTGTCAGGACGGATCCATCTTGCTCCGCACCACATCGCTGATAGAGAAACGCTGCTTTCAGCATTATTCTATCCACAATGGGGACACAACCGAACGGAACAAAATGCACTTTGGCGCACTCCGTTTCGTTCAGTTTTCTCCCCATTGATAATGAATGGGGACAAAACTGAAGTGTTTTTCTCCGGTATTGAGATCCTATTACGGATCTCAATAGCTGAAAGGGAAAGCGCAGATGCGAAAATAGCCTTTGCAGATTGGATGCAACACAGACGTCACACAGATGTAATCCATATTTTTTTTACAGATCAGTATTTTGCGGACCTCAAAATACATACGGTCGTGCGCATGAGCCCTAAAGAGAAGTAGGAGAAGTGGTGTGCGCCGTTTGGTGGTGTGCACATTTTCGGATCTGCAATACACGGGGCGCCGTTCGGTGGGCATTCCGCATCACGGATGCAGACCCATTCACTTCAATGGGTCCGCAAATCCGGAGATGCGGAATGGTGCGGAACGGAAACCCACGGAAGCACTACGGAGTGCTTCCGTGGGGTTTCGTCCCGTACTTCCATTCCGCGAAAAGATAGAACATGTCCTATCTTTTTGCGGAACGGGCGGATGGCGGACCTATTAAAGTGAATGGGTCCGCGATCTGCTGCGGCTGCCCCACAGTCAGTGTTCGTGCATTGCATCCCACAATTTGCGGGTTGCAGCACGGCCACGGGGCGCACACGTTTGTGTGCAGGATGCCTAAGATTGTACCTACAGATTAACAGAACTGTAAATTCTACCTATGGTGCTAGACAGAACAGAATATTGGGGGAGATTTATCATTTCCCTGTGTCGCTTTTTTGGTGTAAAAAAGTTTCAAACCTTGTGTTTGAGACTTTTTGAATGCTACTTGCAGCAAATTTTGTTGCAAGTGGAGTGTCTGAGCTGCCCTCGCCACTTTCTGAAAAAAGGCGGAGTAGTAAGGGCGGACCAGCGGGTTCGCAACATTTATCTTTATTTGCGCCTGTTTTCAGGTGCAAATGGTGACAGAAATCTATGGCAGCTCGGAGATAGATTTCATTCTAGTGCAAGGACTGCCAAAGGATTCGCCCAATATATGACAAGGCTTGCACCTTACATTAGGCACATCCTCCGGCAGTGCAGGAGATTTCAAAGACCGGCGTAAAAGGGCTGTCTTTGATAAATCTCCCCCATTGAATTTCTAAAACAGGTGTACTAGCTCCAATGATAGAGCTGAAACGCCCTCAGCAGTGACTGAAATGCGTTAGCCTGTTCCAATGTTTTCCGACAGCCTGTCAATGTTACTACTAATTTCCAGTGAGAAATTTTAGAAGGTCCCTGGCTTGGAAAGAGAAGGAGAAAGCTGGAGGACTTGGCTGGCAGAGTTTATGTAGCACTGATGTTGGGCAGATGGTGCCTGGTGGAAATGGGTGATTAGAACTGGCATGGATACTGAAGCACTAGTGGTGTGCAGCTGGGCCTGGGTGTAGACGCTCTGGCTGATGGAAGGCGGCACTGCCTTGGTTTGATGTAAAAAAAATATGACAAAATGTCAAAGAAGACCAGACCAATTCACAATTCTGTAGACGCTAAGAAGCTATTTCACCCAATTCACACGTGAAGTCGTAGGCTTGTGTACACTGCTGTTCTCCTTCATATAAACAGATACTATTCATTTCTAAGGGTGTCAAACTGATGCAAAAATGTATAAGTCTGCGTAAATCCTCACCTTTTCTGTCTTTTTATGAAGTTTTTTTTTTCTTTTTAACTCATTAAAGTCAATGGGTGACAGATGCACCCACTATCTGCCTTTTTACAAGATGGATGTCTGCGCTTAGAGCTCTTTCACACGAGTGGATCCCATGCGTGAAATCCACTGCGTAAAAGAGAGCCAAGCCCCGTTCCGGACAGCAGAGACGCGGAGCAGTAACATGACTGATAATGCTCCGGGCCTCTGTGATCTTTTTACTACTACTGTGATTTTGTAGTAAAAAGGTCACAGAGGCCCGGAGCATTATCAGTCATGTTACTGCTCCGCGTCTCTGCTGTTCGGAACGGGGCTTGGCTCTCTTTCACGCATGGGATCCGCTCCTGTGAAAGAGCCCTTAGGGAAGGAAACAGATTGTGTTGGATTTTTGTTGACTTCTTCCTCCCATCTTCATAGAAATTAGTAAGCCAAGTTAAAGGGGTAGACCACTGAGGACAGTGATTGGCTGCAGCAGCCACAGGCCATACATGGCTCCAGCGGCAGGAGGACTGGACCAGCAGAACAGAGGATGGTGCTGAAGAAAGATGGAAGCATAACATGCGTTTTTGCTGTGTTTTCAATATGGTCGAGATTTTTACAGGTAAATATGTCCTTTCCCTCTAAAAGCCACAACTGCAAACCACGGCAAGACAGCATGTCAACGATCTAATGTAGTTTTGATGTAGTTTTAAAGATAACCTGTCACCATGAAAATGCAATGTAAGCTATTGGCAGCATGTGATAGAGCAGGAGGAGCTGAGCAGATATATAGTTTCGTGCAAAAAGATTCAGTACAACTTGCCATTTATAAAATTAAATCTTGACTCATTCTGGACTTTGAAGTCCAGGAGTCGGTCCTATCAGTGATTGACAGGCTTTCCTCTATGGCTGTGTATACAGAGATCGCTGTCAATCACTGATCGGACCGAATCCTGGACTTCAAAGCCCAGAATGTGCAGAGTTTTAAATGTATAAATGGCAAGTTGTACTGAATCTTTTTGCACGAAACTATATATCTGCTCAGCTCCTCCTGCTCTATCACATGCTGCCAATAGCTTACATTGCATTTTCATGGTGACAGGTTCCCTATAACTGCACCTCAACCACTTTGTGTGAATTTACCGGCAGGGTTCACATGTTGCAGACACAGCATAAGGCCTCTTGCACACGAACAGGTGCGCTCCGTGGCCGTATTGCGGACTGCATTTGCGGATCCGCAATACACGGGCACCATTCGCTGTGCATTCCGCATCACGGATACGGACACATTCACTTCAATGGGTCCGAAAATCCGGAAATGCGGAATGGTACGGCACGGAAGCACGGAACTGAACCCTACAGAAGCACTACGGAGTGATTCCGTGGGGTTTTGTCCCGTACTTCCGTTCCGCGAAAAGATAGAACATGATCTATCTTTTTGCGGAACGGCCGGATCGCGGACCCATTAAAGTGAATGGGTCTGCGATCCTCTGCGGCTGCCCCACGGTGGGTGTTCGTGCGTTCGTGTGCAGGAGACCTAAACTGCATGTTGGCACAGTTGCACTTGCATGGCTGGACACCACAGCCAGAGTGTGTGCACAATGTGTGAATCCTGCCAGCAGTTTATTGCACTGCCAAATTGAAAACCGTGTCAATCCCAACCCCAAGGCTAGGGTCACACGTACGCTTTTTTTTTTTCAAAACCTTTAAACACAATTTTCAAGAGATTAGCAAGCGATTTTCATTTTACTCCAGGGAGAAACAGGTAAAACTCAGCATGCAGCCAATAGAAAAAATGTTAGCACATTTTTGACTGGAGGAAATTTGTGCAGATTACAAGCTACTCAATTCATTCCTATAGACTGCGATATCACAGAGAGTTTTTGTAGTGAAGACTGGCTTAGTTGCCCATAGCAACCAATCAGATTCCACCTTTCATTTTCAAAAGAAGCTCTGAAGAATGAAAGGTGGACTCTGACTGGTTGCTCTGGGCAACTAAGGCCTAGGTCACACCTCAGTTATTTGGTCAGTTTTTTCCATCAATTATTTTGAGCCCAAACCAGGTGCGGGTCAAAAACACAGGACAGGAGGACATTTTTCCAATATACCTTATTTCTGAGTAGGCTCCACTATTAGTTTGGCCTCACAATAACTGATGGAAATAACTGACCAAATAACTGAAGTGTGAACTAGGCCGAAGCCAGCTTTCCTTTACACCAGTTTTGATAAATTTATCCCTACGTGTAGTGTAGGAACGAGATGACTCCTCAAGGTATGAATACACGGAGTGGTCGTGATCTGGTCGGGTCGCAGCCAGCTCTGGTCAAGAACCGCACGGCCAATTAGGCCACAACTGCCTGATATTTAACTAACGAAAACTGCACTGTATAGGGGGTCTAAATTCTTAATGGTTGCGTGGCACCTTCAATACCGCTTGCAGCTGTATTTGTCTGGCTGAATCTCGGCACTAATGCCGGAAATAGGCTGGATCCCTGTCGGGTACCATTATAGTCAATGAGGCGTGGCTGTCCTCCGACTATGCCGGATGCAATAAACTCCGGCAGTCTGTCCCTCTACCGGAACAGATTAGTGCTAGTGAGAAACTAGCCTTAGGCCTCTTTCACGTGACCGTTTTTTTTTTCGTTTACGGACAGTTTTTTTGCATTCCGTATACAGTCCGTATACGGAACCATTCATTTTAAAGGTTCCGCAAAAAAAAAAACGGAATATAGATCCGTATGCATTGCGTTTCCGTATTTCCGTATTTCCGTTCCGTTGAAAGATAGAACATGTCGTATTATTGCCCGCAAATCACGTTCCGTGGCTTCATTCAAGTCAATGGGTCAGCAAAAAAAACGGAACACATACGGAATGTACTTCGTATGTCTTCTGTATCCATTCCCTTTTTGCAGAACCATCTACTGAAAATGTTATGCCGAGAACAATTTTTTCTATGTAATTACCGTTTACTGTATATGCTATACGGAAAAACTGAACAGAAATGGAAACACAACGGAAACAAAAAAACGGACCGCAAAACACTTAAAAAGCCATACGGTCGTGTGAATGAGGCCTTAGTATAAGGGCTCATGCACAGAAATGTATTTTGTTTCCATGATCCATTTACTCAATGGATCAGCTGCAGCTAGAACGGCTCCTTGCTCAGAAAGGAAGAACACGTACAGGAAAAGACTGCCCAAAGGAGGATAACTGCTCGGCATTTTAGAACATCAGGCATGTCATATAAGGTATTTAGAAATCAGCGTGGTATTTTAGGTGAAATTAAAACTCTAGGAGATGCTTATAAAAACTGTGTAAAAATAAATAAAAAAATGTTGTTGCTCATAGTAACCAATCAGTACAGCTTTCATTTATTATTGTGATAGTGAAAGATGAAAGATGTGCTGTGATTGGCTGCATTTTACATAAACCTCCCTGATGTCTGTGAAGACTAACTTCTGGGTTGTTACCTTTTTCAGAAGCTGTTTCCTCTGTTGTCTGCAGAACATCATCCGGATGAGGTTTACACAAACCATGGAAGGGCCCCAGATCAAAAGAATCTTGCAGCAGCTGGACATTGACCTCAGAGCATACACTCATAAAACCCACAGCGCAGCCTCGGTCCTATACAGAGAGACAACATGGAAAACAGTCTTCAGGAACATCATTAGGGTGAGGGGTTTCCGTAGCTGAAGGGTTTATAGGGGTCTTCCAGGATTTACATATCAATAATCTATCCTTAGGATAGATCATTAATGTCAGCACGGAAGGGGTCCAACTCCTGGCACCCAGGCCGATCAGCTTGAGCTAGGGCAAAAAAACTACACAGCTCTGTTTACTATGTACTGGCCGTGCCTGGTTACTGCATCACTGCTACAGCTCTGTCTACTGTGTACTGGCCGTGCCTGGTTACTGCATACCTGCTACAGCTCTGTCTACTGTGTAGTGACCGTGCCTGGTTACTGCATCACTGCTACAGCTCTGTCTACTATGTAATGTCCGTGCCTGGTTACTGCATCACTGCCACAGCTCTGTCTACTATGTAGTGACCGTGCCTGGTTACTGCATCACTGCTACAGCTCTGTCTACTATGTACTGGCCGTGCCTGGTTACTACAGTACTGCTACAGCTCTGTCTACTATGTACTGGCCGTGCCTGGTTACTGCATCCCTGCTACAGCTCTGTCTACTATGTAGTGGCCGTGCCTGGTTACTGCATCACTGCTACAGCTCTGTTTACTATGTACTGGCCGTGCCTGGTTACTGCATCACTGCTACAGCTCTGTTTACTATGTAGTCACCGTGCCTGGTTACTGCATCACTGCTACAGCTCTGTCTACTATGTAATGTCCGTGCCTAGTTACTGCATCACTGCAACAGCTCTGTCTACTATGTAGTGACCGTGCCTGGTTACTGCATCACTGCAACAGCTCTGTCTACTATGTACTGGCCGTGCCTGGTTACTGCATACCTGCTACAGCTCTGTCTACTGTGTAGTTACCGTGCCTGGTTACTGCATCACTGCTACAGCTCTGTCTACTATGTAATGTCCGTGCCTGGTTACTGCATCACTGCCACAGCTCTGTCTACTATGTAGTGACCGTGCCTGGTTACTGCATCACTGCTACAGCTCTGTCTACTATGTACTGGCCGTGCCTGGTTACTGCATCCCTGCTACAGCTCTGTCTACTATGTAGTGTCCGTGCCTGGTTACTGCATCACTGCTACAGCTTTGTCTACTATGTACTGACCGTGCCTGGTTACTGCATCACTGCTACAGCTCTGTCTACTATGTAATGTCCGTGCCTGGTTACTGCATCACTGCAACAGCTCTGTCTACTATGTAGTGACCGTGCCTGGTTACTGCATCACTGCAACAGCTCTGTCTACTATGTACTGGCCGTGCCTGGTTACTGCATCCCTGCTACAGCTCTGTCTACTATGTACTGGCCGTGCCTGGTTACTGCAGTACTGCTATAGCTCTGTCTACTATGTACTGGCCGTGCCTGGTTACTGCATCCCTGCTACAGCTCTGTCTACTATGTAGTGGCCGTGCCTGGTTACTGCATCACTGCTACATCACTGTATACTATGTAATGTCCGTGCCTGGTTACTGCATCACTGCAACAGCTCTGTCTACTATGTAGTGGCCGTGTCTGGTTACTGCATCACTGCTCCATCTGTCCACTATGTAGTGACCGTGCCTGGTTACTGCATCACTGCTACAGCTCTGTATACTATGTAATGTCCGTGCCTGGTTACTGCATCACAGCTACAGCTCTGTCTACTATGTAGTGTCCGTGCCTGGTTACTGCATCCCTGCTACAGCTCTGTATACTATGTAATGTCCGTGCCTGGTTACTGCATCACTGCAACAGCTCTGTCTACTATGTAGTGACCGTGCCTGGTTACTGCATCACTGCTACAGCTCTCTCTACTATGTACTGGCCGTGCCTGGTTACTGCATCACTGCTACAGCTCTGTCTACTATGTAGTGACCGTGCCTGGTTACTGCATCACTGCTACATCTGTCTACTATGTACTGGCCGTGCCTGGTTACTGCATCACTGCTACAGCTCTGTCTACTATGTACTGGCCGTGCCTGGGTACTGCATCGCTGCTACACCTCTGTTTTACTATGTACTGGCCGTGCCTGGTTACTGCATCACTGCTACATCTGTCTACTATGTAATGGCCGTGCCTGGTTACTGCATCACTGCTACAGCTCTGTCTACTATGTAGCGACCGTGCCTGGTTACTGCATCACTGCTACAGCTCTGTCTACTATGTAGTGACCGTGCCTGGTTACTGCATCACTGCTACAGCTCTGTCTACTATGTACTGGCCGTGCCTGGTTACTGCATCGCTGCTACACCTCTGTCTACTATGTACTGGCCGTGCCTGGTTACTGCATCACTGCTACAGCTCTGTCTACTATGTAGTGACCGTGCCTGATTACTGCATCACTGCTACATCTGTTTACTATGTACTGGCCGTGCCTGGTTACTGCATCACTGCTACAGCTCTGTCTACTATGTACTGGCCGTGCCTGGTTACTGCATCACTGCTACATCTGTCTACTATGTACTGGCCGTGCCTGGTTACTGCATCACTGCTACAGCTGTCTACTATGTACTGGCCGTGCCTGGTTACTGCATCACTGCTACAGCTCTGTCTACTATGTACTGGCCGCGCCTGGTTACTACAGTACTGCTACAGCTCTGTCTACTATGTACTGGCCGTGCCAGGTTACTGCATCACTGCTACAGCTCTGTCTACTATGTAGTGGCCGTTCCTGGTTACTGTATCACTGCTACATCACTGTCTATTGTGTAGTGGCCGTACCAGGTTACTTCCACGCTGCTACAGCTCTTTCTGCTGTGTAGTGGCAGTGCCTGGTTACTGAAGCACTACTACAGCTCTGTCTATTGTGTAGTGGCAGTGCCTGGTTACTGCTACATCACTGTCTATTGTGTAGTGGCAGTGCCTGGTTACTGCTACATCACTGTCTATTGTGTAGTGGCCGTACCAGGTTACTTCCACGCTGCTACAGCTCTTTCCACGGTGTAGTGACCATGCCTGGTTAGTTCATCGCTGTTACAGCTCTGTCTAATGTGTAGTGGCTGTGGCTGGTTACTGAAGCACTACTACAGCTCTGTCTATTGTGTAGTGGCAGTGCCTGGTTACTGAAGCACTACTACAGCTCTGTCTATTCTGTAGTGGCTGTGCCTGGTTACTGAGGCCTCAAGTGAAAGGAAGAAATGCTGCAGTAATCAGGTATGGCTGCTAAACAGTGTATGGCGCTGTAGCAGCATTGCACTAGAAAGGTACAGCCATTACACAGTGGACAGAAATGTGTATTTCCAGTGCCTGGTTCCAGCGCCAGGGCTTGTGAGGACAGCTGACTAGTGGAGGTGCTGGTAGTTGGACCTCCATCGATTTGATATTGATATACTATCCTAAGGATAGGTCATCAATTAGTATGTCCTAGAAAACCCCTTTAGGCCTCTTGCACACGACTGTATTTTCCGTTTCAATGGGTCCGCAAAAAAACGGAAGGTACTCCGTGTGCATTCCATTTCCGTATCTCCGTTCTGCAAAAAATAGAACATATCCTATTATTGTCCGCATTACGGACAAGGATAGAACTGTTCTATTAGGTGCCAGATGTTCCGTTCTGCAAAATACGGAATGCACATGGATGTCATCCGCAATTTTTGCGGACCGCAAAATACATATGTCTGTGTTCAAGAGGCCTTTACAGTATTTTGAAAATATACACCTGGAAAATGGAACCATAAATCAGCTGCTGAGGAGTAATGTAGGAATACTATGATACCATGTAAGGGATACCATATTCCATGTTCGGAGGGTATGGTGACAGCCTAAAATGGATCAGACATACAGTATGCCAAAAGTGTACAGCAGTGTGCTTTTGGCATTCATCAATAGCATATTTTTTAATTTTTTTTATAATTAAGGCGTTTATTGGATTTTATACAATTTTTGGAAGTGCAAATTGTACAGAGAATAAAATGATGCAAAACTTACTTAAGCATCTAGAGTTGCAATACAAAACAGTAGTTAAAGGGAACCTGTCACCGGGATTTTGTGCATAGAGCTGAAGACATGGGCTGCTAGATGGCCGCTAGCACATCCGCAGCACCCAGTCTCCATAGCTCTGTGTGCTTTTATTGTGTAAAAAAACTGATTTGATACATATGTAAATTAACCTGAGATGAGTCCAGTCCCTGAGATGAGTCCAGCATAAAGGAGCCCAGCACTGCCCCGCATCCTCCGAATCTCCTCCTTGCTCCCCGACGTCAGAAAGCTAGAGCACCGTAATCTCACAATGCGCAAGCTACCTCATGCACAGTTCCTTCCCTGAAGCTGATGCCAGCACAGGAAAGATACACTATGAGGACACTGCGCATGCGCTAGCTTGTGCATCGCGAGAGTACGGCGCTCTAGCTTTCTGACGTCGGGGAGCAAGGAGGAGATATGGAGGATGCAGGGCAGTGCTGGGCTCCTTCACGCTGGACTCCTCTCAGGTTAATTTGCATATGGATCAAATCAGGTTTTTTTACACAATAAAAGCACACAGAGCCAAGGGGACTGGGTATTGTGAATGTGCTAGCGGCCATCTAGCAGCCCATGTTCTCAGCTCTATACACAAAATCACGGTGACAGGTTCCCTTTAAACAAAGCTGAAGTCGTAAAAAGACATCATAAATCGATATTATAACTTGTGCGCAACGAGCATTTCAATTAGAGACAAGATTCTGCATGAGCATACTGAGGTATTGTTACAAGCATAGGTAAGAACAATCTGAAACCACAAATCAGAAATCAGTACTGTAAGTGCGCCTCTCCTCTTCATATTAGTGGGACAGAGCTGTATCTAAACAAGACATTACAATCAAGAAGAATATGGAACCTGATAAAACGTAAAAAAAAAAAGTGAGGAATCACTGACTTCGCCGCTTGAATGAGATATTTGAGAAGTGAGTTTTTATATGCAGGGATGGTGAGCTCGAATACATATAGGAGAAAAGATTTTGGCATGTTCGGCATCGGAAAATCTGTTATTTTGGACAGAGTCACAGAACTCACGTAGGGCCAGGCATTGGCACCAGATGCGCAACAGTGTAGCTTCTGATACCCCACACCTCCAACACCTACCTGTGACTGAGGGGAACCATTTATATAGCAATGTCGGTACCCTGTACCACCGGGACAGGATCTTATAACAGGTTTCCTGTGCTCTTGTGGCTAACAGTGTCTTGTGTGAAAAGATGTAACATCTAAGCCACTGAGAAGAGGTCAATTGAATACCTAAATCCCGTTCCCATTCTGCACAGAACGGAGGGGGTGAGGAAGATCTTTGCTTTAGAAGTAGTTTATACATAAAGAAAATGTCTCGGAACGCAGCTGAAGGGCCCAGACAGGCTTGCTCAAAGACTATCAAATTCCTGGTAAGATTATGAGAAACACGCATAGAGGTATAGAAATGTTGTAGTTGGAGATATTCAAAGATGTACCTATGTGTGGAGGGTGTATCACCTAGTATAGAGACCAGGGGTTTCAGGGAAGCCCCCGAGAGAACCTGGCAGAAACGAAGAGGCGAGATTGTGGTGCCTGTGAGAAAGGGGGCAGAGGAAGATCCTGGGGGGAATAGGGGCAGTGTCGGAATGGGATGCTTAAGGTCCACCAGTAATATTCATTCTGGGGGCCCACTGTACAGCAACATGCAAATATTATCTGCCCACACAGGGGGTTTCTGCAACAACTTCAAAAGATGGGCCCCAAGGAAGAGAGGATACTGTCTGGCCTGCCTTTATTCCTAGAGGCCATCTTAACCTTCGGATGCGTCTATAATAATAAACTGAATAATCTACCCAGTTTTTTATATTGATATTGTATATATTATTTGAGATTCTGTGCTGGTGGACTGGGGCCCACCTTTCTCAGGGGCACACGTGGGGAAAGCCTGAATAGGGGGATGGTCAGTAATGGGGGTAAAGGGTCCCCGAGGGTCTATGAGAGAAGATTCTGAGCCAATGGCCCCTAGTGTTGCAAATGTATGATTAGAAGTAAGAGAAAGAAAGAGAGGGTCGTAGAGTCCTTAAAACATTCCACAGCCAGGGGAGAGCAGTCAACGCGCAGGGTGACAAGTCCCTCGCTGTATTAACCCACGCTTTCTGGGGAGTAAGACAAAACATGTCCAGAAGCCGGGCATAAGCCGTACAGTGGTAATATAGCCTACAGTCCGGGAGACCAACCCCACCTGCATCCTTGGTGCAAGTCAAAACTTCCCAGCGTATTCGTGGCTTACCAGGGGATTATACAAATTTCAGGAAACATCTGCGATTCTGGGTCCAGAAGGAGGGGGGGATCCGGATGGGGATGGTCTGCAGGAGGTAAAGCAGTTTGGGCAAAAGAGTCATTTTTTATATACTAATCCGTCCAAACCATGAAAAGTCTTTCCGATGCCAGGAGTCTAGATCTTTTTGGAATTGAGCCAGAAGTGGGGCAAAATTATCTCTAAACAGGTGTGACAAAACAGTATTTTAATCCCTAAGTAAGTAATGCCTCTAGTAGGCCAGGAAAAAGGGAAGGAGGCTTTAAGTGAAGCAACTAAGTCTGGTCCTAGGGAGATATTCAGGGCATGAGATTTGGACATATTGATCTTGAAGTTAGACCATGCCTCAAAACGAGCCAATTCCGCCTGCAGACATGGAAGAGAGATAAGGGGATTGGTAATATATACTAATAGGTCATCCGCAAAGGCAGCACACTTATACTCCTGATTTGCTATATGGATGCCCTTAATATCAGGATTATCACGGATCGCAGGCAATAGATGTTCCATGACCAGAACATATAGTAAGGGAGATAATGGGCAGCCTTGGCAGGTGCCATTGTGGATGGGAAAGGAGGGGTAAAGAGTTCCATAAAAAATTTTTAATCACAAAGTTTTTATTGATTATCTCGAAAAAGTAGAGTTACAATATCACATACAGGGTGTAATAGCGCCTAAACAGTAGTCATTTAATAGCCAGATTATTATCAGTTATCGTTCAAGTAATAATACAAGCGTCAATTACACCACAGAAGAGCATAAAGAGTTCCATTAATTTTTATTCTCGCCGACGGTGTTTGATATAAGCTGAGTATTTTGGATGTGAACCAGGGTCCTAGTCCAATGTGTGCAAGTGTAGAGCGTAAAGAAGGCCACAAAATACGATCAAAGGCCTTCTCTGCATCAAGAGACGAGACCATGAGGGATATATTGTGAGTCTTAGCATAATGGGTAATGTCCAGTGTCTTGAGGGTGTTGTCCCTGGCCTCCCTCCCTGGCACAAACCACACCTGGTCTGAGTGAATGAGAGATGGTAGGAAGACCTTCAGGCGATTCGCCAAAAGTTTTGCATATATTTTAAGATTAAATTTCCAGCAAAAAAATTATAACCAATTAAATTGATATATATTTTTATATATTTTTTTGCTGGAAATTTGCTTTTGGATTTGATAACTCAGCTATAGGACCTTTGACATTGGCATTTGCTGGAATTTTTATTTTAAGATCAACACTTAAAAGAGAAATCGGGCGATAACTCACACATACTTGGGGATCTTTATCAGGTTTGGGGATGACCGCTATGTGAGCTTCAGTAGACTGTGCTGGACAGGGAAGCCCATACGACACCATGTTAAAGACCCGAAGAAGGAAAGGAGTTAAGTTTTCTGAAAATACCTTGTAAAACCCTACCGCAAACCTATCCGGACCCAAGCTCTTACCCCCAGGAAGTGATTTAAGTACATCCTGAAGCTCTTTGACAGTGAAGGGAGCCTCGAGGCTAGCAGATTGCTCTGCCGTCAACTGTGCGGCACATGACAGGGGCAAGTCCCTCGGCTCGAATGGGGCCGGCAAAGAATACAGAGCAGAGTAAAAAGAATGGAAGGTGGATACAATATCTGGAGTGGTATGCACTGGAGGACCATGTGAGGTTTTAATGACCGGGATATAAGAAGAGGCCATTTGACTCCTAAGGGCCCTGGCCAGCAAGCGCCCACTTTTATTGCCAAACACATAGAATTTGCTACGGCAAGTCTAAATCATTTTTTGATATGAGAGCTCCAGTAAACGCTTGGCTTTCAAGCGAGCATCTTGAAGATCCTGTTGAATAGATTAAGTGAGTGCTCTCTTGTGGGCCAGTTCCAGAGAGGGGACCTTCTGTAGGGCGATAGATAGGGTTGCCACCTTTTCTTAAAGCCAAACCCAAACAGAAGGGAGGGAGGGTGGGCGTGTCTGAAGTCAGCTAGCATCGCATCACTCCCAGCTGATCGCTGTGCCCGGGTCTGAGAAAGGCTTGTACCCGGGCACAGGATTACAAACCTGGACTGTCCGGGTCATTCCCGTACGGGTGGCAACCCTAGCAATAGAAAGAGTATGAGCCTTCTCCCTCTTGATACGGGTCCCATGTTTGACAAGAATGCCCCGTAGAAAACATTTAAGAGCCTCCCATTGCATGGGCAAGGGGGTGGCATCTACTGAGTGGTCAGCCAGAAAATCAGTGATGGTTTGAGACACATCGGCGGCACACACTGGGTCAAGTAGGAGAGACTCATTAAGCTTCCACGTCCACTCGGTTTTGCATAGAAAGGGGAGTTGTAGAGAACAATAGATAGGGGCGCGGTCTGACCACAGAATAGAGCCTATATGTGTAGATTCCAACCACGTAAGAGCTTGATGTTGGAGTGGCATATATTGTTTAACGGGTGACGGAAAGTGTAATTGAGTAAGATTTGCAATACAATACAAAGGCATCCAATAAGTAACATGTACCGCATGGTACCATTGTTTTACAATTAGTAAATGGCAGACGGATTCAACCCTATGGCATATTATGTGCATTGTTACTCGGGGAGAGACGGTGGCACTTCATGGAGGTGCACAACAAACACGGTGTAAATCTGCAGCATAGACTGACACGCTCTCGATTTAAAATCCATAATGCAGGTCAGATGCAGATTTTTCCTTTTTTGTGTGGATGCCATTTTTTTTAATCTTACACCATTTGCTGCTGTAAAATGTTTATATTTTTGCAGCACAAAAACCCATGGTGCAAATCTGCAGTGTTTTACCCTAATATAAACCTGTAGCCACTTTGTGTGATGTCAGGCATGGTCCAAAAGACCAAATGAAAAACATGATTTTATCCCAAAATGAGTATAATGCAATAATTTTTTTTTTTAAACTGTCCTAAAGTAGTCAATAGCCTTTACACAATTGGGCTAAAATAATGGTTTCAAATTTTTTTTATTAAAAAAGCCGTTTTTGAGATACAAGGGTTAAAAAAAATCAGTCTGTTTGCAGAGTATCACTTCACAGTGAAGCCTTATCTCTGATCTCCTGACCTCATAAATACTTATTTAAGCCATATTCTTATCAGTTTGATATAGCTATAATAAGTGTTTATGAGGTCAGGGGATAATAAATAAGAGCTACACACAATTAAAAAAATATTTTAGCCTAAAATGAGTAAAATGCAATCAGTGCAATAAAAAAGTGCCCTGAAGGTGTCCATAGCCTTTAGGCTGATCATGAAATACGTTCACACGTTTTTTGTGTATTTTACAATGTGCTGTATTTTACATCAGCAGTCAGATGTAACATTAGCTTTAAAAGGGATTGTCCAGTTTCAGCAGCAGCAGTGGTGACCTTGCATCAACATGTGACCACTGCAGCCAATCACTGGCCTCAAACAGTACACCGCTGCATCCAGGTCAACAGAACCTGGCCAGGATCTTTTAGGTAAGGCTAGTTACGGACTAGCGTCAGAGGTCAGGCAGGCTGTTCCGGCATTCACTTTAATGGGGATCGGCAGAGATCTGGCCGCATTCCGGCAAATATGCTGAGAATCAGCTGGAAGAAAACTGCTGCATGCAGGGGAATGCGCAGAGATTCGGCAGGCTGTTTCCTGTTTCTAGACTGACGGATCTCTGACACTAGTCTGCAACTAGCCTAAGTAGGGCCTCATGCACACGACAGTTGTTTTTCTCGGCCTCCATTCCGTTTTTTTGCTGATAGGATGGGGACCCATTCATTTCAATGGGTCAGGAAAAAAATGCTGATAGTTCATCCGCTTCCGTTCCGCATCCGTTGTCCGTGTTTCCCTTCAGCAAAAAAAAATTGTGCATGTCCTACTTTTTTCACATTTGCGGACAAGGATAGGCATTTATTACAAGGGGTCTGTGGGAAAAAAATTGATCCTCCCCAAAAAACAGATGCCTCATCCGTTTTTTGGGGGGCGGACGCACAATTTGCGGACGCAAAAAACAATATTTTGTGTGCATGAGGCCTAATGGTCTATTTTTTTTTTATTTCAGGAATGTTCCAAGTGTTTTCCATTTTCTTCATGAAACCAGTCAACCCCATACAGATGACCTGTCGCCTCATCTGAAGTGTCTGTTTTAGTAACTACCTGCATTCTCCACGCAATAACATTTCTGGAGCATCTTTGGTTATTGTGCCATTCCTGTATTATTCCTACTAGAAGTTTATGAAAAAATTGCCAGCAGTCTGCAATAGATCCTACGGTGTGTAACTAGTTAGGGGATGTGTCTCTGCACAGTCTGACACAGGCAGCACTGACTGGATAGTATTGGACTGTACAGGGACGCACCCCTAAGGCTGGGTTCACACTTGAGCGTTGCGCAAACGCGCGTTTTACGCGCGTTTTTGACGCGCATTTTTATGCGCGTTTTTGTAATAGTAAACGCGCGTTTGACGCGCGTTTGTGTGATTCACTACAGTGTCCTATGGCCACAAACGCCCCAAAAGTCGCTCATGTACTTTTTGGAGCGTCGGGCGTTTTACAGCGCGATCGTACGCGCTGTAAAACGCCCAAGTGTGAACCATTCCCATAGGGAATCATTGGTTTCTCCTTGTTGAGCGTTTTACAGCGCGTAGGAACGCGCTGTAAAACGCTCAGGTGTGAACCCAGCCTTACTGGTAACACTCAGATGGACCTTTACTGCAGACTGCTGGCAATTTATACTTACATTTCCTGTAGGAATAATAGAGAAACGGCACAAAAGAGAGAGAGAAGAAATTATGCCTTTTACTTAGTAACTTACGTAGTTACTAAAAACACACGTCAGGATAGGGGAGAGGTCCTTTATAAATGGGTGTACAGCTGGATTTTTAGCAGAAAATCCAACACAAGCGCGTTAACTTTCCTCCTCTCCTCTGCTGAACACGGACTAATTGCTTTGTCCTATTTCAGGGACTGAACAAAAGCTCAGGCGCTGCTGCCCTGTAATTCGGGGGCCAATGCTCAGCAGAGGTTGATTAACCAATCCATCTACCATATGTGATAAGAAGACTTGCCAGCTTAGGCCGGGCAGGGAAAGCTGGCATCATATTTGGCTGACATGGGCTTCTCTATCCAAACAACAGCAGCGCTGGTGAGAATCCACCTCCTGAAATGTCTGTCTCTTCCAGTTCTGGAGGCTGGTGACTCGAATCCATTATTTATTATGTTGCTGTTTGCAGTAGGTTATTACACTAATGGTTCATTGTCAGTTATAATTAGCACATATGGTTAAAGCCTCATGCACGCGGCTGCTGCCCGGCCGTGGCCGTATTGCGGCCCGCAAACAGTGGGTCCACAATATGCAGGCATCACGGATTCACTTGGGTCCGCAATCCGGAGCTGCGGTGCAGAACGGAGGCACAGAACCCCACGGAAGCACTACGCTTCCGTGGGGTTTCTGTCCGTGCCTCTGCACCGCCAAAAAATAGAACTTGTTCTATTTTTTTGCGGTGCGGACAGATCACGGACCATTCAAGTTGAATGGGTCTCAATCCGTCCCGGCCGCCGCACGGACGTTGCCCGTGGATTGGGTACCGCATATTACGGCAGCACAACGGCCATGTGCATGAGGCCTAAGTCACAAGTGCATAGCCAGCTCTGAGAAGAAAGGCGGCCATAGCAGGAGGACTGCAATCTAAACTGTAATATGGACGGGTGCACCTCCAGTATATTACTCAAAGTCAATGGTCAAGTACAAGACCAGGAGGAGTTACATTCTTTCAGTAGAGTACAGACTGTTTAGGACATTCAGCATTGTGTTCCCCACTCAAGGGCTACAAGCTGATTAATAGGGATAAAAATGACTCCCCTCAGAGTATGGACTCATAATAGCGGTGTTATTTCTCCATACAGGTTCCGAATGGAGGTATACAGAATTCCTTCTACAGCTCTTCAGCTGGATAGCGACAGGTTACAGGGGTTATTCCATAAATTAAGTTCATATCAAAAGGTCTTAAAAGGGTATTACACACTATTTTAAACTATTCTGCACCTTTTGCTCCCCTAAAGAATACATTTTCAGCATTTTTTACATATCTGTGTCCCCCTTAGTACTTCTGATAATATGAGCAGACAGCTTGGCAGTCACATGAACAATTTCTATGTTATCTTTTGTTCATAACTCTATGCATATCACCACCATTCAGTCTGGTAGCTATATCACCACCCCTCTGGTAGCTATAAAGAGTATTCCCAGTAAATCCCTACTCAGTTTCCTTCCAACTCTGGCATATACAAATATAGTCCTCAATAAGTTTCTTAGTCAGTTTCCTCCCACCTCTGGCATATAAAAATATAGGGGCACATTTACCTATATCTGATGGTGGATCTGCCGTAGTTATGAAGAGACACCGGCCTTTATATAACTTTGGCGGATTCGGTGCCTCTTCTAAATGTAAGACAGCTTCCTATTTTCTACACCTACACCCAGATTTTTTAGACCTGGCATGAGGTAGGAGAAATCACAGATTGCGGCGCAAAGGAGCTTTATGCCGCAATCTACACCAGAAATACGCCTAATTAACACGTATTTCTGTTTAATAAATGTCCCCCTAATAGTCCTCAATTAGTTTCTTAGTCAGTGTTCTCCCCCCTCTGGCACATGCAAATCTAGTCTTCGATAAGTTTCCCAGTCAGTTTCCTTCCACCTCTGGCAGCTGTAAATATAACCCCTACTAAGTTCCCCTTCAGATAATCAGACACTAATTGTAAATATGGAGCAGTGAAAAGAAAGAGTACTGGCTTGATCAAAAATGAATCCTCAGGCGCAGTCTTCTCCCCTTTGCTGTATTCTGTAGTGTCAGGACTTGGTCCTTCCCTGACAAGCAGCATAGAAACAATTTGTATATGCTACTGTTCAGTGAAAAGAGGATGACTACACTGAAAATAGGAATGAGGACAAGAAGTGCTGAGAATAACTCAGCTCAGTAGCTGGACATGCACATTGATATACACTTAAAACACCAGGTGGCGCCATTTAATATAAGTAAATGTAACAACTATTCAATTGATAATTTTTTAATGCATGCTAATAGAAAATGTTGTCAATTTTGAATAATCTATATAATAAATATAATATTTACAGAGGAGGGACAATCCCTTTACTGATTATGATATATATATATTTTACAATGTTTGGCAATTTCTTTCATAATGTATGGGATACCTGATTAGTTCACTATACACCACCCTACCCTAGTGGTGCCAAGTTATTCTTTATAGTACTACAATTTAAACTAATAGAGGAGCAACTGGAGAACCACTCTTATTAAAGAGGTCCCAACGTATTCCCTGTCTACAGGATAGTGGATAAGTGTCTCTTCGGCGGGGATCCTGAATCTGGGACCCCCTTGATAATGAGAACGGGGGATCGTTTTCCCCCGTTTTACTGATATGACGATCACACATGCGTGCTGCTGCTGCTCTATTCAGTTCTATCGGGCTGCCAGAGGCAGGTGAGCGCCTGTACTCGGCTATCTCCAGCAGTCCCAGAGCTGAATGGAGTGGCGGACATGATTTGTACCAATAATTAATGTATATTGGACTGAAATGAAGGTTCTGATTTACCACCAGTATACAACATGTAATATCGATTTACTGTCACACGGAGGCACATGAACCACATTTGTCTTTTAATTCATGTCCTTGAATCACTGGATTTGGAATAGTAAGAAATTTGCGCATCCTACCGCAGTCAATATGGATAAAATATCCTAGAACAAAGCTCACGAACCTCACAGACAACGGCATGGTTGTGCTCATCCTGCGCCTTGATAAGTTCTGCCAGGAAGTATTCTCCGTAAGTGGCTTTCAGGGTATCATTGTGGCGCATAAAAATTGGTATAAGGTCGTCATGATCTTCTACCCTGAGAAAGCAGAATGGTAATGTGAATCATCAGCGTGTACAGATCACAGCAGGATATAATGTGTAGCCTGCAAAACTTAGAGGAACTAGTCATAGCAGGGACTAAATATTTGGGATCTGCATTATATAACCATAATTTATTATTATACATTTCTCTATAGCACCAACATATTCCGCAGCGCTGTAGAGAGATTGTCATCATTCACATGATACTTGTCCCCACTGGGGCTAAAAATTCCAAAGGGGTTGTCCTGTTTCAGGAGGAAACTGGACAACCCTCGAGATCCGCCTTCAATAAAGAACTGGTAAGTACTTACCTGACAGATCTCACACCACTGCTTTGGTTCTCCTTACCCACTTGCAGTGGCGACGTCACGGTGACTGGTCAATCACTGACCTCCTCAGGTGCATCGCTGAGGCCGATGACTGGCAGCAGCGGGCACATGTTGTTGACGTGATGTTACAGCCAGACAAACATACCCTAGCCAGGAGAACCAGAGCAGCAGCGAGCGGGGTCTGCCAGTTTTATTGCAGGTCGATCCCGAGGGTTGTCCGGTTTCCTCCAGCATGTCTCTGGATTGTGAGAGAAAAACAGAATAAGGTCTCATGCACACGACCGTTGCGTGTTTTGCGGTCTGCAAATTGCGGATCCGCAAAACACGGATAGCGTCCATGTGCGTTCCGCAATTAGCGGAATGGCACAGACAGCCATTAATATAACTCCCTATTCTTGTCTGCAAAACGCGGACAAGAATAGGACAGGTTATATTTTTTTTGCGGACCACGGAATGGAGCAACGGATGCGGACAGCACACGGAGTGCTGTCCGCATCTTTTGTGGCCCCATTGAAGTGAATGGGTCCGCATCCAAGTCGCAAAAACAGTGGCTCAGATGCGGACCAAAACAACGGTCGTGTGCATGAGGCTTTAAACAAGGAGAACATACAGAGTCTGATTTATCATAGACTAGCAGTGTACGCCTCATCATAAAATAAGTGCAGCCTTCGTCAGTCCGTGTGCCTGAACTGCCGCAAAATAAGATAAATGTGGCGGGATCGCTGACCATGCCCCCTCCCTTGCCATGCCCCCTTTTTTGGGGAAAGTGGCGAAGGCAGCGACAAAACACACAGTTTGCAACTTTTTCATGCCAAAGTGGCATACAATACTGGTAAGTCCAGACATGTGTAGCCCTGATTTTTTTTTTTGCTAAATGTTTCAGGGGTCAGCATTGAATTGTGCTGGACAACAGAAATTCTGCTACTGGCATTCCCAAATACCGGAACCAGTGGACACGCGGTGGATTGACTCTAGAATTGACTCTTTAATTTTTGGTGTTCCTTTTTTATTGTATTACCAAAGAAGAGAGAACTAAATCAATAAAACAAAAAACAAAAATCAATAAATACAATAAAATCATTGTTTTTACCCAGGGCTAAATTTTTTATTTTTTTTAAAAGACTTTTATTTTAGAAAACATGAAACATGATGTCCCTTAGTTCTGACTATATAAACATGTCATTAATACTTAGTATGACGACTCTAATAAACTCAATTGTAATATCTATGATATTCTTCTATCAGAAATGTACTGGTTTGCTTCTCTTCTAGGGAATGCGGTGTAGACAGGACTTATTAAAGGACCACAGCACCCTCATGTGGTGAAAACCTCGCAAAACAAATTCTGTAACTTATAAAAGTATAAAACATACAATAGTATATAGTCTGTACTGGAGAGGCCATGCACATTTTTTTTTCACACAGATAATTTACGGTACTTCATATTACTGATTCAGGGGGTACTACTTCTCCTTGCAGAGGACGTCTAGCAGGCATAAAGAGTCTTGTAGGCCCTGCAATTCTCCTCTGGGAACAAGGAGAAATAGTACTCCCAGGATACTGACAAAGGCCTCTCACTATACGAGTGTATTACTGTAGTGCAGCGGCGGCGGCATGAAGCGCACAGCGTCATAGCAACCAATGACGCCGTGCGCGCCTGCTCTCAACAGGAATCCAGGCCGTGTTACCACGGACCGCTCTCGGCCGCGGAACGCAGCCGTGTGCATGAGGCCTAAGTCCATTCTCTCTGCTCTGCACTGACAAGGGGCAATCACCTCGAAACAGCTGTCAGCAGATGAGATACTGGCTTGGTTATATTCAGTTTCATACCTCTTGAACTTTTTCACATTTTTTCACCTTACACCCAGAAACTAAAATGTATTTTATTGGGAATTTATGTGATAGACCAACGCAAAGTAGCAAGAATATGTGAAGTGAAAAGATAATGATACATGGTTTTCAATATTCCTTATAAATAAAAATCTGGAAATTGTGGCGTGCATTTGTAGTCTTTTGGGGTATGTCTCTACCAGCTTTGCACATCTAGAAACTGACATTTTTGTCCATTCTTTTTTGCAAAATAGTTCAAGCTCAGTCAGATTGGATGGAGAGTGTCTGTGAACAGCAATTTTTAAGTCTTGCCACTAATTGTAAATGGGATTTAGGTCTGGACTTCGATTGGGCCATTCTAACACATGAATATGCTTTGATCTAAACCTTTCCATTATAGCTCTGGCTGTCTGTTTAGGGTTGTTGTCCTGCTGGAAGGTGAACCTCCGCCCCAGTCTCAAGTCTTTTGCAGCCTCTAACAAGTTTTACTCCAGAATTACCCTTAATTTAGCTCCATCCATCTTCCTATTTAGGCCTTATGCACACGCTGCAATCAGCGGGTCTGCAATATGTGGGCACCGGCCGTGTGCTCCCCGCATCACGGATGCGGACCCATTCACTTGCAGTGAACCCATTCTATTTTTTTTGCAGTGCGGACGGATCACAGACCCATTTAAGTTGCCCTCTGCAGCTCCTCCAGAGTGACCATGGGCCTCTTGGCTGCTTCTCTAATAGTGCTCTCCTTGTCTGGGCTGTGAGTTTAGGTGGACGGCCATGTCTTGGTAGGTTTACAGATGTGCCATATACCTTACATTTTTGGATGATGGATTGAACATTGCTCTGTGAGATGTTCAGAGCTTGGGATTTTTTTTTTTTATACCTAACCCTTCTTTAGGCTGAGTTCACACGGGCGAGATTTCCGCGCGGGTGCAATGCAGTAGGTGAACGCATTGCACCTGCACTGAATCCTGACCCATTCATTTCAATGGGGCTGTGCACATGAGCATTTTTTTTCATGCATCACTTCTGCAATGCTTTAAAATCGCAGCATGTTCTATATTCTGCGTTTTTAACGCAGCCCTGGCTCCATAGAAGTGAATGGGGCTGCGTTAATAACGCATTGCATCTGCAAGCAAGTGCGGATGCAATGCGTTTTTCACTGATGGTTGCTAGGAGATGTTGTTTGTAAACATTCAGTTTTTTATCACGCGTGTGAAAAATGCATCAAAACGCATTGCATCCGCGCGGAAAAAACTGAACAACTAAACGCAATTGCAGCCAAAACTGACTGAACTTGCTTGCAAAATGGTGCGAGTTTAACTGAACGCACCCTGAACGCATCCGGACCAAATCTGTCACGCTCGTGTGAACTCAGCCTTACACTTCTCCACAACGTTATCCCTGACCTGTGGAAAAGTTCAAGGAGTTGAAGGCACTGTACGTATAGTGCCCTTAGTGCACAGGTCTACAGGCAGAAAATAGAAGCCTGCAGTATTTTTTGGTTCTGAGCTAATTTACATTCGGCATCATGACTGAGGCATCAGATGAATATGAACAATCCCATAGAAAACGATGACATCAGTTCTAGGTTTAGTTAACCTCCAGCTTTTTCTACACCACGCTGGAGGAAAACTGAGCCTGATATACTGTATGTGAAGTAGGCCTAAGGTCTTTATTATAAAAGGCTTTAATCTCTATTGTGGTTTTAGGCTACGGCCACACGGTCAAGTTTTCTGAAGCAGTTTTGGAAGACAAAATCAGGGGTAGATCATATAAAGAGACTCCTGGTTTGGCTTCCAAAACTGCATCAGAAAACCTGACTGTCTGACCTAAACCTTAGGCCTCATGCACACGACCATATGTATTTTGCGGTCCGCAAAAAAGGATCCGCAAAAAATACGGATGACGTCCGCGTGCATTACGTATTTTGCGGAAAAGAACAGCTGGCCCCTAATAGAACAGTCCTATCCTTGTCCGTAATGCAAACAATAATAGTACATGTTCTATTTTTTTGCAGAACGTAAATACGGACATACGGAAACTGAATGTACACGGAGTACCGTCCGTTTTGCGGACCCATTGAAATGAATGGTTCCGTATACGGTCCACAAAAAAATCCGGAAACGGACACGGAATGAAAATACGTTCGTGTGCATGAGGCCTTAGGATAAGCCAAATAAACTGGCTGTGCCCATCAACTTCTCATGTTTCCACTGGCTGCTGCATCTGGCCAGAAAATGTGGACTTACCTATAGCTTTACATGTGGGCAGGCAAACTAGTATACTACGTGTACTCAAGGGGATATACACAGGTATATGTACACATAAATGTCAATCTAGAGCAAAGGGCAACATAAATTAGTACTCCAGCCAAATGACAGCTCAGCCAAGTGGCCAGCCCTGTTTTTATCTCATTTTTATTGAGCACAGATTAAATTAGACAATCAGTGTGCAGTAAATATCAGAGCACACCACAATGAAAGGGAAGGCGGACATGAGAGCTAAACAAACTAAGCAACTGATTTTAATGAGGCCTGTGCCTCCATGGCATATGAAACAGTCTTAGTAAATACCCCCTTCCCCCCACGTGAACCTCTTCAGGACCAGGCAATTTTCAGTTTTTGCATTTTCATTTTTTACTCCCTGTTTCCCCAGAGCCACAACTTTTTTACCGTTTCGTTCACGGAGCTGTATGAGAGCTTGTATTGTGTGGGACAAGTTGTACTTTATAACAGCATCATTTAATATTGCATACAATGTAGTGAGAAGCTGGAAAAATATTCCAAATGGGGTGGAAAGGGAAAAAAAAACACAATTCTGCCACAGTTTTACAGGTTTAGTTTTTATGTCATTCCCTATGAAGTAAAACTGACCTGTGCCTTTTATTATCTGGGTCAGTACATTTACAACAATACAACACAATATAGTTTTTATTGTGTTTTAATACTGAAAAAATATATATATTTTGCCCAAAAAATTATTTATTGCCAGATTTTAGCACCCTATTCTTTTTTATCACCATATTCTTTTTATCACCATATTCTGACCCCCATAACTATTTTATATTTAATCTGTGTGAGGGCTTGTTTTTTGCAGGTCAATGTGTACTTTTCAGTGATACCATTTTGGGGTAGGACTTTTTCATAATTTTTATTAAATTTTTGAATAAAGTGACAAAAAATGGTGAATTGGCTATTTTACATTTGCTTCCCGTTACATCATTGGGATAAATATTTTTATAATTTAATACTACAGATGTTTTCAGACGTGGCAATGCCTATGATTATTTTTTTTCATTTTTTTCATTGTTTATTTATTTTAATTCTAATTTTGGGTGATTTGAACTTAGGCCTGTATTAGAATATACCAGCGATAGGCATCAGATCCTCAAGCAGGCTCTGAGCTATCACTGCAATGTAACGACTTCCCCGATCTCAGCTGAGAGAGGCTGTTACTGGCACGGGAGCACGTGGTTCCCACATTTTCACTGCTCAGATGCCATGGTCACTTTTGACCATTGTATCTGAGTGGTTGAATGTCTGCAATCAGCATTATCACCAATCGTAGACATTAGCCTCGGGTCTGAGCTACGTATAACAGCAGAAACCTGGTTGCTACGATGCTTTTTGCATTTTTTGAGCAGGCGCCATATTTAGGCTACTTTCACACTAGCGTTCGGGCGGATCCGTTCTGAACGGATCCGCTCATAATAATGCAGACGGAGGCTCCGTTCAGAACGGATCCGTCTGCATTAAAATGGCAAAAAAAAAGCTAAGTGTGAAAATAGCCTCGGACGGATCCGTCCAGACTTTCAATGTAAAGTCAATGGGGGACGGATCCGCTTGAAGATTGAGCCACATTGTGGCATCTTCAAACGGATCCGTCCCCATTGACTTACATTGTAAGTCTGGACGGATCCGCACGGATCCGGACGCCTCCGCACGGCCAGGCGGACACCCGAACGCTGCAAGCAGCGTTCAGCTGTCCGCCTGTCCGTGCGGAGGCGAGCGGAGCGGAGGCTGAACGCCGCCAGACTGATGCAGTCTGAGCGGATCCGCTCCATTCAGACTGCATCAGGGCTGGACGGCTGCGTTCGGGTCCGCTCGTGAGCCCCTTCAAACGGAGCTCACGAGCGGACCGACGAACGCTAGTGTGAAAGTAGCCTTAAAGACAGGGACTTCCGCCATACATGGACAGCAAATGTCCTGAAGGGGTTAAATGGAAACTATCACCGAAATTTGTTTCTACCAGTTAAAACCAGATACTGAAAAATAAACTTTTTTTCCTAATCTGCTTTTGTTTTCTGATTGCAGATGTTTGCATTCTATTTCCTGAACATGATTATGGGGTCTGCCATCTTATCCAAGCCGTTGTTAACAGCAGAGATATGCTTTACAGCAGCCACATGGGCCAGGAACACAGTGGGCAGGAGCTGACTCACTGACATATGGGAGAGTTTTCTAGACATGCTCGGTGACCTGTGCAGATTTCAGGAGGGAGCAGAAAATGAATCCTGTGTTATCTGTATATATAGGTGATATCTCTTACTGTAATTCTGCCTGTAATGATAAGCAAATAACTGTGGTGCCTGTTATTAAGCTTAGGGGCCAGTGCGAAAACTTCAGGATTTTTTTTTTTTTTTTTATATAGATAGATATTCACATGGACAATTAAAAAAAACATCACCTGAAATTCTTAAAAAGTATGTTTAACATGAAAATGTGATTTAAACAGTAGGTCATTTTCTGATGACACATTCCCCTTAAGATATTTAGAAGCCCAGAGGAACTCATGGTTCGAAGGTTTGGGCTTTTTACCTAAAACTGCCAAAAAGGTAGAACTCAACTACCCCCCACCCCTCAAAAAATATATATAAGATACCTAGCTGTCCGGATATGGAGTTGGGGACAGTGCCTGTGTCTGTGACAAATGTACAATTTCTCAGTAGCTTGTGACCCTGGAATGGTCCCGACAGGTTCAAATACAGATGCTAAGGCAGGAGCTGGGAAGATTAAAATACAAAAGAAGATTAAAATAAACTGTAAGTGATAGCAAACACTCAGCAACTTGTATTTCCCCAAAATATAAGGATTCTGGAGCATTTTTCTAAGAACGCTGCCTTGTACCAACCCTTTCCTATTCCATCTGAAAATGTATGAATTGATAAATGGCCCTTTACCATTCTCCTTGTCAATAGGGTGTCCCCCCGCAATGCCAGCAATGATTGTAAGGCCTCGTTCGCGTTTCCCGTTTTTCACGGATGTATGCTGTCCGCATTTTCCACGTACCCATTGATTTCAATGTGTCTGTTCACACATAAGTATTATGTTTACTGACCGTAGGTCAGTGGAAAAAATCACGGAGACCTGCACTACCTTGCAGACCAAACACGCCAATTGAAGTCTATGTCATCCATGTTGCGTCAGTTTTTTCACTGGAGATGCTCTGGAAATGATTTTCAGCTGTGCAGCATCCGTGGAGTATGAATGACACATAGGGGGTAAAAAACGGACACATGGCCAAACATGGATTCTTCAGGGACTCATGAAAAACGGACAGATTTTTTTAAGGATTTCAAACGGGCGCAGAAATGTGAACGAGGCCTCAGAGTGTGTAGGACACAACTCACTGACAAGGAGAATGGTAACATTCAGTTGTCAATTTAGTAATACATTATCAGGTGGAATAACAGAGGAATGCCACATGATGGTTATTTTCGCATTGTCATTTCAAAGGCTATTTACTAAAACAGCGACATCAGGAGAGATAACAAGTCCCCTTTAATGTGTCAAGTAATAAAGGGTTTTCTATATTCATGACTTAGGCTACTTTCACACTCGCGTTTGGTGCGGATCTGTGGTGGATCTGCACAGACGGATCCGTTCAGATAACACAACCGTCTACATCCGTTCAGAGCGGATCCGTTTGTATTATCTTTAACATAGCCAATATGGATCCGTCTTGAACACCATTGAAAGTGAATGGAGGACGGATCCGTTTTCTATTGTGCCAGATTGTGTCATAGAAAACGGATCCGTCCCTATTGACTTACATTGCGTTTCAGGACGGATCCGTTTGGCTCAGTTTCATTAGACAGGCACTAAAACACTGCAAGCAGCCTCCAGAGCGGAATGGAGTCAGAACGGATCCTTTTCCATTCAGAATGCATTAGGGCAAAACTGATCCGTTTTGGACCGCTTGTGAGAGCCCTGAATGGATCTCACAAACGGAAAGCCAAAACGCCAGTGTGAAAGTAGCCTTGTCCTCAGAATAGGTCCTCAAATATCTGATTGGTGGGCATTTCACAGCTTCGACGATTAGTTGTTTGAAGGGGCCATGGCGCTCACTATTCCTCCGCCAGTGACGTCATATCCATTTATCACATGGCCTTTGTGCAGCTCAGTTTCATTTAGGGCTCATGTCCATGCTGTGTTCACTCTATTTGCAGATGCGGCCCATTGATTTGAATGGGTCCGCTATCCGCAAGTTACGGCCAAAGATAGAACATGTTCTATCTTTACGAGATGCGGAGGCACGGACTTGAAAGCCCACTTGAAGCGCGTGGACACGGCTAGTGTATTGTGGACCAACTGTTTACGGTCCGCAGTACAGGCACTTAGCCCTTACGCTCGTGTGCCCTTAGGGTCCATTCACACGTCCGTATATGTTTTGAAGATTCGCAAATTGCGGATCCGCAAAACACAGACACCGGTAATGTGCGCTCCGCATTTTGCAGACCGCACATCGCCGTCACTCTCATAGAAAATGCATTTTCTTGCCCGCATTTGTTTCGGGTCTGGGTACCAAACATGCCGATTTTTCTCACGCGCCTGCAAAACGCTTTTCACTCGCAGGGGAAAATCGCGCATGTTCCCGCAATGCACGTGTGAACCCAGCCTAAATCAATTTTATTGCTTATCTAGTACAGATCCTAACAGCGCCTTCACAAGCGGCAGATTATGTCATTTCAGCTATTTAAATAATTTTCATCAGAATAAGGCTCGCAGAAATCTGTGTTCTTCCTGCCATAACTACCCTGTTCAGGCAAGTGGAACTGACTTTTAGGGTTCATGCACACGACCGTATGTATTTTGCAGTCCGCAATAAATGGATCCGCAAAAAATACGGTTGACATCCATGTGCATTCCGTATTTGGCGGATCGGAACACCTGGCACTTAATAGAACAATCCTATCCTTGTCCGATATGCAGACAATAATAGGACATGTTCTATTTTTTTGCGGAACGGAAATATGGACATACGGAAACGGAATGCACAGTGACCCCATTTTGGAAAGGAGACACCCCAAGGTATTTCGTGATGGGCATAGTGAGTTCATGGAAGTTTTTATTTTTTTGTCACAAGTTAGTGGAATATGAGACTTTGTAAGAAAAAAAATTAATAAAAAAAATCATCATTTTCCGCTAACTTGTGACAAAAAATAAAAAATTCTAGGAACTCGCCATGCCCCTCATGAAATACCTTGGGGTGTCTTCTTTCCAAAATGGGGTCACTTGTGGGGTAGTTATACTGCCCTGGCATTTTAGGGGCCCTAATGTGTGGTAAGTAGTTTGAAATCCAAATGCGTAAAAAATGCCCTGTGAAATCCTAAAGGTGCTCTTTAGAATGTGGGCCCCTTTGCCCACCTATGCTGCAAAAAAGTGTCACACGTGTGGTATCTCCGTACTCGGAAGAAGTAGGGCAATGTGTTTTGGGGTGTATTTTTACATATACCCATGCTGGGTGAGAGAAATATCTCTCTAAAAGTCAACTTTTCCAAATTTTTTATACAAAGTTGTCATTATAGAGAGATATTTATCTCACCCAGCAAGCACCCCAAAACACATTGCCCAACTTCTCCTGAGTACGGCGATACCACATGTGTGACACTTTTTTGCAGCCTAGATGCGCAAAGGGGCCCAAATTCCTTTTAGGAGGGTATTTTTAGACATTTTGATCCCAGACTTCTTCTCACGCTTTCGGGCCCCTAAAATGCCAGGGCAGTATAAATACCCCACATGTGACCCCATTTTGGAAAGAAGACACCCCAAGGTATTCAATGAGGGGCATAGCGAGATTTTTTTTTTTTTTTGGCACAAGTTAGCGGAATTTTTTTTCTCACAAAGTCTCCCTTTCCGCTAACTTGGGACACAAAGTTCAATCAAATGGGGTCACATGTGGGGTATTTATACTGCCCTGGCAGTTTAGGGGCCCTAAAGCGTGAGAAGAAGTCTGGAATATAAATGTCTAAAAAAATTTATGCATTTGGATTCCGTGAGGGGTATGGTGCGTCCATGTGAGATTTTATTTTTTGTCACAAGTTAGTGGAATATGAGACTTTGTAAGAAAAACAAAAAAAACAAAAAAAAAATATTTCCGCTAACTTGTACCCAAAAAATGTCTGAATGGAGCCTTACAGGGGGGTGATCAATGACAGGGGGGTGATCAGGGAGTCTGTATCGGATCCGCAAAACACATACAGACGTCTGAATGGAGCCTTACAGGGGGGTGATCAATGAGGGGGGGTCATCACCCCATATAGACCCCCTGATCACCCCCCTGTCATTGATGACCCCCCTGTAAGGCTCCATTCAGAGGTCCGTATGTGTTATGCGGATCCACGGATTGGATCCGCAAACACATACAGACGTCTGAATGGAGCCTTACAGGGGGGTGATCAATGACAGGGGGGTGATCAGGGAGTCTATATCGGGTGATCACCCCCCCTGTAAGGCTCCATTCAGAGGTCCGTATGTGTTTTGCGGATCCGATCCATGGATCCGTGGATCCGTAAAACACATACGGATGTCTGAATGGAGCCTTACAGGGGGCTGATCAATAACAGGGGGGTGATCAATGACAGGGGGGTGATCAGGGAGTCTATATGGGGTGATCACCCCCCTGTCATTGATCACCCCCCCTGTAAGGCTCCATTCAGACGTCCATATGTGTTTTGCGGATCCGATCCATGGATCCGTGGATCCGCAAAACACATACGGACGTCTGAATGGAGCCTTACAGGGGGGTGATCAATGACAGGGGGGTGATCAATGACAGGGGGGTGAACAATGACAGGGGGGTGATCAGGGAGTCTATATGGGTGATCAGGGGTTAATAAGTGACGGGGGGGTGTAGTGTAGTGTGGTGCTTGGTGCTACTTATTACAGAGCTGCCTGTGTCCTCTGGTGGTCGATCCAAGCAAAAGGGACCACCAGAGGACCAGGTAGCAGGTATATTAGACGCTGTTATTAAAACAGCGTCTAATATACCTGTTAGGGGTTAAAAAAATCGCATCTACAGCGTGCCAGCGAAACGATCGCCGCTGGCAGACTGTAGATCCACTCGCTTACCTGCAGTTCCTGTGAACGCGCGCACCTGTGTGCGCGCGTTCACAGGAAATCTCGCGTCTCGCGAGATGACGCGTAGATGCGTGACTGTGCCTGAGTGAGCCGCCTCCGGAACGCGATCCTGCGTTAGGCGGTCCGGAGGCAGTTAATCACCAAACAAATGAGCAATATGGGCTGGGCATAGTATTTCTACAGTATGGATTCGCAAAATACGGATGAAATACGGATATGTTCTGTGTGCGTTCCGTATTTTTTGCAGACCCATTGACTTGAATGGGGCCTCGGACTGTGATTTGCGGACAATAATAGGACATGCACTACTTTTTAGCGGAACGGCCATGCGGACAAACGGAAACTGAATGCACGCGGAGTAACTTCAGTATTTTCTACAGCCCCAAAAAAAACAGAACGGAAGCGTTAAGAAAATACGTTCGTGTGCATGAGCCCTTAGTAAATGACCCCCATTCACTTCAATGAAAGCAGCACTGAAGTAACAAGCTCCATTTTCTTCCAGCGCAATTCCCAGAGCCAGAGCTACCTCTGAACAGCTAAGTGAGGGGTTGTTGGGTGTTGGATAGTAGAAAATAAAAGTATAGGAAAACCGCTTTAAAAACACTTAAATCTACTAATAATATAACTTACTCAAAGCAACTTTGTGTGGAGTGACGAGACATATAAAATGGAGATCTGCAACCGCATTAAACACAGCCCTGTGAAAAAAACACCAAAGTAACAAAGTATTAGAACTTGTAAGTAACCCAAAACAATGCCAGTAACAGAATGTGCAGGAGGCTGGCAGGTGGCCCCTGGAGTGCCCAGTGGCCCCGCACTACAAAACCTATGCAAACTTCTAGGGATATAAACTGTATATAGGTATGAAAGAGTATTATGTCATATATTATACAGAAAACCTGTGCCACATTCAGTCTCCATGAGGTCTCAGGCTTCAGAAAGGTCGGAGTGTTTGTGTGAATGACATATGACTCGTGGACGGCCGCGTTCCCTTTGCGGATTATGGTATAAATCCGTAGAAATAGGGCTATGGCCTACATTTATACATCAGTATATGCCAGTTTTTGGTCTGGACCTCAAGAATTCATCATTTTGTCCAGAAGTGGCATGGAAGACTAAAGCCAGAATTGGCGCAAAGTTTTGCTCATAGAAGGCATACTTATCGGGGGTAATTTACGGCATTTTGAATGCATGTCTTAATAACCCCTTCTTTCCTGGCGTAGATTGAGAACATTTTCTATGCCTAAAACAGGGGTAGAAAATGATAAATGAGAGGAGCTGGTGGCTCACCCCCTTCTCCATAAACTGACGAGCTGCAGACTGACACCCCACAGCAAAGGTCGGTTTACACTGCAGGTCTCGCCGCAGCAGGTGGATATGATTTCTGAAAATCTCCCACTTTGCTAGCATGGTGTGGTGGTATCCTATAGGTGCCATCTGTACAACCCTCTTTTTATAAATGCAGCAACCCGGGCAATCAGCTCAATGTCATAGGCTCAGCTGTAGCAAACTCCAGATACTGACGGAGATTTATCAGACTGGTGTAAAGTAGAACTGGCTTAGTTGCCCATAGCAGCCAATCAGACTCCACCGTTCATTTTTCAAAGGAGCTGTCAAAAATGAAAGGGGGAATCTGATTGGTTGCTATGGGCAACTAAGCCAGTTCTACTTTACACCAGTTCGATGAATGACCCCCATTATGGCCAGGGTAGCTGCTGGCGCACATTTTCCCTATGTCACTCTGCATGAGAAATATACTGTAGTATTATAGTACTAGTAATGCACCATATTTGTTCCATTAGCTTAAATCACGGCATCATGAGTAAATCCGGGAATGCAGGAGTTATCCTTAAAGGGGTTGTCTCACTTCAGCAAGTGGCATTAATACAAGGCACTTACTAATGTATTGTCATTGTCCATTTTGCTTCCTTTGCTGGCTGGATTCATTTTTCCATCACATTATACACTGCTTGTTTCCATGGTTACGACCATCCTGCAATCCATTTGTGGTGGCCGTGCTTGCATATTATAGGAAAAAGCGCTGGCCTCTGTGTTGGCCGGGACTGTGGTAGCGCACATAGGCTGGTGCTTTTTCCTGTAATGTGCAAGCACAGCCACCGCTGATGGATCGCAGGGTGGTCGTAACCATGGAAACAAGCAATGTATAATGTGATGGAAAAATAAATCCAGCCAGCAAAGAAGGCAATATGGGCAATCACAATACATTAGTAAGTGGCTTGTATCAACTTTCTCTACATGATAAATGCCATTTGCTGAACTGAGAAAACCCTTTAATGGCTGCTCCTGTGTCGTTAACGAGTGGGAGCCATTTCTATAAAAATGATACTGGCAAATGTTTGCTTTTTCCAAGAAGACTAAACGTAACAATAAAAGGCAGTTTAATAAATAATAGGGAGAAGTGCTCTAAACGCAACGCAAAAGCAAACATCACAACAGATGTTCCTCTCCCCAAGGCCTCGCAGGCGCGGCACAGCGGACTCTGCTGAGTGCATCCACATGGAGAGCACGGAAAAGGAGGAGGCTGGAAATCTCTGCTACAACCCGTGTAATCCTTCCTGGTTGACAGACAATACTTCTCAATAGAGCAATGCTCTTGTACTGCTGTTGACAGATCTTACAAGGGTTATCACTTGTAATGGTGACTGAGTATAAAACGTCTTGAAATTGAGAGGCTGAAAAATGCTGCTTAACATAAGAGGATGTTGCATCCATTGCTTTGCCACGCTTCTTTCCACGGCTGAATCTTTTCTGTTCTGCATTTCACACCCATTACAGGACGTATAGACTGACAACTTGTAGATGTCCAAAAAATAAAACAATAAAAAAATGGAGACAGCACGTCCAAAAAGGTGAATTTTAATTCCAGATGCAACGTTTCGGCTTGGTGATAGCCTTTGTCAAGCATGTCATGCTTGACAAAGGCTATCACCAAGCCGAAACGTTGCATCTGGAATTAAAATTCACCTATTTGGACGTGCTGTCTCCATTTTTTTATTTTTTGGACATCTACAAGTTGTTATTATTTTACCACCTCCCTTGGAGACGAGCACCCGCAGCATTTTTACTTAGGAGTGCTGTTCACCCGTGCTTTTTCTGTATAGACTGACAAGTCATGAAGAACGCATTACAAGACTAAGGGGCGCAGGCAAGAGCATGCCCTGTACCACTGTGCTAGAAATCAGGAGTGGCATACACAGCCGCCGGGGGCCTTCATCGGGCTGTTCTCGGAACTGCCTGCCCCCGGTGACCGCATTTGTTTCAGACCGGCTCGTGGCACAGGCACGGGTAAGGGCTTACCTGTGCATTGGCGGACGGGTGAGTCAAGATGGCAGCCCGCATGTGTTCGCTGGCCATCACTGATTGCAATTATCAGTGTAATGTGTGATACTCTAATTCAATCACTACGGGGAAGCTCTCTCTGATCCCATGAATTTTCTTTATCTTGAACCGGAGGCCCACTTTAAGCGAAAACCCTGACAAGTAATAAAGAGTCTGTCTCACCTCATGATCTCTTTGACGCTCTGTACTGAAAATTCATCTTTTGAAACAAAGAGATGTAGAAATAAAGTGTTCAGGGGCTGAAATATAGAAAAGGAATTATCACAATAAGAGGGTGACAGACATGGCTGCTGTATATGATTCTTTTATGATATTGCTTGAGCAAAAAAAAAAAAAAAACGTAAAAACACTGAAAGGCACGTTTAGAAAAGGGAAGAGGTGCAGTATGTTTGCAAAATGCATGAGGGATGTCCCGTCAATTTCGGGTGGAGGCAGACATCATCAGACTCTACCTGGGCTGTACTGCGCATGTGCAATTGCACGGCACTTGCGTGAGAAGATGGAGCCCTTCAGGCAACACAACTTATCTAATGTCTGGCCTTGTCTACTAACGGTCATAGGGAGTAGCTAGAAAGGTGAAGGAGTGAATCCTGCATTCAATTAGGGCAGCGGGAAGGCCCTTAAAGCCCAGAACTATTCATTTACATAACGTTTAAGGCTACTTTCACACTTGCGTTCGGAGTGGATCCGTCTGGTGTCTGCACAAACGGATCCGCTCCTATAATGCAGACGATGGGATCCGTTCAGAACGGATCCGTCTGCATTATATTTCAGAAAAAATTCTAAGTGTGAAAGTTAGTCAGATGGATCCGTCCAGACTTTACATTGAAAGTCAATGGGGGACGGATCCGTTTGAAATTTGAGCCATACTGTGTCAACTTCAAACGGATCCGTCCCCATTGACTTACATTGTAAGTCTGGACGGATCCGTTTGGCTCTGCACGGCCAGGCGGACACCCGAACGCTGCAAGCAGCGTTCGGGTGTCCGCCTGCTGAGCGAAGGCCAAACGGTGCCAGACTGAGGCATTCTGAGCGGATCCGCATCCACTCAGAATGCATTGGGGCCGTACGGATGCGTTCGGGGCCGCTTGTGAGAGCCTTCAAACGGAACCCCGAACGCTAGTGTAAAAGTAGCCTAAAACTTCATTTTCTGCAGCACAAAGGATTTCAAAATGAAAAACAGTGTTTTCTTCAGATGAGCTAAGACTATTGGTGGTCTGCTCATACTGGCAGACTCCCTTTAATTTGTAGTATCACATGTATTGTAAATGTCAGGTGAGGGACAGTAACTGATCTCTCTAATGTTAAAGGGGGTGTCTCACTTTAGTAAATAGCATTTATTGACTGAGAGCTATGTACATATGTACACACACTTAGGATTCATGCACACAAACGTATTTTCGGTTTGCATTTTTTATCAAGTAGAGAAAGTTAATACAAGGCACTTACTAATGTATTGTGACTGTCCATATTGCCTCCTTTGCTGGCTGGATTCATTTTTCCATCACAATATACACTGCTCGTATCCATGGTTACGACCTTGCAGTCCAGCAGCGGTGGCCGTGCTTGTATACTATGGTAAAAGGCGCCTGCCTCTCTGGTGGCCGAGACCGCGGGAGTGCACATAGGCTAGTGCTTTTTCCTATAGTGTGCAAGCATGACCACTGCTGCTGGATTGCAGGGTGGTCATAACCATGGAAATGAGCAGTGTATAATGTTATGGAAAAATGAATCCAGCCAGCAAAGTAGACAATATGGACAATCACAATACACTAGTAATTGCCCTGTATTAACTTTCTCTACATGGTAAATTACATTTGTTGAAGTAAGACAACCGCTTTAAGCCAAATTTATCTTCAACTTTTTAAAATGTCTCAATCTTTAGTAAAATCTCAAGCTAGAAGTGTTAGACTCCAAGATGCACCAAATTTATCAAACAAACAACAAATTGAAAAATTTTGTGCAAACTACGGCAATGCAGACTGACTTAAAAAATTCTCCTCATGATAAATCTCCCCCTGCATGTTACACAGCATTTAAAGGCTACGTACACCTTTGGGGGCAATTTGTTTTATTATTAAATTGTACTCATTTTAAGCTAAACATTTTTTTTTAAATTGGTCTTTATTAAAAATATGGTGTCTTTTTTTCTATACAAAGCTGACATGCTCTGTAGCACCCTTTGGATTTTTGGTCTTTTCAGTCAGACCAGGAGCAGACGGACTCCTTATCTCTGCTCTCTGACATTATAAACACTCATAGTTCAGTTCTTTTCTTACTGATAAGTGAGAAGTGATCTCTCAGTAGTTTAGAGATAACGTTTATTAGAAGACAGGCATAAAGTGAAAGTACCAGTCACACAGCTAGAAAAACAGTTAACCCTTTGTGACAGAACAGCTCAATATTTTAATAAAGGCCAATAAAAAAATGATTCTTAGTCAAAAATGAGTAAATGCAATAATTAAACAAAATTGCCTCCAAAGGTGAACATTGCCTTCAAAGGAGTTTTCCAGGACTTACATATTCATGACTTATCCTAAGGATAGGTCATCAGCATCATATTGCTGGGGGTCCGACTCCCTGCACACCCACTGATCATAAGTTTCAGACAGCTGCTGTAGCCTGAAACTATACAGAATATGGAGCTGGAGGCAAACACTACACTGTGTAGTTGCTGTGTCGGACTACTGGAGCTCAGCTCCTAGTCCAGTGAAAGTCAGCTGAGCTCCAGCACGTCAGCTCCAGAAACTTCTACTTCCGCTCTGTACACTGTATTGTACAGTGCCTGAAGCAGCGGATCGGTGTGGGTGCCGCATATTAGCCCCCCAGCAGTCTGACATCCTGAGTGGAGGTCATCGTTATCTGTGGCTTGGACAAGCCTTTTGATAGTTCTACGATTATACTCACTGTGCATTTGTCAGTCTCTTCAAAGTTTCCATACACCCAATCTTCCCAATTTACTTGGTCTGTGACATCCCAGCTCGGATAGTCCAGAAAAGCCGCATGAGCAAGGACGCTGTTCTTCTCGTCACTGATGGTCACAGCCAGGTTGGACTTTTCACTGAAGAAAAATAGACCCTTTTTCATGTTATCCAATAATCTTTATAAAACCACATACAAATAATGCACAATGATACCTACAATATATGCTATAGTAAAATCCCCCATATTTAATGAATATTCAAATGGAAATGCATAACTATTCATCCCCCACGGTTCTGTTACTATTGTAAATGCTTCTACAAGCTGAAACTTTCCAATGATGTAACATAGAAGTGTACATTCTCCACATTTTGCCTGTTAGGAATATGGATTATTATTTACTGTCAGCCATGTTCCCACACCAGCCATCTGCTGTCAGATAGCAGAGGTAGTGAACTCCACAGGGGGGCCCTGCTTCAAAGCCCAGCCAAATGGCAGAGAACTTCTAGCAGGCTACCTTTGCTTACAATTTCTCACCTCCATTCAAATAGTACTGATCCTGGAACCGGCGATTCATAAGGAATTATGAATCGCCCGTCCATCACAGACATAAACCAGATACATATTTGTGTCCCTGTGGCCACGATGAACAGGCCCGCGGTAAATGTTTGGTGGTGGGATGCTAGGGAGGGGAGATATACATATCTCCCCACAAAAAACAAATAATGGTACCATGCTTGTACTCTACTGGTAGCCGGAACCCAGGCACACCAATTGGTCCCAGAACCACCTCCTTGCGACATTCTAATCTGGAGCCATGAACCCTAATTGGTTTTGTGGCTCATTTGCTGCCAGCCCTAGCAGAGGGGGAGTAGACCCCTCCCAGAGGCCGGCAGGGGCCGGCTACAGGTCAAAAGGTTTGAGCCAGCAAGCGGGCAGGTCTTTTCTTCTGAAGGGGGTCAAGCTGCATACGTGTTTGGAAGGGACCTGGAAACGGCTGACATCACTGCCTCCCATGTGACTACAGCCAGGCCTTACAGAAACCCATTATTCATCACCACCCAAAGGCCTCATCCATCTGGTAAACTGACTTTTTTTCTGCTTAACCCTGTTGTACCACGCCATCTGTATTTATCACTCAGACCACTGTATATATTTTCTGTGTATATTGTCTGATGTCTAGTGAGCTCTTAAGGCAATTAAATATATAATTTAATCTTGTGCTGTTTTGGTATCTCGATCACGAATCCCCACGTCCGTGTTTCGGCCTAGTTATACGCTACTGCGGGTTGGTTTCTCACCCTATAAAATCCCGTTAGCGGACCGGGCTTATATCAAACGAGAAGCTGGTGGCAGTCGTCCCGGGCTGAGACAGCGCTGTTTCACTGGGGCAGTAAAAAAGGCTCCCTCAGCTTGTTGACTCTCTGTGCCCCTGTGGACAGGAGGAGTCTGAGAACACTGTACCAAGCTGACCTTACCTGCTCCTCAGTGACGGCATAACTCACACCTTGGTAACCAGTGACCATACCGTATCTCGCTGGCTGTGTAGTTGACGTCTGGTGGCAGCGAGCTATCTGCTAAAAAGGAAGCCAATGATCTGCCGATACTGCAGGAAATGGTTGATGACCACATATTTAGTGAATGGGCAGCTTTGTGTCATGGACGTTCCGGCAACAGGTGGCAGGAGATCAGTAAGACTGGAAACGCATGGTTTGATCTGACATGTTTTCCGTTTGGATCAAATGACTTCTGTGTTGTTTCAGGTGCTTGCCACACCTTCTTTCCTCAGATGTGGCTAGTAGGGTCATTTAACCTTCTCTATTTATAGTTACTTCTCCCACAATGCTGTGCGGTTTATAGCTTCTGTTCTGTTTGGACCTTTGCATAGTTGTGGTTGGATCTCGGCTGAGTTCCTGGTGCTTCCATTGCTCCTTTGAAGTTAAGTCTTTCCTTTCCCTTTTGTATTTTGTTTGGGTTTGGTGTGTTGCATTTCCCTATTGTTTGTATTAGGCCTGTAGGAGACTCCTGTTCATCCTTCCTTTTAGAGGAACAGATAGTCTCGTCCCTGCCATTAGTACCAGGGTCCTATAGGGCTTGATAGGACTCTAGGTATTCCTGCGTATGAACTCACCTATCTTTGGGGTCTGTTCATACTGGTAGTCAGTCAGGATTTTGATTAGGGTTTTCACTAGGAGGTGCCCATTTTCCTTCCCTAGTTCTCAGGCCTGATTCCCTGTTCCCCCCTTCCGTCCTATGCTTGGTGTGGTGTTTCCTTCCCAAAACGAAGCGTGAAACTTTACACCTTGGCTATTAGAGACTCCCTCTGCAAACATGCACCTTAAAGGAGTTTTCAAGGATTATTATATTGATGGTGTATCCTCAGGATCGGCCATCAATATCTAGTCGGCTGGAGTCCGACACCCAGCACCCCTGCCAATCAGCTGTTCCAGAAGAGCTCCGATACTGGAAATAGACCCCGGAACCACATAGCTGTGTCCATTTTATAATGGATGGAGCTGGTTCACATGAAGCAGTGCTGCAGTAACCGATTCCATCCACTGCACAGTGAACGGAGCTGAGTATTTCCACTTCCCGGAACAGCTGATCGGCAGAGGTGCAGACCCCACCAATCAGATATTGATGATCTATCCTGAGGATAGGCCATCGATTCTGGGGAACCCCTTTAACAGAGCATATAGACAGGGGTTGTCCAGTTGTATTATATGGAAATAATTACATCAAAGCAAAATTGTCTAGAACTGCTTAAGAGAGATGAGAAGGCGATAAAAGGAGGAGGATATAAATCAGCCTAATATTTGTACTTACAGTAAGTATATAACGTTCACATTTCCAAAGACTCGCTGAGTGAAGACAGTTTTGAGCTCGGAGATGCCATGGACATCAAGAGACTCAGTCCTCCGGACGGTCACTACTTCTGTTGTACCGCTTTCTGAGGTCAGAACAGTCATTATGGAGGGGTGAATGCTGCAAAATGTAACGAAAAGCATGAGAGGAACATGATGAAAGTAGGACTGTGAAGTATTGTAGATGGAATTAAAGGGGCAGCACACAGTGCATTCAGACAGTTCTTACACCCTTTCACATTTAGTTATTTTATGGCCTTGTGCAAAAAAAAAAGTTTACATTTTTCCCCATAACTCCGCACTCAGTAGCCCATAATGAGAAAGTGAGAACATTATGTTAGAAATCTTTGCTTATTTATTGAAAAGGAAAAACCAAAATCTTGCATTGACGTAAGTATTCAGACCCTTTACTCAGGACTTAGTTGGAGCACCTTTCATGAAGAAGGCGGCCCAACTTTGAAACTCATTATACTAGGCTTCGATATGGTTTTATGTTTAAAATAATAATAATTGAACTCCCTTTTGAGGACAGCTTGGTATTTGCTTATTTTTCTCCTGGTCTTGTTAATTCACACAATGATGTCATAGTACAGGATTCAAGCGTACAGTGATGTCATATGTTTGCTACACACAATGTTATCCGAGCACAGAGATAATACACATGGTAATGTCACAATGATGTTCCAGCGGAGGAATCACACAAAGAGTGGTGCAACATTTTAAAGATAATGCATAAAGTGATGTCACATAGAGGGATAATGCAGTGATGTCACATAGAGGGATAATGCAGTGATGTCACATAGAGGGATAATGCATAAAGTAATGTCACATAGAGGGATAATGCAGTGATGTCACATAGAGGGATAATGCAATGATGTCACATACAGGGATAATGCAGTGATGTCACATAGAGGGATAATGCAATGATGTCACATACAGGGATAATGCAGTGATGTCACATACAGGGATAATGCAGTGAAGTCACATACAGGGATAATGCAGTGATGTCACATACAGGAATAATGCAGTGAAGTCACATACAGGGATAATGTAGTGATGTCACATAGAGGGATAATGCAATGATGTCACATCATATAGGGATAATGCAGTGATGTCACATACAGGGATAATGCAGTGATGTCACATACAGGGATAATGCAGTGAAGTCACATACAGGGATAATGCAGTGATGTCACATACAGGAATAATGCAGTGAAGTCACATACAGGGATAATGTAGTGAAGTCACATACAGGGATAATGCAGTGATGTCACATACAGGAATAATGCAGTGAAGTCACATACAGGGATAATGTAGTGATGTCACATAGAGGGATAATGCAATGATGTCACATACAGGGATAATGCAGTGAAGTCACATACAGGAATAATGCAGTGAAGTCACATACAGGGATAATGCAGTGAAGTCACATACAGGGATAATGCAGTGATGTCACATACAGGAATAATGCAGTGAAGTCACATACAGGGATAATGTAGTGATGTCACATAGAGGGCTAATGCAATGATGTCACATATAGGGATAATGCAGTGATGTCACATACAGGAATAATGCAGTGAAGTCACATACAGGGATAATGTAGTGAAGTAACATACAGGGATAATGCAGTGATGACACATACGGGGATAATGCAGTGATGTCACATAGGGGGATAATGCAGTGATGTCACATAAAGGGATAATGCAGTGATGTCACATAGGGGGATAATGCAGTGATGTCACATAAAGGGATAATGCAGTGATGTCACATAAAGGGATAATGCAGTGATGTCACATAAAGGGATAATGCAGTGATGTCACATAGAGGGATAATGCAATGATGTCACATAAAGGGATAATGCAGTGATGTCACATAGAGGGATAATGCAGTGATGTCACATACAGGGATAATGCAGTGATGTCACATACAGGGATAATGCAGTGATGTCACATACAGGGATAATGCAGTGAAGTCACATAGAGGGATAATGCAGTGATGTCACATAGAGGGATAATGCAATGATGTCACATACAGGGATAATGCAGTGATGTCACATAGGGGGATAATGCAGTGATGTCACATAGGGGGATAATGCAGTGATGTCACATAGGGGGATAATGCAATGATGTCACATAAAGGGATAATGCAGTGATGTCACATAAAGGGATAATGCAGTGATGTCACATAGAGGGATAATGCAATGATGTCACATAAAGGGATAATGCAGTGATGTCACATAGAGGGATAATGCAGTGATGTCACATAAAGGGATAATGCAGTGATTTCACATAGAGGGATAATGCAATGATGTCACATAAAGGGATAATGCAGTGATGTCACATAGAGGGATAATGCAGTCATGTCACATAGGGGGATAATGCAGTGATGTCACATAGAGGGATAATGCAATGATGTCACATACAGGGGTAATGCAGTGATGTCACATAGGGGGATAATGCAATCATGTCACATACAGGGATAATGCAGTGATGTCACATAGGGGGATAATGCAGTGATGACACATACAGGGATAATGCAGTGATGACACATACAGGGATAATGCAGTGATGTCACATAGGGGGATAATGCAGTGATGTCACATAGGGGGATAATGCAGTGATGTCACATAAAGGGATAATGCAGTGATGTCACATAAAGGGATAATGCAGTGATGTCACATAAAGGGATAATGCAGTGATGTCACATAGAGAGATAATGCAGTGATGTCACATAGAGGGATAATGCAATGATGTCACATACAGGGATAATGCAGTGATGTCACATAGGGGGATAATGCAGTGATGACACATACAGGGATAATGCAGTGATGACACATACAGGGATAATGCAGTGATGTCACATAGGGGGATAATGCAGTGATGTCACATAGGGGGATAATGCAGTGATGTCACATAAAGGGATAATGCAGTGATGTCACATAAAGGGATAATGCAGTGATGTCACATAAAGGGATAATGCAGTGATGTCACATAGAGAGATAATGCAGTGATGTCACATAGAGGGATAATGCAATGATGTCACATACAGGGATAATGCAGTGATGTCACATAGGGGGATAATGCAGTCATGCCACAAACAAGGAAGCAGCAGAAGGGGGGATGCAATGATTTGCAATGATGTCCCATTCCGGTTTCTACAGCCCTTCTACAGCTAGTTGTGCTTTACCTTCATATGGAGATGGGCCCCACTGCTGCTATCCTTGCTATCCAGGCACTGATGACGTCACACCGGTACACCTGCTCAGTATGGTGCATGGTACCGACCAATGCCAGGATGTACTTCTTGCTGCTATATGTTTCCATTTCCAGCAGTCTCACCCCAATCTGAAAATCACTGCCTTTTCCCTTTTTTTAAATGTATGATTTTGTGTCATTTGTTACTCCACAGTGTCACATACTGTCACATGATTCCGTCATATAACATCAAAGAACAACAAATCCCAGCATCTCAACAGCCGAATGGCACAAAGTATAGCCTGGCAGTGTGTTCTCATATTTACCTCTTCAGCCGCCAAGAAACCGAAGCAATGTTATTCGCAGATCCAATTCCTATCAATGCTGGGAAGGACGCGCTGTCTGGTTGCTATGGAAACTGAGGGGGCCTAACGTCAGCAGCTTCAAATCCTTCTATTAGCCTGTCTCTGATTTGGTCTCCAAGAACATGGCCGTAGTCCAGTGTAACGCTATGGGGAGACCCCAGCACAGGAATGGCAGCCATTTTCTCGGAGACATAAGCTTACATGAGGTACAATCATTGCAGCAATCTCTTTTGCCTCTAGTGTCGAGAAGACTCCGATTGGCAGGCGCTGTAGTACGCTCTGACGTCAGCGCGTCCGGGTGCACGTACGTGCGTGAGGTTTCCGTGTGCGCTCGGAGGTTCGGTCTGCTGTGGGGTGTTTTGAACGGGGGGCACCATGGCTTCTACGGCGGCCGGGAAGCAGCGGATCCCTAAGGTGGCCAAGGTCTGTACAGGGAGCTGCTGGAAGGAGCGGGGCGTAGTGTACTGTTATAGTACTGAGACCGCTACTGGGGAAGACGCAGACGCAGATCGTCTAGTGTGAATATGCCCATAAACAGGCACAGGTTAGGCAGGGTCCTCATTGACCTGCACCTTCACACTAACACCTTTTAAACCTAGGACGTTGAGTGAAAACCATTTGTTTAAAGGTTTTCCATAGTTATATTTGAGAATCTGAACTGACTCCCCATTGCCCCCTTGTCTCTTCTGACAGAGTACCAGACTTATCTGTTTGGGCTTTATTCTCCTAGATTTGTATAGTGATCGGCCTCTGCAGCTGCCGGCCATGGACCTTCCTGACCAAAATAATCTCTCTTATTCATTGGCAGTGAATGTGTTAATAGTGCCAGCCTCGTGATGTGTGAGGCTTGACCGCCATCCTGCAGTGAGACTATAACTCCCAGCATGTCCTGACTGGTGTTGAGCGAACTTTTAAGTTCGGCATCTAAAGTTTGGGTTATCGAAGAATCGTGTTATGGATTCCGCTACCACGGACCAAGTTATGGTCTGTAGTAGCGGAGTCCATAACGCGATTCTTCAATAACCCAAACTTTAGATGCCGAACTTAAAACACAAGTTCGCTCAACACTAGTCCTGACCAGTGGCGTCTCTAGCTTTCAAATTTTGGGGGGGCACACTGGGGGCCAGGACAAAAGTAGGGGGGGCAGCTATAACAACGATACATTTACACAAGTATGCTTAGAAATGCTGCGATACTTTACCCAATACCTAAAACCGCAACAGGGAAGAAAAGTCCTGCTGTCTGTGGTTTAAAAAAAAAAAAATCACTCAGATTTCAACATGTCCTAGCTGCCTGTGGATGACACTTTTATAGGGAGGGGGATCTGTGGATGACACTGCTATGGGGGGGGGGGGGGGGAAATCTGTGGATGCCACATACCGTATATACCATCTTATGCTATATGTGTCATCCACAGATCCACCCCATGACAGTGTCATCCCCATTTCCCCCTCTATAAGGGCTGTTTCACACGAGCGGATGCCGTGCGTGGCATCCGCTCCGTGAAAGAGTGCCAAGACCCGATGCAGACTACAGAGGCACGGAGCATTAACATGACTGATAATGCTCCGTGCCTCTCTGTGATCTCTTTACTACGAAATCACAGTGACAACTGTGATTTCGTAGTAAAGAGGTCACAGAGAGGCACGGAGCATTATCAGTCATGTTAATGCTCCGTGCCTCTGTAGTCTGCATCGGGTCTTGGCACTCTTTCACGGAGCGGATGCCACGCACGGCATCCGCTCGTGTGAAACAGCCCTAACAGTGTCATCCACAGATCTCCCTCCCCGTCTCTCACAGGAGGGTACATTTGACATTTCTAAACTGTGGCGGATCCAGAACCTGGTCTCGGGAGGGGCACTTCCAGATTGTTTTCTGTCCGCCGCCACAGAACAAGGGTGCTTATAGAACAGACTACACAGTGTAGCGGTATACTGTATATTGTGGGGCACAGTGTAGCGGTATACTGTATATTGTGTAGCACAGTGTAGCGGTATACTGTATATTGTGGGGCACAGTGTAGCGGTATACTGTATATTGTGGGGCACAGTGTAGCGGTATACTGTATATTGTGGGGCACAGTGTAACGGTATACTGTATATTGTGTGGCACAGTGTAGGCTATATGTGTATAATATAAAACATATTTCACATGAACACTCACAGTTACTTGGTTTGGCCCTTGGGGATCTCGGACGCCACTTCCACACTTTGGCCGGGGGCTCGGCAGAGCTGATGTTGTGCTTTATCCTAATGAGAGAGATTTCATAATAAGGATTTGGAGAAGAGGCAGAGGGGTCGCGGAGCAGGGAGAGGCTGGTGCTGCTACTAGGGGGTCATACCATGGGGGAGTAATAAAGCCCACCATAATGTCCCCCCAGTAGAAATAATTCTCCTTATAATGTGACATTGCAAAAAATACCCCCTTGTAATGCCCCCAATTGAGCTAATGTGCCCCCATAATTTGCAAGTATAAAATTCCCCTTCTTATTCCCCCCCGTAGATGACTCCATAGTACTCCTCTCCCCCTTCCCCATAGTACCCACCATGTGTCCCAGTATAAAATTGTACTGTACAGAGCCCCCCATATAAAATACCCCTTCTTTGTGGCCTCAGTAGATGCCCCTATAGTGCCCACCAATAACGTGCCAGTAACAAGAGCCCCCCCAATGTGCCAGTAACAAGAGCCCCCCATCATGTGCCAGTAACAAGAGCCCCCCATCATGTGCCTGTAACAAGAGCCCCCCATCACGTGCCTGTAACAAGAGCCCCCCATCACGTGCCTGTAACAAGAGCCCCCCATCACGTGCCTGTAACAAGAGCCCCCCATCACGTGCCTGTAACAAGAGCCCCCCATCACGTGCCTGTAACAAGAGCCCCCCATCACGTGCCTGTAACAAGAGCCCCCCATCACGTGCCTGTAACAAGAGCCCCCCATCACGTGCCTGTAACAAGAGCCCCCCATCACGTGCCTGTAACAAGAGCCCCCCATCACGTGCCTGTAACAAGAGCCCCCCATCACGTGCCTGTAACAAGAGCCCCCCATCACGTGCCTGTAACAAGAGCCCCCCATCACGTGCCTGTAACAAGAGCCCCCCATCACGTGCCTGTAACAAGAGCCCCCCATCACGTGCCTGTAACAAGAGCCCCCCATCACGTGCCTGTAACAAGAGCCCCCCATCACGTGCCTGTAACAAGAGCCCCCCATCACGTGCCTGTAACAAGAGCCCCCCATCACGTGCCTGTAACAAGAGCCCCCCATCACGTGCCTGTAACAAGAGCCCCCCATCACGTGCCTGTAACAAGAGCCCCCCATCACGTGCCTGTAACAAGAGCCCCCCATCACGTGCCTGTAACAAGAGCCCCCCATCACGTGCCTGTAACAAGAGCCCCCCATCACGTGCCTGTAACAAGAGCCCCCCATCACGTGCCTGTAACAAGAGCCCCCCATCACGTGCCTGTAACAAGAGCCCCCCATCACGTGCCTGTAACAAGAGCCCCCCATCACGTGCCTGTAACAAGAGCCCCCCATCACGTGCCTGTAACAAGAGCCCCCCATCACGTGCCTGTAACAAGAGCCCCCCATCACGTGCCTGTAACAAGAGCCCCCCATCACGTGCCTGTAACAAGAGCCCCCCATCACGTGCCTGTAACAAGAGCCCCCCATCACGTGCCTGTAACAAGAGCCCCCCATCACGTGCCTGTAACAAGAGCCCCCCATCACGTGCCTGTAACAAGAGCCCCCCATCACGTGCCTGTAACAAGAGCCCCCCATCACGTGCCTGTAACAAGAGCCCCCCATCACGTGCCTGTAACAAGAGCCCCCCATCACGTGCCTGTAACAAGAGCCCCCCATCACGTGCCTGTAACAAGAGCCCCCCATCACGTGCCTGTAACAAGAGCCCCCCATCACGTGCCTGTAACAAGAGCCCCCCATCACGTGCCTGTAACAAGAGCCCCCCATCACGTGCCTGTAACAAGAGCCCCCCATCACGTGCCTGTAACAAGAGCCCCCCATCACGTGCCTGTAACAAGAGCCCCCCATCACGTGCCTGTAACAAGAGCCCCCCATCACGTGCCTGTAACAAGAGCCCCCCATCACGTGCCTGTAACAAGAGCCCCCCATCACGTGCCTGTAACAAGAGCCCCCCATCACGTGCCTGTAACAAGAGCCCCCCATCACGTGCCTGTAACAAGAGCCCCCCATCACGTGCCTGTAACAAGAGCCCCCCATCACGTGCCTGTAACAAGAGCCCCCCATCACGTGCCTGTAACAAGAGCCCCCCATCACGTGCCTGTAACAAGAGCCCCCCATCACGTGCCTGTAACAAGAGCCCCCCATCACGTGCCTGTAACAAGAGCCCCCCATCACGTGCCTGTAACAAGAGCCCCCCATCACGTGCCTGTAACAAGAGCCCCCCATCACGTGCCTGTAACAAGAGCCCCCCATCACGTGCCTGTAACAAGAGCCCCCCATCACGTGCCTGTAACAAGAGCCCCCCATCACGTGCCTGTAACAAGAGCCCCCCATCACGTGCCTGTAACAAGAGCCCCCCATCACGTGCCTGTAACAAGAGCCCCCCATCACGTGCCTGTAACAAGAGCCCCCCTTATTGTGCCTGTAACAAGAGCCCCCCATATTGTGCCTGTAACAATATTGTTAAAAAACCACACACACAAAAAAAAAAAAAAGTATACTTACCTCCATGTCAGCGATGCGATGCAGCCTCTTCCGGTCTGTGTCCCGCTCTATATGGCTCAGGCAGCGCGATGACGTCATCGCGCTGCCTGTGCCGGCCTCTGATAGGCTGCAGGCACTAGGCCTGCAGCCTATCAGAGGAAGGGGAAGGGACACACCTCTCCCTCCCCTGCACCTCCGCTGGCACAGGCAGATTACAATGGAGATGAGCGCAATGGAAGCGCTCATCTCCCTGTGCACAGCCCGGCTGCAGCAGTGCGGCGGCGGCTCACTTGGGAGGGGGGCATTTTAGTTGGGGGGGCACATTGGGGGGCACAGCCTGATGTAGGGGGGGCCGTGGCCCCCTCTGGCCCCCCCCTGGCGACGCCACTGGTCCTGACCTCTCCTCATATCAGGAGATGCTAAATGTTTTAGCTTGGGGGGGGGGGGGGGGTACTGATTTGGAGGTCGCCGATCAGTGAGGTTGTCATTTTCCAGGGACTGACCCATGAAGACTGTTTATCCTTAGGGTACTTTCACACTAGAGTTTTTCTTTTCCGGCAATGAGTTCCTTCCTAGGGGCTCAGTTTCGGAAAAGAACTGATCAGTTTTATCCTAATAAATTCTGAATGGAGAGCAATCCGTTCAGGATACATCAGTTCAGTCCCTTTTACGCTTTTTGGACGGAGAAAATACCGCAGCAGGCTGTCGTTTTCTCTCCGGCCAAAAATCCTGAACACTTGCCTGAATGCCGGATCCGGCATTAATTTCCATTGAAATGTATTAGTGCCGTATTGATGGATCCGGTCTTCCTGTCTGCGCATGCGCAGACCTTTAAATCTGTGAAAAATAAATACTGGATCCATTTTTCCGGATTACACCGGAGAGACGGATCCGGTATTTCAATGCATTTGTCAGATGGATCCGTCTGACAAATGCATCCGTTTGCGTTCGGGTTGCCGGATCCGGCTGGCAGTTCCGGCGACGTAACTGCCTTCCGGAATCCTCTGCTGCAAGTGTGAAAGTAGCCTAACCTGATAAGTGTCTAATCGGTGGTTACCTGACAGCTGGGGCTCCTGACGGTCACGAGAATGGGGCCCGTGCTCCCCAGTTTGAATGGCGCGGCGGTCACGTATGTACGCTGCCCCTCCTTACAGCTCTATAGGTCTGCGTGTCTGCTGCTCCATTCAGGTGAGGAGTATGAGCCCCCGATCCCTTTATCAGAGGGGACCCCAGAGGCCAGACACATCCCCTGCCCTGTAGATAGGGCATAAGTTGTCATCTTGGGACAACCCCTTTAAGGGTGGTTTCAATGCAGATGTTACAAGAGGGCCGTTAGGAAATGATAAAGTGCCCTACAAACACTGTAGAGCAGGCATCCTCAAACTGCAGCCCTCCAGCTGTTGCAAAACTACAACTCCCAGTATGCCTGAACAGCCTACAGGTATCAGCCTACAGCAGGGCATTGTGGGAGTTGTAGTTTTACAACAGCTGGAGGGCCGCAGTTTGAGGATGCCTGCTCTAGAGATTCTCTCACTTCAGCAAGTGGTACTTATCTTGTAGAGAAAGTTAACACAAGGCACTTACTAATGTATTGTGATTGTCCATATTGCTTCCTTTGCTGGCTGGATTCATTTTTCCATCACATTATACACTGCTTGTTTTGAGGGGTTACAACCACCTGTAATCCAGCAGCGCAGGCTGTGCTTGCACAATATAGGAAAAATGCATTCTAGTGTCTGGGACCGTGGGAAGAAGCCCCCCGTCCCCAGAATAGTGCTGCAGCTATTCTGTCGTCGTGAGCAACAAATTGCAACAGAAGTGAGCCCAGAGACTACTGATCTCCTGAATCCGATAAGATGTCAAGATCCATGTGACAGTCTTAGGCTACTTTCACACTAGCGTTCAGTACGGATCCGTCTGCATTAATAACTTAGAAAAAATTCTAAGTGTGAAAGTAGCCTGAGCGGATCCGTTCAGACTTTCAATGTAAAGTCAATGGGGGACGGATCCGCTTGAAGATTGAGCCATATGGTGACATCTTCAAGCGGATCCGTTCCCATTGACTTACATTGTAAGTCTGAACGGATCCGCTCGCCTCCGCACGGCCAGGCGGACAGCTGAACGCTGCAAGCAGCGTTCAGCTGTCCGCCTGTCCGTGCGGAGGCGAGCGTAGCGGAGGCTGAACGCCGCCAGACTGATGCAGTCTGAGCGGATCCGCTCCATTCAGACTGCATCAGGGCTGGACGGAGGCGTTCGGGTCCGCTCGTGAGCTCCTTCAAACGGAGCTCACGAACGGACCTATGAACGCTAGTGTGAAAGTAGCCTTACTGTCCCCACAGATATTGTGCGTCTCCGAAAGGTGTCATGGAGTTAACTTTCTGCAGAATTTTGGTACTGGGCACCAGGGGGCGCCCACAGACGTCTATAGCAGCATCATGTTTACACTACACGGTTTTCATAGATGTTTGTAGAATGATCATTTGGAACCTGAGCTGCTACTTGTAGTCCTCCTGGCAGTAATAACTGCTGGGTGCCACTGTGCGGGGTCTAATGCAGGTGACGCACTCCTATTCACTTCAACGGTGCCACAAAACTCTGTGTGCTGCCCGCGTCTGTATGTCTGCTCCGCAGCCCCGCAAAGATATAGAACGTGTCCTATTCTTGTCAGGATAGGACTGTTCTAATATGGCATTGGGCAATCCGTTTTGCAAAATGGGGGACGCGCACAGCAGGTATCCGTGGTGTGCATGAGCCCTATAATGAGTTATAATTCTGTGTGTCCCTGCCAGTCCTCAACTGTAATCATTTGTACTGATGGCGTTATGTGAGTCAGATCCTTAGAGCAGAGGTCAGGCAGGAACACGCAGCATTATAAATCATTGTAATGCCATGTGGTCAAGGGAGCAGAGTTGACTACGGGAATTCTCGCTCCCACACGGAGCATGTTTCATGCTGGTCTGAATCTGACCTAAGACAACCAGGTGACCTAGTGATATGAGGTTGGCTCCCTTTGTATATATGATGCCGCTGACACTTCAGTTCTCTTCATAGGTAAAAAATAAAGCTCCGGCTGAAGTGCAGATAACAGCTGAGCAGCTGCTGAGAGAAGCCAAGGAGCGAGAACTCGAGTTACTGCCACCGCCTCCCAAGCAGAAGATCACAGATGGAGAGGAACTCAAGGACTACAAGTTAAGGAAGAGAAAGGTAAGTACTGTGTGGAAGCTAGAAAGGCATAAGGGGGATTTTACCGTGTCACCCCTGCCTCCGCTGGTCATTGCTGCCCCATTCTAATACATGGGCCCATGATGCAGTTTCCTGCACAGGCAGGTGATGAGGAGAGAGAAATCAGAAGACTATGTGGTGCTAAATCAGTGCTGCTTCCCTTCTATTCTCAGAATCCATGTGGATCCCTGCGCTCGGCCCCCACCACTCATAGAGTGATGGCGTATGGAATACCCCCTAAATCTTGATCCTTTATGTAGGTCCTTGCCCATGTGGCACCATATGTCAGTAAATACCAGACACTCGCTCAGATGTATAAAGAGCACATCCCCTTTTGCCTCTGTGTGACCAGCACCTGCTCGCCTTCCTTTCCTGCACAGTGACTAGTTTTTAACCATTCTATTCTTTTTTTTTTTTTTTTTTTTTAAGAAAGGAAGCCGGTAAAAAAACAAACAAAAAAAAAAACGCTGAGTAAATTAACAAGCGGTTTTCTCATTGAAATCCGTGGAAATGATTTGCAAGCATTCGCGGCTTGGTTTCATCTCGGCCTGCACTGGCTTCCTGGTGAGCTTGTGCTATACACAGCAGCCAGCCAGACCGAACAGAGCTGCAGTGTGAGAAGGATACAGTTGCATATTTAAACCCGCTTTAGCTATACTGATGACCTATCCTCAGGAGCGGCGGGGGTGTTGCTAATCTAGTGGCCGGGAAGAAGGGAGTGCTCATAATTGCGCAAGGGCTGTAGCTCCCGATTCGGCCACTGCCTTGCAGTGCCACAAATCTCAGTCGGAGAGCTCCAGGGCATACACAATAGCCCTGGAGCTGTTCACTCCAGGGGTGCAGAGCGAGAGCAGCTGCCCAGCGTCAAAACCTTATCAGGCCTCCGGTACACTTCCTTTTAGGCACTGTTATCTATATGTAACTGTTGTGCATCAGAAGTGCGCATGTACAGGTAAGCAGCACTATGACATCACCACAGTGCCTCAAATAAAAGGTTAACGTCCACAGGGGAGACAGGAAGCAAGGTGATCTGGCACTGCTAAAGAGGTAAGAGGGAGATGAGACAACTGCTTTGAAGGGGTTATCCCATCTTAGACAACGGGGGCATATCGCTAGGATATGCCCCCATTGTCTGATAGGTGCAGGTCCCACCTCTGGGACCCGCACCTACAAGGAGAACGGAGCGGAGAAAGTTGACAACGGCGCATGTGCAGCTGCCCTCCATTCATTTCCATGGAGCAACTGAAAATAGCTGAGCGCTGGCTCGGCTATTTCCGTCAGCCCCATAGAAATGAATGGCAGCGGTGGCCGCGCATGAGCGGTGTGCTCCTACTCACTTCAATGGGAAATCCGGGGTCCTCCAGCCACAACTCTCCCCGGCTCTGTTCTCCTTGTAGGTGTGGGTCCCAGAGATGGGACCCGCACCTATCAGACAATGGGGGCATATCTTAGCGATATGGCATAACCCCTTTAAGTGTACCTCTGGTTTCATTAAACTCCTGAGGCGTCCAATAGTCATTTGTGGTTTTAGAGATCTGTAGGTGTCCCCGCTGCTGATATTTCATAAAGCCGATGGTGCAGATTATTCCCACGACTATAAAGCAGCAGTCGTTCTTTTTTGCAGGATCTGATGCAGCAGATTAGATTTTTCTAATATATTCATTTTCAGGCCTTTGAAGATAACATAAGGAAAAACAGAACTGTTATCAGTAACTGGATAAAGTATGCACAATGGGAGGAAAGTCTAAAGGAGGTTCAAAGGTAAGAGCACAGCTTTGTGTCAGTGGTGAGGGTCCCCTGAGCTCAGGCGGCCATTTAGAGTAAGGGAGTCCCCCAACTGTCCCTTAATGACGGCCGATATCCCTTTTTACTGCTAGCAGTCTTTAATGGCACTCATTCCAGTGAGTGGTGATCTAGAATATCATCTACAAGGGAGATTGAGCATTTGTGGGTCAGGTACCTATCTGGCACCCACGAGAACGTGGAAAAATGTACAGTTTTTGCCTTTGTGTTCGCTGTAAACAAATCGCTTTTATGAGCGTGTGATTGCGGTGAGAGCAGAAGTAGGTGCTGTCCCTCCCTTCATCAGTCCTGGAATCCACGTGATCACTGGGGTGACGAACACGTGACCATGATGATAGGCCACTTTCACACTTGCGTTGTTAATTTCCGTATTGCGATCCGGCTCAATACCAGAATTAAACTGATCCATTTTGATTAGGCTACTTGTGAAATTAAAACGGAAAAAAATTAATCCGTCATTAAATACATTGAAAGTCAAAGGGTGACAGATCCGTTTATTTTTATTTTTTCAGTTTTTATGACCGAACGGAAGACATCCTGATGCATCCTGAACGGATCTCTTTCCATTCAGAATGCATGAGCACTAAACTGAAATGTTTTTCTTCCGGTATTAAGATCCTCCGCCGGATCTCAATACTGGAAAATAACATTACAAGTGTGAAACAGGCCATAGTTGTCACTTGTCAGGGGTGTTTCCAATCGGGGCTGCTGCGGCAGCTCTACTATAACATAAGTAATAGTATGTCTCATGGGTCGCAATAACCCCTGTACCAGCGTCATAGCCACCTATACAGGCCATTTTACTCTCTATAAAGGGCACAGGAAGTACAGCGATACCGCTGGTGCCCGAAATATCCAATAGCAAAGCTCTGTACAGTAAGGGGCTTTCTTATTTGTAAGGAAGCTGTTGATTGGTCAGTTTGTGCGGGCTGTGGCACTGCGATCTTTACTGATACTTCTAGCAGAGTGGTGGTGGGTTAAGCAGCCTGCTGGTGGGCAATGGGCATTAGCGAATATTGGACAGGGTGCCTTCAGTGCCTAGCGCAGGCAATGATAGCCAGGTGATAAAGTACAGAAAAGTCATACACTATATTGTGCATGAGACTGTACTTTATCACTTGGCTATAATTCCCTGCTTTGCATTCACCCCAAACCCCTCCCAGGGGCTTATTAACCTTAGCCTGGCGGAAGGGGAGACGGACTATTTACATGGGACTGTATGTTGGAGACACTGACGGGAGGGCTGATATGTTATTTTACATGGGTTTGTATGTTGGAGGGGGCTGAATGGTTCCCCTGCATAAATACCATTTCTGTTTATTTCTGTTGCTCTGCTCCATTAGGGTCCATTCACACATCCGTGTGTGTTTTGTGCATCCGCAAAACACGGACAGCAGCAATGTGCGTTCCGCATTTTGCGGACCGCACATTGCTGGCACTAAGAGAATATGCCTATTCTTGTCCGCTATTGCGGACAAGAATAGAACGTGTTCTATTTTTTTCAGGATCGGAATTGCGGACCTGGAAGTGCGGGTCCGCAATTCCGGATCGGGGCCGCACGTCGTGCGGCCCCATAGAAATGAATGGGTCCGCAATTCCGGATCTGGGCCGCAAGTCGTGCGGGCCCATAGAAATGAATGGGTCCGCAATTCCGTTCCGCAAAATGCGGAATGGAATTGCGGATGTGTGAATGGAGCCTGATAGGAACAGAGTAAAGAAAATGACAAAAGTGTCAGCACATAACTGAGATGAACGGAGCTGAACGGACTCTGGTGACTGTAATGGAGTCCATTCAGTTTCTGTTTGGGATCCTGTCTTTTTACCGGACAAAAAAAAGTGCTTCTGCGACAGAGGCTACGAACGGAGCCTCCAACACTGATGTTAACAAGCCCTTAACATTGTGTAGGCTTACGTATTATTTATTTTAATTACTTAACTTTCGTACTCCTCCTCGGCTAAAAAATACTCCTCAAAAATGCTAAGAGGAGTATTTTAACTCTTTGGGAAAAAATGTAGTGCGACTGCGACCTCTAGTGGGGATAGATAGATGGCACTATAAATATATATATATATATATATATATATATATATATATATATATATATATATATATATATACCTGAAACAGTTGATTGGGCGGAGTGTTAGGTCCCCACCGATCTGACATTGACCACCTATCCTGAGGAGAGATCATCAATATCTGTAACCAGGACCAAAACCATGTGTGCCTTCAGGAGAGAAGCAGGTAGATGGCCACCACGCTTCTCCTGTAGCAGTCCCTGCAGTGTATTTGACTGGTAGCTACATTGTGAGTAGGGTTATTCATATCGGATGCTTGTGTTACTGTATTTTCCATGTCCCCCCTCTGTCAGATACCCATTTCCCTTTATGCTGTCTGTAGTTATTGTGGATGCAGGGAGAAACGGGCGACCCCCTGTGTAGTAAGTGACTTGATCGTATATCGTTCACATTTGCAGTGGTAACGCTGGTCAGTATTTAGCCATGTCTCCTACGATGTTTGTAGGGTGTTTTTTCTGTATTTTCTCTGTCTGTAGAGGATTACTGTTATTTTGTTTCTACAGAGCCCGATCTATATACGAACGAGCCTTAGATGTGGATCACAGGAATATTACATTATGGCTCAAGTACGCAGAGATGGAGATGAAGAATCGCCAGGTTAACCATGCACGTAACATCTGGGATAGAGCCATCACCATCCTTCCTAGAGTCAACCAGTTCTGGTAAGCAAGAAGCTAATGGTACTCAGGTTAGTGACATGGTTCGTCCGTATACTACATTTCATGGTTCATTTTAAAGGTACAAGTACACCTACATGGAGGAGATGCTGGGCAATGTGGCGGGCACAAGGCAGGTGTTTGAACGCTGGATGGAGTGGCAGCCTGAAGAACAAGCTTGGCATTCCTACATCAATTTTGAGCTGCGGTACAAGGAGGTTGACAGAGCACGCGCCATATATGAAAGCTATATCCTTTCCATTGCTAAAAGTTCTCACTGTATAGATCACACGACCAGTGTGTACCATGCCTGATACCCAACTGAAAAAGACGAGGCGCTTTGTGAGGATAGTCCGGTTGTCAGGTATTCTCACTTGCAAGGCAGGCATCTAAGTATACCCCTTTCTTATGTTTTTCTTTCCAGCTGTATAATAGGCTGTCATATACCTGCAGTCTTAGACTTACGGTCGGGAACCCTAAGGCTGGGTTCACACCTGAGCGTTTTACAGCGCGTTCCTACGCGCTGTAAAACGCTCAACAAGGAGAAACCAATGATTCCCTATGGGAATGGTTCACACTTGGGCGTTTTGCAGCGCGTACGATCGCGCTGTAAAACGCCCGACGCTCCAAAAAGTACATGAGCGACTTTTGGGGCGTTTGTGGCCATAGGACACTGTAGTGAATCACACAAACGCGCGTCAAACGCGCGTTTACTATTACAAAAACGCGCATAAAAATGCGCGTCTAAAACGCGCGTTTGCGCAACGCTCAAGTGTGAACCCAGCCTAAGTGGTTTTCTGGCTTGTTACATTGGTAATGTCTGAAATTATTGCTACCTAGGCTGAGATTCGGAGATCAGCAGCCTGATCTGGCGTAAATGCCATCTGTCTGCTGGGCACAAAACCTTTGCATGCTATCGTTTTTGTCCAGCCGAAACCCAGCATTTATGCCGGAAATTGTTTGGGTCACTGCCGGAAATCATTGCGATCAATGAGGATCTGGCGTTGAAGTAGAAGATCTGGCAACTCTGGATCCTGTGATTAGAGCAGGCTGCCAGAACTCTACATGGAGATGTGAACGAAGCCTTACAAATGTGCATTATTTCACACAGACCTTTCAAATGCAAAATGGTGGGAATACCCCTTTTATAGTCTTTTCCTATCATAGAATGGCTAAGCTGTTTCTGTAGTTCTGACTACCTCTGACCCGCCGCATCCATGTGGGGTGGGGGGTGGGGGGACATTCCAGAGATACTTGTGGTTCCCACCTAGTACCTATTGGACATGCCCACAAAGGCACCGAATTTCGGCTGCAGGAAAAGAATGATGTTACAAGTATACAGGGCTGGCCGGAGGATACAGGGGAGGAGTTGGGCATGAGTAAGGCCCGGGGGGAGGGGGGGTTGAGCCTGGGCACTTGGAGCAAACATGCCGCTCCTGGAAATGGCTAAAACGAATGCAAAATGGGCATTCCAGATGCTCAGGAATATTATTATTATTATTATTATTATTATTATTTTTATTTATTTTTTCTGTTTTGTTCCCCCCCCCCCCCACCCCTGTTTTTCTTACTGAACGGAAAATGAAACGGCGATGTGAACCAAGCCTTACCAGTTTAAGCTAAGGAAATGCAACATTTCTTGAACCATGCGCTGGGTCGTGAATTTGAGTGTTGGTGTTTCTTTTTAGTTTTGAGACTGCTGCAGGTAGGGAAGACTGTGGGGCACATTTACTAATGCTGTCTAATAGACAGGCAGTGACAATGCACCAAATGTCTTGCGCACATCTGTGTGATGGATTTGGCGCATCTTAAATGAAGTTAGACACTTTCTATCCCTTGTATCAGCTGAAGACTGGTCTAACTTCACACCGTTTTTGGTGCCAAAAAACTTGGGCATGCTTTAAATAAATCTGACGTATTTACACCTAACCACGTCGCCTTGTGTAGACGCTTTTGGTGCCAATCAATAATAAATGTTGTCTAAATTGATTTGTGTCAAAAAGAAAGACGCAGCTTGCGGCAGAATTGTTGCACAAGCGCCCTGGAACATGATTTTCCTTAACACACGTGCACTTGTCGTTGTACACCCTGATGTAAAGAACTGGATCAAGTACGCCCGGTTTGAGGAAAAGCATGGTTACATAGCTCATGCGAGGAAGGTTTTTGAGCGTGCAGTGGAGTTTTTTGGAGAGTATCACATGGATGAGAATCTGTACGTAGCTTTTGCTAAATTTGAGGAGAATCAAAAAGAGGTGAGTTCATTGATTTTATACTTTTCCCAGTTGCATTTTCTCAATTTTCTGTTCACGCTTGAATTGTATATAAACAGTCTATAGGCTCGTGCACACTGGTTACAGACCTTTAGCATGGAGCCATACAGCCTCGATGCACTGCAGTTTTTTGTTTTGTTTTAATGAGACTGTAAATGTAATATTACTTTTGTCCACAAGGTGGCAGCGTGTCAGTTCACATGAACTCTGAAGAATTGTTATCATTGTTAGGCTCCATTCACACATCTGTAGAATAGGTCCGCATCCGTTCTGCAATTATCCGGAACGGGTGCAGACCCATTTGTTCTCTGGGGCCGGGAGAGATGCAGAGAGCACACTATGTGCTCTTCACATGCGCATTTCCGGAGCGCGGCCCCGAACTTTCGATCCGCAAGAAAATAGAGCATGTCCTATTCTTTTCCACAATATGCGGACAAGAATAGGCATTTTTTTTTTTTTTTTAACTCGTTTTATTGAAAAAGAGTAACAAGGCACTTACATGGTACAGACATATGCATACAAAGTATTTCGCATGCAGTATACAGCGACAAGTACATCGACTATTTCTGACATAAGTACAATAAAATACAGTATACCGGAATTATTTGCACTAAACTCGCTATACAAGACATGCATACATTCGCGATAAAAAGTTCAAGCTATGAGACTCAGGAGAAGCGCGTAACATTCACTAGCATAACATTTCAAGAATCCACAGAGACTGCAGAACCAGGCGAGGTAGTCAGGTTAGAATCACACCACAAACCCCACACTTTTTGAAATTTCTCAGGACATTTTCTATTCACATAAAGTACTTTTTCAAAAGGTATGATCTGGTTTACTAGTTTCTTCCATATGCCAACTGTAGGATATTCCTCTGCCATCCACTTAATGGCAATCACTTTGCGGGCCATAAAAAGGGATTCGCTCAGGAGTATTTTATTATAGTGAGTCCACCCATCATTATCCAAAATACCCAGCAGACAAACCTTGGGACATAGAGGTATAGGGCCCATTCCTAGGGATGATAAAATTGCAACTACATCACGCCAGTATGATCTGATATGGCCACATTCCCACATCATATGCCAGAAGTCGGCATTATTGTGAGCACATCTAAGACAGTCCGGCTGGGACATCCTCCCCATCTTATGCAGCCTGGTAGGAGTCAAGTAACTACGGTGCAGCATAAACAGTTGGATGAGTCTATTATTAACCGAGGGTGACACATGAGTCACAGCCTCCAGTGCATCCGTCCATTCCTCTGCAGTAAGATGGGGAATGTTCCCTTTCCATCTAGTCTCAGCCAGTATGGGCTGTGAGGACATCCGTAAACCCAGCAGGTAAGTATACAGAGCTGATATTATGCCCTTTGGTCCCTGCGATTTTATGACTCCGATCAAAGGATAGGAGGAAATGACCCTGTTCCGGTCCCTAAATTGTTCTTGTAAGGCGTGTCTGATCTGCAGATATCTAAAGAATTGAGTACGCTCCAACCCAAATTTCTCTTGAATTTGGGAGAAGGAATAGAGAATGCCATCCTTATACAAGTCTTGCAGCACAGTTATACCTGCAGACACCCAAGTGTGAGTGCCTTCTATAGACTGCAAGTGCGGGAATAATGAATTATCCCATAAGGGGATATCATCTGGCCAATCCTGGTATTAACGCAATTTGGCATCCCTCCAGACCTGATGTGCCAACCTATGGATCTGTAGCAGTTCAGACTCGGCTCCTTCCAGCACTGGCCATAGATTTGACAGTTCCAAATATTGTTGCAAGTAATATTCCATGTTCAGTAGGGGCTTCCCATCCACCCAGTTAGCCAAAAATCTCAGCTGGCCTGCAAGAAAGTATAAATGGAAGTCTGGTAGCGCTGCACCACCCTGTAATTTAGAGCGCTGCAGAGTGTTTAAGCCGAGTTTATGTCTAGCCCTGCCCCAAATGAACTGACCCATTAATAAGTGAAGACGATCAAAAAAGCTCCGAGGTATTGGAGTACAAGCATGCTCCAGCAAGTATAGCCCCTTAGGTAAAAGGATCATTTTTATCAAATTGATTCTTCCCATGATAGATATAGGAAGTGTTCTCCAAATTTTGAATTTACCCGAGAAGACAGATTCTAACGGGGCAATATTTTTAGTGTAGGCCTCCCTCGGCTCTCTAGTAATATAAACCCCCAAATATTTAAAATGGTCCACTATCTTAAGGTTATGACAGACATCGGGCCAGTCAGAGTTCCATAGTGGCATTAGTGCTGACTTGGACCAATTGATGAGCAGCCCGGAAAAAGAATAGGCATTTCTGTGGGGGTGCCGGCCAGGTGTATTGCAGATCCGCAATGCACTACGGACGTCTGAATGGACCCTTATAGTTATTATTACATGAAAAAAGAACATCTGGAAAACCTAATGCTATTGAGCTGAGACTGACAAAGTGTAAACTGCTAGTGGTGCTTGCTCAATGACCACACTACTAAGGTGGTGCTCCCTTTATGTTGGGTTCTGCAGCAGGGTGTATGTTGAGGCAGGGTCGCATTAATACTGGGTGGCATCTCCCGTTGCTGTGATGCAGCCTGCCACTCTCACATAGTAACGGTCATACAGATGGTGGATCCGTGCATCAGCCAAGATGGTTGTCAGCTGCTGTGCATGGGAGATCTGTCGCCCCATCCAGTCCCAGACATTCTCAATAGGGGAGAGATCTGGTGATGGAGTGTGCCAGGGGAGCTGCTGGATATCATGAAGCATATGTTGTATACAGCTGGCAGAGTGTGGGAAGGTGTTTTCTTGTTGGCGCACCCCATTAAAAAAGGCAGTAGGACTGGTCCACAATATCCTGGACATACCGAAGACTGGCCAGTGGTCCCTTCACAAATCCCAGATGGTAACGCCCCACAACTTGACACCTAGTGTTTCTGCACTATGCCTGATGACATTGGGTGCTCTCCTGTGAACTATTGGTGGCCATCAATGGCAACAGTGTTCAGTGATGAAAGCAGGGTCTGCCTTGGTGCTACTGCCATCATGCATATTGCAGAGACACTGGATAAGGCTTAACACGTTTTGTAATGGATAGCGAGAGTTTTATATCGCAGTCTTCTGCACTTCTCTAGTAGATAATGTAAACTCATCGATCACTGCCAGCCTTATGTATACTGCATATGCGGGGCAGCACGGTGGCTCACTGGTTGGCACTGGTGCCTTGCAGCGCTGGGGTACTAGGTTCCAATGCGACCAAGGACAACATCAGCATGGAGTTTGTATGTTCTCCCCGTGTTTGCGTGGGTTTCATCTCCCACACTCCAGGATATACTGATAGTGCGCTCCACTGGGGACACCAATTGATGCTAATGTCTGTAAAGCTCTGCAGAATATGTCAGTGCTATATAAGTGAGTAAAATACATTAAAAAAACATTATAATAAATGTCACAAAAGCCCATCACTTTGTGATAAAGATAGTTGACACTGGTTTGCACTTGTAATAGTCCATTTAGTCTATTTCTGTTTGTTTCAATTTGTATATTTTCTTCCTACTGTGTTATGCAGTCAGAAAGGGTACGTGTCATATACAAATATGCCCTGGACAGAATCCCGAAACAGCAAGCCCAAGACCTGTTCAAAAACTATACTGTATTTGAGAAGAAGTATGGTGACCGGCGAGGAATTGAAGATATCATTGTGAATAAGAGGAGGTTTCAGTATGAGGAAGAAGTCAAAGTAAGTAGTCGCATCTTCTTTCCAGTGCCCTCATATTTCATGTCGTGAGACTCCTCTTGTTTCCATTACCTTGCCTAATAAATCAATTATTTTCCTTTTAAGGCCAATCCCCATAACTATGATGCCTGGTTTGACTACTTGCGATTGATGGAAAGCGATGCCGATGCAGACACAGTCCGAGAAGTATATGAACGGGCCATTGCCAATATTCCACCCACTAAAGAGAAGAGGCACTGGAAGAGATATATCTATTTATGGATAAATTATGCCTTGTATGAGGAGCTGGAGGCGAAGGTATGTAGAAAGCCACCCGTTACCTGGGAGACTATGGGGAGGCCCTGCACTCCAGATTTCTGACTTTTTAGGCTTATTTGCACATAGAGTTTATGACATGCTTACACCACTCGCTCCCGATTTGAGAAGTGGGTGGGAAAGTTGGCATGGTTAGTCCATCGTAAAAGAGCTACTAATTATTAATACCAATGCTGAATATTAATCAGTGAATAATAATGTGCAAATATTTTTATCCAATGTTAATAATTCCGCTTATCTTTAAGGGTCACTAGGGGTTGCCTAGTTTTCCTTTTTTTTCATTGGTATAACTCTTACCTTTCCTTATTTGTTTGCGCTAAGCCACGACACAACGTTATAAAGAAAATACTTTTACTGTACACAAATCTAAGACAGTATGTTGCATAAAATATATAACCACAGTAAAGTATCAGTATACTACAGTACACATAACTATCAAAAGGTATTAAGTATACAAACACTACATGTGGAATTATATTCAACACATCAGCTACAATACCTTACAGTACTACTGTCCACCCACAATTCTACATACTGCACCAGTGGCTGTAGTCAATGGAGTATATTCAGACCAAGGTCTTGTTACCAGTGGGGTACCTCAGGGATCTGTTCTGGGACCCTTATTGTTTAATATCTTTATCAGCGAATTTGCAGAGGGCCTCGATGGTAAGGTGTGTCTTTTTGCTGATGACACGATTTGTAACAGGGTTGATGTTCCTGGAGGGATACACCAAATGGGAAAGGATTCAGGAAAACTAGAGGAATGGTCAAAAATCTGGCAACTAAAATTTGATGTTGATAAGTGCAAGATAATGCACCTGGGGCGTAAAAACCCAAGAGCAGAATATAAAATCAGTGATCAGTGATACAGTCCTAACCTCAGTATCTGAGGAAAGGGATTTAGGGGTCATTATTTCAGAAGACTTAAAGGTAGGCAGACAATGTCACAGAGCAGCAGGAAATGCCAGCAGAATGCTTGGGTGTATAGGGAGAGGCATTACCAGTAGAAAGAGGGAGGTGCTCATGCCGCTCTACAGAGCACTAGTGAGACCTCATTTGGAGTATTGTGCTCAGTACTGGAGACCATATCTCCAGAAGGATATTGATACTTTGGAGAGAGTTCAGAGAAGAGCTACTAAACTAGTACATGGATTGCAGGAGAAAACTTACCAGGAAAGATTAAAGGACCTTAACATGTATAGCTTGGAAGAAAGAAGAGACAGAGGGGATATGATAGAAACTTCTAAATACATAAAGGGAATCCACAAGGTAAAAGAGGAGAGAATATTTAAAAGAAGAAAAACTGCTACAAGAGGACATAGTTTTAAATTACAGGGGCAAAGGTTTAATAGTAATATCAGGAAGTATTACTTTACTGAGAGAGTAGTGGATGCATGGAATAGCCTTCCTGCAGAAGTGGTAGCTGCAAATACAGTGGAGGAGTTTAAGCATGCATGGGATAGGCATAAGGCCATCCTTCATATAAGATAGGGCCAGGGGCTATTCATAGTATTCAGTATATTGGGCAGACTAGATGGGCCAAATGGTTCTTATCTGCCGACACATTTTATGTTTAAGAGCATCTTCCCGCACAAGACTTGTAAATGCACCAAGTTTAGCAACTGTCATGCAACATTTGGTGCCAATTACGGCAATGCAGACTCCTGTCAACCTGATTTTGAATTTGCCCACATGGTAAATCTCCCTTTATATCTGTCATGAGTTCAACCATCTTGTTTCTGATTTACAGGATCCGGAAAGGACCAGACAAGTATACCAGGCTTGCTTAGAGCTAGTACCTCACAAAAAGGTAATGGAAGTTGATTATTACTGTTCTTGTGGAGTCAAAGTGAACTACTAGTGGTTTAGTTTGGAGGTGAGATTTGTCGCCATGTGTATATGCGGGTATATACTGTATACTGCACATACTGGTATTCCTACATTCAGTGTATGCAAATGGACTCTCCTACAGAAGGAAGACAACTGCGTCTCTAGTGCCCCCTGCAGGTAGCCACCCTGTAGGTTATTGCTCTGAGCCATTAAAGGGAACCTGTCACCCAAAAATCGCCTATTAAGCTGTTTACAGTACCTTATAGTGCTGTATAGTCGTTTCCTGATGCACTTTTTGTTAGTTTTGCAGCATGTATGCTCAGTCAGAAATCGATGTTATATTCAGCTGCTGCCCCGTGCTTCAAGTCAGGCTTGAAGTCACGGGGGCAGCGGCCTCGGCGTCTTACATGGCCCTCTCCCCGCCCCCTGCCTCTGTGACTGACAGCCGAAATCCGATTCCGGGACCGCGCTCAACGGCCGCATGCGCAGTAAAGGGCGGCAGGAGCGCGGTCCCGGCTGCCGCGCGTACTACGCGCCGTCTTACTTTCGCCGCACTGCGCATGCGCCCGACATCCTGTATCAAACGCGCCCGCGCCCGGCATCTGGGCGCGGGCGCGTTTGATACAGGATGTCGGGCGCATGCGCAGTGCGGCGAAAGTAAGACGGCGCGTAGTACGCGCGGCAGCCGGGACCGCGCTCCTGCCGCCCTTTACTGCGCATGCGGCCGTTGAGCGCGGTCCCGGAATCGGATTTCGGCTGTCAGTCACAGAGGCAGGGGGCGGGGAGAGGGCCATGTAAGACGCCGAGGCCGCTGCCCCCGTGACTTCAAGCCTGACTTGAAGCACGGGGCAGCAGCTGAATATAACATCGATTTCTGACTGAGCATACATGCTGCAAAACTAACAAAAAGTGCATCAGGAAACGACTATACAGCACTATAAGGTACTGTAAACAGCTTAATAGGCGATTTTTGGGTGACAGGTTCCCTTTAATGGGAGTCCGTCTCCTCCAGAATCAGTTTGATGGGAAGCATACCACCATGTAGTGTAGGTGCCCCGAAACATAAATAGACATTTCTTGTGAAAATCTGGTCTTTGAATCCTGAGAAATGTCTCCTTTTTTTTTTTTTTTTATTAAGCAGGTTTTCGGAGATCTGTGGGTGGGGATTTTTGGTTTGTTGCACCTTCGCTCCATCAGAACGCCGTCCAGCTCCTCCACTTCTTGTTTGATAGGCAGTCCCTGAGATTTCAAAGCCAGTGGTGATGACACGGGGGAAGCCAAGTGCACAGAATTGAGCGGCTCTGCCCACGGTGCACCGAAAACTGCATATAAAAAGAAGCATTTCTCACGATTAGAGAACTGGGTTTTAACAAGAGGGGTATATTGATATTTGAGGACACCTTCTGTTTGTGGTGGTATGTTTACTTTTAAACTAATTTTGCAGATGACAGACTCCCTTTACCCTAAGTTCACACCTGAGCGTTTTACAGCGCGTTCAAACGCGCTGTAAAACGCTCAACACGTAAAAACCAATGCTTCCCTATGGCCCTGGTTCACACTTGAGCGTTTTACAGCTCGTTTGAACGCGCTGTAAAACGCCCGACGCATAAACAAGTTCTTCAGCTTTTTTTGGGGCGTTTGTCGCGCGTTTTGGCCCATAGACTCATTGGACAACACTGCAGTCAATCACACAAACGCGCGTTTACTATTGCAAAAAACGCGCGACAAATACGCGCGTCTCAGAAACGCTCAGGTCTGAACCCAGGGTCAACACAGACCTGTTCCATGTCCTGATATGTTTTATCAAAAATAATTCTGGACCATCTTTTGTTAGGACTGCATTGTGCTGTTCCTCTATAATTTCTCCACTGCTTTGACAAGGAGAATAGTACCCCCCCCCCCCCCCCCCCCCTTTCTGTCGGACTTCCCAGCATGGCTAGTCTCCCCATATCAGCATCCAGTTTGTCAGTTCATATGGCTGCTCCAGCCAATGACTGCCCGCATCAGTGACGTGTCCCCATGCATCATGTCACTGGGTCACGTTACGCAGTGGCCAGGTGACCTGCTTCAAACAAGGTGTTGATGCGCTGAGACTGGCAATCTGACTAGGTGGTGCAGGATCGAAGGAGCCAGAACCCAGCTGTAGGGATGAGGTAACTATGATTCCCTCTGCAGGTCTGGTCATGCTGGGGGGTCTCCCAGAAAGACCCCCTAAGAGTGAACAACCCCTTTAATTTCTTTTTTCTTTTGTCAGACCATTTTTATTATTACTTTTGTATTTAAATTAGGTGTACAAATCAGACAATGCATTGATCCCCACAAGCCCCCTCCCTGCTCCGTGCATTGCCCTTCCTTCCCTCAGCAAATTTCTACACCTCAAATCCTTTATAAGGTAACCATTGCCTTTAATTTATTTCTAGCAGAAGTAACAGAGGATCAGCACAACACATACAGTGGGATGCGAAAGTTTGGGCAACCTTGTTAATTGTCATGATTTTCCTGTATATATCGTTGGTTGTTACGATAAAAAATGTCAGTTAAATATATCATATAGGAGACACACACAGTGATATTTGAGAAGTGAAATGAAGTTTATTGGATTTACAGAAAGTGTGCTATAATTGTTTAAACAAAATTAGGCAGGTGCATAAATTTGGGCACCACAAAAAATAAATGAAATCAATATTTACTAGATCCTCCTTTTGCAGAAATTACAGCCTCTAAACGCTTCCTGTAGGTTCCAATGAGAGTCTGGATTCTGGTCGAAGGTATTTTGGACCATTCCTTTTTACAAAACATCTTTAGTTCATTCAGGTTTGATGGCTTCCGAGCATGGACAGCTCTCTTTAAGTAACACCACAGATTTTCAATTATATTCAGGTCTGGGGACTGAGATGGCCATTCCAGAACGTTGTACTTGTTCCTCTGCATAAATGCCTTAGTGGATTTTGAGCAGTGTTTAGGGTCGTTGTCTTGTTGAAAGATCCAGCCCCGGCGCAGCTTCAGCTTTGTCACTGATTCCTGGACATTGGTCTCCAGAATCTGCTGATACTGAGTGGAATCCATGCGTCCCTCAACTTTGACAAGATTCCCAGTCCCTGCACTGGCCACACAGCCCCACAGCATGATGGAACCACCACCATATTTTACTGTAGGTAGCAGGTGTTTTTCTTGGAATGCTGAGTTCTTTTTCCTCCATGCATAACGCCCCTTGTTATGGCCAAATAACTCAATTTTAGTTTCATCAGTCCACAGCACCTTATTCCAAAATGAAGCTGGCTTGTGCAAATGTGCTTTAGCCCACCTCAAGCGGCACTTTTTGTGCTGTGGGTGGAGAAAAGGCTTCCTCTGCATCACTCTCGCATACAGCATCTCCTTGTGTAAAGTGTGCTGAATGGTTGAATGATGCACAGTGACTCCATCTGCAGCAAGATGATGTTGTAGGTCTTTGGTGCTGGTCTGTGGGTTGACTCTGACTGTTCTCACCATTCGTCGCTTCTGTCTTTCCGAGATTTTTCTTGGTCTGCCACTTCGAGCCTTAACTTGATCTGAGCCTGTGGTCTTCCATTTCCTCAATATGTTCCTAACTGTGGAAACAGACAGCTGAAATCTCTGAGACAGCTTTCTGTATCCTTCTCCTAAACCATGATGGTGAACCATCTTTGTCTTCAGATCATTTGAGAGTTGTTTTGAGGCCCCCATGTTGCTACTCTTCAGAGAAAATTTAAAAGAGGAGGGAAACTTACAATTGACCCCCTTAAATACTCTTTCTCATAATTGGATTCACCTGTGTATGTAGGTCAGGGGTCACTGAGCTTACCAAGCCAATTTGAGTTCCAATAATTAGTTCTAAAGGTTTTTGAATCAATAAAATGACAACAGTGCCCAAATTTATGCACCTGCCTAATTTTGTTTAAACAATTATAGCACACTTTCTGTAAATCCAATAAACTTAATTTCTCGCCCAGTTTCCTTGGGGGACACAGAAGACCTTGGGTATAGCTCATCTCCCTAGGAGGCGTGACACTAAGTAAGAACTGTTAGCCCCTCCTCCACAGCTATACCCTCAGCCTGGAGAGAGAGACTGTCAGTTTTTAGCTTAGTGTCCAAGGAGGCAAGACACTCCCTGCTCTGCAGGGCTGTTTTCTCCTTGTTTTAATTTTAGATTTTTACTTTTTTCTTTTCTTTTTGTTCCAGAACATCAGGGACAACAGAGACGCACTAGACCTCTCTGTTTCTCCCGGGGTCGAGCTGCGCCAGTGCCGGTCATCCGCACTGCTGCCTCCCCCACAGAAGGCAAGGTGGATCAGGGCAGCCCAGCTCCCCTACATCCCGCCAGCGCAAGGGTCGCCCGCACGCCAAGTCCCTCTTCCAGCGTCCTGCCACTACGGTGCCAGTAGCTGAAGGGGCGACCCTGCTGGAACGGACCGAGGGTGAAGACGGCTGTGGTGAGAGATTGGCTTCTCCAGCCCTACGTCCACCCCCCCACCCCGGTCTCCTGCGTGCCTGACCCCCATACTGACAGGGCCTCTGGACCCTTTTGTCCCTGCTAGTCCTAGGCTGGCCCCTGGCTGCCACAGGGCGACATTCTGCTCCCTCTCCTCCCCTCCATAGGACATTGGCACCCTTCTCCCTGACAAGAAGAATGCCTGGGGAGCTGCAGAGGTTCGCACCTAGCTGCCCCTGACGTAGGGGTTATGCAGGCCTCCCACCCTCACAGACCCGGTCTCAGGGTCCCCCTCCCTCTTACCGGCCACTGCTTCAGGGCCAGAGGGCCCGCGCCTTGCTGCCCCTGACCCATCACGGGCACCGGTCCAAGGGCAAGGTGGTTGTGGCTGCCGGCCATATGGAGCGCTGTTCTAGGCCAAGGGCCCGCTCCAGGGGTGAAATGGCTGCCGGGTCATCGCTTCCGACAGCGGGTGGGCACCGCGGCCTACAAATGAGCGCTATGCCTCAACAGCCCCCGGCCGACCGTCGGAACATTCCGGTCGGCCGGGCGCCGCAAAATGTTGTTCCCCTCCTGGGCGACACTTCGCGGCAGCGATCCCACTCTATCCGGGTCCCCAGCTCTTCCGGCCCGCGGGGTGGGCACCCGCGGCCGGTATGTGCCGCTCCGTAGGCCCGGCCAGTACTTTAAATACTGTGCGGCCCCGGTCAGCCGGGCGCCGCTAAAAATTTAGACCCCGGCTTCACGGCCTGCTAGGCCGCATAATTCGGGCCTCTGTTGGAGGGGGCTGGAACTTCTCCGGGCGCGAATCTTCCCGCCTGGAGGTTCCCCCGCCCCCAGAGGATCGCAGTGCCGCCCCCAGGCCGGATCCCTGTTAACCCCTTGGGTACAGGCCGGCTTCCGATGGGCCTGTGTGGCTTTCTGCCTCAGTGAGGCTGGGTTATAATAAATAAATTAAACAAAAAAAAAAAAAAAAAAAAAAGAAATTAAATTATTTATTAATATGACTTGTGGGCTGCGCAGGACACTGCAGCCTCATCTCAGAGTGCTGCCTGTATACATGCCCCCCTTCCATAGGTGGCATGGTGTCGCGCTCCCCGGCTGCGGCGCTACCAGGGTCATTTCCCCTTCTAGGTGGTTTTTTTTGCCCTCTCCGCGCTACGGCGCTGGTCAGTGCATGCGGCCTTTTCTGTAGGGTGCCTGCCATGTGCAGGACCCCCCTCCTGGCGGGATACTGCACTCTCCTTAACTGCGGGTTGGCCTTGTGCATGATCGCCCTTTCATTGGCGGCCTACTGCAGTTTCTCCGGATACGGTGCTGGCCATGTGCACGACCACCTTCCATAGGTGGAACACGGCAATTCGTTGCCGGCCATGTGCGTGACCCCTTCCATAGGCGGAACGCTACACTCTCACTGGATTCGTTGCCGATCATGTGCATGACCCCCTTCTTAGGCGGAATATTGCACTCTCATCGGATTCGGTGCTGGCCATGTGCACGACCCCCTTCCTTAGGCGGAACGCCGCACTGTCTCTGGATTCGCTGCCTGCCATAGGCATGACTCCCTTCTGTGGACGGCATTCGGCACTCTCACTGGATTCACTGCCAGCCATGTGCATGACCACCTTCCATAGGCGGTATGATGCACTCTCATTGGATTCACTGCCGGCCTTGGGCATGCCTCCTTCCCTGGTGGCGGCATACATACACTCCCTCGGTCGGTGGTTGTTCTCTCGCCGGTACGTTGTTGGCCAGGTGCATGAACCCTATGCATGGCGGGGTGCTTGCACTCTCTCTGGATCCACTGCCGGCCATATGCATGACCCCTCTTCCGTGGGCGGTGTACGCACTCTCACTGGATTCGCTGCCGGCCATGGGCATGCCTCCTTTAGGTGACATACGCACATTTTCACCGGCTGCTCGCACTCTCCCTGAATGCGATGCTGGCCATGTGCATGGCCCCCCCCCCCACCCTTCGTGTTCTGGGCGGCATACTACACTCTCACCGGATACATTGCTGGCCTTGAGCATGGCCTTCTAACATGGGTGGAACGCTTGTGTTCCCATTGGATGCGGTGCTGGCCTTGTGCGTGACCACCCCTCATTCCATGGGCGGAATTTTGCACGCTCACGGGATTCAAGGCTGTCCTTGTATGTGCTGTGCTGGACTTGCTCATGTTCCCCCTTCATTGGTGGAGTAGTTGCACTCTCACAAAATTTCGGTGTTGGGTGAATTGTTGCACACTCACTTAATGCTAGGATAGCCCTGTGCATGACCCCCCTTTCACTAGGTGGACCTCCTGCGTTCCTGCTGGATACTGTGTGGCCATGTGCATGGCGCCCTTCTGGGCGAAGTAGGGTATGCCCTACTTCTCTGACGTAGTTACGACCTTGGGCATCACCCCCTTTTTGGGGCGGGCCCTTGCACTCTTGCTGACTGCAGTTTGCCAGGTACATGTCCCCCCCTTTCGAGGAGGTCAGTTTGCGTTCTATCGCATACCTTACTAGTCTTGTGCATAACTCCTTTTCAGTTGCACTTCCGTAGATACTGTGGGACTCTGTGGCTGGCCTTCTTCGCTGAGTGATATTTTTGCAGTGAGCGGACGTTCTTGTGCGTTGTTTGGGCCGTGTATGCCTTCTCGTCCCGTAGGTGGGTTAGCCTTCTCACTGCTTACGGGGCTACTCGTACGTATGCCTCCTTTCCCCCTGCGACATACTTTTTCTCTTGGGAGACGGTGTTTGCAGCAAGCCTTGCACTATTCTCTAAGGAGATCATTCTGTCCACCTGTGTGAGCCTAAGGTGTTGTCCAATAAGCAACAGATGAATACCTTATATTTAAGTAGACGGGCTCTGCTGCTCGCTACTGCACCGAGCTGGGTGGTACTCACTCATTTCGTTGGCCCTTCCGCCCGGGGAGTGTTCGTGGTTCCTAGATACGTACCCATTCGTCCTTCTGCGGCATTGTTTCCCTGCGCTAGTGGTCACATGGTCGAGAGTGCTGTCTGCAGCGCCCTTCGCATTTTATGTTGGCTCTGGCAGGACTACGGTCCCCTCGCCTAGTACCTTTTCCTCCTCTTCGGGTGCAGTGTGGTATGATTCTTTCCGGTTGGCGCCCTCGGTGCTTCAGTCTGATCTGCTACCAGGTTCGGGCTGCTCTTCTTGGGAAGGTCACCCAACTTCTCTTGGGTGCTCGCCTACCCAGGTCCGGAGGACCTCCGCCTTGAGTTCTTCAGGGTATTCAAGGCGGTGGACCGGGTGTCTCAGTGTAGCGGTGTGCTGCTTTTGAGCTGTTCTATGGCTTCTCTGTTGCCCACTCCTATGCCGGCCTCTGTCTCGACCGCCTTTTCTCGCCGGTCGGTTTGGCTCCCACTCGGTACAGATCACTCCGATGTGGCTTCTGTTCCGGCCGCGCTTCAGAGGCTGTTCCTTCACTGCCTTTCCCTCGGGGGAGAGCGTGGTTGTTCATGTGGATGGTACTGGTGTTCCCTTTGAGTCCCCCTTGTCCACACTGGTTGTACTAGCTGTGTACCTAGTTACCGGGTCTACGGCGTTCTGTCCTCCCGCTGGGTGCAGATTGCGTTTTTGTTTTTTTGTTTTCAATTCTAGGCAATGTTTCTGCTATGGACTTACCTTCTCGGTAGCTTGGGAGGACTGCCTTTTGCCAAGATTGTCTTCAGATCTCCCACACCGGGACTGTAGTCCGTCTTCCTGTGGTGACTGCATCGGCTTGGGTTTTAGCCTGTCTTGTCCTGGCATCTGGCGGTTGCTGGACGGACCCTTCGGTTCCTGTCCGTTTGTCCTTCTGCTCCCCCACTCAGGGTGGATCCGGGACAACTTGCTCGGGGGCCGGCGGGACCAGTTCTACCCGTGTTACTGGTCTGCGCCTGATCATTGGGTTTTCACCCTCTTGCCCAGGCGACTCTAGTGGGCTCGCTAGTGTTCGCTCCTGGCCGTGTTTCGTCCAGGATCTGTTGGAGGACTTAGGTTTTTACCTGGGGTTCTGTGGGAAGCTGGGCGTTCCCCCGCTCTTCCTTTCTCTCTCCATGGTTCTGTTTTTCTCCAGTCCGGCCTGGAACTGGGACTGGGACTCTGTCGCTTGAAGTATCAGGTGTCAGCGCTGCCCTTCTTCTTTCAGCGTTCCCCGGCCCTCTGGGCCTGTCTGGACCTTCTTCCGTGGAGCGGCTCTTGGGTTCCTTTGTGCTGCCCTCCGGTACCGCCCTGGGACCTACATACTGGGCTCTTGGCGCTCCAATCTTTCGCTTGGAGCCGTTACAGTGGTTCTCTCTACTCCTTCTGTCCTGTACGGTTGTGTTTCTGTAGCCATCGTGTCTCTGGCGGGTGCCTGAGTGGCGGCCCTTCTTGTTCCGAGCCTTTTGTCTTTCCCCAGGACAGGGCTGTTCTCCATTCCGTCTCTTCCTTCCTTCTGAAGGTGGTGTTTGTCTTTCATTTCGTCGAGGCAGTCGTCCTCCCCTTCCCACCCCCGGGAATGGACACTTCACCGGTTTGGACGTTGTTTGGACCTTGCAGTTTTTTACTTGGAGATCTCCGACTCTTGTCTACGTTCGGCCTCTTGGGTTCCAGGAGGTCCGCGCGAAGGGTTGACGGCATCCAGGGTGGCTTTCCTCCTCTTTCTCAGAGTGGCTATTGCTGTGGTTGCCGCACCAAGGGCAGGGTTCTGCTTTTGGTGTCACCGTTCATTTCACCAGAGCTGTCGGTTCCTCCTGGGTCAGAGGCATTAGGCTTCGGCCATGCATTTGTGCAAGGCGGTCACTTCTTCCTTGCACACCTTACCAGGTTCTACAGGGTGCGTACTCGGGCTTCAGCGTCTGCTGCCTTGGGCCGCCTGGTCTGCAGGCGGCGGTTTCTTGATGCCTTCGGGTGCTTCGCCTTGGTGCTGTGGTCCCTCCCCTCTTGGACTGCTATTGAACGTCCCAAGGTCTTCTGTGTCCCCCAAGGAAACTGGGCGAGAAAACGAGATTTTTGTATAACTTACCAGTAAAATCTCTTTCTCGCTCTTTCCTTGGGGGACACAGCACCCACCCATTCTTTGTTCTTCTCTGCACGGTTTCCGGGTTTGTTTTACCCGTTGGGTAGTTGGCTTGTTGGTTCCACTTTTGGACTTTGCCTTGTTTTCACTACTTGGACACGCAACTGACAGTCTCTCTCTCCAGGCTGAGGGTATAGCTGTGGAGGAGGGGCTAACAGTTCTTACTTAGTGTCACGCCTCCTAGGGAGATGAGCTATACCCAAGGTCTTCTGTGTCCCCCAAGGAAAGAGCGAGAAAGAGATTTTACTGGTAAGTTATACAAAAATCTCGTTTTCACTTCTCAAATATCACTGTGTGTGTCTCCTATATGATATATTTAACTGACATTTTTTATCGTAACAACCAACGATTTATACAGGAAAATCATGACGATTAACAAGGTTGCCCAAACTTTCGCATCCCACTGTAGCTATACGATGCTCCATAATGGTTATTTTATGAGGAATGCTAGACACGACAGGAGAGCTGCGGGGTCCTCTTAAAGAGCCTTTAAACTTGACTAGATGATGTATTTGATTTGAAGTTTGCAGACAGTGGGTCTAATATTTATTTTCTTCCTTCTGGACAGAGCTAATTTGAGTACTTTGCATAGCATATTTCCTACACCGGCTGGTTCTTCACAAGGAGAAACCAGCGCCTTCTAAGATCAGGCTGTATACGACTGTAGGCTCTGTATACACTGCGCTGTGTCTTCTCTTGGTAGTATATGCTCCCGCCCGCCACTCATAGGATTCCATTTGAAAAAAAAATAAAATGTTTTTCATTGATTTAAAAAATGCAAAAATAAAAATTTGTTTTTTTCAGTTCACTTTTGCAAAAATCTGGCTAATGTATGCAAAGTTTGAAATCAGACAGAAGAATCTTCAATTTGCACGAAAAGCCTTGGTAAGTTTAACTACCGGTAACTGTCATAAATCTTATTGCACTTGTTTTTCCTGCTGAAGGCGTAATTATCTGATATAATGGTTGAAAGGGGTTCAATGGGATTGTCTGGAAATTTTCCAAACCTTCAGGAGACCAGAGGGGTTTATAAATAAAGCTTTACTCACCTGCCACAGTTCCACATGTTCCAGCTCTGCAGGGCTCGTCCCTGGGGTGCAGTTGTAGAATTTTTCATTTCTACTATAATGAAAGGGGTTTTCCGAGATGTATATACGAATGACCTAAACTTAGAAAAACTTAGCGGTATACATGTTTATATTTTTTTTATATATATATGTTGTATATATTTTTTGGGTCTTTCTATTAAAAAGAGAAAATATGTGTAGGTAGGTAGAGAAGAAATCACATTCCTGTTATTTACAAGTGGTTTTAAGAGGTCTTTCCTCCGTTTCTTTTGTTAATATAGCCAGGAGGCACAAGACAACTGCTGAAGGATTTTTTAAATTTTTTTTGTTAGGCTGCAGCATATTTCCCATGTATAGTCCCAGATATATAAGACCAGCTCTTACGTGACACTCTCTTTGCTTCACCTTAAATAGATATTGAGTAGCACTCTGTTTATTATAAGAGGGCACAAGAAAGTATGTAATGACTACAGCTAGAGAAAGTAAAGAGAAGGGCCATGTGTGGCAGGCTCTCTGGTCTCTGCTTGTCAACTTTTGGCATGAATAAGGATGACGTGACCCCCAAGGAGCATATGACCCTTCCATTTGCGGTTCTACGCCCCCCTGCGTGTGCTGCTACAGCCATGGATTTTTTTTTTTCTAGCTGGAGTTTTAGGCAGTCCTTAAAACTGCCCGCACTCCCATCCAGGAGACTGGAGTCCAGGGGGTCCTCCAAGCCCCCTGTTCCTTTCCGTTCTCCAGAAGCAAAGCAGGACTAGAGTTTCCCACAAAGCCTCTGTTTCCTCGCCAGCGTTCGGATCACCACAGCCGTCCACCGCAAGTCCCCTCTGTCCCGGTGTAGAGTCCAAGGTGGTGATCCGGCTGAAGCCAGGGGAGCAGAAGATGCTGGACAGGTCAGTAAAAGGACTTTGTTGAGCGGTCCAGGGACCCTTTGGCTCTGGCGTGCGCGGCGCTGGTAATTTCGTGGAGTCGGTTCATGTTTCCTTACGTGTTTCCGCCTCTTCCCCTCATTCCGCGTCTCCTCCGGAAGATCAGGTCAGAGGGACTGCCGTCATTCTCGTGGCCCCAGATTGGCCGCGCCGGGTGTGGCACGCGTCTCTGGTCGCCCTTCTCGCCGACAAACTCTGGCGTCTTCCTCTTCGGGGGGACCTTCTGTCGCAGGAGCCGATCTTTCACCCGAATTTAGGCTGTTGAAGCTGCTGTACTGAAGGCTCTGGGTTTTTCGGATGCGGTGGTCCAGACCATGATTCGGGCCAGGAAGCCGTTGTCTTCCAGAATCTAACGCCGGACCTGGAAGTCCTACTTTAGTTGGTGTGAGCGGCATCAGCTGCCTCTCGTTCGGTTCTCTTTGCCGCGACTCTTGGCTTTCCTGCAGTCGGGCATGAACTTGGGGCTGGATCTCAGCTCCCTCAAAGGGCAAGTGTCGGCTCCATCCATTCTTTTTCAGCGGAATTTGGCTTCACTTTCGACGGTTCTGACTTTTCTGCATTCCATCTAAATGAGGAGATTATTCTCCCTTCATTTTGTCCGGGCCCGTCTCCTCCTCGGGAGAGGTCGCTCTATACCCTGGATGATTTGGTACGAGCCGTTCGAATCTATCTGTCCCAAACGGCTTTTTTCAGGTGGACGGATTCCCTGTTCATGATTCCAGAGGGGCAGAGACAAGGGCTGGCAGCATCGAAGATGGATTAATTGTGGAAGCGTACCGCGTAAATGGCCGGGCCCCAACCTTCCGGGTGACTGCTCATTTGGCTCGGGCAGTGGGGGCCTCTTGGGTGGTGCATCCACGGGGCTTCGGCCCTTCAGGTGTGCAAGGCGGCTACCTGGTCGTCTTTGCATACTACTTCCAAGTTTTACAAATGGCACGCCTTTGCGTCTGCTGGCGCTTCTCTGGGGCGTAGAGTTTTGCAGACGGCGGTTCTCTGATTGACGGGAGGGTTGCTTGTTATGCCAACCCTTGGGGACTGCTCTATTACGTCACGCTCTGTAACGTCCCATTGTCAAGCCTGTGTCCCCCGATGATACGGATGAGAAAACTAGATTTTTGTTCTTACCGTAAAATCAGTTTCTCTTCCGTTAATTGGGGGACACAGCTCTCACCCATTCTTTTTGTTTAGGGGCCTTTTCAGGCCTGTGTGGTTCTGGGTTTATCCGTAGTGTTTATCCATTTTGTTTGTTTTGCTTCTCCTACTGCTTTTGCACGAACTGATTTAGCTTAGTCCCTGTAGGAAGGGTATAGCTGAAGGGGAGGAGCTTATACTTTTTGTGCTTAGTGTCGCTTCCTAGCGGCAACAGCTATACCCATGGTCAATGCCCCCAATGAACAGAAGAGAAACAGATTTTACGGTAAGTACAAAAATCAAGTTTTTAAATGAATATCAGCATAAGGGCTCATGCACACGACAGTATTTTGCGTTCAGTATACTGGCCGTTTTTGTAGTTCAGTATGGAATGGTTCAGCAAAAAATACTGAAGTGTCTCAGTGTGCATTCCGTTTCAGTATTTCAGTATTTCCGTGCCGTGAAAAGATAGAACATGTCCTATTCTTGTCCGCAAATCACGGTGCTTGGCTCCATTCAAGTCAATGGGTCCGCAAAAAAAACGGAACACATACGGAAATGCATCCGTATGTCTTCCGTATCCGTTCCATTTTTTCTGAACCATCTATTGAAAATGTTATGCCCAGCCCAATTTTTACTATGTAATTACTGTATACTGTATATGGCATACGGAAAAACGGAAAGGAAACGGAAACAAAAAACGGAACAACAGATCCGTAAAAAACGGGCCGCAAAACACTGAAAAAGCAATACTGTCGTGTGCATGAGGCCTAACTTATGCCATGTTCTAATTAGTGCAGGGTTCAAGTGGAGCATGACCCAGATTGTTGGCATGTGGTGTTCCTTGTTACTCACTTTGCATTCTGTATCTAATATGTGTCCGACGTATCAGTGACCACACTTACAATTTCCTTTATCTAGGGCACCTCTATTGGAAAATGTCCCAAGCACAAGCTATTTAAGGGTTACATAGAGCTAGAGCTGCAGCTTCGAGAATTTGACCGATGTAGGAAACTGTATGAGAAGTTTCTGGAATTTGCTCCAGAAAATTGTACCACATGGATTAAGTTTGCAGAACTGGAGACCATTCTGGGTGACATTGAAAGAGCCTGCGCTGTGTATGAATTGGCTATCGGACAGCCACGACTTGATATGCCTGAAGTAAGTCCCTTTCCTTATTTGCTTTACATATGAGCTAAAGAGCTCTGAGGAAGCCACTTGACTCATACTGAAGATGTGATCTGATTGGTTGCCATGAGAAACAGACTTTCTTACATTATCATTGGATATTAAGAGCCCCTAATAGGCTAGCTTCACACAGTGCGGTACCATACAGGTCTCTGGGATTGTCCCATCCCCATCTACATGTTGAAGGTTTTTTTTTAAATGCACATTTCTTTGTGCAGACCTGACTTTTACATCTATGTCATACCTTTTAGGCCACATTTACACTAACGTATTTTGTTTCCGTAAAAAAAAATTTTTTTTTGATTGGATGAGAACCTATTCATTTCAATAGGTCCTTAAAAGATGCGGATAGCACGCTGTGTGCTGTCCGCATCCGTATGTCCATTCCGTAGCCCCGCAAAAAAAAAAAAAAATAGAACATGTCCTATTCTAGTCTGTTTTGCAGACACAAGCATTGTTACAATGGATCCATGAAAAAAAAAAAAACGGATGCCATACGGACGTCATCTTTTTTTTTTTTTTTTTGTCTTCTGTGCGGACCACAAAACACATAGCCTTGTGAATGTAGCCCTATCTTGCAGATTGCTCAGGGATTTCTTCTATTGCTTTCAATAGGACACACATGACACAATACAGAGGAAAAGTCTGCTGCAGATTTCCCCACGGAAATGGCTGTGGATTTCACCCTCTCAATTATTTGTCCTCGATCCTGTGGATAGCGGATAACTTCAAAACTTGGCACATGGCCCTTTACATGGGGGAGACAAAATTATTATCTACTATTGGTTACATAATAAAGAACCCACAATGACCCAAAATGAAGAGATTACAGAGTTTACAAGCTCATTAAAGAGCATCCATTAACAGGATCAATTTATTAATCCAGGGTTACTGGATTAATGGGGTTGATCCTGCTGGCCAAAACCATATATCTTTTGTTAAAATCCGTGTTATTGTGTTGAGGATATTTATTCATTATGCTTCAGTGCACCATGGGGTTGCGCTTTGGAGCACCACAGCTCAGCTGTAGTATAAATTATTTTCTGTTAAAAACCTTTTCCCGAAACTCTGGTTTGGTTCCAATGTACCCCTTGGAACCGAACCTAGTTCGGGAAAAGGTTTTTAACAGTAGAAATTAATTTTTGAAGTTATTACCCGAAGTCTCGCGAGACTTCGCAATGTAATAACTTTGCCTCATCTGAGCCAATACATTCTACTACTGTACGGAGAGCTTGCTCCGTACAGTATTCAAACAAAGTTTTTTTATGTAGATCGACTTCGGATGTTTCATGTGAAGTCGATTCACTCTTCACTCATCCCTAGTTATGGCCACCCTATGATCCAGCAGCAGTGGACGTGCTTGCACACTATAGGAGAAGAAGCCTACACGCACTCCCACGTTCCCGGCCAGCGCTTTTTCCTATAATGTCCAAGCACGGCCGCTGCTGCTGGATTGCAGGGGGGTCATAACCCCTGGATGTGAGCCATGTATAATGTGATATCGCAATCAAGCCAGCAAAGGAGGCAATATGGACAATCACAATACATTAGTAAGCATCTTATATTCATGTTATTTACATGATAAATGACATCTGCTGAAGTGAGACAACCCTTTTAATATATAAATTCTCCTGGACGGCCACGGATTTTAACGAGAGGTATAATTTTTATCAGCAGATCAACTCCACCAGGCAGTATGCCAGGTTTAATCTGGTTGATCCTGCTGAAGATTATCACTGTGTAAGAATAGATTAAATCTGAAGTCAGTTTCATGTTTGCATATTGCCCATAACCCTGATTATTTCACGTGCAGGTTCTCTGGAAATCTTATATTGATTTTGAAATAGAACAAGAAGAATTTGAGAAGACAAGAAATCTGTATAGGAGACTTCTGCAGAGAACACAGCATGTCAAGGTATTAAGGGCTATGCGTACAGTCATAATGACAAAAGTCCTTTGTCTCTGTTCACATCTGCGCTGTAGTTTTAGTGTATAATGAAAACCCCTAATGTAACAGCTATCCACCATCACTAAAGCGGGGATCTGAGCCCTTTGTTGCTTTTCACTGCACAGTTGCGGAGAACTTTGAATGTCAAATATCTATGCCGCTGCTCCATTCATCATCTTTGGGACTGATGGAGACAGCCGAGTGCAGCACTTCACCTCCACTCCCTTTAAACTTCTCCCCACAGTGATCTTGCAGGAAGGTCTCATGCGCACAACCATGTCCGTTTTTACGATGCGTCGTGTGCGGCCTGCTTTTTTGGTGTGCTGTCTGCTCTTTTGGTGGACCCGTTGCCTTAAATGGGTCTGTGGTCTGCATTTTGTGGACATATTCAGTCTGTTCATGGAACAGACATATGGATGCAGAAAGCACATACAGGTAAACCTCAAAAAAGTAGAATATCGTGCAAAGTTCATTTATTTGAGTAATGCAACTTAAAAGGTGAAACTAATATATGAGAGACTCATTACATGCAAAGTGAGATATTTCAAGCCTTTATTTGTTATAATTTGGATGATTATGGCTCATAGTTTATGAAACCCCAAAGTCACAATCTCAGGTCCCCTTTGCTCAGGGGATATGGATTCATTAGCTGACTGGAGTGTGACACTTTAAACCTAGAATATTGAACCTTTTCATAAAATTCTGATTTTAAGCTGCATTAATGCAATTCCTTTTAATTTGCATTAATTAAATAAATAGACTTTTGCACAATATTCAAATTTTTCGAGTTTCACCTGTAGATGATCCGCATGTCCATTTTACGAAAAGATAGAACATGTCCTATACTTGACTGCAAAATGTGGACCACAGACCCATTGAGGTCAATTGGAGCAACTTTAAGCAAATCTGAGAATTCTGGTTTTGACAGGGGTCAGTAAGCACAATAGTAGTAGTGAGGAGCTGAGCAGATGGATATATAGTATAGTGTTATTCAGTAAAGCTTGTCATTTGTTCATTACAATCTCTGCTCTTTCGGAGCTTGGTAGCCAAATGGAGGTGTTTGATATGATGATGTAGAAGCGTCTGTACAGAGATCGCTGTCGGTCACTGATAAGACCTCCCACTTGGCTACTGAGCCGAGAAAGAGCAGAGATTTTAATGAATAAATGACAAGTGAATATATTCCCATGACACAATATATCGATCTGCTCAACCTCTCGTTGTGTGACAGATTCTCTTTAAATTAGGCCATGATTCCTGTACCTTAGCAGCGGAGCTCTACGTCCTGCAGGCCCTGTCTGTCACACCTGTAAGCTCACAAGGCAGCAAGTTACTTGAAGAAATATAAAAAAAAACTTTGCACAAGACAAAGCTAAGCACGCATTTTAAGGCCATTAAAACAGAATTTTATATTTTTACATAATGGTAATTTATAATTACCATTATTATAGTGGATTATGCAGCAGATTCATGTAACCTTACGACGTCGTTCAAAAAGGGGATAAATGTAATCATGCTTTCCAGATGGTGTGTGTGTGTGTGTGTGTGTATATATATGTGTATGTATAGAGAGAGAGAGAGAGAGAGAGAGAGAGAGATGAAGGTAATGTGTTCAAGCTCTGAACTTCTGTATCCCCCCATTAAACGGACCCCTACTTTTGCCTTCCAGGTCTGGATAAGCTTTGCTCAGTTTGAGCTCACCACTGGGGGCAGTGACACATTAATGAAATGTAGACAGATCTACGAGGAAGCGAATAAGACGCTGAGGAATTGTGAGGAGAAGGAAGAAAGGCTGATGCTCCTAGAGTCCTGGATGAGCTTTGAACAGGAGGTTGGAAGTGAATCCACACAGCAGAGGGTGGCTAAGCTCATGCCCGAGAGAGTTAAGAAAAGAAGAAAACTCCAAGCTGAAGATGGGGTAAGACTTACAGCCGCTCATAAATCTGTTGTTATTCTCTGTGATATCATTACTGCTAATGGCCATTACCATACCACCATTGATCTTCTATATTAGCATCATAACCATACAACATGATAGACCATTTTGTTAAAGTGATTCTGTCACCAGCAATCTCCCTATCAAGCTATTTGCATAGACACATAGCTGTGGTTCACCTGATTAAAACGCAGTTTTTCTTTTGCTGATTCGAGGCTCCGTTCCTGAGTTATGATACTTTTCATAATATGCAAATTAAGCCTTTGGTGCAATGAAGGCATCACCATTGCTCTTGTTGCTCCAAGCTCCACTCATTTCTGTGGTCAGCCCCTCCATGGCTGCTTTGCTACTTCTTGGTGCCATCAATTAAAGCAGCCAGGAAGAGGCCGGCCACAGAAGGGAGTGGAGCTTGGGTACAACAAGAACAATAGTGATGCCCTCATTGCACCAAAAACGTAACTTGCATATTTAGAAAAAGTATCATAACTCTGTAACGGAGCATTGACAAAGGAAAAACTGAATTTTAATCACGTGACGCACAGTTACGTGTCTATGGAAACAATTGGATAGGGAGGTCGCTGGTGACAGATTCCCTTTAAATACTATGAACACCTACAGGGGGGCTTTTCTTACATTTTACTCATTTTGGTCTAAAAAAATCATTTTTTCAATTGGTCTTTATTTAAAAAAAAAAAGTCAGTAATTTTTGTGCTAGTGTTAAATTCCAATCTGCTTGCAGACTGTGACTTTCCATCAGATGACCGCTCATGTGTAACTCTTATCTCTGAACTTCTGTTATAAAGCAGGATCAGCTGAGCAGATTGATGAATAGTTTTATGGGAAAGATTCAGTATATGTTATACTTTACTCATGTAAATTCCTACTCATTCTGGACTTTAAAGTGATTGACAGCTATCTCTGTATACACAGCCATAGAGGAAGGCTGTCAATCACTGATAGGACCAACTCCTGGACTTCAAAGCTCAGAAGGAGCAGGAATTTAAAAGAATGAAATACAATTTATACCTAATCTTTTCCAATAAAGCTAGATATCAATCTGCTCAGCTCCTCCTGCTCTATAACGTGCTGCCTGTAGCTTACATTGCATTTTCATAGTAACAGGGGCAGACTTTGTTTTTGAAGGGCCCAAGGCCACTGCCCATCCCCATGCTGTGTATCTCCCCCAAGCTGCAGAGGTTTCTCCCCTCTTCACAAGCATCACTCTGATGCAGCGATTCCCTGCTGCTTGCTCCTTCCGTAAGCTGCACCCATCATCCTCACCCTCGACGTCAGGGTGATGCCTCAGCAAGTCTCGCGCAGTTGGCGTGTGCTGCGCTTCTGGGTCATGTGCAGTACAATTCTCTGAGGCATGTTCTACACAGGTGATGAAAGCACAGTGCATGGCGCCTGCACGAGATTTGCAGAGGAATCTCCCTGGCATGAGGAAATGGAGGAGGATACCAGGCACAGCTTACGAGAGGAGCAAGCAGCAGGGAAGAACTGCATCTACGTCACATTGGTGGAGGGGAAACGTTTGCAGCATGGGGGGGAGGGGTGACGTAGCACGTGGATGAGCGTCGGGCTTGGGAAATTTGAAAATGAAAGTCTGCTCCCCTGGGCACTTTAGAGCCATTTTCCATACAACTTAAAGTGCTTTTCCAGGACATTCACTACAGAGACGATAGAAAGGACAAAGGTATAGCTAGCATGCTTGGTCTACATTCTACGGGACATTGTGGATAGTGTAATCTGTGAAACTTTGGTGACGGACTCCCTTTAAATGTGTGCTTATGAGCAGCCAGGAGCTCAGTGATGAGGGCCACACATGAGCCATCAGGGATTCTCTCTGGCAGGACTCGCTGTGAACAGGACATCTGTACAAAGAGAAGGGATGAAAAGTTTTGACCAATTGGAAAAAATGATTTGTAGCCTAAAATAAGTAGAATGCAGTACTAAAAATAAAAAAATAAAAAAAAATTCCCCCTAAGGTATTCATAGCTCTTTAGGCTCATATACATTGGCAGATTATTTGGATATTTATCGGAAACGAATATTCATAAAACAAAGCGAATATTTATCGCCCTATAATTGGTCCGTACAAATGTCCAAAACGCTTGTTTGTAGGGCGATCGATCGTTTATGAATGCAGCAGTTATTCCTGATTATTATCCTGTGTATCTGCCCATTTAAAAGGGGTAAGGCTCTGTTCACACCATGTTTGGTGCATATAAATATCAGGAAAATCTCCATAGTTTTATATACACGTCATTAATTCCTGTAGTTCTAAAAAGTGCACATATTTTTGCGGAATGACCTTGTATTACAAAACCTGGTCTACAACAGTTTCCAAACAAGGTATATGGAGGCGCACTGGCCCAACGCTCGCCTATTATGTCCAGCTCGTACTATGGTGTGAACAGACCCCAGACCTATGAATAAAACCTACTGTTACCAACTTACATTTGTGACTGTGATGTATTAATTTTTCTAGTCTGACGCTGGATGGGAGGAATACTATGACTACATATTTCCTGAAGATGCAGCTAATCAACCTAATCTTAAACTGCTTGCCATGGCCAAACTCTGGAAGAAGCAGCAGAAAAACGAAGATGATGATGATAATGACGATGATGATGGACAAGATCCTGATAAAGACATTGATGAGAGCGCTTCCTGACACACGGATGTGTAGGATATTGCTGCTTTTGTTTGTTTTTTTTACTGCCCTTTATATCTCCTTGTACATATCTCAGACCAGAATATTTGTTATTGAGCAGTCCAGGCCTCCTATGTGAAAATAAAACATTTAAAATAATGAGTTTATAAGTGAGATTTCTCTGCACGTGTTCCTTCACTGGGAAGCAACTTCAAGGAATGTTCATTTAAGGAACTCTCATTAGTAATTAACCCCTTCTCTATGCTATGACTGAAATATGTCATAAGCAAAATCTGGTTCGTGCTCTGATCTTGAAGGCACTGCTACTGCGCAGCATCAGCAGGAGCCCATTAGACCTGCATAAGGGCCTGTGTCCATTATGATGCCAACCCTGACAGTTTAACCTCTTGGATGCTGCAGTCAATAGCAAAAGCTGCATGTAAGGGTCGCTTCACACGTCACTGTGATTTCGTAGTAAAGAGATCACAGAGAGGCACGGAGCATTAACAGTCATGTTACTGCTCCGTGCCTCTGCAGTCTGCAGCGGGTCTTGGCACTCTTTCACGGAGCGGATGCCACGCACGGCATCCGCTCGTGTGAAGCGACCCTAAGTGGTTAGAGGAAGGGGGTCACTTTCCTCAGTGTATTAATCACATATTAACCTAGAAGGCTAGTTTCACACCAGCATTAAAATCTTCCGGCAGGCTGTTCCAGAACAGGAACGGTCTGCCAAAACTCATCGTGTCCGGCATAGCGGGATACTGGCTTTCCCTGCCGGAGCCCATTGACTATAATGGAATTTGGCCTATTTCCGGCCAAGCAAAGTTTTTTTTCTAGATTTTAACGCTAGTATAAATATTTTATGTCATTTATTTTCTTTAAAGAATGGGTGAATGGTTTTTTGAAGGCAGTCCATGTATTCCACTTGCTGTCTTAGCTCTTTAGCTTCCTAGCACATCAGACCAATGATGTGTGACTCAATTAGAACATCACAGATTTCACTAGTCGATGCAATTCTCTTCTGTGGGCATCTTTATCTAGGCGTATCAAGAGAACAGTTGAGATCTGGTACAGTTATCCCACTTCTGCACCTATCATCATCATACCTAGATCCCGCTCTACACTTCATCTCCTCACAGCAGCAGTAACCTGACAGGGGTTAGTTATTAGTTTTGACTGCTACAGTACTTCCAAAATGAATAACGGCCCAACATTTTTTAAACAGTTTTTTTTGTGAAAAATGCATTAAAAAACTACCTCTTTCTGATATCCCTTTAAAAAGTGTAAAATAATCACAAAAATAAAAGGGATTGGTATTGCTCTACTTTGAACACTAGAAAAAATATATATTTTTTATATATATATATATATATATATATATATATATATATAATATATTTTTTGTAAAAATGTTACAATTTTTTTTTTTAAATAAAAAAATAAAATTATATATATATTTTATTTTTTTGTAACATTTTTATCCTTACTGTTTAACCCTTCAAATATCGTGTGAAGCCCGTGCTGTGGATCGCAAATTCCATGGGGCAGCCGCATTGGGATCGTGGAACCATTCACTTGAATGTGTCTGCGATCCCTCCGTTCCGCAAAAAGATAGAGCATGTTCTATCTTTTTGCGGTGCGGAGGCACGGAACGGAACCCGAGGAAGCACTCCGTAGTGTTCCGTTACCTGCTTCCGTTCCGCATGTCCGGATTTGCGGAGCCATTGAAGTGAATGGGTCCGCATCCGTGATGCGGAATGCACACGGAACGGTGCCCATGTATTGCGGATCCGCAAATGCGGTCCGCAGTACAGCAACGGGCAGAACACGTTCGTGTGAACAAGCCCTTAGTCAGAGGGAGGAGGCTCCTTCTGTCCTCTGCCTCTGTAATGCAATTGTGGGGTTCTAAGTGGTAGTCCTGGCTTCCAAGGGCCCACAGGCCTGTCATGTTAACACTGTTCTGACAGGGTGTAATACAATGCTGGTAAAATCACCATACAAGCAACCACATGTTAAAAAAAATATATATACAGTACAGACCAAAAGTTTGGACACACCTTCTCATTCAAAGAGTTTTCTTTATTTTCATGACTATGAAAATTGTAGATTCACACTGAAGGCATCAAAACTATGAATTGACACATGTGGAATTATATACATAACAAAAAAGTGTGAAACAACTGAAGATATGTCATATTCTAGGTTCTTCAAAGTAGCCCCCTTTTGCTTTGATTACTGCTTTGCACACTCTTGGCATTCTCTTGATGAGCTTCAAGAGGTAGTCACCTGAAATGGTTTTCACTTCACAGGTGTGCCCTGTCAGGTTTAAGTGGGATTTATTGCCTTATAAATGGGGTTGGGGCCATCAGTTGCGTTGTGGAGAAGTCAGGTGGATACACAGCTGATAGTCCTACTGAATAGACTGTTAGAATTTGTATTATGGCAAGAAAAAAGCAGCCAAGTAAAGAAAAACGAGTGGCTATCATTACTTTAAGAAATGAAGGTTAGTCAGTCCGAAAAATTGGGAAAACTTTGAAAGTGTCGCCAAGTGCAGTCACAAAAACCATCAAGCGCTACAAAGAAACTGGCTCACATGCGGATCGCCCCAGGAAAGGAAGACCAAGAGTCACCTCTGCTGCGGAGGATAAGTTCATCCGAGTCACCAGCCTCAGAAATCGCAGGTTAACAGCAGCTCAGATTAGAGACCGGGTCAATGCCACACAGAGTTCTAGCAGCAGACACATCTCTAGAACAACTGTTATAAGGAGATGGTGTGAATCAGGCCTTCATGGTAGAATATCTGCTAGGAAACCACTGCTAAGGACAGGCAACAAGCAGAAGAGACTTGTTTGGGCTAAAGAACACAAGGAATGGACATTAGACCAGTGGAAATCTGTGCTTTGGTCTGATGAGTCCAAATTTGGGCTCTTTGGTTCCAACCACCGTGTCTTTGTGCGATGCAGAAAAGGTGACGGATAGACTCTACATGCCTGGTTCCCACCGTGAAGCATGGAGGAGGAGGTGTGGGGGTGCTTTGCTGGTGACACTGTTGGGGATTTATTCAAAATTGAAGGCATACTGAACCAGCATGGCTACCACAGCATCTTGCAGCGGCATGCTATTCCATCCGGTTTGCGTTTAGTTGGACCATCGTTTATTTTGGGGTCATTATTAGGACAATGACCCCAAACATACCTCCAGGCTGTGTAAGGGCTATTTGACCATGAAGGAGAGTGATGGGGTGCTGCACCACATGACCTGACCTCCACAGTCACCAGACCTGAACCCAATCAAGATGGTTTGGGGTGAGCTGGACCGCAGAGTGAATGCAAAAGGGCCAACAAGTGCTAAGCATCTCTGGGAACTCCTTCAAGACTGTTGGAAGACCATTTCAGGTGACTACCTCTTGAAGCTCAACATCAAGTTGCATGTTCCCCCAAAAATTAATGAAGTGTTTAAAAAAAAAACGGAATTAGACTTACCGGTAATTCAGTTTCCATGAAATCACCATGACGGCCACAAGGAGATTGACCCATGACCTCTGTGGGGGCAGGAAACAGAGAAGAGGTTAAATTGCCCCCTCCCACCACCACACCTCAGTGTTCCAAAGATATCAAGTGCCAGAAGTGTCCTAGTATTTCCCAGTATTACACCATACCAGAAAAATACCGGTGAAAACAAAATATCAACAAAAGAATGGGAGGGAATGTATGGGCCGTCATGGTGATTTCATGGAAACTGAATTACCGGTAAGTCTAATTCCGGTTTTCCCATATCATCACCATGACGGCCACAAGGAGAGTTATAAAATTATTTTTTATGGGTGGGGGCAACCGCCTGGAGAACCTTCTGACCAAAGGAGAGGCCAGAGGTTCCAGACAAGTCCAAACGGTAATGTTTCACAAATGTGTGAATACTAGACCAGGAGGCGGCCCTGCATATATCGTCCAGGGAGGCCCCTGCTCTTTCAGCGAAGGTAGTAGATACCGCTCTGGTAGAGTGGGCTCTAATATTGGAAGGAGGGTCCAGATTCTGGTTCTTATAACATAAGGTAATAGTGTCCTTAATCCATCTTGCAATGGAGGATTTTGAGGCCCTGGATCCCTTATTCCTTCCAGCAAATTGGACAAGCAGACTGTCAGACTTCCTGAAGTCCCTAGTGGCTTCCAAGTATCTAATAACTGCACGCCTAACGTCAAGGAAATGGAATTGCTCTTCTTCCTGATCCTTGGGATTGTTGAAGAAGGATGGGAGTAGGATCTCCTGGCCTCTGTTGCGGTCTGAGGCCACCTTTGGCAGGAAACCTGGGTCTAGTTTAAGCACAATCTTATCCTCAGTGATGGTAAGGTATGGTTCCCTAATGGAGAGAGCCTGAATCTCTCCCAGTCTCTTGGCAGAGGTAATTGCTATAAGAAAGGCAGTCTTGAATGAAAGCAACTTGATTGAACAATCCTCCAACGGCTCAAATGGGGAACACATAAGATTGTTGAGAACTAAATTTAAGTCCCAGGTTGGGCTGCGGGACCTAAGTGTGGGTCTCAGTCTACGTGCAGCTCTAATGAATCGTTTGATCCATCTATGGTCTGCCAGGTCGGAATCAAAGAAGGCGCTCAAAGCCGAAACTTGAACCTTTAAAGTGGATGGAGAAAGGCCCATGTCCAGGCCCCTTTGTAGAAATTCCAGAATTTTCTGGATACTGGGCCCCACAGAATTTGGATTTTCCTCGCCTGACCATGAACAGAATCTCTTCCAGATCTTCAGGTATATCGCTGAAGTGACCTTTTTCCTAGAACATCTCAGGGTGGCTATAACCTGGTCTGACAGGCCCTGAGACCTTAAGAGGGAGACCTCAGGATCCAAGCCGTGAGCTTCAGGAACTCCGGATGAGGATGTAGCAAAGGACCCTGGTATAGGATGTCCCCCCTGAGTGGGAGTCTCACTGGTTCGTCTATTGCTAGCTTTAATAGAGGGGTGAACCAACTCCTCTTGGGCCAGAACGGAGCGATCAGTATCACCGTGGTTCTCCCCTCCTGAATTTTCTGAATGACCCTCGGGATGAGCGGCAATGGAGGGAATGCGTACCCTAGATCCCAGCACCATTTTAGGGAGAAGGCGTCTACTCTCCAGGGATGGTCCCCAGCATTTAGGGAGCAGAATGTTTGCACCTTCGTATTTCTCCTTGATGCAAACAGGTCTATAGTAGGAAGCCCCCATCTTCGGGTTAGCATATTGAAGACCTCTGGGTTCAGTGCCCACTCTGTGTGATCTATTACCTGTCTGCTCAAAAAGTCTGCTTCTACATTCAGGGATCCCTTCAGGTGCATTGCTGAGATGGACTTTAGTTCCTTTTCTGCAAAGGAGAAGATCTCCTCTGAGATACTCTGGAGTCTCCTTGATCGAGTACCCCCCTGGTGTTTTAGGTAGGAGACCACAGTCACGTTGTCCGATAGGACCTTCACGTGCTGATTTCGTATTAATTGCTTGGCGGCTAGAAGGGCTTCTCTTACTGCATACAGCTCCCTGAAATTTGAAGACTGAGCAGATATTAGACGCTTCCATGTTCCTTGGAAATAGGTTCTGTCGATTTTTGCTCCCCAACCGGATTGGCTGGCGTCCGTGAAGACGGTAATCGACGGTGATCTGATCCAAGGGACTCCCTGGGACAGATTCTTCTCCTTCGTCCACCATGAGAGGGACTTCTTTACTAATCCTGGGATTGGGAGCTTGGAGTCCAGAGAACCCTTTTTGTTCCAGTGGGACAAAAGCCAGGTCTGAATCACACGGCAGTGAGCCTGTGCCCACTCGACCGAGGGTATACAGGAGGTTAGGAGGCCGATTAGGCTCATTGCTTCCCTCACTGAGCATTTTTTCCCCCGTTGGAAGTGTCTCACCTTGTTTATCAGGGACTGGATTTTGCTCTGTGGAAGAAAGGTTGACTGGGTTACAGAGTCCAGGGTAACTCCCAGAAATCTCACCTTCTGGGATGGAATTAACATTGACTTGGGTTCGTTCACTATCCAACCTAGTTGAGATAGGCGGGACAGAAATACTTCCAGGTCCGACAGCAGGAGATCTTTTGAGTCCGCTATGACTAGGAAATCGTCCAGATATGGCACTATATTTAATCCCTCCTGTCTGAGAGGGGCTATCATCTCTACCACAAGCTTGGTGAAGAGCCTTGGAGCGGCTGAAATCCCAAAGGGCAGTGCTATAAACTGGAAATGACGAATCCGATTGGAAGGGTCTAGGACAGCAAACCTCAGAAACCTCTGGTGATCTGGGTGAATGGGGACGTGCAGATAGGCATCTTTCAGGTCGATCGAGCACATAAATGCCCCTAGCTTTATCAACGGCACTAAGGATCTGAGAGACTCCATCTTGAACTTCCTGTAAAGAATAAACTTGTTCAGTTGTTTTAAGTTTATGATGGTCCGGAAGTCTCCTTCCTTTTTCCTTACTAAGAATAGGGTTGAATAGTACCCCTGACCCCTCTGAGATGCGGGGACCGGGATTACAGCACCCTTCTTCACCAAGTCCTGGACTCCTTGAAAGATATTCAGGTTGGAGAGTCTGGTAGGCAACCTCGTGATGACGAATCTTGCAGGAGGGAGAGAGGTGAACTCGATCCTGTAACCTTGCTGAATGATGTCCAGGGCCCAGGGATTTCTTGATGTTAATGACCATGGACCCAGGAAATCCTTCAGTCTCCCCCCTACAACGGCGTCATTGTTTGTCCTCAGATTTGGACTGGGGCTTGAGAAGGAAGCCCCTTCCTCTACCCCCTTTGGGATAAGACCAGCGGCCTGACTTGCCTTTCCCTCTAACAGATTTATTCTGTCCGCCGTAGGACCGAAAGGACTGATTCTTCCTAAAGGACCTTTCCTCTGGGAATCCCTTTTTCTTGTCGGCTGCCTTCTCAAGTATCTCGTCTAGGACCGGCCCGAATACATATTCTCCTGAAAAGGGGATGGATATCAGTTTTAGCTTAGAGATTCTGTCGCCCGACCAGGACTTCATCCACAAAGTCCGACGAGCCGCATTGGACAACCCTGCCTCCCTAGCACAGAATCTGATAGACTCAGCAGATGCATCTGCCAGGAAGCCTGTAGCTGATTTGAGTAGCGGTATGGACTGCAGGATCTCTTCCCTGGAGGTCTTCCTGCTTAGGTGGTTCTCAAGTTCCCCTAACCACAGGTACATAGACCTGGCTACCGATGTTGCCGCAATGTTGGTCTTGATGTTAAACATGGAGGCCTCCCAGGCTTTCCTTAAAAGGGCATCTGCTTTTCGCTCCATGGTGTCCTTCAATTGGGCAGCATCTTCAAACGGCAGGGCAGTTTTTTTGTTAACCTTAGCCACCTGCACGTCAACTTTAGGGGTCCCGTCGAACAGTTTAGACTGAGAGGGGTCGAATAATAATCGATTTTTAAACTCTTTGGAAATCCCCAATCGTTTCTCAGGTTCTGACCATTCCTCCAGAATCATTTGTCTAATGTGTTCGTTTATGGGGAAGACCCGGGATTTTTTCACCTTGAGTCCCCCAAACATTTCGTCCTGAATAGAAACGGACCTAGGGGTCTCTTCAATCCCCATTGTTGCTCTGACTGCTTTTAACAAGTCATTCATCTCCTCCGAGGAAAAATAAAATTTCCTATTATTTTCATATACCTCCCCTTCAGAGAGAGATGGATCATCCTCCCACTGCGTGGAGGTAGAAGCTTTATCGCCTGCGTCCTCGGATCCTGAAGAAAAAATCCTGGAACGCGGACGCTTGCGAGAAGGCTCGTCCTGGGGATCAGACTGAGCAACTCTAGCGGCCCGAATTTCTTCCTGAACCACCGATCTGATATTTTCCATAAGGGACGACTGTTCCTCCTGGATTACATCAGAAATACATGCTTTACAAAGCTTCTTTCCATAATCGTCAGGCAATTTCCTTGCACAAGAGATGCAGCGAGGAGGTTTTTTAAGCTTTTTTTGCGCTTCTTTAGCCTGAAACAGATATGGAAATAGCGGTATCAGAAAATAAGGCTTGGCGAGAATATCGTGCCATAAGACAAGCGGATCCCCAGAGGGATACTTACAGGAGGCAGAGGGGGAGCATCCAGCTCCATAACAGTTTGTACCTCAGGACCTGACATTCTGTAAGGTAAAATTGCAGCTGCAATACTCACAGACCTCAGATCAGCGTCCTTATGGCAGCTCCCGCCTTTTATTCAAACTGCTCTGCTCCTGCGCTTTTACTTCCGGGTTGCGGCGAACCCGGAAGTGACGTCACCGACGTCGGCGTGCGCACACGCCGGCCGCTACCAGCCCGACCCACGGGGGAGGAGGAGGAGGAGAATTGCGGCCCGGGAGCAGGCTCCAGACCAGCCAGAGCGAGTCCTCCCGATACCCCCCAGCCCAGCATGAGCACGCGGCCGCCGGCGGACTGGGGGAGCTCCGATGAGCCTCAGGTAACCAGGAGGCCCCTGGAGGTAACGAAAAAATAATAAAGCAGAATCCTATCTTCATCTCCCTGCCGCCGCAGGGAGACTCTTCTCTGACCCTGGCCACAGTGGGGACAGGAACACTGAGGTGTGGTGGTGGGAGGGGGCAATTTAACCTCTTCTCTGTTTCCTGCCCCCACAGAGGTCATGGGTCAATCTCCTTGTGGCCGTCATGGTGATGATATGGGAAAAAAAAGTTTTGAAAAGTAGTATAACATAAATACAATATTAATTTGTGCTGCCACAGAATGAGGTCATCATGTCATACTGAACACTAGGGATGAGCGTATCCACTTCGGATGAAACATACAAAGTCGATTCGCATTAAACTTTGTTTCAATACTGTATGGAGCAGGAGCTCTGTACAGTATTGAAACAGGGGACAAAACGGAAGCAATTTTTTTCTGATATTGAAACCCTATGACGCATCTCAATACCGGAAAATATTAACGCTAATGTGAAAGTAGCCTAATACTGTATGGAGCATTCTCTCCGTACAGTATTGAAACAAAGTTTTATGAATGCCATAAAAATGAAACCCAAACAAATAATTGTTATAGTTTTGCAATACATGATATGGAACACTAGATGGTGCCACTGAAAAGTGCAACTTGTCTTGCAAAAAAAAAAAACAACCCCTCATATGTCAATGGAAAAGTAAAAAAAAAAAAAAGAAGTGCCTCTTCACCTGCTATATTGTGCATGGCTTGAATAATTATGTCATCCTCAGTAGGACACTATAGGGGTGTTTTGGTGGTGGAGGTAAAAGAGATAATAGATTACAAGCCCAAATTTGAATTTCTCGCCCATTTTCCTTGGGGGACACAGACCTTGGGTATAGCTCAGCTCCCTAGGAGGCGTGACACTAAGTAAAACTGTTAAGCCCCTCCTCCATCAGCTATACCCTCAGCCTGGAGATAGAGGCTACCAGTTTTAGCTTAGTGTCCAAGGAGGCAAGACACCCCTGCTACTGCAGGGCTGTTTTCTCCTTGTTGTTTTAATTTTTTCTCTAATATTTTATTTTTGTTTTTCCTAGGGATACCAGAGACGCATTGGACCTCTCTGCTCTCCCGGGGTTGAGCTGCGCCAGTGCCAACTTATTTGCACTGCTGCCTCCCCCACAGAAGCAATAGGAGGATCTGGGCAGCACTGGCTCCCCTACATCCCGCCAGCTAGGGGGTCGCCCGCACGCCAAGCCCCTCTTCCAGCTTCCTGCCACTGCGTGCCAGTGGCTGAAGGGGCGACCCTGCTGGAAGGAACTGAGGGTGAAGACAGGTAAGATGGCTTTTCCAGCCCATATCCTGTCCCTATTTGCACTGGGTTTGGGGGGGCACCCGTGGTCGTCATTTGAGCGCTCTGTAATCTCCCCATCTGCGGCTGCTTCCGCTCCCCAATAGCTGATTGTCCCCCCACGCTGTCTATAGGGCCCGGATTACTCTCCTGACGTGGACATCCCTCTCCCTCCCCGCCGCTCCGTGCCGTGATGGGGGGGGGCGGGGCTTAGGCCCGACATCGGCGGTTCGGGCTCGGCGGGGCGAGGGACATGGTGACGGAGGAAGGCTCGGTGAGGTCACCCACCTGCATATCGCCGCGCGCTTGGGCCTGCGGGCCTTATTCTACGGCAAAGGGGGAGTTTGTTTCTTCACGCTCCTGCATAAGCCTGAGAGTCTCGGCAGCAGGGGGCGCGCTCTTTTCGCGCGTGCGTCATTGGGGACGGAGTTACGTTCTCCTTCACAGGAGACATTCAAGCGTGTAGGGGGCGGAGCTTCTTCCCGCGCCTCTGCTGAGGTTTTTGCCGCGCTTCCTCACTCCGGTCTGGAAGCTGAGCCACGTGGGAGACTCCTGGTGCATTGATCGCTTTTCTGGGACGCATGCTCTCTGCTGTTGCTGCCTTCTGCAGCTGTTGATCTGGACTTCACTCCTGACGTTCTTCTGAGGCACTGGTAGGACAGTTAACCCTCTCCTAACCCTCCTGGTCATAGCTGCTGCAACCCCTTGTGGTCTCTGTATCAGGGTACGACCACTTTCAGCATGTCAGATCCCACGGGTGCCCCCAAACCCTGGTACCATGCCTGTACTGCCTGCAAGGAACTTTTTCTGCGTGGGCAATCTGAGCCGCATTGCCTTGCATGTCAGGCCCCGGTGCAGGGCCCGCTTCCCGCTGCGCCCCCCGTTGTCTCTGAACCCCCTGACTGAACTAGGTCTCTGTCTCAGGCGGTGGAGAGCCTTACGCACGTAGTGGGCCGTCTCGTGGATAGACCGCCTCTCCCGCAGGCTGCCGAAATCCCTGTCGCGCCCGCTGGGAATTCCGTTTCTGCCGCCCCCACTGATTCCCTGCCTCCCAGTGAATCTTCCAGGGCCCGGCATACTCAGAAACGTCCAAGGGTTGAGCGCACATCTTCTCCTGATGTTTCGCTCTCTCCGCCATGCGTGTGAGCTCAGTCAAGTCTATCCTCTCAAAGGGATACGCCTTCTGAGTGAGAACTGGCGGATTCGGACGTGGACATGGACTCAGAGCTTCCGTCAAAATTGTCATCCGCGGTGGGGCATCTTATCACTAGCATCCGCGATACCTTTCAGATACACGATGACCCCCCCAGCTCTGAGCAGGCCGGCGTGTCCTTTCTCCGGCCCAGACAGGCCTCCAAGGTTTTTCCCATACATGCCGATTTTTCTTCTGTGGTATCCAAGGCTTGGACTCGGCCTAACGTCCGCTTTATTACACTTAAAAAGCTGGACATTTGCTATCCCTTTCCAGCGGATTCTGTGACCACGTGGACATCCCCGCCCAAGGTTGATCCTCCCGTGGCTCGCCTGTCCAAGAGCACTGCTATTCCTGTACAGGACGGATCTTCCCTCCAGTCTGCTGAGGACCGTCGTACGGAATCCCTCTCTAAGGCCATATTCACTGCCTCTGGTTCGGCCCTTAGACCGGTCTTTGCCTCCGCCTGGGTTGGTAAAGCGGTCTCTGAATGGGGTTTGCAACTGGAGCAGGAGTTAGGGTCGGACGTCCCTGTTCAGGACCTCCGTTCCTTAGCCCAGCTAATTATCCAGGCCGGAAAATTTATCTGTGAGGCCTCCCTTGATGCGGGTGCCCTCATTGCCCGTTCCTCGGCCCTGGCAGTTTCTGTCAGGAGGGAACTCTGGCTGAAGGTTTGGGCGGGTTCCCGCTTGTTCGGGACCCGTCTGGACGAACTTATATCAGAGGCCACGGGTGGGAAGAGTACTCCCCTCCCCCAGTCCAGGCCAAAGGGCGCCCCCCGTGGTCGCGCTGGTTCGTCCCGGTTTCGGTCCTTTCGTAAGCCCACCGGGTCTAGACCCGCGGCCGGTTCTTCTTCCTCTGGCCCAGCCCAGGATAGACGCAAGAAGCAGTTTTTTCGGGCGCAACCTACCTGGCGCAAGGCCCAGCCTGCGCGGGCTTCCACAGGCCAGCAGCCCTCTGCCTGAAGGTGCGCCCCCACCCACCCGGGTGGGGGGCCGCCTTCTCCTGTTCAGGAACGTTTGGCGGGCCCACATCTCAGACGCATGGGCGCTCAAGATTGTATCTTGCGGGTACAAGATCGAATTTGCGTCCATTCCGCCAGACCGTTTCTTCCGGTCCCGTCCTCCGCGGGATCCCGTACGAGCGGCCGCCTTTCTCGCGGCCATTCGCTCGCTAATAGACAAGGGTGTCGTCGCCCCTGTGCCTCCGACGGAAAGGTTCAGGGGGTTCTATTCGAACCTCTTTGTGGTCCCCAAGAAGGAAGGCTCGGTGCGGCCGATCTTGGACCTAAAGCGCCTGAACCGGTTTCTCCGTCTGCAGAGATTCCGGATGGAGTCTCTCCGGTCCGCAGTGGCCTCCCTGGAAAAGGGGGATTTCATGGCCTCAATCGACGTTCAGGATGCATACCTCCACGTTCCGGTTGCTCCATGTCATCACCGCTTCCTGCGCTTCACGGTGGGGGACGATCACTTCCAATTCGTCGCCCTTCCCTTTGGTCTGGCAACGGCTCCTCGGGTGTTCACCAAGGTCCTGGCCCCTGTCTTGGCTCTTCTACGTTCAAGAAGTGTTTTTCTTCTTCCATACTTGGACGACATCTTGGTCAAGGCACCCTCCTTTTCTCAGGCATCCGGCAGTGTGGATCTCACTCTGGAGACCCTGACGCGTTTTGGTTGGATTATCAACCACCCCAAGTCTTCCCTTACCCCCTCCAGACGGCTGATCTTCCTGGGGATGCTCCTGGATAGGGAACTGGCGGAGGTCCGCCTTCCGTCGGACAAGCGTCTGGCCCTTCGCGGGTCGGTTCGCAGTCTTCTCCGTCATCACCGTCCTTCCCTCAGATCCAGCATGCGGTTGCTGGGAAAGATGGTTGCCTGTTTCGAAGCGGTGCCGTTCGCACAGTTCCGATCCCGCACCTTTCAGAGGGCGATTCTGTCGGCCTGGGACAAATCACAGAGGAGTCTGGACAGGACCTTCCTTCTGCCTCCCCTGGCTCGGGCTTCCCTCAGCTGGTGGTTGCATATCCCTCTGAGGGGGAGGTCCTTCCTTCCACTGAACTGGCTGGTGATTACCACCGATGCCAGCTTACGGGGGTGGGGGGGGGTTTTCCCTCCCCGATCCGTCCAGGGCGTTTGGTCTCTATCGGAGTCCAGACTTCCAATCAACATTCTGGAACTGAGGGCGGTTCTTTTGTCCCTCAGACACTGGACCCATCTACTGAGGGGCCACCCTGTTCGGATCCAATCGGACAATGCCACGGCTGTGGCGTACATAAACCATCAGGGAGGCACCCGCAGCGCTGCGGCGATGCAAGAGGTGTCCCTCATTCTCCTCTGGGCGGAGACGCACGTGCCAGCCTTGTCTGCAATTTACATCCCGGGGGTAGACAACTGGGCGGCGGATTTCCTCAGCCGGTCCACCATCGACCCGGGAGAATGGTCTCTGCACCCAGAGGTGTTCGAGGCCCTTTGTCTTCGCTGGGGTCGCCCCGACGTGGACCTCATGGCTTCCAAATTCAATCACAAGGTTCCCCTATACCTGGCCAGGGCACGGGACCCGCAGGCATACGGCGCCGACGCGCTCGTCCTTCCGTGGCGCGAATCCTCCCTTCTGTACGTCTTTCCTCCTCTCCCCCTCCTGCCACGGGTTCTTCGGAGGATCGCGGCAGAGGGCGTTCCCGCGATTCTAATCGCCCCGGATTGGCCCCGTCGGTCCTGGTACGCCGACCTAATGTTGCTGTTGGCAGACGCACCGTGGCCACTGCCCTCCAGGGAAGACCTTCTCTCTCAGGGTCCGATCTTCCACGAGCATTTAGGCTCGCTACGTTTGACGGCGTGGCTGTTGAGACCGCCGTCTTAACGCGACGGGGTTTCTCCGCGGACGTAGTCCGCACCATGATCCGTGCTCGTAAGCCCGTGTCCTCTAGAATCTACTATCGGGTTTGGAGGTCCTATCTGGGGTTTTGTGAGTCCCGGAGCGTCCCACCTCTCCGGTTTTCTCTTCCCACGATCCTGTCCTTCCTCCAGTCGGGTCTGGACCTGGGGCTGGGCCTCAGTTCTCTGAAGGGACAGATTTCGGCGCTGTCTATTCTTCTCCAGCGTCCCTTGGCCCCTCTAGGGCCGATTAAGACCTTTTTGCAAGGGGTGGCTCACTCTGTTCCGCCGTACCGCCCTCCGGTTCCTTCCTGGGACCTGAATGTGGTGCTCTCGGCGCTCCAATCTGCCCCCTTCGAGCCTTTGCGGGAGGTCTCCCTTCGCCTTCTGTCCTGCAAGGTCATCTTTCTTGTGGCCATCACGTCTCTCCGACGGGTGTCGGAGTTAGCGGCTCTTTCTTGCTCCGAACCTTTCCTGATCTTCCACCAGGATAAGGTTGTGCTTCGGCCTGTCCCGACCTTCCTGCCAAAGGTGGTCTCCGCCTTTCACATCAATGAGGACATCGTCCTTCCGTCGCTCTGTCCCTCTCCTTCCCACCCCAGAGAACGGGAACTGTACCGTCTGGATGTGGTCAGGGCGTTGAGGATTTACTTGGAGGTCACCGGATCCTTTCGGCGCACGGATTCCCTGTTTGTGGTTCCGGAGGGTTCGCGCAAGGGTTTGGCGGTCTCCAAGGTGGCCATTGCCCGTTTCATTAAACTGGCGGTGTCTGAGGCTTATCGGGCCAAGGGCAGGGCTCCGCCTTTCGGCGTCACTGCTCATTCCACCAGAGCAGTCGGAGCTTCCTGGGCGCAGAGGCATCGGGCCTCGGCTGAGCAGTTGTGCAAAGCAGCCACTTGGTCCTCTCTGCACACTTTCACCAGGTTCTATAGAGTGCATACGCATGCATCAGCGGATGCTGCTTTGGGCCGCCTGGTCTTGCAGGCTGCGGTTTCCTGATGCTCAGGTGGTGTTCCGCCTTGGGTTGTGGTCCCTCCCTTCTTGGACTGCTCTTGAACGTCCCAAGGTCTGTGTCCCCCAAGGAAAATGGGCGAGAAAAGGAGATTTTTGTATAACTTACCAGTTAAATCTCTTTCTCGCTCTTCCTTGGGGGACACAGCACCCACCCTTCTGTGTTTTGGTTTTAGGGTTATGGTCTGGCGCCCCGTTGGGTTGCTGGCTGTTGTTTACGTTGTTGGTTGTTATCCTCTCACTACTTGGACACGCAACTGGTAGCCTCTATCTCCAGGCTGAGGGTATAGCTGATGGAGGAGGGGCTTAACAGTTTTACTTAGTGTCACGCCTCCTAGGGAGCTGAGCTATACCCAAGGTCTGTGTCCCCCAAGGAAGAGCGAGAAAGAGATTTAACTGGTAAGTTATAAAAAAAATCTCCTTTTTTAGTTTTTTTAGAACATAGAAACCTCCACTACCAAGACATCGGGAGATTCTGGACGGAAAAAATGTCCTATTTGCAAAAAGACATTTACCTCTAAGTCCAAGAAATCTCTATGTGGAAAATGTACTCAGAAAATTGTATCTGAAGAGTCTCCCTCCCTCATTAAATCTATGCAAAGCATCATCAGAGAGAAAGTGAAAGCGGCGGTGGAGTCAAGGTTACCGCCCTCTTCCCCACAGGCGTACATCTCTCAAAAAACCCACAGCCCCCTTTTTGCAAATCTGATTTTGATGAAGGGGAAGTATTTTAGGGCAGCTCTGAATCCTCAGAAGATGGATATGGGAAACCATTATTTCTGCCAGAGGAATCAGAGTCTTCTAAAAACAATAAGACAAACAATGGATATAGAAAACCCTAAAGAAAGCTGGTCGGTTCAAGACCAGATGTTTCAGGGTCTGGTAGAGAAAAGGAGACGTGTTTTCCCTGTAAACGGCAGTATTAGGGATCTAATCTCTAGAGCAGGCACCCTCAAACTGCGGCCCTCCAGCTGTTGCAAAACTACAACTCCCAGCATGCCCGAACAGCCTACAGGAGGGCATTGTGGGAGTTGTAGTTTTACAACAGCTGGAGGGCTGCAGTTTGAGGATGCCTGCTCTAGAGAATGGAAAGACCCAGAGAGGAGAAACCCTGTTACAAACTCCTTTAGGAAAAAATACCCATTTGTGGACTCTAATGCGGCACTATGGAATAAAACTTCCAAAGTGGACGCTCCAGTAGCATGCATCTCTAAGAAAACCTCCCTCCCATTCAAGGATATGGGTTTGTTACACGACCCCATGGATAAGAATTGTGAGAGCATTCTCAAGAAGTCGTGGGAAACAAATACCGCAATGCGAAGGCCCAGTATTTCCTCCACCTGCATGGCTAGATTGTTGGCAGCCTGGCTGGACCAATTGGAAAATCATCTAGCAGCCGGAACACCTAGGGAAGAGATCTTAGCTTCCCTACCAACATTAAAACAAGCAACAAGCTTCCTTGCCGATGGCTCCACTGATTTAGTGAAGTTATCTGCCAGATCAGCTGTAATTTGTAATGCGGCAAGAATGACCGTCTGGCTTCGTTCCTGGTCAGGAGATACATCCTCAAAAAATCGTCTATGTTCTATACCCTGTAAAGGAGATCGTCTCTTTGGGTCGGTTCTGGACGACATCCTGGAGAAAGTGTCTGACAGAAAAAAAAGGATTCCCAACAGAGAATCGCTTTTTTCAACAAAGACGGTCCTTTTGAAATCAAAGAAACCGGCAAAAGGCAGATCAAAAGAAAAAAACTACTCAGAGAAATGTCAATCCTCTAAAGGTAGAGGAAAAGGGTTTCACTTTAACCCAGAAAACCCGACAAAATCCTCCCAATGATGCCAGAAGCCCCGTCTGAGCAAGATTGAAAAATTTGGTTTCGGAATGGAAAAGGATAGACACCTCCCCGTGGATTTTAAACTCCTTTCAGCAGGGATTCAGCCTAGAGTTAATTTCCCATGCGGGAAATCTTTATGTAATCAATCAGCCAATACCTCTCTTGGAAAAGCAACAGTCCTTGGAATCCGAGATACTACTTCTCCAGAAACAGGTTTTGATCCCGGTTCCAGAACATCAGGAAAAAGAAGGATTTTACTCTCCAGTGTTTTCAATCATGAAACCAGACGTGTCATTCAGACTCATAATAAACTTGAAGAAACTAAACAGGTACCTGACATACAAAAAATTCAAGATGGAGACCATCAATTAGACCGTAAATATCCTCCCTCAGGATTGTTATATGGTAACAATGGATCTACAGGATGCATATTACCATGTGCCAATACTCAAGAAGCATAAAAAAAAACTTAGAATTCCGGTCTACATAAGAAATTACCTTCATCATTTCCAATTCCAGGCCCTGCCCTTCGGGCTATCCTCGGCCCTATGGTTATTCTCCAAAATAATCTCGGAAGTAACAGGATATTTACATCTGCAGGGAATACTCATAATTCCCTATTTGGACAATTTTCTAGTAGCAGCCAGAACAGAAGACGAACTTCTGCTTCACCTAGATCCGGTAAAACAGACCTTCCTTTTCTTGCGGTGGGTGATAAACCACAAGAAATCAGACTTCATCCCTTCTCGCAGGAAGATATTTCTACGGGTCCTTCTAGATTAAAGTCTTCAGATGTGCTTTCTTCCGGAGGAGAAACAACAAATCATAGATCAACTGGTCCCTCAATTTTGCAGACTAAAAAAATCCACAATCAGGAACATCATGACCGTGTTAGGTCACCTAATGTCCTCTATAACCGCAGTCCGTTGGGCACAAAGCCATACAAGAATATTACAGTCCTTTCTTCTAAATTCTTGGGACGGTACTCAAACCTCCCTGGGAAAAAAAAAGTATGCCAAATTTGGTGAAGATCGGTCTAGTCGTTTGGTCGCGCATAAAGAATAGACGGACAGAAACTAATTTTTTATATATATATGAGATATTGTGCCTGTGATTACACCAGTAATATGTTTTAGGATTCTAAAAATAAAAAACACTATTGTGAATAAAGTAAGGATATAGCATTTTACTATGGGTTAAATCAGAAAGAAAACAATAACAGAAAAAAACATAAATCTCTACTGAGACTTGACGTTAGGATCTCTACATGCAACCCTGACCGCTTAACACCAAGCTATAGCCTTACCACATAGAGAACAATTGTTTATCTATACCTAGAAAGCGAATACATATTACTTGTTTCTTAAGAATGATATATTGTGCATGCGAATAAAGCAGTAATATGTATATTAGATTTCTAAACATAGAAATTTCACTTCTAATTATGGTAAGGTTATAGTACATATCATATACACTACCTACATGCTAGAACAGGCATCCTCAAACTGCGGCCCTCCAGCTGTTGTAAAACTACAACTCCCACAATGCCCTGCTGTAGGCTGATACCTGTAGGCTGTTCGGGAATGCTGGGAGTTGTAGTTTTGCAACAGCTGGAGGGCCGCAGTTTGAGGATGCCTGTGCTAGAACATAGCTCTGCCCTCACCATGCTGATGTCTAGCCCTGTCAAACAAGGGGAAGTGTGCAGGGCACAGAGGGTGTTACAAAAGCATTGTATTAAGGATTTAGCCCGTTCCCTGGTGCTCCAACCTGCTCTTTTGCACATTAATTAAAATAATTTCTCTGTAGCTGTTTAGCATACAGACAAAAGAAAGGTATAGTATTACTAAGCATGATTAGCCCTACCAGGCAGTGTGACTGGCTTAACAGGGTTGATCTTGTTGACAAAGCCTCTTTAAATGAGTCGGGCCACAGAGCTCCCACCCCTGCCTGGCTACGGTTCAGAAAAGTGGCGAGAATGTCAGAGAAGTCTAAAAACTAAATTTTTCCACTCACTTTCACATATTTGCTTAAATGTGTCCCTGGGGTCGTTCAATGCAATGTAACAGTAGGGTGATCTTATAATCATGACTTCCTCAGCACCTACATATATCAATTTCTACATCTCCCAATTCAAGCCCTGAACAGACATCAAGATAGAGCCTTAGACACCCTGTTAATACAGAAAGAAGAATAAGAAAGAAGCAATATGGATGTACAGGCAATGTTACTTATTCAAATGGACGAGGGCATGCGGTTGATATACTGTACATAATGGACAGAATTTAGGAAGCGACTAGTGAGCTGCAGAATGTTTGCATTATGGGGACCCAAACCTAACTGATAATGTAGCTTATCCAATCAGCAACTTATAAGCAGCTTGTGTATCTATAAAGAAAAAAGTGGCCACTGTTTCATCAAACTGAGTACTGGTGAGTATAAAAAACTAACATTCTCTGCTGAAGCCGTACCGAGAGACAAGATAGCCGTCAGCTCACATACACGCCGTCTACAGAAGAGGAGAGAAGAAGTGCGGCGAGACACACACATTGTACAGATAGAAGTATATGGAGAGGGGAGGGAGCTGCTAGAAAGAGAAAAAGGCATTTTAGGGTGGGTTCACATCTGCGTTCCGGATTCTGTTAAGGATTTCCGTTTTAAAATGGTTATAACGGAAAATAACAGAATCCATAAGACGGAAGGACGGAACCGTTATGCTGCCCATAGACTTGTATTATGACGGAATGCAAAACAGAAGTACTTAGAAGGCATTCCGTTTTGCTTTCCGTCTTAATAGTAGTCTATGGGGAAGTATAACGGATCCGTCTGGTTTCCGTTATGCAGAACGGAGAAAAAAGTCCTTTGTTTTTCGTCTTGCATAACGGGACCCAGACGGATCCGTTATGATTCCCCATAGACTTCTATTAAGATGGATTGAAACGGAATGCCTCTAAAGTATTCCGTTATAACCATTCTATAACGGAATCCAGAACGCAGATGTGAACCCACCCTTACTCTGATATGATGTATTTCAAACTTTCTTATATTCACCTGTACTATTGATTCATGCAAATTTTGTTGAAATGGTAGTGACCGTTTAAGTTCTGTGATCACGACAGAATGGGCACTGTTAAATTAAATGGGTTATCCCCCCCAAAAAATCTAAAATCTGTATTAATGCACACCATTACTGCAAAAAAAACACTGCTCTCCCCAGTGTAATTTTCACCCTTTTTTAGCTTCATTAGGGTTAATTCACACGACTGCGATCGGTCCAAGAAAACACAGGTCATGTCTCGTCCGTATCTTGTGGCTTCCCTTGCCCGAAATGACGGCATAATCGTTGTTTAAGATACAGTCAGTTTCTATCTGATGATGTGAGCACGGCACAATAGACCAGTGATCAGACTGCATCATAAATCACTATGCGCTCCGGGTGAAGGGATCCGTAGTCGGTCCAGGAGATGCAGCCGATACACGACCTGCGTTTCGCAGACCAGACCTGGTCGTCTGCTATTAAGCAGGTGGCCCACTCAGACTGCAGGAGAAGGTGGAGCGTCATTTCTGTCATAGGAGTAAGAGCTATCATAAAGAAAAATGTAAGGTACATAAAAACTAATAATATTTTTATTTCATGTATAATGCATAACATTTTTTTTAAAAGCCATATTCACTGCATAGTAATACTTTAAGTAGTCTGCAGTGTGAGAGGAGTGGCAAATGAGTAAGTAGGTAAAGATGACTGGCGACCGAGATGCCTTCCATTGTACCTTTGTTATGACAGACAATGATAGCTTTAGTGTTAGGGAATTTGGAACAGTGACATTTTTTATAGTAGCTGGAGGTATGTTTTAAAGTGGCTGCGTCACCAAAGAGAATTTGGGTCCTGGGTCTGGCTCCCGACAAAACCTGGCAAACAGCCGATTTTGCCATGAGATGCCATACAAAGCAAATGTAATATTTCACAGCAGTGATTCAGATGAAAGGCTGACTATGTAATATTTGGGGAGGTCCCAGTCTTCCAACGAGGCTCTCCAAAATGTGTGTCCTCAGCTGAAGTGTGAGGTCGAACACCCAGATGGCCATATTGTAGACATGTATTCTTGGATGGTAAAGGGTAGTGAGAGATGGTCTCTTTTGGACACTATAAGAAAAGTGAAGTAGCTAATGTAAAACCACGGCATCTATTTTTAACAGACACATTACCAAGTTTAGTTGAGCTTCTACATAGCAGTCGGGCATTTCCCTACTGATTGACTGTAGTTTACAAATAAACCACAAATGTATAAGGGGGAGTAAAGCTTTTGGCAGAAAATTGAGCCAACGTGGATTGCTGGGCAATTTATGCTCTGACCGGGGGCAGACTGGGAACTTAAAGTGGCCCTAAATAAAATAAATAAATAAAAGTGGCCCCATGTATTAGGCAGGTCCAAATTGACAGAAGGCAGGACAACAGAAGTAGGCGGGGCCAGAAATACTGTAGTGCAGGACAAAATACCGCCCCAGCGGAACCAAATACCACAGTGCAGCACAATATACCGCCCCAGCAGAACCAAATACCACAGTGCAGCACAACATACTGCCTCAGCAGAACCAAATACCACAGTGCAGCACAACATACTACCTCAGCAGAACCAAATACCACAGTGCAGCACAACATACTACCTCAGCAGAACCAAATACCACAGTGCAGCACAATATACTGCCGCCCGCCCCATAGTATGAAACTGTATGATCGTCCTGAGGACGGTGATACAGTTGAATTCAGGAGGGCACCTGCAGCCGTTGGCCAGGTACATAAGTACCTGATGCTCCCACCGGTAGGGCATTTTCCCTTTTCCAATAGGGCCACCCTGACGTATGCATGCGTCCGCGCTCATTACTGTTGGTGCTGACCGCAATGTGCCCCTCTCCAATATGGCCACTTTGATGTGTAGCTGCATCTGCGCATGCGCCAAGGACTATTGGTGACCACCTCCTGTTATGTCTATTGCCAGCGCCGCCTTCTCGTCCTCACGCAATACTCCGCTCTAGTGCGCAATTGCACCACTAAATGAACTGTTGTGAGTGACTGCGTAAATGACCAATGGCAAGACCAACACCATTTGGTATTCTCTGCCCATTAATTAGCGCAAACCGATAGCGCACCTCACATTAGCATTTATACACTGATCGCCATCATGGCGGATATGCCGGCTCCATACTCACAGCTTATGAGATATAGGTAAGAAGGCTTGCTTCCTCTGTTCACTTTATGTACTGAATCGTTACTATTGCTGTATATTGTTATGGTGAATCTCCACTATTATTGAACGCCAATTCAGTCCATCCTGTTCTTTATTTTATCGCTTATTGAAGCGCCCCATGTGAGCCCGTTTCTGGTAGAATGCATGCTTTTAATGGTCCATTCACACGTCAGTATTTTTAACTTTCCAGATAAATGTTCCTTTTTTTTCCAGATCCGTTTTTTAGTACAACCTTCCGTTTTTTTACTAAAGTGCTTCCGAATCTGTTCCGTGTTTCCGTTATTCAGTTTTTTTTTCCATCCATTTTCCTGTCAACGGATCCGCAAAATCGGATGGTTTTGTGCATGTCATACGCATTTATGCGGATCCACTGACTTGAATGGACAACGGACCCGAAAAACGGACAGAAAGTAGGACAAGCTTAATTTTTTTTTCAGGATCCTCATACTCGAAAATAGGAAAACGGAACAGATTCTGTGATTAGGACAGCACTATGATTGGTGTCTGCATTTTTGCAGAGGCAAATGAAATACATGGATCCGAAAAAACGTTCCGATTTAAATCGGAACGGAAACGGAGTGTTATAACGGACGTGTGAATGGACCCTAATACTATGCATGTTTTTCTACATGTTATGGCCTGGTCTGTTGCTTTCTCTCTTAGACTTGGCTTTTTTGAATGTTTTCTCTTTATGCTTATCAGATGTATGCTCACTAGCACCTCTATTGCATATCTAATGGATGTTTTACATTTTCACTTACATGTAGAAGGGCACAATATGTAAAGCCCGAAACGTTGCTTTCCAAAATTATGTAAAGTCCGGCTGAATAAAACACGAATTGCATTGAAAATGTCTTGTGGTGTGCTGTCTGAAACTCTGTCCAAGTACCTGATGCTTCCACGTTTATTAATGCTGAGAACATCAGATCTTTATATACCTGCTGACGGCCATGAAAAGGGATTAAGTGGCCCCCTGGGCATCGGCCCACCAGGAATTTTCACTGTAGGGTCTAAGGCCAATCCGCTCATGGCTCTGACTACTGCAGAAATGTGAATGCAGCTCTGGGCTCATTGAGACAAGCGATTCTCACATCTGTTTGCTGTCCGAGTGTAGAATGGACAGTACATGGACTGAAAACCTCACCTATTAAACAGAATGTCACCTACCTCTACTGTATTTAACCAAAACTTTCTTTGGTATGCTAACAAGCCTCAAAGTGCCCAGTGGGGATCAACAACTGTTCAAGGAGCCCAAGCCTGCCTCCTTTAAGTGCCCAAGTCCGCCTTTTCATTTGTTCCCAGAACTTCTCCTTGCGCTTTCCAATCTGTCCTTCCCCAGCAATGTCACTATCTTCTTTCAACTCCACCCATGATTTCCGAAATATGGATAACCCTGACAAAAGTATCGTTTTAAAGAAGGTAGACAGAGCTACACTGCATTGGTTAACTACAGTGGAAGCAGGAAACAGATTCCCTTTAATGGGCCATTTTACTGGTTTAATTTTCTCCATGGACCATTAATCTGGTCAGACAACTGGGTAGCATGCACAATTTTGTTCTAGTTTTCAATCTCAAGTCACTGGGTCTGGGGGGAAAAAAAAAAAAAAAGAAAAGCCAGAACATGGACACCATCCATCCACCAGCTGCCTTAATACAAGATAAAAAGTGCTTTCATTCTAAACACTTGTCTAGTTATACTTTCCAGAATGCCGAGAAATAATCCAAGCTGCCCCCCCGTAAAGATAAAAGGTAATAACTGCCCAAGGTTTTTTTAACAAATTGTAGAAATCCTTCATTTTCCTAGTGTCACCCCTAGAAATGATCACACACGTTCACTATAGTCTCTAGAACAGCAGCACATTTTATTCCATCCATTGTTCAGATCAGCTTTTTACAGCATCATTAGCTCCTAGACGCGGAGCATATCGCAGCACATTATTACAGCTGCCTGGCAGACTGGAGCAATATATATATATATATACATACACACACACACACACAGAAGGTTCTTGGGCAAAGTCCCGGCTATATTAATACTGACAGGCTCCCTATGAGTGCAGCAGGTCTGTGGAGCTGTCGGTAATAACTAGATAATGGCCGAGGTAAACTATACAGATTCACAGTACAAACTGTTTGTATACGGAGGTTTTAGGAGCAATGATTTGCTCTACATTAAAGAGGATCTGTCACTGAGTTACATGATGCAGTAATAATCCCATGACTCCTGCTGCTACTAAAACCAATGTATCTTCTCGTCTCCCCAACACAGCACTGCTCCACCACTGGCTGTGTCTGGACTGCAATACCAGAGGCAACTTTTTTCTAATCCTGGTCATCCCCTTTAAATAGTGTTTCCAGGTGGGACATTTTTTTTTTAAATAGGAAAAAAAAAAGCGTTACCTCACCAATCCCCTCCTGCCGTCCATTTCACTCCGGCTAGACACAGACAAAAAATTTGGAAAGTGGGTCCCCACTGAGGCCAGTGATTGACTGAGCAAATATTTTGAGCTACTTCCTGTGTGTTGGAACAGCGCTCCCTGGAAGAATGGAAAACCCCTTTAAAGGAGCTATGCTACGTTTTAAAAGTATTCCCTATACACAGGATAGGGGGTCAGACTGCTGTGACCTCCACCAATTCTAGGAATGGAGGCCAGATCCCCCATCTTGAAGCGTCAGGTCGGCATGCACCCTCTCGCTCCCTTCATTATCTATGGCAGGGATGCTCAACCTATGGCCCTCCAGCTGTTGCTAAACGACAACTCCCAGCATGCCCTAATAGCTGTAGGCTGTCCAGGCATGCTGAGAGTTGTAGTTTTGCTGGAGGGCCGCAGGTTGAGCATCCCTGATCTATGGGACTACCGAAAAGAGCAGAGCGCTGTACTCTGTTGTCTCCGGCAGTCCCACAGAATTAATGGCGCAAGCTTGACTTGCTGCTCCATCCGGGTGGGTGGAAAGAGTTCTTGGGATCAAAGGGGGAACCAGCAGACACCTACTGATCAGTTATTCCTTATACTAATATTTAACTAGATTGCACCAGAAGGTTCCCGAGTGACAGGTTCTCTTTAAAAACACCTTTCATACAATAAATCAGATTTAAAGAAAAAAGCTTTATCACAAACTTTAAAACCGCAGAGAAGAACCTAAGTGAGGTCTTGGTTCGGCCTTGCAGCAGAATAGCATGTCGCTAATGGAATAGTTCATGCTTTCCTCTAATGGGATCTGTTCCAGAGTCATAAATCTGTCTGTGAGTTATAGATAAATCTACTATCAGAACTGGTGGGGAGAGGAGAGAAAATGATGATTCTTAGCTAGGGGGACAAGTCTGACAGTATAAAAGTTCTTAACTAATAATCTGTGGTTAGTCGGGTGATAAACCAAAATATCACAAGTAGGACATAACTGACAACAGATCAAAACCAGAATAAAGATGGAAGGGGTGGTATCATATCAGACTTTGATGGCATATCACTAGGAGTCAGCTACGTGCAGGTCCCACCTCAGAGATCTGCAACTATCTCCAGAACAGGCCCCCGAAGTGAAGAAGACCTCACCGCGCATGCGCAACGTGCTCTCCATTAGTTTCTAATAGAATTCTCAATGTGGCTGAGTGAGCGAGCTCTGCTATTTTGGCAGATCCCATGGAAGTGAATGGAGAGTGCATTAAGCAAGTGCAGCCACCGCTCCATGAACTTCTATAAGACTGCTAGAGACAGCAGTCGGCAGTGCCATTGAAATTAAATGAGGGCGGCTTGTCTCCGCTCACTTGGGTCCTGTTCTGCACCTATCTGACAATATCTAAGATGAGACAACCCCTTTAAGAGAAGAGAACTGCCAATTTCAGTGGGACTGGGTCATCCCCTAATGTTTATGGAGGCGTCTTATCCCCAGACAGCAGATGTCTGGGAAAAGTAGGATAGAACGTGATGAATGACCACATTCTAAAATTTTTTGTTCTCTGGGGAGATAAGTGACTTCAAGGGGTGCCTGGCAGCGGCTTTCTCCCCATTCACAATACACGCAGCCTCAGCCAAGCGTGCATGTATAGGGTAGTCAGGGTCAGAAGAGATAGCTATTGACCGAACGAGTGTTCAGCCTACATCTATCTAAAGTGTATGGCCAGCTTTACCGTGCACATGTCCATAAAAAGTGTAATGACATGGTTTTGGAGAACATGGCATAAAATATTCCTAGCAGTTTGCTTAAATCCTACAGGACTAAATTTAGTATTGTGCTAAATATACAGAATATGCAAATCTGATCAAGACTACTTTGCCCAAGAACCATAGCTAAGGTTATTCAATGTCCTCCGGCCTGACTGGGTGCGGCAGCGGTATGATTGACTTCTTCTCTGTGTCTCTGGAAAGTGCCTTTCTCATGTCTGCAAAGAAAGCACAAGGTATTATGTTACCCTACAAGAATGACCGAAATCACACACTACAGATAAAGTAAACTTAACACATGATCCAGCCCAACCAGAAGACTTCTTACATTTATATCCCAAGCACCCGGTGCCCAGACAGTGGATAGGAGCCAGTAGTACAACGTCTTATTGCTGCTGTCTATTTTTATATATGGCAGAAAGTGATGGACCTTTTATAGGGTGCCCAGAAATTACTACTGCATCACAGACACTACACTGAGGGGTGGCTAATAAGTTCCTAATGTATTATTGTCCAGATACATAATTGTATATCTGGAATATGGAAGATAAATGATAAGATATAAAGTTCAAGGGCAGAACTAGATAAACCCTGTATTTTGTGGTGGCACTGATCTCCATGCAGAGACGATCCTCCCATCACAGCTAGAACAGTTCCTATAAGATTCGGAATATATTTACATTATTGCTAGAATATGTCGTCACTTCATGATCGGTGAGGGTACAACCTCTGGCATCCACAGCAATCCTAAGAATGAAGGGGATGCACCATCCTCCTTCACTCGTTTCCCCCCTGCATATTGGTCCCCATTGGAGTGGATAGGACCAGCTGCAGCTCCCTGCACAGCAGAGTGGAAGTGGCTGCAGTGCGCAGGTGAGTGCTCCAGCCTCTTCCTTGGCCCGTGTCTTCACATCTATCAGTCACAAGGCCTTTCCTCTTTGATTGACAGGGCCCAACGTGCCTGAATCTGTCAAAGTGCAGAAGGTGCGGCAGTTGCAGAGATAGAAGAGCCTCTAGGAGTAACAGAAACGCCCCCGTTGCTCTTAGAGGCTCATTTGCATATATTAAAACATTATTTTCTGAGCAATGCGGGCACGTATAAACCTGGGACCAACACAGATGCCCTCAGCTGACAAGCGCACATATAACAGGTCAGCCACTGTCATAGGTACAAATCTGCAGACAGAAAACCCCTTTAAATTCTTCAGGATAACCAGCTGGAAGGCTAATGTTTGTCTGTGGGAATTATAAAATATGACTTACATGTCTAATGCCACAAATTGTAAGTGGAGTTTTACATCAAGTAGTGACCGTAGGGGAGATAACCTGAAGATATCAGCAATTCCATTAAAGGGGTTGTCCGGGTTCAGAGCTGAACCCGGACATATTCCCTTCTTCACCCAGATAGCCCCTCTGAGATGAGCATTGGAGCAAGAAATTCATTCACGCTTCGTTCACTGTTAAAAGGTGAATTGTGTTATGGATTCCGTTACCACAGACGATAACGCAATTCTATGACGGAATGCATAACGGAATGCCTTTAGAGCAGTGATGGCTAACCTTGGCACTCCAGCTGTGGTGAAACTACGACTCCCAGCATGCTCCATTTATTTCTACAGAGTTCTGAGAGCAGCCAAGCAAGGGGGGCATCTTGGGAGTTGTAGTATTACCACAGCTGGAGTGCCAAGGTTAGCCATCACTGCTTTGGAGGCATTCCGTCATAATAGAAGTCTATGGCCTGCATAACGGCTCCGTCCCGTTTCCGTTATGCAGCCCATAGACTTCTATTATGACAGAATGAATAATGGAATGCCTCTAAAGGCATTCCGTTATAGAATTGCGTTATGGTCCATGGTAACGGAATCCATAACGCATTTCACCTTTTATCCAGTAAACGAATCGCAAACGAATTTCATAACCGGAAATTCGCTCATCTCTAGCTCCGATGCTCTCCCTTGCACTGCGCTGTATCCCGCAGGGCAAGGCCATTTTTGTTGATATTTTTACACTGCTAGGCGGAGGCTTCCACCTAGCAGTGTTGCTGGGAATGTCACCGGCACTAATGGGCGGACTCTAGCCATTTTATAGGCTAGGGCAGAACTAAAACCCACCCCTTAGTGCTGGTGACATCACCGGGAACACTGCTAGGCGAAAGCCTCCGCCTAGCTTATCCTATGGAGAGTCCGGTACGTCACTGGATCTCCATAAAAAGCCCTTGTCCTGGGCGGTTCAGCGCAGGGCAAGGGAGGGCACCGGAGCATGAATGTATGCTGCGATGCTCATCTCACTGCCTGGGTGAAGAAGGGGATATGTCCGGGTTCAGCTATGAACCTGGACAACCCCTTTAAAGTGTACCTCCATCAATATTCTCTAACCCAATCTGACATTGAGCATGGGGAGGGACAGCTGCTGAAACAACCATTTGATGCCTGGTTAGTATCACGCATAGGTCCTATTCTAATTATATGAACCCCTGCCCAATACTTTCTGGGCATCATATGGTTACCTGAGCAACTGTACTGAGTGCAGCTGCATCTGTCCGCGATCAATGTCCGATCGGTTGGGAGAGTACACTTGGGGTACACTGTAAGCAACATGACGTCCACACCCCCAACCTGAAGTAGCTGCTTACAGGGAACATCAGTTTGTATTCAACACTTACCATAGGCGTCCTCATCCGGCTCCCCATTGCTGGCTGAATAATACTCGATCACGGTCCTGTACACACTGTAACCCAGCTGTCTGTACATGTTAACTGCAACCTGATTGGACACTCTGACGAAAAGATCCACAAAGAACCCTCCTTTCCTGAATACGAGGAAGCAGGTATTAGTACATAGTATAAAAGCCAGTATGTGCTGTACACAGAAGAGTCGTCACCTTTCAGATATTTCTTCCAGGAGCTCCATGAGTTTAGCAGCTAAACCAAGACGCCGGAATTCAGGAGCCACAGAAAGTGCTGTGACGTGGCCATGCCACTCCTCTCTGGCCACAGATCCTTCAGCTTTCCCCATTACTGCAGCAAAATGAATATGATTACTTTCAGAGAATAATGTGGTCTTCAAACAGCTCATGGGACACACTACAGACTAAGGGCTCATGCACACAACCATATCTTAGGTCCACATCCGATCCACATTTTTTGTGGATCGGGTGCCGACCTATTCATTTCAATGGGGCAGCAAAAGATGTGGAATGCTATCCCCATCCGTATGTCCATTCCGCTGCCATGCAAACAATTTAGAACATGTCCTACAGGACATTTCTACAGTAGCTTAAAAAAATTGGTGGCATGTACACGGCCAGGATCTGCGATTTGTGTCTCGTGTTCATGTCACACAGACGGGACGTTATCACTGGTCTGGCGGGGACAGAAGCAGTGGTGCTGGAACAGGGGGACTTTCTAAAAGGTGAGGTTTTTTTATTTTATTTTGCACAACACTCTTGCGTGTTAATTTTTCATATAGGTTGGACAGCCTCTTAAAACCTCCTCACATAAACAGTATTTCAAAACTGTCACGTCCTAGGAAGCGGCCAATTAGTTTCATAGGAGTATTGAAAGGCCAAACCTTTGGTCTACCTTAATATCTTGATCAGAATAGAGAATGGGGTTTATTTCAAGAATCAAATTACTTTATTCTATCCTAGAGCTAAAATCAGGGCTAATGGCCTCCTCTCCGATATATTTCCCCTTCACAGAAGTACATGAGAGGGATGCCCGTCTTCCCGTTTGTATTCACTATAGCAACACAGCCACTTGAAGCAACATTAAGAAGATCTGCATTGTGACATTTGCTCTTGTCGAAGCCAAACGGCTACCCTGGACCGACCACACTGACATACAGTGCCTTGCAAAAGTATTGACTTTTTTCGTGTTTTGTTACATTACAGCCTTAAGTTCAATGTTTTGTTAATCAGAATTTTATGTGATGATCAGAACACAATAGTCTACGTTGGTAAAGTGAAATGGGAAAAATATATAAATAAAACTATTGTTTAGAAATAAAAAACAGAAAATTGCCATATGCGTATATATTCACCCCCTTTGTTAGGAAGCCCATAAAAAGCTCTGGTGCAACCAATTTCCTTTAGGCTGGGTTCACACTTGAGCGTTGCGCAAACGCGCGTTTTACGCGCGTTTTTGACGCGCATTTTTATGCGCGTTTTTGTAATAGTAAACGTGCGTTTGACGCGCGTTTGTGTGATTCACTACAGTGTCCTATGGCCACAAACGCCCCAAAAGTCGCTCATGTACTTTTTGGAGCGTCGGGCGTTTTACAGCGCGATCGTACGCGCTGTAAAACGCCCAAGTGTGAACCATTCCCATAGGGAATCATTGGTTTCTCCTTGTTGAGCGTTTTACAGCGCGTAGGAACGCGCTGTAAAACGCTCAGGTGTGAACCCAGCCTTAGAAGTCACATAATTAGTGAAATGATGTCCACCTGTGTGCAATCTAAGTGTCACATGATCTGTCATTACATATACACACCTTTTTTTGAAAACCCCATGAAGACCAAGGAACTCTCCAAACAAGTAAGGGACAATGTTGTTGAGAAGTACAAGTCAGGGTTAGGTTAAAAAAAAATATCCAAATCTTTGATGATCCCCAGGAGAGGCAGCACAGAGACCTAAGGTAACCCTGGAGGAGCTGCACCAAAGCGGCCGGTCGCACATGTGTGTGGCCGCTCCATTCATTTCTATGGGAGTTCCAGAGACATACTTACTGTAACCCATAAGTTCTCCACCAGGCGCCTCGGCAACAATGAAGTATTCGGGCCAGTGTGCCAGGTACTGTAAGTAAAAAGGGATCCCATACTACCGCTTCTGTTAAGGAGATATGAACCAATAAGAGTAGGTGACATTATTGTCATCACTGGGACAATGTCCCTTCATATGAAGAATTTGGGTGGGTTGAAAAAAATATTCAAAAAGGATACAGTTTCTGTGAGAGGATCCAAATTTCTGGAAAAGAAGAGTCCACATATTATAAAGTGCTTGACAGGGCCGCACACAATACCGCAATCTCATCTGAGCAGATTTAGCTCATTTGCAGACATGTTTTTACCCTATTTACGCCTTTCAGTTTGGCCATTATTGGTTGAAGTACAGGGAAGGGGTGAGACACAGCCTGAGCTTCTGATGATACGGAACATATTAGCGTTGGGAGTCTAATTTTTTTTGCACAAAACGAACAGCAATCGACAACACATAAAACATATGGATCAGAAGTCGCCCTGCGTGCGGCAGGACATCCTCCCATTACTGTCATGTGTACACAGGGCCGACAGCCCATCATTATTCATGGCGGTTATCTACTGGAAGAATTAAAAAGATAAATCATGTGGAAAAATAATACAATTCACCCGATATTATCTGTTAGCGAAGAATCGGGAGCTACACTAGGTTGTGCACAACACACTAATGGGGCCCATCTCAGAGACTGATGGCATATCACAGGGTGGGGGCAGAAACCACACCTATCTCCAAAGTGAAGGAGGACAAACAGCGCAAGCGCGGCCACCTCTCCTTTCACCGCTATGGGAGTTCTGAATATAGTTTAGCGCACTCGGCTATTCTCAGCAGTTCCATAGTGGTGAATGGAGAGGTGGCCGCGCTTGCGCTGTGTGCTCTCCTTCACTTTGGAGATAGGTGTGGGTTCTACCTCTGGGACCTGCCCCTATCTCTGAGAAGGGAATACCCCTTTAAGAATTAACCAGTTGTAGTGTCTGGTTTGTAAGACCACAGCTGAACATCAGCGTCATCTCCAAAAAACGCATCCGGTGGATGCCGAACTATAAATCGCTTGTTCTTCACTACAACTGATGTCCTCAACCATCCTCCGATACGGGGACAGAGTTATCACTGGGTCTAAAAGAAAGGGTCTTTGTTGCCACTAGTAACCAATCACAGCTTCTTTTTCCAGAGTTAAAGGGGTTGTCCAGGATTGCCTTTTTGAAGTGAAACATACTTACCTGCTGCCCTCTGCTCAGTTCCAGCCCCTTCTGTCCTCCGAGGTCCTCACATGTAAACTTCCGGTACAGATGGGGGTGATGTGCGCTGCAGCAGTTAATGATTGGCCTCAGCGGTGACAGGTCCCCAAGCAGCACATGACGACTGCAGAGAACAGTCACTGGCTTTAACGGGCCGGCGCATGTGACTACCCAATTCATGCCAGGACCGAAGTGCAGTAAAGACAGCCAGGGACCGAGTTGGCAGCAGGTAAGTACGCTTCCCTTCACAAGTCTGGCAGAGAGGGGTGGTATATTTTTTTATAAATGCAATTATGGACAAACCCTTTAAGGAATGAAAGCTTAGCTCTGATTGCTTGCTACGGGTAGCAGCCAGCTTTGATACACAAGATCCATTTGACCCGTCATCACTGAGCCCCATACATCTCATCAACCTCCATAAACCAATAGTCCCCTGTGAAATAAAAGGCCACACCCCAAACAGCTGCCTGTAGAGTGTGCAGGAGACGGCGGTGTACACGCGGTCAGTGCACCTCAGGTAGACAAACCGGCTGCCATCCAAAATGGAGAGGCCATGGTGAGACACCCCTTTAAATCCTGCCCTACAGACTCTTCTGTATATGTACTCAGCCTGGACTTGTAATAGACTTTCCCTCCCAGACACCAGTCCTACAGGCCTATGGAAACTTGCACTTAGAGTCATATAAGGAGCCCAGAGAAAAGACACCCCTAAATATCAGGTGCACTCCCGCCCCTTGTCTCACATGTTGTTGAACCGAAAGAGGTCATCACAGGTGAAGGCTCTGAGCGAGGTCATCCTCCCTCTGGACCAGCAGCTAGCCGGGCAGCACTGGCGGAAGTCGGGCAAACGCGGAACGAAAGCGTGCTCGGAAGTGACGTCAGAGCACTGGCAATACACTCGGCTGCCATGCAGGATACTGGTTGGGTGGACTATGGGTCGTCTTGGCGACGTGAGGGGCGTGCATCAGTAGTTGGGCGGGGCTTAATGAGTTATGACCAATCGGTAGCAGCTGGCTGACTATTCTTATCACCAGCCTGCAGTTGTCACTTGTCAGTGCAGCTGCCAGCACGTTCCCATTTATAGTCACTGTCTATATGTCCTAGAGGGAGCTGATAGTCGTACAGCTGTGACAAGTGGCATTCCACAAATGTCTGCCGCCTTCCTGAAGGCTTTTGACTGTAGGAGTTAGGGAACTATCTAAAAGAAAATCTGCCTTTGTTGCCCTTAGCGACCAATCACAGCACAGCTTTCATTTCTTGTAGTGCTTTTGAAAAATGAAATCTTTGCTATGATTGGTTGCTATGGGCAACAGCAACCAATCAGATTCCACATTTCATTTTCCAAAGAAGCTGCGAAAAATCAAAGGGGAAATCCGATTGGTTGCTATGGGCAGCTAAGCCGGTTTTACTTTACACCAGTTTGATAAATCTCCCCCTAAGAGTTTTTGCTTTTAAGATTCTGTCCGAAATTTGCCCTCAGGCTGGGTTCAGACCTGAGCGTTTTACAGCGCGTTCCTACGCGCTGTAAAACGCTCAACAGGCAAGAACCAATGATTCCCTATGGGAATGGTTCTCACCTGAGAGTTTTACAGCGCGTACGATCACGCTGTAAAACGCCCAACGCCCCAAGAAGTACAGGAGCTTCTTTGGGGCGACTTGTCGCGCGTTCCCGTACATAGACTTCAGCGGGAACGCGTGACAATGGGCGTTCGCTTGTCTCTGTATGCGCGATTGCAAACGCCCGTACAATCGCACATACAGAGTGTACGTTCAAGTACGCTCAGGTCTGAACCCAGCGTAAATGTACAGGAAACACTAAGGCCTCTTTCACACGGGCAAGTTTTCTGCACGGGTGCAATGTGTGAAGTGAACGCATAGCACCCGCACTGAATCCAGACCTATTGATTTCTATGGGGCTGTGCACATGAGCGGTGATTTTCACGCATTACTTGTGCGTTGCCTGAAAATCGCAGCATGCTCTATTTTGTTCGTTTTCCATGCAACGCAGGCCCCACAGAAGTGAATGGGGCAGCGTGAAAATCTCAAGTATCCGCAAGCAAGTGCGGATGCGGTGCGATTTTCACGCACGGTTGCTAGGTGACGATCGGGATGGAGACCCGATCATTATTATTTTCCCTTATAACATGGTTATAAGGGAAAATAATAGCATTCTTAATACAGAATGCATAGTACAATAGGGCTGGAGGGGTTAAAAAAATAAATAAATATAATATATATATATATATATAATTTAACTCACCTCATCCACTTGTCTGCGCAGCCCGGCTCGTCTTCTTTCTTCTTCTTTGATGGCCTGGGGGGAAAAGGACCTTTGATGACGTCACGGCGCTCATCACATGATCCATCACCATGGTGATGGACCATGTGATGGATCATTTGATGACGTCACTGCGCTCATCACAGGTCCTTTTGCCAGGTCGTGAAGAAAGAAGAGGAGATCCGCTACACGACCAAGTGGATGAGGTGAGTTAAATTTGTTTATTATTTTTACCCCAACATGTTTACAAGGGAAAATAATAGCATTCTTAATGCAGAATGCATAGTACAATGTCTATTGAGGGGTTAAAAATAATAAACAAATTCAGGTGTTCACAGGCGATAGTGGGATTTAAATATGGTCCTGTTCACAATAAGGTGGCCATGTATGCTGATGACACCTTGTTGTTTCTGGGAGACACGTCGACATCCCTGGCCGAGACTATGTCACTGCTTGGTCGCTTTGGAGGGTTATCAGGCCTGACTATAAATTGGCACAAATCGGCTCTTATGTTCTTAGATGGACAGGTATCCTCGTCAGTAGCTACATTAAACAATATCCCCTGTGTTAAAACTATTAAATATGTAGGGATTAACATATCACCCACACTGACGGACTTTGAGGAGCTAAATCTGTCTCCGGTGCTGACAAAGTTCAGGATTCGCTCCAAGACTTGGTGCAAACAGTTTTTATCAGTGATAGGTAGGGTTAATCTGATCAAGATGGTTATGATGCCCCAATTATTGTATATACTACACAATGCCCCGACATGGATACCACTTGATAGATTTCGGAAAATCAATTCTATATTTAGGGACCTGATATGGAAAAAAGGCCAATCTAGAATTAAATTGGAGACCTTGCAGTATTCAAAAGAGGCAGGGGGTCTGGCGGTGCCTAATTACATGATTTTCCTATTCTATGACGTAAAGTCATGATTTTATTAAAGACACGGAGGCGAGTATTGCATTAACTCTCTTTACTGTCCACCATAGCAGCAAAGAATGAACAGTACAATCATGAAGAAAAAACCATAGCAACCGGTCCCACCCCCACATTCCAGTATATAAGGGCGCAACCCTCTGGAATCCTCCTCTTTCTTTGCTCGACTGCAACACCACGAAGCTCACTGAAACTGGAACTCCGACCTGGATCCGGACCGAAGACACGACTCTTGAAAAACCTTCTCAACGAGATAAAACTGCCACGACCAGTGACGCCAATCAACTCGAACAGGAACAAGGATGAACACCTCCCAGCGTACGCTCGTCTCAACCTAAGAACGGAAACAAATGGGATAAAAAGCAACTAGATGCTAGAAAAAATGTAGTCAAGAGACATAGTCACCAAACACATTACACATGTCATACACAATACCATGCAATACAATAGTAATCCAGACATCTCAAACCCGGGGTGGGAAAAAAGGGAGGGCAATACTCGCCTCCGTGTCTTTAATAAAATCATGACTTTACGTCATAGAATAGGAAAATCATGTAATTTTATAACAAGACACGGAGGCTCATATTGCAAGTTTAAAGTTGAGAAATCACAGTCTCAAAAACGTGCGCCTGAGGGCGGAAATAAAACTCCCGAAATGTGGAGACTCTAGACCAGTCTGCCAGTCTCATGACATCCTCAAGGCGGGCGCCTGCCACCGTCATAGATGTAGCCGATGCACCGCGAACCGAATGAGCCGTAAAAATACTCGTGTCAATCCCAGCCAGACCCAGAATCCACTTCACCCAGCGCGAGAGGGTAACACTGGTGACCGGGGCATGAGGCCTGCGAAACGACACAAACAAATGGGGAAACTCAGGAGAACGTAACGCAGAAGTGCGAGACTCATATTCCCGCAAGCAGGCCACAGGGCAAAGCTGAGGCGAGTGCGGAAAATAAGGATATCTCACCGAGCGGATATTAGTCTTCATCCGTCTAGAGATATTAAAGTGTACGCCCTCTGGAGCAAACAAACGAGCGTCCACATCTAAAGCTCGCACGTCCGAAACTCTCTTACAAGAGATCAAACAAAACAATGTGGCCAGTTTAGCGGACAGCTGGCGGAGGGACAACTGGGAATTAGACGACCACCCGGAAAGAAAATTTAAAACCACACACACATCCCAGGTAGCCGAGAATCTAGGCCTGTGGGGGACGGGAAAGACGAGAACCGCGTAACAACCGACACACGAGGGGGTGTTGACCCGCTGGGCAACCCTCAAAACCCTTGTGTTGAGAAGATATAGCCGACCTGTACAAGTTGATAGTACGATAGGCCTTACCGGCATCGTAGAGCGAGGATAAAAAGGATAGAATTGAGCTCACAGGCGCTCGAACGGGATCCACATTGCGTGCTCTGCTCCAACTCGCCCAAGAGTCCCAAGCGGCTCTATAAGCACGTCGGGTTCCCGGGGCCCACGCGCTCTCCAATAGGAAAGCAGTTGTTCCTGAAACCTCTGACATTTCACCGGAGACCCTGAGACCCTGCATGCGAGAAGCCGAAGGGTACCCAACTGCAAGAGAGGATGAGGGTCCCCCGCCGGGTCCAGAAGGAGAGACGGAACATCTGGAAGGAGAAGAGGAAAATCGATCAACAGGTCCAGCAGTAGGGGGAACCAAGACTGAGACCTCCACAGAGGAAGTACCAGGATCACCTCCGCAGACTGACGCCGTACCTGAAGCAGCACCCGTGGAATGAGGGCAAACGGAGGGAAGGCATACATTAGAGCCCCCTCCCAAGACTGCAGGAACGCGTCCACTGCCTCTGCGAGAGGGTCCGGCCGCCAACTGAAGAACTTGGGAACCTGAGCGTTCAACCTGGAGGCAAACAGGTCTACACATGGAAGACCCCAACGAGATGACAAAGCCTGGAACACCGTTCCATCCAACTTCCAATCGCTGGAATCCCTAATGTAACGCGAACTCCAGTCCGCCAACACGTTGTGGAGACCCGGAAGATGCTCCGCCACCACCATAATGCCTCTGGAGAGGCAAAACTCCCAGAAATCCTTCGCCAGGTAAGTTAATACTGATGAACGCGTCCCGCCCATACCGTTGACATATCGAACCGCGGAGACGTTGTCCATCCGCAGTCTGATACAAGTAGTGACAACGCCGTTGGCGAAACTGCGAATTGCTAGTGAACCCGCTAACAATTCCAGGCCATTGATATGGAGGCGGGACTCCTCTGGAGACCAAGGACCCCCTGTGGACACTCCATTGCAGTGTGCCCCCCAACCGTGTAGGCTGGCGTCTGATTCTATGATCAGGTCGGGCTGAGGCCCAAAGATCGCCTTGCCGTTCCAGATCGAGAGATTCTGGATCCACCACTGCAATTCGTCCTTCGTTTCCCTGTCTAAGGAAATGGTGTCGGCATAGGAGGCACCCGAGTGAAGGTGGGCGATCTTGAGCCGTTGAAGGGCCCGATAATGTAAGGGGGCCGGGAACACCGCTTGAATGGAGGAGGCTAGAAGGCCAATCAACCGAGCCAGATGGCGAAGGGACAAAAATGGACGAAGCAAGGCATGGCGAAGCTCCTTGCGGATGCTGCGCACTTTGGTGAGGGGCAAGCTGAGCGTAAGGGCAACCGAATCTACACTGAACCCCAGGAACTCCATTGAAGTGGAGGGAATCAGGCAGGACTTCTCCTGATTGACAATGAATCCTAGATCTGACAGAAGGGTGACAGCCATGGAGAGGTGTCTGCGAAGCATAGAGCGACATTGGGCCATTATGAGAATGTCGTCTAAATAGACTATCATGCGGACTCCTCTGCTGCAGAGCCAGGCCACCACCGGTCTCATCACCTTGGTGAAACACCACGGGGCGGAGGAGAGGCCGAAAGGTAGGCAAGTAAATCGCCACATCTCGTCTCCCCACTTGAAGCGGAGCAGATCCCTGGAAACCGGAGATATCGGGACAGTCAGGTACGCGTCCTTGAGGTCTAATTTGACCATCAAGTCGCCGGGCAACAGCATGTCCCGTAACAGATGGATGCCCTCCATCTTGAAGTGACGATACCTCACGATAGAGTTTAGTGGTCTCAAATTGATGACGGGGCGCATCTGACCCCCTTTCTTTTGCACCAGGAAGACGTTGCTGACAACGCCTCCGGAGAGTGCCGGCGTGCGCTCTATCGCCCCCTTGTGGGACAATACCATCAGCTCTGTATGGAGCTGACGAAAGGCCGGTCTGGATAGACGAAACGGGTGGGTGGGAGGCAGGCGTGACGGAACATCTGTTAGTTCTATCACAAAGCCCCTGACGGTATCCAGGACCCAGGGGTCTGAGGTAGATCTTTAACCAAGCTTGGAAAAAGAAACGGAGTCTGCCCCCAACAACATTTGTCAAAGAAGGCAACAGAGGTAGAAGATCGGGACTTACCCACTGGTCGTCTGGAATTGTGAGTTCCACGGAATCCTCTAGATCGTCCCGGGAAGCCTCTGGACGGGAAAAATGACGGCTGGTACCGCTGATCCTGAATGGAGGACCGGTTATTATAGGAGCCTCTTCCCGCGCCACGGGAGTGGAAATTGGAGCGGCCGGCCAGACGGCCCCTGGAGCTGCCGGCCCGTCCAGAAAAACGATGGGTAAAGACTTTCCGCATGGAAGTTTGGGCTTTGTCTAACGCCGTAAACGCGCCGACATACTTCCCTAATTCCTTAATAAAGGATTCTCCGAATAATAGGCCCTGAGCCTCTTTGCCCGCTTCAGAGAGGGCCAGATTGGAAAGCTTAGGCTCTATTTTCATCAATATGGCCTTGCGTCTCTCTATGGCCAGGGAAGTGTTGACATTTCCCGTCAAACAAATCGCCCTCTGGATCCAGCCACCTAACTCCACTGGATCTACCTGCCTGCCTTCGGCTTTGGCGGACTCCGCCATATCAAAGATCCTTGTAAGAGGGCCAGTAAGGTCCTGGAGTTTATCTTGGACGGCCCTAAGGGCAGAATCCAATCCCTTTTTTGGGTTAAACCCTGTCTTGGCGAGAAACTGGACCATTTTGGGGTCCACTGTGGGCGTCTCGCACACCTTATGTGGGATTAAAGGTCGCGGGCATTCCGCACGTAATTTATTACGAGACTCCTTGGTTAAAGGAGCACGTATCTTGGACTCCAAATACTGTGCCACGTGAGTAGCAGGGAGCCATTCAGCGGAACGGGGATGATGGAGCTCCTCGGGGTTAAAGAGAGGTTCTCCCAAATTATCCATCAGTAGGTCCCCCTGAACAGTCTGCTCCTCTAATGGAGTAGCTGAAGCCGATAAAGCCCCTAAAGGCGACTGGACTACCCTGACATCGGCCAAATCTCCGTTTGAGTCATATGCCGACTCGTCAAATGCCTCCTCAAGGGATTCCCTTTCGGAATCAGACTCTGGCTCAGGCAGGGTCCTGGCCGACTTCCACGCACGAGGATGTTCTGCCTGGCGTGGACAGGCTCTTTTCTGCGGGACAACCGCGTTACCTTGGGATGGAGTTAAACCATCATTCTGAGGTAAAAAAAATTGAAAATTGTGGGGGCGTTGGAGGTCTAGAACTGAAAAAAATAGGCGAAGTCCATTGAGTGCTGAAGTGGGAGTTGGGGGGGTGGGGTGGGGGGGGGTTGGGTAAGAAGGGTATGTTGCGGTTACACTGTCATTGTATGGTTGCCTGCTGTATCATAATCATCAGTGGTATTAATTTATATGTCAAAATATGGGACATGATACGCTTATATTTATAACAATGTTACATCGTTGTATTTTATTACAATAAAAATGATCTGATTTAAAAAAAATAATAATAAACAAATTCACTCACCCCATCCACTTGGTCGCGTAGCGGATCTCCTCTTCTTTTTACTTTCTTCAGGACCTGGCTAAATGACCTTTGATGACGTCACTGCGCTCATCACATGATCCATCACCATGGTGATGGACCATGTGATGAGCGCAGTGATGTCACCACAGGTCCTTTTCATCAAAAAAGAAAGAAGACATGCCAGGCTGAGCGTTCAAGTGGATTATGGTGAGTTTATTAATTGTTTTTTATTTTAACCCCTCCATCACTGTTGTACTATGCATTCTGTATTAAGAATGCTATTATTTTCCCTTATAACCATGTTATAAGGGAAAATAATAAAGATCGGGTCCCCATCCCGATCGTCTCCTAGCAAACGTGCGTGAAAATCGCACCGCATCCGCACTTGCTTGCGGATGCGTGCGATTTTCCCGCAGCCCCATTCACTTCTATGGGGCCTGCGTTGCAATATAGAGCTTGATGCGATTTTCACGCAACGCACAAGTGATGCGTGAAAATCACCGCTCATGTGCACAGCCCCATTGAAGTGAATAGGTCTGGATTCAGTGTGTGTGCAATGCGTTCACCTCACGCATCGCACCCGCACGGAATTCTCGCCTTTGTGAAAGGGGCCTAACAGATACACAGATATGGAGGCACATAAAGTGGTGATATATGAATAAATGCTTCCCGATATTACCACGCCAGTGACTGGTTGGACTCAGTGCAAACAAACCACCCATCAGCGAGATAGAGTTCATCTGGCCAAAGGAATTAAAAGACTAATAATGTACTTTATTAATGTATATCTATAGTATACTATAGAATTATAAAAACTGGAAATTAAAAAAATGAATGACAAACCTGGAGTACACATACAATAGGTGGTAACTACAGGAAGTGCAGAATTATTAGGCAAATGAGTATTTTGACCACATCATCCTCTTTATGCATGTTGTCTTACTCCAAGCTGTATAGGCTCGAAAGCCTACTACCAATTAAGCATATTAGGTGATGTGCATCTCTGTAATGAGAAGGGGTGTGGTCTAATGACATCAACACCCTATATCAGGTGTGCATAATTATTAGGCAACTTCCTTTCCTTTGGCAAAATGGGTCAAAAGAAGGACTTGACAGGCTCAGAAAAGTCAAAAATAGTGAGATATCTTGCAGAGGGATGCAGCACTCTTAAAATTGCAAAGCTTCTGAAGCGTGATCATCGAACAATCAAGCGTTTCATTCAAAATAGTCAACAGGGTCGCAAGAAGCGTGTGGAAAAACCAAGGCGCAAAATAACTGCCCATGAACTGAGAAAAGTCAAGCGTGCAGCTGCCAAGATGCCACTTGCCACCAGTTTGGCCATATTTCAGAGCTGCAACATCACTGGAGTGCCCAAAAGCACAAGGTGTGCAATACTCACAGACATGGCCAAGGTAAGAAAGGCTGAAAGACGACCACCACTGAACAAGACACACGAGCTGAAACGTCAAGACTGGGCCAAGAAATATCTCAAGACTGATTTTTTTAAGGTTTTATGGACTGATGAAATGAGAGGGAGTCTTGATGGGCCAGATGGATGGGCCCGTGGCTGGATTGGTAAAGGGCAGAGAGCACCAGTCCGACTCAGACGCCAGCAAGGTGGAGGTGGAGTACTGGTTTGGGCTGGTATCATCAAAGATGAGCTTTTGGGGCCTTTTTGGGTTGAGGATGGAGTCAAGCTCAACTCCCAGTCCTACTGCCAGTTTCTGGAAGACACCTTCTTCAAGCAGTGGTACAGGAAGAAGTCTGCATCCTTCAAGAAAAACATGATTTTCATGCAGGACAATGCTCCATCACACGCGTCCAAGTACTCCACAGCGTGGCTGGCAAGAAAGGGTATAAAAGAAGAAAATCTAATGACATGGCCTCCTTGTTCACCTGATCTGAACCCCATTGAGAACCTGTGGTCCATCATCAAATGTAAGATTTACAAGGAGGGAAAACAGTACACTTCTCTGAACAGTGTCTGGGAGGCTGTGGTTGCTGCTGCACGCAATGTTGATGGTGAACAGATCAAAACACTGACAGAATCCATGGATCGCAGGCTTTTGAGTGTCCTTGAAAAGAAAGGTGGCTATATTGGTCACTGATTTGTTTTTGTTTTGTTTTTGAATGTCAGAAATGTATATTTGTGAATGTTGAGATGTTATATTGGTTTCACTGGTAAAAATAAATAATTGAAATGGGTATATATTTGTTTTTTGTTAAGTTGCCTAATAATTATGCACAGTAATAGTCACCTGCACACACAGATATCCCCCTAAAATAGCTAAAACTAAAAACAAACTAAAAACTACTTCCAAAAATATTCAGCTTTGATATAAATTAGTTTTTTGGGTTCATTGAGAACATGGTTGTTGTTCAATAATAAAATTAATCCTCAAAAATACAACTTGCCTAATAATTCTGCACTCCCTGTAGTGCAGTTATGGCATAAATATAATGGCAGTAGACTACTTAACTGCACTACAGTGAAAATATACCACATACCAGGTATCAAATGCAGATATAACATAAAAAAATATTGTGGGGCCTCGTTCACATTTTCGTGTCCATTTGACGCAACAATATACCATCCGTGTTGTATCAGTGATTTTTCACGGAACCATAGACTTTAATGAGTGTTTTTGGTCCGCATCACGGACCAAAGTAGTGCATATAACCGTAGGGCTCATGCACAGGACCGTATGTATTTTGCGGTCCACAAAAAAGATTCCGCAAAAAATACGGATGACATCCGTATGCATTCCGCATTTTGCGGAACGGAACAGCTGTCCCCTGATAGAACAGTACTATCCTTGTCTGTCTAAGTCAATCTAAGTCAAGTTTGCCATTGAAATGACACGGACACGGATCATGGACACGGATGCCAATCTTGTGTGCATCTGTTATTTTTCACGGACCCATTGACTTGAATGGGTCCGTGAACCGTTGGGCGTAAAAAAAAATTGGACAAGTCATATTTTTTTCACGGCCAGGAAACACGGATCACGGATGCGGCTGCCAAACGGTGCATTTTCCGATTTTTCCACGGACCCATTGAAAGTCAATGGGTCCGTGAAAAAAAACGGCACAACGGCCACGGATGCACACAACGGTCATGTGCATGAGGCCTAAACCACAGACATAACACGGATGCCATCTGTGTTTGATCTTTTTTTCCCCCTTGTATTGTATAGGCTGAAAACTGGTCTCCAGAGCATCTCCTATCAGTGTCTATGACATACAGACAACAAACAGAGGGGAAAAAAGGACACACAGACCAAACATGGAGTCTTCACTGATGAAACACTGACCATCTTGTAGTGGATGTCAAACTGATCACAGTCATGTTAATGAGCCCTAAAACACTGCTACACTACTCACAAAAAGTTATGGAGATTTGGCTTGTAGGTGAAATTTTAGGATGAACCAAAAATGCAGTCTAAGGCCCCTTTCACACGAGCATTGCGCCCCCATGGAATCCAGACCCATTCATGTCAACATGCGCGTCGTTGCATCACTTGTGTGTTGCGTGAAAAACGCAGCATGTTCTATGTTCAATGCTGGCCCCATAGAAGTGAATAGGGCTGCGTGAAAAACGCATTGCATCCGCAAGCAAGTGCAGATGCGATGCGTTTTCACTGATGGTTGCTAAGAGATGTTGTTTGTAAACTTTCCGTTTTTTATCACGCGAGTGAAAAACGCATCAATGCGCATTTCACCCGCGTGATAAAAAATGAATAACTGAACACAAATCGCAGACAAAACTGACTGCAATTGCTTGCGAAATGGTGCGAGTTTTCCTGAACGTTTACAGGTGAACTTAATGTGACCTTCTCTAAACTTATAAATGCACATGTCCAACTGTTTCAGTACTTTTTGCACAACTTGCTGTTCTCTAACCAAGGTGCTTAACAGCAAAATTCACAACAGGTGTTTGATTTATGAATCGCCCAATAAATTTCGCCCAATAAACAGTACCTTGCTATTGCGAGGCTTCAAGCAGTACTTTCTCATACGGTAGTGGCAACTGAGCTTAGAGTGTCACAGAGTGTCATCATCAGGTTGCAACAATGATGCAGAGAGACTGGAAGAGTCACAGAAAGGCATAGAAGTGGACATCCTTTGGCCACATCCCACACTGATGACCGCTTCATTGTGAACAATGCCCTGCGGAACCGGATGATGAATGCCACACAACTCCAGGCACATTTAAGGAAGGTGAGAGGCACCCAAGTGTCACATCAGACCATTCGAAACCGAATCAGCGTGGTCTGCATGCTAGACGACCTGCAAGGGTACCTGACCACACCACTAGGCACAGGCGTCATTGTCTTGCATGGGGCAGGGAGTGTCTACAAGGGACCAGTGGGTGTCACACGTAATGGGGAGGGAAAACACTAGAATACACACAGAAGGGAATAGACCAGAGTCTAGGCCTCAAAGCTAAGGAAGAGGGATGGTGACCTCCTAGGAATCCCTAGACCTCTCCTGCCAGTATGAGTAGACCCAGAAGGTGGAAATACTCATACATCGGAACCTTGCCCTGGAGACCCTGGAAGCCCTAGGTGCCAGGGAATGAGACAACTGATTCCTTCCCAGATGAAGAAACCAGAGTCTCTGTGAGGCCTAGAAAACAACACACACAAGCGAACAACAAAATGCGAAACAGAATGCACTTATCTTAATGAAGAATGAAGGAGCAGGAGATCCAATGGAACAACACTCCAGCTCAACCAACACCAAGCAGGAAATATCAATATGGTAAGCAGTGAGAGTAAGAACTAAATAGAGCCTCAGTAATGACCACGAGCTGCACCTGACGAGAGGTGTTAATTACTAAACAACAACACTGCAAGGTGAGAACAGAGAGACTGTCAGATAACCTTACGTGCCGCCAGTCTCTCAGATCTTCTCACCTCTGTCATATGATGGACCGTGATAGTGGGCCTCAGTGCTGTTCACTGATAAAAGTTGATTCACACTGAATTTATGGCCACCAACGATGTTGGAGATGTCAAGGAGAGCACTATGCATCAGCCACTGTTGTTACCAGACGAGCCTTTGGTGGTGGTGGCATTAGTGTGTGGGCAGGTGTGTCTAGTCATTACAGAACTGCCCTACACTTTGTGAATAGTACAGTAACAAGCCCATACTACTTGAATATAATCATTAATCCAGTCATTGTGCCTCTGCATGAACAACAAAGGCCTTATTTCATCTTCATGGACGACAATGCACCAGCTGATCGAGGTCACATCATTAGGGAACTGCTGCTGGAGACTGAGGTACCTCAAATGGAGTGGCCTGCACTTTCTCCAGGCCTGAATCTCATTGAAAACCTATAGGATCAGCTGAGTCGCCCTGTAGAGACTTGTAACTCTGTACCCCAGAACCTCAATGACCTGAGGGCTGCCCTTCAAGAAGAGTGGGATGCCATGCCTCATGAGACAATAAATCGACTTGCGAACAGCATTAAACGTTGTCAAGCTGTAATTGATGCTCAAGGCCACATGACATATTATTGAGACATTGACATTTTTTTGTGGGGGAATACCCACCATTGTTTGTTGGATTTTGTTTCAATACATTTTTTGAGATGAGGATATCACCATTGCATGCTTCTACATGACCTACTTTCATGATATAATATCACCGTAGCGTGAACTTTTTAAGTTTTCCATAAATTTCACCCGAAAGCCAAATATCTCCAATGCCTCATTTGCATAAAAAGAAAAGTGTACATTTCTCCGGAACGCCTTCACCTACAGAAAAAAGACACATAATAGGGTTGATCTTGGTGACAGAGCTGCTTCAAAGGGAGTCTGTCACTTTTTTTTCACTAGTATAACTATCGGAAATAACAGTCAGAACCTTTTGTAAGCATTGTAAACATACCATTATGTTAGTGGCGTACCTCCAATGGAGGCAGACACCGCAACTGCTATGGGGCCCGGGGGAGGGGGGTCGGCGCTGACCTCCTTTCTCTTCGCAATATAAAATCACAGCATTTTCATACAGCCACCACTAGGGGGAGCACAGTGCAAAGAGATGATTATTTTAGCTTACATTAACTGTATACATTCCTGTGCACTGAGCTCCCCCTAGTGGTGGCAGGTAGACAACTGTATGATAGAAGGGAAGTAGGAGATTTATTCATGTATTTTTGGCAGTTGTCTGGTGTTAATACATTGAGAAATATGGTAAGTGCTATATTTGTGAAGTACCTGTTCCACTTTTTCTGAAATAGAAGCCAAATAAAGTGGTTGAGGTGCAGGGAGACTTTTTTTTTAAATTACAATTGTTTTAGTAAAGTTTCTCCCACATAATAAAAAAACTAAATTAGTCAGACATGAGGGGCATTGCACTTTGCGTTAGCTAAAAGTGATTGTCGCATTCGTATAGGATACTGGTTGGGGCCCATACTAAGTTTTGCAATGGGGCTGTCACGGACGGTGTACAGGAAACAAGGCAAAGCAACATGCATAAATGACTCGCTGGATCCAAGAGCTAAGGAACCAAAGGGAGACCCCTGCAGAAGACCTGGCACTTTCCCTGGCTGCTCAGCCTATGCAAAGATCCGAATGGTGGAAGTTTGCATATCCACGTACCTTGACTATATAACCCCTGAGCACCCTACAATAGTGAGGGGACACGACCACCGGCTCCCTACACAAGATACGGAGGGAGTCAGGGTCACCTGGGATCCAGCAAACAGAAAATAACAGATAAATGTTCAAACCTTAACTTTGTAGCAGACAGGAGAACAAGATCAGCATGCACACACACTCCAGGAAGAAGTATAGGCCGCCCAGAAAAGCATTCTGGGGAGGAATTTAAAGGGAAGCAATTAGTCCAACACATGACAGCTGAGAGAGGCTAACGAGATGAGGAACTGAATACCACAACAAAGAAACTCAAGGGGGAGGTTCTGAAAGGCCTCTGTCAGAGCTTCTCAGCTGTCTGGTTGTGACAGTACCCCTCCCTCTACGAGTGGACTCCGGACACTCAGAACCCACCTTCTCAGGATGGGACCTATGGAAAGCCCTGATGAGACGAGAGGCCTTAATGTCCGTCACTGGGACCCACATCCTCTCCTCAGGACCATACCCCTCCCAATGAACAAGGTACTGAAGAGAACCGCGGACAAGACGAGAATCCACAATCCTAGAGACCTGAAATTCAAGATTCCCATCAACCATAATCGGAGGAGGAGGCAAAGGCGAGGGTACAATGGGTTGAACATAAGGTTTCAATAAGAACGTATGAAAAACATTATGGATCTTCCAAGTCTGAGGAAGATCAAGACGGTATGCAACAGGATTGATGACAGACAGGATTTTGTAAGGCCCAATAAACCTAGGACCCAACTTCCAGGAGGGAACCTTCAATTTGATATTCTTGGTAGACAACCACACCAGATCACCAACATTCAGGTCCGGACCAAGCACACGTCTCTTATCTGCCACACGCTTATATCTCTCACTCATGCTCTTTAGATTATCCTGAATCTTTTGCCAAATAGATGACAAAGACGAGGAGAATCTGTCCTCATCAGGTAAACCAGAAGACCCCTCTCCCGAGAAAGTCCCAAACTGCGGATGAAACCCATATGCACCAAAAAATGGTGACTTATCAGAGGACTCCTGACGACGGTTATTTAAAGCAAACTCAGCAAGGGACAAAAAAGAACACCAATCCTCTTGATTCTCCGCCACAAAACAGCGCAGATATGTCTCCAGATTCTGATTGACGCGCTCTGTCTGGCCATTCGACTGCGGGTGGAAAGCAGAAGAGAATGACAACCGAAACCCAAGCGAGAACAGAAAGCCTTCCAGAATCTGGAAACAAACTGCGTGCCCCTATCAGAGACTATGTCTGAAGGAATACCGTGCAATTTGACAATGTGATCAATAAATGCCTGCGCCAGCGTCTTAGCATTGGGCAAACCAGGAAAAGGATGAAATGCACCATTTTGCTAAAACGGTCCACCACCACCAGAATCACAGTCTTCCCCGAGGAACGAGGCAGGTCCGTTATGAAGTCCATGGACAGATGTGTCCAAGGACGGGAAGGAATGGGTAAGGGAAGGAGAGGACCTGATGGCCGTGAATGAGGGACTTTGGCACGAGCGCAAGTCTCGCAGGCTGCCACAAAACCCTCAACCGACTTACGAAGCGCAGGCCACCAGAATCTCCGAGCGATGAGATCCAGTGTGGCTCTTACCCCCGGGTGCTCAGCAAGGACCGTATCGTGGTGTTCTTTAAAAATCTTGTGTCTTAAAGCGAGAGGCACAAACAACCTCCCAGGAGGACAAAGATCAGGAGCCTCTGACTGGGCTGCCTGCACCTCTGCCTCCAATTCAGGAAAAAGAGCAGAGACCACCACACCTTCAGCCAAAATGGGACCCGGGTCTTCAAAATTCCCGCCTCCCGGAAAACAACGTGACAGGGCATCTGCCTTCACATTCTTAACTCCAGGGCGGAACGTGACAACAAAATTAAACCTAGAAAAGAACAAAGACCATCTGGCCTGTCTCGGGTTCAGACGCTTGGCTGACTCCAAGTAGGCCAGATTTTTATGGTCAGTAAATACGGTAATAGGGTGTCTGGCTCCCTCTAGCCAATGGCGCCATTCCTCAAAAGCCAACTTGATGGCCAACAATTCCCTATCTCCCACATCGTAATTTCTCTCTGCGGAGGAGAGTTTTCTTGAGAAAAAGGCACACGGTCGCCAATTGGCAGGAGAGGAACCCTGAGACAAGACCGCCCCCACACCCACCTCAGAAGCATCAACCTCAACTATGAAGGGTAAAGAAACATCAGGTTGCACCAAGATGGGAGCGGAAGCAAAACTCTCCTTGATATCAGAAAAAGCCTTACGCGCCTCTACTGACCAAGAAGAAAAATCTACCCCCTTTTTGGTCATATCAGTGAGTGGTTTAACAATAGAAGAATAATTCAAAATGAACTTCCTGTAATAATTGGCAAAGCCCAAAAAGCGCATCAGCGCCTTCTGATTCTCAGGAAGCTCCCACTCAAGCACAGCGCGGACCTTCTCGGGGTCCATGCGAAAACCAGAAGCGGAGAGAAGAAACCCCAGAAATTGAATTTCTGGAACCGCAAACACACATTTTTCCAGTTTCGCATATAATTTATTCTCCCGCAGGATGAGCAAGACCTGACGTAAATGTTCCTTATGAGTTTTGAAATCGGGAGAAAAAATCAAAATGTCATCCAAATACACCAATACAAATTTTCCCATCAAATGATAAAAAATTCTGTTCACGAAATGCTGAAAAACGGCTGGGGCATTCATCAAACCAAAAGGCATAACCAAATTTTCAAAATGGCCCTCAGGTGTATTGAAGGCCGTCTTCCATTCGTCCCCTTCTCTGACCCTGACCAGGTTGTATGCCCCTCTTAGATCTAATTTGGAAAAGACTTTAGCCCCAACAACCTGGTTAAACAGGTCCGGGATCAGAGGAAGCAGATAAGGGTCACGAATTGTGATACTGTTCAGCTCCCTGAAATCCAGACAAGGTCTTAAAGAACCATCTTTTTTCTTAACAAAGAAAAAAACAGCGGCAACAGGTGACTTCGAGGGTCGTATGTGTCCTTTTCTCAGACTCTCAGAGATATAAGCACGCATAGCGATCCTCTCAGGTTGGGAAAGATTGTATAAACGAGATTTAGGCAGCTTGGCGTCTGGGATGAGATTAATAGGGCAATCGTACTCCCTGTGCGGGGGCAAATCCTGAACTCCACTCTCAGAGAAGACATCCGAAAATTCAGAGAGAAAAGATGGTACAGTCTTAGTAGCAACCTCAGAAACAGATGTCATGAGGCAATTCTCTCTGCAAAAGTCACTCCAACCATTTATTTGCCTCGCTTGCCAATCAATGGTGGGGTTATGTTTAGTGAGCCAGGGTAGCCCCAACACTAGAGGGGTAGGCAAACCGCTAAGGACGAAACATGACACATCCTCAACATGAGCATCACTCACAATTAAACGGATATTGTGAACTATGCCCTTTAATGATTTCTGAGAAAGTGGAGTGGAATCAATCGCAAAAACCGGAATATCCTTTCCCAAAGTGCACACCTGGAAACCATGAGCTATTGTGAATTGACTATCAATGAGATTGACCGCTGCTCCACTATCCACAAAAATCTCACAAAAAATGCTCTTGCTCTCTAGCGCCACCCTAGCAGGCAGGACAAAACGGGAACTACAAGCAAACGGAAAACCTTCAATTTCCGCTTCAACCCTGCCAATAGTAACAGACGGAACATTTTTAAAAGATTTTTTCCTCTTTGTTTCTTTATTATTCCCAGAGAACTGCCTGAATCTCCTAGAGGGACAAATATTTGCCAAATGATTAATACCTCCACAACAAAAACAAACCCTCCCATGCGGGCTGAATCTTCTATTGTCAGAAGCAATCAACCCCAGCTGCATGGGCTCCTGCTCAGAAGGGGCTGACAGCGACTGAGACCCCTGCGCACAGAATGGGACCGCTGCACAGTCCTGGGACCGAGTATGACAGGAAGGAGAGATCTCTCCTCTCTCTCTAAGACGCCTGTCAATACGAACGGCCTGAGACATAGCAGAGTCCAAAGAAATAGGCCTTTCATGAAAGGCAAATGCATCTTTCAATCCCTCTGAAAGACCATGGCAAAATTGACTTCGGAGTGCAGCATCATTCCAACCAGTATCAGCTGCCCATCTCCGAAATTCTGAGCAGTATATTTCTGCGGATTGTTTACCCTGGCATAATAGACGTAGTCTAGACTCCGCCAGAGCAATACGATCCGGATCATCATATATCTGACCCAGGGCTAAAAAGAATTCATCCACTGAACGGAGGGGCCGTGCCCCCTCCGGCAGCGAAAAGGCCCAGGACTGAGCGTTACCCCTGAGCAGCGATATAATGATCCCCACCAGGGCCGGCCTTAGGTGTTCAGGCGCCCTGTGCGAGCTAACCTTGTGGCGCCCCCCCCCCCCCCCCCCAAAAAAAAATAAAAAACTGCTTGTTGCTGGCATCATGGCATAGGCTGGCTGACTATCCAACCAAGTAGTTACCAGCCCTTACACCCCAAAGGCCGGTGTAATGTTATACTTCCCTAGTTCGTGAGATTTCCCTACCCTCGTCACTTCCGGTCGCACCGGACATGACGTGAGGAGGTGTGCAGCATCGCGCAGGCGCACAACGACAGGTTAGGGAAATTTCACAGCAGCGCATGCGCCAGGAGCCTCGCCGGCGGTTAGGGTAGGGAAAAACTATGGGCCAATTCGCAGTGATCGGATGGATGTTTTCAGCTGAACACCGGCCGACACTGCGCATGCACCGGGAGCCTCACCAGCGGTTAGGGAAGGGAAAAATGTACGTACGGGCCAGTGCTTTTTCCCTACCCTAACCGCTGGTGAGGCCCCCAGCGCATGTCGGCCGGTGTCCAGCTGAGAAAATTAGTTTCCAATGTAGTATTAATAACTAAACAATTAAATAATAAACATATTGCATTGTCTACTTACCACCAGGACAATAAGATGATCTGGACTCTGGCTGCAGTCTGGCTCTGGGGACTCCATTGTCACTCTCATTATTCCCCCCCCCCCCCGCCATCACTCTCATTATTCCCCCCCCAATCACTCTCATTATTTCCCCCCCCCCCCGCCATCACTCTCATTATTTCCCCCCCCCCCGCCATCACTCTCATTATTTCCCCCCCCCCATCACTCTCATTATTTCTCCCCCCCCCCATCACTCTCATTATTTCTCCCCCCCCCCCGCCATCACTCTCATTATTCCCCCCATCACTCTCATTATTTCTCCCCCCCATCACTCTCATTATTTCTCCCCCCCATCACTCTCATTATTTCTCCCCCCCCATCACTCTCATTATTTCTCCCCCCCCCCCATCACTCTCATTATTTCTCCCCCCCCCATCACTCTCATTATTTCTCCCCCCCCATCACTCTCATTATTTCTCCCCCCCCCATCACTCTCATTATTTCTCCCCCCCCCCATCACTCTCATTATGTCTCCCCCCCCCCATCACTCTCATTATGTCTCCCCCCCCCCATCACTCTCATTATGTCTCCCCCCCCCCCCATCACTCTCATTATTTTTCTCCCCCCCCCCATCACTCTCATTATTTTTCTCCCCCCCCCCATCACTCTCATTATTTTTCTCCCCCCCCCCCCCATCACTCTCATTATTTTTCTCCCCCCCCCCCCCCATCACTCTCATTATTTTTCTCCCCCCCCCCATCACTCTCATTATTTCCTCTCCCCCCCCCCCATCACTCTCATTATTTCCTCCCCCCTCCCACTCTCTTTTCCACCTCTAGTGTAGCGTGGCCGAGCTCTGTTTGATCCGCGGTACAGGAGCATTTGTTTCCTGTACCCGGCCGGACTGACAGGAAGTGCACACTAAGTGAGCACTTCCTGTCAGTCCGGCCGGGTACAGGAAACAAAAGCTCCTGTACCGCGGATCGAACAGAGCTCGGCCACGCTACACTAACAGCACACAGCAGGCGCAGGCAGAGCCTCAGCCACTCAGGCGGCGCAGAATGAGGGGCGCCGCCCGCCGCCCGAAGTTTTTTTTTTTTAAAACCGCAACGTGCGCCCCCTGCTGAATACAGGGGAGGGGGAGGGGGCGGGGGCCCGCCCGCCCGCCCCGTGGGAAAACATAAGTGCCGCCTCGCCTGCCCATATTACATTGCGGGCTGTCGGCCGCCCGGCGCCCCTGTTGCTATGGCGCCCTGTGCGGCCGCACAGCCCGCACACCCCAAAGGCCGGCCCTGATCCCCACCCTCCGTTCCTCATCACCAGAGAAATGGGGAAGAAGGCGAAAATGGAGTTTGCAAGCCTCTCTAAAACGCACAAAATTCTCACTACCCCCGGAAAACGTATCCGGGAGCGAGATCTTAGGCTCAGAACAAACTCCATGAACGCAAGCTGAACCGGTCACTTGAAGCTGAGAAAAAGTCTTACGGAGATCAGCTACCTCCAATGAAAGACCCTGGAAGCGTTCAGCCAAAAGTGAAACCGGATCCATGCTTGAGACGGTTCTGGCGGCCTATAATGTCACGGACGGTGTACAGGAAACAAGGCAAAGCAACATGCATAAATGACTCGCTGGATCCAAGAGCTAAGGAACCAAAGGGAGACCCCTGCAGAAGACCTGGCACTTTCCCTGGCTGCTCAGCCTATGCAAAGATCCGAATGGTGGAAGTTTGCATATCCACGTACCTTGACTATATAACCCCTGAGCACCCTACAATAGTGAGGGGACACGACCACCGGCTCCCTACACAAGATACGGAGGGAGTCAGGGTCACCTGGGATCCAGCAAACAGAAAATAACAGATAAATGTTCAAACCTTAACTTTGTAGCAGACAGGAGAACAAGATCAGCATGCGCACACACACTCCAGGAAGAAGTATAGGCCGCCCAGAAAAGCATTCTGGGGAGGAATTTAAAGGGAAGCAATTAGTCCAACACATGACAGCTGAGAGAGGCTAACGAGATGAGGAACTGAATACCACAACAAAGAAACTCAAGGGGGAGGTTCTGAAAGGTCTCTGTCAGAGCTTCTCAGCTGTCTGGTTGTGACAGGGGCCCTATGAGATCTGTGTATAACCCCTGCTTTCTGTCATTTGTGTGTTAACTCAATCTCCAGTAAAATCACATTTATTCCTTTTGAAAACGGCTCCCAAGTGCCCAGCAGAGCAGGCTTTCTGTTTGAAAGTGCCCAAATCCATCACCCTTCCCCATTTTCTGCTTCTCCCCTAACCTCCCAATGGCTTCCCCTCCTGATGTCAAAGCGATGCAGATCCAAATCTGGTACAGGCGCTGTGTGCTTTACTTCTGGTGCCTGCACATTACATTCCTTTATGTGGGCTATCTATTCAGGAAACTGTGCGGTTGCACATATGGAATGTCAGCCCCCCAGTGTGCACAGTTACTTCATATTTCAGTTTTCCTGGACCTGAACCCATCCGACTCCTTGAAGAATGAAGGATGGTGGGAGTTTGTCAGTCTTGACTGCAGCTAGTTCTTCCATTCTTATCATATGGTTGAGACTTTTAAAAAAGGCGCTCCTAGGAGGAGGTCCAGTATAAGTGGCTATGGTATGAGATGCTGCACTAGAAAATGTCTAAATGTTTAAGATATTTTAGAATTGTCTTGAAATCTTAGAGAAAATATGAGTATAAGGAGAACACCTTCTTCCATAGGATCTAGATTTCCAGGGGTTCCTAACATATATGAACCTGTGTCTCTCCCTAGTTGCAACACCTACAACATAAATCAAAAAGTTAAGAAGTATTTTATGTATTTTATGAAGCAAGTCTGGAGTTTATACTATCTAGATAGAACCTTATACCTCTTTTCCTGCTTGTATCCGGAAATAGAAGATTAATGTGTGTGTAGACCTTAGTCGCCTCCACCTTCAGTTTAGAGAGACAGTATGAGATGCAAAGTTTAAAAAAAAAAAGGGAACTTTCTATGAAGTTGCGCTTTGGTTGACAAGGAGTGATAGAAACTATCCAGCTTCTGGGGAAAAAAAACACTTTTCCATATAGTTTTGGTTGAGACAAACTCAAAGTAAGGTGGCTGTTGGTTGTGAAAGGAGAATTAGCCCAATAGCAGATTGATGATCTGTTTAAACCTTCTGGAAAATAGGGACTTCCAAAAACTGGTGGCATGTGGCCAGGTCTAAAGGTAAATTGTCATCAGGGTAATTGCGGAATTTCAGTAGAGTATTTATGAGATAGAACCTAGGCCTGGAATGGGGGGGGGGGGGGGGTTTGGGTGAGATTCAGGAGGTACCCATAGAAGAGAAGTGGGAGGGAGACAGTAGAGAGAAGACTCCCAGCACATCCATTCCTTCTTCCTTGTGCCATGGAAAGGGTCTGTGATACATGTATACAGTGTAGCATGACACAGATAATTGAACAAGCCCACTGCCCCATGCTATTTCATATACAGTAGTTTCTGATATACCTAACCCACCATGTCTGGTACAAAACAAAAGTCAAGAAGAATATTTTCTATGATTTTATTCTATACTGCACTAAGCTCTCAGAAGTAGAAATATCTATGAAGCTGATGGTGGTAGAGGGAGGATTCACAGTCAAACACTGGATGGCATTATGGATATAGATGTTATCAATCCAACGTTTAAAGGGGTTGTCGGAGACTGAGCAAAAATTTCCAGGGGCTGGGCATGGTGTAAAAATAAAGACTCCTGAGTCCTGGTTTCAGCACTGTGGCTCCCATTCCTGCCACACTCCCTGTCCCCATCAGACCATACATATGTATAATATGTACTGTACATAGCCAGTGCCTTTCATCAATGGCTTCAGTTGTGTAGTTACGGCATATGACTGCTCAGTGGCGGGGGCTGGAGGTGGTGGTGACAACAGTCGTGGTACTGGAACTGGAACACTCTGACCAGGTGAGTCTTTTCTTAAATAAATGTTTACATCATGCTGAGGCCCCTGCTGATCTTCTAAGGGTACTTTCACACTAGCATTATTCTTTTCCGGTATTTAAATCCGGTAAAGGGTCTCAATACCGTAAAAAAACGCATCAGTTTTGTCCTAATGCATTCTGAATGGAAAGCAATCTGTTCAGTATGCATCAGGATGTCTTCCGTTCCGTCCCTTTTACGGTATTTGACCGGACAAAATACCGCAGCATGCTGCAGTATTTTTTTCCGGCCAAAGTCCCAGAACAATACCGCACTTGCCGGATCCGGCATTAATTTCCATAGAGATGTATTAATGCCGGATCTGGTACCAAGTGTTCCGGAAATTGCTGCATCGCCGGATCCGGTTTTTCCGGGATATTGGAGGAGCTGGTTTTGCCTTTGATCTTTGAAAAAATGTAATTACCGGAGCTGTTAATCCGGATTATACCGGTTGAGAGGAATCCGGAAAAAAGGGATATCACTTTGCATACTGCCTGCCGGATTCAAACAACGCTAGTGTAAAAGTAGCCTAAGTCTGGAACAACCCCTTTAAGGGTATGGCCACACATGGCATAAACGCTGTGGATATTCCGAAGTGGATTTGCTTTTGGAAGATTTGCTATATTTAATTGGCAGCAGAATTTTTCACAAATTCATACACTGCACCCATTTTCTGCAAGAGCATCTGAACGTAACTCACCACACCTTGTCTGGTGCAGACTTGGTGTGGATTTTGGCAATGCAGATTTTAGCCACATACGCTGAGAATTTTCTGTAGTGGACCCACTATGTGTGGCTGTATGCTGGAGAGATCCTGTGTCTAGGACAAGTTCTTTTGCAGTATGTTGCAGATGCCTGATCAATGATTCCACCAACTGGTACTCGAACACTGGTTGGTCGCTGTCACAGAAAGTACGGGGAAGGAAAGACAACCAAAGGGAACCACAACTAAACAACAACAGACTAGGCCCCAAACCTAGGGAATAAAGAGGTCACCTCCTAGCATTCCCTGATACTCTGACCTAAGTTGCTAACAACATGTGCAAATCTCAATGGTAGAAATGCACATGCACAGGAACCTGAGACTGCTGAAACACTGCACCAAACCCTCAGCTTAGGGAACAGGGAAAGAGGCAACCGGCTCCTTCCAAACTGAAGGAGCTAGTGTCTCCCTTAGGCCTAGTCAGGACAGACACACCAAGAAAAGGTAAAGGACTTAGCTTGAAATGTAACTGGAACAGGAGAACCACCACACAAGCAGAGCACTCCACAGAAGAGCTATCAGCTGCAGGGAAACAAGTGAGAGGCGGAACATATAAAGAGCCACCTCACTGATAATGAGCAGCATCTGCGAAGGGGTGGAAACCTGTCAGCAACAATGAAAACAAGAGAGATCTGTCAGATAGACTCCTGAGTCTTCCGTCTATATGAACTTCTAAGATCTCTCCCAGGGCCAGCGGTGACAGTCGCAGGCACAGCCACACTATACCCAAAACTCAGTGCGACCCCTTTTATATAACTTTTTTATATATACACTATACACGGCTTTGCACGGGTATATTTCATTTAATGTTTCTGTGTCGTTAAAAGATATCGATAGTATCCCCCATAACAGTGACCTCTACAGCACCCCGCCCCTTGAACAGTGAACTCCACAGTCCCCCACCCCTTAACATTGACCCCCCCACAGTGCCCTGCCACTTAAAAATGGGACATCCACAGCAGCCTGCCCCTTTAACAGTGAGTTTCACAGCACCCCACTCCCTTGACAGTGACCTCCACAGTATCCCGCTGCCCTAACAGTGACCTCCACAGCAGTTGCCCCTGTAATAGTGACTCCTGCCCCCTTAACAGTGACCTCCACAGCAGCCTGCCCCCTTAACAGTAACATCCACAGTGAACGCCTCTTTAACAGTGACCTCCACAGTCCCCGACTCTTTAACAGTGACCTCCACAGTGCCCTGCCCCTTTACTGCTAGGGATACACGACATGTGTCGCACAACATTTTGTCTCAACAATCTTTATAATGATAGGCTATGGTGTCGCACTGCGACATGTTACATGCTGCGACTGCGACACGACAGTTGCAAAAAATCCATCCAAGATGGATTTTTCTGCGACAGTCGTGTTGCAGAATGTCACATGTGCGACACCATAGCCTATCATTAGAAAAATTGTTGCGCGACATCAATGTCGCACGACACATTATTATTATTTTTTATTATTAAAGCGCCATTCATTCCATAGCGCTGTACATATGAAAAGTGGTATACATACATAATACAGACAATTGCACTAAGCATGAACAAGACGAGTTACAAACTGGTACAGAAGGAGAGAGGGCCCTGACTGTGAGGGTTTACAATCTACATGGTATGGGAGAAGGACACAGTAGGGGAGGGTAAAGCTGGTCATAGCGGTATAGAGGCAGCCGGGTCACTGGTTGTAGGCTTGTCTGAAGAGGTGGGTTTTTAGGTCTCTTTTGAAGGATTCCACTGTAGGGCTGATATGTTGGGGTAGCGAGTTCCAGAGTGTGGGGGATTCACAGGAGAAATATCGGAGGCGATTGTGGAAGGAGATAATAAGAGGAGAGAAGGAGGTCTTGAGGATCGGAGATTGCGTGTGGGGATGTATCGGGAAAGTAGCTCAGAGATGTAAAGAGGGGACTGGTTGTGGACAGCCTTGTATGTACTGTATTTGTTAGTATTTTGAACTGAATTCACTCGGCAATGGGGAGCCAGTGAAGGGATGGGCAGAGGAGTTACAGGGTGAGAGGTGGATTAGTCACACAGCAGAGTTGAGGATAGATTGGAGGGGTGCGAGAGTGCTAGATGGAAGGCCACAGAGGAGGATGTTGCAGTAGTCTAGGTGGGAGATGATGAGGGTATGTACAAGCATTTTTGCAGACTCAAAGTTGAGAAAAGAACGGATGCGGGAGATGTTTTTGAGTTGGAGGCCGCAGGTGGTGGAAAGGGCTTGGATGTGCGGTCGGAGGGAGAAGGCAGAATCCAAGGTCACTCCAAGGCAGCGGACTTGGTTGGCTGGGGAGAGTGTGCAGCCATTGATCGTGATCAATAGGTCTGTTGGGGGTGTTGAGCAAGATGAGGGAAAGATGATGAATTCAGTTTTATCCATGTTAAGTTTTAGAAAGGGAGAGAAGGAGGATGTGGAAGAAGGCATTGTGGGATTCTGGATAGTAAGGTGATGTCTGGACTAGATTAAATTAGGTAGATTTGTGTGTCATCAGCATAAAAGTGATACCGAAAGCCATGGGACTCTGAGCTGTCCCAGGCCAAAAGTGTTGATAGAGAAGAGCAGGGGTCCTAGGACAGAGCCTTGCAGGACACCAACAGAGAGGGAATGAGACAAGGAGGTGGTGTGAGAGTGGGAGACGCTAAATGTCCGCTCTGTGAGGTATGATGTGATCCAGGAGAGGGCCAGGTCAGTGATGCCAAGAAATGAGAGAGTTTGAAACAGAAGGGAGTGGTCGACAGTGTCAAAGGCAGAGGACAGGTCAAGGAAAAGGAGTACAGAGTAATGGTTTTTGGTTTTGGCTGTTAGTAAGTCATTGGTGATTTTGGTGAGGGTAGTCTCAGTCGAGTGATGGAGTCGGAAGCCAGCTTGTAGCCGGTCAAAGAGGTAGCAGGAGGAGAGGTGAAAGGACAGTTCGGAATGGACATATTGCTCAAGTAGCTTTGAGGCATATGGAAGAAGTGATATGGGGCGAAAACTGGACAAAGAAGATGGGTCAAGTAAAGGCATTTTGAGGATGGGTGCAATGGTTGCATGTTTAAAACCAGAGGGGAAGACACCAGAGGTTAGTGATGGGTTGAAGAGATGAGTTAGGACTGGGATAAACACTGTGGTGAGGTTAGGGATGAGGTGGGATGGGATTGGGTCAAGTGCATAGGTGGTGAGATGTGATCTGGAGAGTAGAGTGGAGAGTTTTTCTTCTGTAATGGTGGAGAAGCGGGTTTTGGGAGAAGAGGACTGAGCAGTTGTGTAGAGGGCCTGTGGGGACAGTGCACTAAAGCTTTCTCTGATGTTGACCATCTTTTGTTTGAAGTATGTGGCAAAGTCCTCAGCTGAGATGAGAGGGTGGGGGCGCTGGGGGATGGAGAAGGGAGTTAGGGTACTTTCACACTTGCGGCAGGATGGATCCGACAGGCTGTTCACCCTGTCGGATCCATCCTTCCGCTGTTTCGCCGTGCAGCCGGACCTCCGCTCCGTCCACATTGACTATAATGGGGATGGGGGCAGCGCTCCGGCGCAGTACGGCAGTGCACGGCGAAAGGCCGCCGGACTAAAAGTCCTGCATGTCCGACTTTTTAGTCCGGCGGCCTCTGACCGCGAACTGCCTTACTGCGCCAGAGCACCGCCCCGTCCCCATTATAGTTAATGGGGACTAAGCGGTGGTCCGGCGAAACAGCGGAAGGATGGATCCGACAGGGTGAACAGCCTGTCGGATCCGTCCTGCCGCAAGTGTGAACGTACACTAAAAAGTGTTAAAAAGTTGTTTAGGGCTGTGGGACAGGGAAGGATTGCTTGTATGCAGTAAATTGATCTTTAGGACAGGATTTCTTCCATCGCCGCTCAGCAGCCCTGGAAGCTTGTCTGTGTTTTTTGGTCAGGTTGGTGTGCCAGGGTTGTCTGTTGATTTTTTCGGGTTTTGTTGTGTGTAAGGGGGGCAACAATGTCCAGAGCTGTACTTATTGTGGTGTTATATAGGGTGGTGGCAGCATCTGGGTCTTGGAGGGAAAAAATGGTAGAGAGTGGCAGAAGAGATTTAGAAAGCAAGCGAAAGTCGAGATGTTTAAGGTTCCTGCGGGGGTGTGTTAGTGTGTGGACCAGGGGAGCAGCAGAAGAGACCAGTGAAGAGAAGGTTGAGTAGGTTGTGGTCCGATAGGGGGAGAGGCGAATTAGAAAGGTTAGCTCTGTAGCAGTGTAGTTGTGCCCTATGTGTCGTGCGACTTATTGTCGTGCTACACATGTCGTCATGTAGCCCTAGCCTAAAGCTGACCTACAGCAGTGAAGAAAAATGGCTGGGTTGTTATGGAAACCTGGAGTAAAACTGCGTGGATGTGGAGACTAAGGCCCTTTTTTGGAAATATCTCAGGAACGGTACATCTTTGAGAGCTGTGACCCCACAAGATTTCTTTCCAGGTAGCAAGGGATATGTATACCAATTTTCGTTGACATCAATAGTTGCGTTTTTGAGTGATCGCAGAACATACATACATATATACATCCTTCTTTATATATATAGATTGTTTGGAAATATTTGCATGCTTTTTTAGTGTTCCTTAAAAGTACTTCTGCCTATATACCCATGTTAGCACCCATGGTGTAAAAAGTATCTAACTTTTGACTCATTATATGAGCGCCCATACTTGTCAAATAACAATTACCCATAACTTTTTATCTGGCTCACCCTTCCAGAGAACAATAGATTTATTATAGCTCTCTAAAGGGAGGGTCTTAGATGCTGTATGATGACCCTAGTTCTTGTTCTATCTTTGTTTTCTTTATTAATACCTTATTTCTTTATTCTCATGATACACGATCCTTTTGGTAATTTCCTTAGGGGCATCCACTATTAAAATGAGATCTTATTTAAAGGTGCCTACATGCTATCTACACTGTAGTTATATTTGTTCTGGGTGTGTATGTACTGGCCTCAACTTTCATACTTGTAGGAATAGGCTTTATATGTACACACTATTTGTAATTGAAACTTGTGCCTTAATATGAGATGCCGAAAATATTATTTTGTATCAATCTGTATTTGACCAAAGTATATGTATCATTGTTACTTTATGTATCACTGTTACTTTTATTATGAAAATTCTCTCAAAATAAAGAATTTACAAAAAAAAAGTACTTCTTGCTTCAAGCAGAATAAGCCATCAAGTGTGTACATAACTATTAAAGTAGCCACTGTTAAAGCGGTTGTCCCAGTGGATCTTAAAGGAGTTGTCCCAGTGGAACTTTTGCAGCAATTACAGATGCAAGACTCCTTGGGTGTGTCTCCATTAGCTTAGCACATGTAGACACTGGAATTTTTTGGCCATTTTTTCAGACAAAACTGCTCCAAGTTAGATGGGTTACATTGGTGTACAGCAGTCTTCACGTCATGCCACAGATTCTCAATTTGATTGAAGTCTGGCTTTTGACTAGGTCATTTCAAAACATTTAAATACACAGTCGAGTCACATTATTATGACCACCAGCTAATATCCAGAGTAACTGCTGTGTGCTGCATGGATAGCAGTTAGATGGGCTAGGAGTGACTCAGTAAGGTCCTGATAGGTTGTCAGAGATGACTGCAGTGCATCCCACAGCTGCTAGAAGGTGTATGGGGGAGTATCCATAGAGCTAACATGACAAGGTGGTCCCACAGATGCTCAATTGGGTTAGATAAATTAAGTGCCCAGGGTAGTACTTTGAAGTCTTGGTCATGCTCTTCCAATTAATGTTGGATATTTCTAGCGGTATGACATATTGCATTGTCTTGCTGGAAGATCCCATCCACTCCAGGGAAAACAATCAGCATGTATGGGGGCTTTCTAGATCTGCAAGGATGGATCCCTATTGACAGCGCCTTCCTCATAGATGAGTGGGCCCAGAGAATGCAACTAAAACATCCCACAGGCCATAACGCTGCCACCACCAGCTTCTGTTCTTCCAGCAATGGTTGCAGGGTGTTTGTTCTCTGATGTTTCTCACCTGACACACCAACGCTCATCCGTTCGACGAAGCAGAAAACGTAATTTATGGGAGTACAGTTTGCCAATCAGCAGAGGTCCAATTCTGATACTGCAGTGAAAATTGAAGCCTTATCTGCCGCTGCAGAAGCAGAGGTGCAGTGACCATCCGTCTGCTTCGGAGTATCCAAACAGTAGGGTTCGCTGAATAGTTGTTTCAGACACACGTCTGGTAGCCCCCTGGTTCATTTTGGCGGTGAGCTGCTCCATTATAGCATGTTGGTCCACCGCCGCACCTTTGTAGCCGATGTTCACCTTTTATATCAATGGCACGTGGTGCTCTGCAGTTTCCACGTTACTTATTCACGGTGGTTCCATTTGTCCACTCACAGAACACTTTCACCACAGCAGCACGCGAACAGTTCACAAACTGCGCAGTTTCAGAAATACTGCCACCCTTGGTCTGAAAGCCAATAATTATCTCTTTTAGCAATTTTGATAAATTGTCCTTTTACCCATGACCGCAACGAGGGATATGTGTGCAGAAACACCTTATATACCCACCTGGCCAGCTCACCGCATGTGACTTCTTTCATGAGCTACGTGCTGCTGATGTTGAAAATAGGAAGTGGTCATAATAATCTGACTTGCCATTGCCCCATTAGAAAGTAACTTCTGTCCGAGTCAAGTCTCTGGCAGGCTGAAATAGATTTTTCTCAAGAATTGCCCTGTATTTACTGCCATCCATCTTTCCTTCAATCCTAACTGGTTTTCCATTCCCTGCCAATGAAAAGCCTCCCCACGGCATGATACTGCCACCACCTGCTTCACTGTGGAAATGGTGTTCTTGCGATGATGTGTTGGGTTTGTGCCATAAAAAGCATTTCACGATGGCCAAAAACTTAAATTTTAGTCTCATCGTACCAGAGAACCTTGTACCATGAATTTGGGGAGTCTGACACATTCTGTTTGGCAAACTCTAAATGTGTTTTCTTATATGTTTTTTTTCTTTAAGCAATGTTATTTCCTGGCTACTCTTCTATAAAGCCACACTCTGTGTAGTTTATGGCTCATAGTGGTGTTAAGGATCATCGAGTGTGGACCCACTGTGCCAACCAACTGGTTTGGCATAGGCCTAACCCTAAAGGCACCCCTCTGGTATTGACTCTTTAACACATGTAAAGGGATCTGGCCTTTGCTGCAGGGAAGCAACTGGACCGCTACCTTCTGGAAGAGTCCTGGTGTAGTTGGCAGCCAACCCACTGTTGTTAGGGACTTCGGTGCTGGCACTGGGATCTCAGGATACAGAAAAAACACCAAAACTGCACAAGCTGTCTGAACGTTCAAGACTTAGATGCAGGTTAGTAGATCCAGACTACACATTGGTAGTGTAGATGGATGAAGATACAGGACAAACCGGCAGGTTGGGTGGTAGTGAAGACACAGGCAGAGTAGATGGACAGTGTTAACTTTAACGTGAACAGAACTGAAACTGGAAGTGTAGGAGCACATAAGCAGGATGGAAACAAAACTTGGAGTACCACAGGGGCACAGACAGGAAACAATGCAGGATAAACACAGGTAAATTGCAATAGCACTAGACTATCAAACACCTTTGCCAGTCACCAGGGAATCCTGCATGGAGAGGGCTCCTTAAATATCCAGGAGCCCCTAGCCATTGGTTGGGGAAAGATTTGGAAGCACACACACTGGCCCTTTAAAAAGACAGAGCTGAGCGCATAAACCCTAAGGGAACAGAGGCTGGAGTACTAGGCGAAGCAAGGAGGCAGCAGCATGGTGAGTAGCATGGCATAGCTGCGGTGGCCATAGGCAGCTGTTCTATGGACAGTTACATCCATCTCTGCTGAGGACCTTAGAGATCCTTCAGTGTTGTCATGGGTGATTTTGTTGAATGAATGCCTTCCTTGCCTGGTTGGTGATTTTGTTGGGTTGCTCTTGTTAGCTGTGTAGCTGTGCCATATGTTTTCCATTTTGTCATAATGGGCTTAATGGTGCTCTGTGGGATGTTGAACATATGGGATGTTTTTTAATAACCTAAAGCCTCATGCACACGTCCTGGAACACGGACCGTGAGATACCGGCCTGGATTCCTGCTGAGTGCAGGAGCGCATGGCGTCATTGGTTGCTATGACGCCGTGCGCTTCGTGCTGCCGCTGCTGTACAATAATACACTGGTATACAGCAGCGGCACTGTATACAACTGTTATGGAAATTTTATTAGGATGTGTATTTAATATATTGTGTATTGTCACCATGTCTCTCAGTGTCAGGGTAAACCATTGGAGTGGATATCTTCCCGTGTATGTCCTGTCATAGCTGCTGGGCGCAGGGGTCTCCATCGGTGAATAGTCCATGTGCTAAGCACTGGGCTGTGGGCCGGGGGAGACTGATGTGTTCAGCAGAGCAGTGTTTTCTGGCAGATGTATGGACACCGGCTAGGGCCTCCGCGCAAGACGCAGATTTATTGGCTTGGCGTGGATGCATTTGTTAGGAGAACAATATATGAAAGGAACGTGCGTTTGTTGTCTCTAGTGCGCCTGATCAGCCGCTGGAGATAGTGACGTTGTCCTGTAAATAAACATGCATTTGGATCATAGTAACTTTATCTGGCATTGATCACTGAGCAAGGCTAGAGTTCACTCCAGTGGTTATTGTATACATGTGTTTGTGAGCTGGCTATGTTCTCATCTTCCTATGTTATCACTTCCTGTATGTCATCACTTCCTGCATCCTTGTTATGGGCCAGCCCCTTTTACACCTTTTGTGAGTAAATAAAAGAAACAGTCTGGGCAGGGGGAAGAGGAGTTGCTCAGAGGAATTCAAGCAAGATGGTAACACCTGTGTCTGCCTCTGACTGCGGCTGAGAGAAAGGGATTTTACATTTCCTTACACAAAGTTTGATGCAAGCAGATTACAACTATTAATATTTCTACAACACAACCAATGACGCTGTGCGCTCCTGCACTCAGCAGGAATCCAGGCCGGTATCTCACGGTCCGTGTTCCACGGATGTGTGCATGAGGCTTAACTCTGATCTATACTTCCCCTCAACCATGTCTCTATTGCCTCATTCACACATCCGTGTCTGGTCAGTGATTTCCATCAGTGATTGTAAACCAAAACCAGGTGTGGCTCTAAACACAGACCAGGTGCAGATCTGTCACAGATGGTGTAACAGAAAACAAGAAGTTACAAATAAGGATCCGACTGGCTTGATCCGAAACTAAGGAACAAAAGGGTGACCCCTATTTAAGCCCTGAAACTCTCCCTGTCTTCTCAGCCCATGCAAAGATCTCTATGATAGAAAATTGCATGCCCTCGTGCCTCGACTGTATGACACCTGAACACCCTATAATAGTGAGGGGACACGACCACCGGCTCCCTAAACTTAATACGGAGGGAGTCAGGGTCACCTAGGATCAAGCAAACAGGAAAACACAAATAAATGAACAGACTTATCTGTAGACAAATCAGTTGTAGCATCCAGCATGTACACACTCCAGGAAGTTGTATAAACCGCAAAGTGATGCAGTATGGGAGGGGATTTAAAGGGATGCAATCAGTGCAACTAGATGACAGCTGAGAGAGGGAAACGAGATGACAAAACGAAAGCAAAACAAAGGAACCTCAAGCAGGAGGTTCTGAAGAACGTCTGTCAGAGCTTCTCAGATGTCTGGCGGTGACAAGATCTTTCCCTTATACCTTATCCATGAGGAGGCTCAAATCCTGGTTTTGGCTCACAATCACTGATGGAAATCACTGACCGAACACTGACGTGTGAATGAGGCATAACCTGTTTTGGAGAGCTCCTTGGTCTTCATGTTATTTGCTTAGTGTTGCAAACATCATGTGACCGATCATGTTACAGTTTAATTGCACACGAGATGACCTTATTTAACTAATTGTTTGATTTCAAGTGTTAATTGGGTTTGCCAAGCCTTATTTAGGGGGTTCATTGCAAACGGGGTGAACACATTTGTACTCACAACTTTTCTGTTTATTTTTATACATGTATTTTTTCAGTTCATTCCACTGTAACAATTTAAACTATTTTGTCAGGTCCATAAATCTAAATAAACCCTTCAGGACTTGCTCAGTAAATGTATGGCGCAATTCAGGGTTTTCAAGATGACACCCGCTCAGGAGGTGAGCAGGTGCCATAGCCCCTGTGTGCCTGCTATTTTACCCAGCAGATACCTGGTGGCGGAGTCAATGATCGGCAATAAAACCAATTACAAAAAGAGAGTGTTGCTGCATCCCAAAATGCCAGCACTATTAAAATATAAAAATATTTATCCTTTATGGTGAACGGAGTAATGGTAAAAAAAAAAATTAATGGGTGATTCCGTTTTTTTATCACTTTTTATTCCATTTTTGGGAAAGTACAGCAACAAAATAAGTCATACACACTCCAAATTGGTATCAAGAAAAACTACAGATCACTCCACCCTCACCTCCATAGACGTAAATCTAAAAAACGTATGCACGTCAGAATATAGTGATGCAAAGTAAAAATTAGTTTTAATGCAAGAATGTGGTATCTGAAATCGTACTGACCCACAGAATGAAGTTAACAGGTCAGTTATACTAAATAGGGATTGCCGAAAAACCAAATCCATAAAACTATGGTGTAATTTTTTCTCCAGCTTCCCATTACATCATATGCAATAATAAATAGTGCCATTAGAAAGTACAACTTGTCCTGCATAAAACAAGCCCTCTTGCTGCTATGTAAACAGGAAATATAAAAAAAATAAGTTATGGCACAGGAAAGGCTGGGAGTAAAAAAACTAAAATGGAAAATCACTGGGTACTTAAGGGATTAAAATCAATTTTAACCCTAGGTTGCTGCAACAAAATAGGAAAAACAAGGTTGAATACTTTCGCAAGGCACTGTAATTTTGTACTTTTAGGAGATATAAAATTAAATTATCACTTCTAAGTGATGTAATATGATTTGTTCCCTCTCTGCTGCATTACGCTTGCCAACATAAACAATGCAGGAGGAAAATATTCATTCACCCGTGATAGAGATTTCAAAGAATTCTGGCATATACAGACAGACAAATACTTTGAGGAACAACATCTGACCTGAATTAGAGAATTGTTAGCAGACCAACAGTTGTGAAACTAATATATTGGAGAGTAGTCATGTCTGTAAACAGCTTGTCTTACTGCAATATTAGATCAATGGACGCATTAAACGTCCCATTCAAAAAAATTCTCCCCTTCAAATGTGCGCTCATTTTACATCCACTGTACAAATTAAGAACCACATGGGCCCCCGAGATGCACCATTCGTGAGGTAAATACTTTGCTCTTCCCTGACTGGGGGGGAGGAGTAGGAATTTTGATACATATTCCATCAAGACATGAGGTTGGCCCAGGAAGAAGAAGTTAGGGGCAACTTTTCAGCACTTGAGCAAAATTTGGCAACTTTGTGCATTTTTACACCACTCACTCAAGTTTTGTAATGTGGGTGGAAAAGTGGCTGTGGTTAGCGATGTTAATGAGTTTCACTCCAGATTTATCATTGCGATAAGTTGCAATCTCACTTCAGGAGGAAGGTGGAGTAGTAAAACTGGAAGAGCTTCTCTAGACAAAAGTGTTAGGATCCATTCAGACAGACCCATTCATTTTCAATGGGGCCGGAAAAGATGCGGACAACACACAGTGTGCTGTCCGCATACGCATTTCCAGTCCGTGGCCCTGCCCAAAAAAAATAGAGCATGTCCTATTCTTGTCTGCAGCTGGGGGGCAAGAATAGGAATCCTCTATATAGTGCCGGCGATGTGCAGTGTCAGTGTTTTGCGGTCCACAATTTGCGGACCACAAAACACTACGGATGTCTGAATGGACCCTTAGGTCTAAGGATAAGACATTTATCAAGTAACATGAGACATTTGATAAATGTGGCATAAAGTATTCCAGCGCAGACTCAAGGAAACACAAGTCTGGAATGGTGGCCTAAAAAAAAGGTGAAGAAGCCTCGACTTCAATATCGTCATAAGAAGCGTCTGCTCGAGTTTGCAAAAAAGTACGACAGTGGACAGTAGAAGATTGGAAACGGGTGATTTAGAGCGATGAGATAAAAGTCAATAGACTGGGATCTGATAGGTGCAAATGGGTCTGGAAGAAACAAGGGAAAAGGAGGCTAACGGATCGAGAAATTGAAGAAACTGGAAGAATCCTGGTGATATGGGGTTGTTTCACAATTGCCTCTGAAAAGTGCATTATGCGCTGCACACCATTATACATACAAACAATAGAGCTAAAAAATGGGGGTCAGTCTAATAAAATGGCTGCACACCATTATACATACAAACAATAGAAGAAATGGGGGTAATTCTAGATAAAAGTGGTACAATACCGACTATGAGTCAATGTGTGTCGGGCCCATCTACCAGGCGTCAAGGTAGCTTCCGCAGATGGGTCCCTAACACTAGTATACTGCCTCTCTTTGGACTTACCAAAGCCTACAATATTCAGAGCAGTGTAGAGACCAGCTAGATACGTACTCTGCCCAGAAGTCCCAGGTAGATGGGCGTGTTCAGTCTAAAAGAGGCGCTACCCTCAATATATACCACAAGAGAATTTAGACTAGAACCTTCAGAATCACAGGTGCATATCCATGAAGCAAGCATGATTATAAAAAACAAAAATGGCTGCACACCATTATACACACAAACAATAGAGCTAATGGGGGTCAATCTAAATAAAAGTGGTACAATACTGTTTATAAATGAGTTAATGGAAGCTCTTGTGTCAAACGTGTGTCGGGCCCATCTACCAGGCGTCAAGGTGGCTTCCGCAGATGGATTCCTAACACTAGTATACTGCCTCTCTTTGGACCGAACACGCCCATCTACCTGGGACTTCTGAGCAGAGAACTTATGTAGCTGGTTCCTACACTGCCCTGAATATTGTAGGCTTCGGTAAGTCCAAAGAGAGGCAGTATATTTAGTGTTAGGGACCCATCTGCGGAAGCCACCGTTTGATCAAATATGTAGACTAAGAGCTTCCATTAACTCATTTATAGTCGGTATTGTACCACTTTTATCTAGAATGACCCCCATTTCTTAGCTCTATTGTTTGTATGTATAATGGTGTGCAGCCAATTTATTTTTTATGATCATGTTTGCTTCATGGATATGCACCTGTGAATCTGAAGGTTCTAGTCTAAATTCTCTCTCTCTCTCTCTCTATATATATATAGAATCTCCTATACATACTGTGGTGCATCACAGTACCAGCTTTTCCAATGAATTATGGGTTTCAAGCTCCACCCTATTTCAAAAAAGTATCGCCACAAATGTAATACATAAGACCACACGTATTATCAAACCACATAACCATTTATTATGTGCCAAATACATACATTTCACAATACAAAGTAATCCAGAGAAGACTCGAATGTACGAAGCTGACGTTACAAGAGCACACTGCCTTGTTCCAACATACAGAGTGAAAACACATTTCTTATGTTTTTGCATTTTAATACATTTTATCTTCCTTAAAAACTTTTTTTAACCTTTTTCTTTATTTTAAAAGCAAACTACGTAACATGAAATTACTTTAAATAATTAGTGTTTTACTTTCCTGAAGTCGTATAAGTGTCTTGTACATTCTAACAGAATTACAGGGTATGTACCTGCAAACCCATTTCAAGATTTCTCTCTATAACTCTGCCGTGGTCTGGGCCAGCAGACGAGTACAGTACTGTTATAACACAATATTATATCAGTCAATGCCATTCGCTACATTCTATTGCCTTTCCTCGACCCCTCTCATCTGTCCAGTCCATCCAAAAACCTTAGTCGGTGCTGGCAATAAAAGACTTTGGTTGGAGGGGTTAAAGCAGTTGTATCCATAAAGCTTAAATGAGGCTTCCAGTTTTATGCAAGTACGCCTTACCCTTCGAAGAATTAAAAACTTTGCGTGTCAGTTCTTCGGTTTTTAAAACCTATGCTTGCTGGCGGTGCTTATACACATATACTGACTTCACAAGCACTGCGCGTTTTTGAACAGCACTATGTCAGGACATAACGAAAACGGGATGGATCCGTTTTGCAGCCCATAGACTTCCATTATGACCGACTGAATAACGGAATGCCTCTAAAGGCATTCCATTATGCATTCCGTCATAAAATTGCGTTATGGTCCGTGGTAACGGAATCCATAACGCAATTCTGATTTTACCACCAATCGAAGTGAGAATGAATTTCAAAATATGACATTTTCTCATCTCTAGTGATCTACATTTTACTGTACAACAAATAAGTTGCATTTATATAAATCTGGATAACCTCTTTACAAACTACCCACTTCTTTAGTCCAGTAGTAAGTACTCATTTTTACTTATTTTTTAGTGGCTAAAACTGCAAGCCATATATACCGTAAATATATGTATATCGTCAGGTTTTACGCGGTATATATAAGGAAATATTTCAGAGCTGGTTCATGATCTCATCTATCTTATTCACTTTCCAGAATACAGCTTGATAATACTAGGCATCTAAAACTCCCCTAAAATCACATACAGTACTTATAAATTGTCGGGGAGGGGCATTATAGTCAGAAACTGTTTACAGTAGTCATCGATATATAGTCCTTGTAAACCTGGTTTTCCAGCCTTATTCCTTCCATATTTTCCAACTGAACATCTCATTAAAAAGTGGACAAAAACTTGTGCTGGAGGTAACATAAGTAATGTAAAGCTATAGATTGATTTTCAGAGACATCTACCTTCTAGTAAAGATGGGTCCAGGACAGTCGACACCTACCTCAAGGAGGTGTATAAGGTTACAAAAGAGGGCCCCTAATTCATGAAAATGCTACCACTCTTCTCCATGAGTGATGTGTGGTATTGCAGTTCAGCCTCATAGACTTGTATGGAGAGGAACTGCAATACCCGACAACGTCCATGGACAAGCTCGACAATTTTGGCAATGAGTCTAAGCCAGTTTTCTGGATTCTCATACAACCCAGGGGTGGCAAGATCTTCAGCCATGTTAACGTGCCCATAGACACTAGATAAACATTGGACGAAAACGGCTGTTTTCAGTCATTTCAGCCAACCATTGTTCCAATAATCGTGAATGATTGTTCTCAATAACTGATGGCGGACTAGTCTGCCAAAGATGCAATTGGCAAGGTTGGATAAATTTGGCTGTTGGCAAGAAATTACATGTGTATAGTATGGTGGGGCAGATTCAGCCAATCATTTGCCATTTTACTCAAGGACCAGGCAGTCTGGCTGTTGGGATTGTTTGCACAAAATGTCCACGTAGACGCATTATCGGCTACAGCATGGCCGCTGATCACCACCTCATGTGTATGGCCGGCGTTAAGGAAGCAATGGAGACAAGCTGAGGAATTCCAGTTGAAAAGCTGTCATGGCATCCGTGGGCATGAAAACCAACTCTCCACCTGGCGTATTTTAGCTAGTATTTATTGGCACATGTATCGGCATACTGGATACGGCAGCCAAAGTGATATATATGGAAGAAAATGCTTGCTTTGAGAAGGTATAAGGCCAAAGAACAGTAAGGTTATGGTAAGGCAGCAATATTAGACTAATATTCAGATCATAGCGGAGATGATTTACTGTCTTAAAACCAGATCCATAGGCATGAAAACCAACTCTCCACCTGGCATATTTTATCTAATATTTACGGGCACATTTTATGGCACTGGATACTGCAGCCAAAGTAATATGTGTGGAAGAAAAACTTGCTGTGAAAATGTATAAGCCCAAAGCACAGTAAGGCCTCATGCACACGACCGTTTTTGTGGTCCGCATTTTTTTGCAGTTCGGTTGCAGACCCATTCACTTCTAAGGGGCCGCAAAAGATGCGGACAGCACTCCGTGTGTAGTCCGCATCCGTTGCACCGTTCCGTGGCCCCGCAAATAAATAATAATAGCATGTCCTCCTATTCTTGTCCTTTTTGCGGACAAGAATAGGCATTTCTACAATGCGACGCCCGTTCTGTTAATTGAGGAATGCACACGGACGGCTTCCGTTTTTTGCAGATCTGCGGTTTGCGGAACGCAAAAAAAACAAAAACGTCACGGTCGTGTGCATGAGACCTAAGGCAGTGATATTACACAAATATTCGGAGATGATTTACTGTCTTAAACCCAGATTGTCAGCTGTAACCTGATCAGCGTAAGTGTATTAGAGTAAAGGAGAAATATTACATTCAGAAATGTAGTAAGTTAGTCTTTGTCAAAATTAGCTTTCGAAGCAAAACCTTCTGACCAAGCTTCAGCCTAGTTAGCTCGTGTACAACTATCTCTTCATTTTACTGTCACCGTATTTCACTTGCAAGTAATCCCTCTGCAATATCTTCCCTTCTAAAGGGGGAACTGCAATATGTAACAGACTCCTTTTGGCAGCCGAGATACTAAAAGATACAAAACACACACGTACATAAAACCCTTCAAAACACCTTATAAAGCGAACACTGCTTATGACAACTCATGTGATATATCCAATACAACATATAGATGTGATGCTCTAGAGCCAGCAAGAGATAGCATGTTCTTATATATTAAATGTTAACTACACATGCACCTTTATGACTTACACTTAAAACAGTTTTCCGGAAACTGTCCTACTAAAGAAATATATCTAGAATGCAAAACTATGATGAATTTGACATAATAACCTTGTCATCGTACTGTGATGCACTGCATCGAACAGCGTAGTCAATTGCTGGTGACAGTGAGATAACGGCAGCAACATAATATTCATTGTAAGTAGTGTGTACTGTCTAAGGCCTCATGCACACGACCGTTGTGTGTTTTGCGGTCTCACAAAACACGGATGGCGTCCGTGTGCGTTCCGCAATTTGCGGAACGGCACGGACAGCCATTATTATAACTGCCTATTCTTGTCCACAAAATGCGGACAAGAATAGGACAGAATAGGACAGGTTATATTTTTTTGGCAGACCGCAGAACGGAGCAATGGGTGCGGACAGCACACGGAGTGCTGTCTGCATCCTTTGCGGCCCCATTAAAGTGAATGGGTCCGCATCCGAGCCGCCAAAACTGTGGCTCGGATGCGGACCAAAACAACCACCGTGTGCATGAAGCCTAAATCTTACATTTCTGCAAAATAAAGACATATCAAAAGTCACTAGAGATGAGCGAATTTCATATTTTGAAATTTGTTTGTTGGAAAAACGGAACGAGACGGATCCGTTTTGCAGCCCATAGACTTCTATTATGACGGAATGAACAACGGAATGCCTCTAAAGGAATTGCGTTATGGTCCGTGGTAACGGAATCCATAACGCAATTCACCTTTTACCAACAAACAAAGCATGAACAAATTTCATAAGCGGAAATTCGCTCATCTCTAAAAGTCACCTTGGATTGTTGCACAATATTACAGTTTTTTATGCAAGTGTCTAATGGAGGACATGTCACCGTTCCTGACTTGTATGCCTCATGAAATTACAATTTTGGAGCAGCATTTCTTAGAACTCCGCCTTGTGCTGTAAACTGACAACCTGGTGCTACTATCCCTCTTTTCAAAGGGGTGTGCACCTATGCCAGCACCTATATCAGACTATGTATGAACACCCCCCCCCCCCCAACTGGTAACACATCATTTATTCATACATTTCCAGGAGGAGCAAGAGAGGAACAAAACAACACAGGGTTCTAGGAGAAGATGCTCCAGGATTTCATGTGGAAGGCACGCATTCAGGAGAGCAGACATGTCCATGTTCAAGAACACTACTAGTAAACCATTACGTTATGTCTAGTACAGGGCTCGAGGAGGTGGTGCATGGGATTTAAAGAAAATACTTATGACATGCACTGCCCTTCATGGCCTGCACTAGGCATAACACAAGGTCTCAGTTTTACCTGAAGTGTTACTTTAAGGGTCCATTCACACGACCGTATCTGTTTTGTGGTCGCTTGTGGACCAAAAATAGGGTCATGTGCATGGACCCTAAGTCCAAGGTTACAATTAATGCAATACTGACATCATAACATAACCAGTGATTATACACAATGGCACAAAAACTCATTGTTTATAAGAATATTAGATCCATATAAACTAGTCCTATGGGAAGGGATTCCAGAAGCCCATCCATTTCAGCAGATGTGACGCCTTCTGGTCCTCTACTGGCAACCTTACATTAATTCCAATGGCACTTGACATTTCTTTTAATGTACAAATGTTCTTCCAGGTGTGGACAATGTGTACTTTTACACCACACTGGTTAACGCACGTTACGAGGAAGATGTCTCCAGGACAGGTTCCCTTTAGATTACAACATCTGTAGGACAGACTCAAAGCTGACCTAGCAGGTGCAGTTCTGGCAAGCTGACAATCAAAGGCAAAGCCATTCCATACACTGGATTGGATTGGAAGTCTCAATAGACCTTATATGAGATTGCCACGATTGATAGTTATAATTATTTATCCTCCATTCACAGGACAGGGGATAAATGTCTGATTACTGGAGGACACACAGCTGGGACCCCAACCGATTGCTAGAAAAGGGTTCCCGAGCTCCCTGTTTGAATGAAGCAGCAGTCTCTGCCACTGCAAGTCTATGGGACTGATGGAGACAACCAAGTACAGCGATTATACTGTCTAGTGACATCACCAGTGATGCACGTGATCAATTTTATCAGTACTTGGAAAATAGAAGTTAAAATAAGTCACACACTAGAACAGCTGCTTATAACTAGGAGTCCTTGTCTTAAAAAATACATCATATATACATCATATGAAAGACTCCACTTCCAAAGTATATATATATATTACAAAATAACAGTACAGCTGAGGACACGCTCTTGTAACTCGGGACATTTACATATGTGAGAGGGGTTGCTGTGTACTAAATTGACAAACCCAAATTTCAGTGCCAAATAATTCTACGAACACGACGTCCTCTTTCTATTCATTTTTTGTCCACGATTATAAAAAAAACAACCCGTTTAATAAAAATAAAAAAAATGACACAAAGCTTCTGTCATTCAGTACTGTCCATGGACAATGGCGTCATCTCATGTGTAACCAATCACTACAGTCTCCAATGCTGTCCACTGCTCCACACTTTTGTCACCAGAAGCCCACTGACACGGTTGATCCAAGACATCTGAATATCACGAAGCTGATTCCATGGAGATCTTCATTTCATCACATCTTGGCCACTGTATAAGTGTTCGGTAGCACAAAATGCCCAACAGAGGGAGATTCCATCTCTAAAAGAGTATACAACTCTGACAGGTATGATACCGAGTGCAAAACTAGCCACTGCCGAGCAAAAATACATCTAAAAATCTGCATCATCGTCATTGTTGTTGTCGTCATCATTGTCATAGCTGATGATCCCCTGAAGGTCATTATTGATTTGCTTATACACAAAATGAAAGACTTGGAGGTTTGGTCGACTGTGGAGCTCGGCTTTGATTTTCTGTGGGTAGGTGTCTTCGCTCAGCTGCTGCCAGGTGTCGTCAATGTAAAGGAAGAGGCCGTAATTTTCTGGATCCTTTACGTTGAACCGGTGGGCACACATCTGGCACACGTCATCTGTAGTGGTATAGGGTTTAACGATAAGAGTCTTGCCTGTACATCCATTGTCCACCTCCTGCAGCGCCACCCTCAGGTAGTTCTGTAAAAACATGGACAATGTCAAGAAATCATACAATAGATGTAAAGGGAACCTGGCACATAAAAAATGCAGTCCTAGGCTACTTTCACACTGGCGTTTCTGGGTCCGCTTGTGAAATCCGTTTCAAGGCTCTCACAAGCGGCCCAAAACGGATTCAACCCCAATGCATTCTTAATGGCTAAGGATTCACTCAGAATGCATCAGTTTGTCTCCGTTCAGCCTCCATTCCGCTCTGGAGGCAGACACCAAAACGCTGTTTTGATGTCCGCCTGACGATGCGGAGCCAAACGGATCTGTCCTGACTTACAATGTAAGTCAATAGGGACGGATCCGTTTTCACTGACACAATATGGTGCAATTGAAAACGGATACGCCTTCCATTGACTTTCAGTTTAAGTCAAAACGGATCCGTTTGCATAATCATGAACAATAAATTATATTTTTTTTTTCATGGTAATGCAAACGGATCCGTTCTGAACGGACACAAGCGTTTGCATTATAGGTGCGGATCCGTCTGTGCAGATACCAGACGGGTCCGCACCGAACACAGGTGTGAAAGTAGCCTTATCTGCAGGCAGCGTGTTATAGAGCAGTAGGAGCTGAGCAGATTGATATATAGTTTTGTGGGAAAGAATCGGTATAAGGGTCCATTCACACGTCCGCAATTTTGTTCCGCATTTTGCAGAACTGAATTGTGGACCCATTCATTTCTATGGGGCAGCACGATGTGCTGCCCGGATCGGGAACTGCGGATCCGCACTTCCAGGTCCGCAATTCCGATCCTGAAAAATATAGAACATGTCCTATTCTTGTCCGCAATTGCGGACAAGATTAGGCATTTTCTATTAAGTGCCGGCGATGTGCGGTCCGCAAAATGCAGAACGCACATCGCCGATGTCCGTGTTTTGCGGATCCGCAAAACACACATGGACGTGTCAATGGACCCTAACTTGTATTTTATTCATTTATATCTCTGCTCTTTCTGGGCTATTCAGTGACTGACAATTATAGACGATCATAGAGGGGAGGCTGTCAGTCACTGGACTCCTAAGCCTCAAAAAGAGCAGAGATATGATAATAAATTAATTACAAGTTATACTGAAACTTTTTCCAAAAAAGATACATCTGCTCAGCACCTCTTGCTCTATAACAAGTTCCCATTGATGAGTATTCTCCTATAAAATAGTATAAGGAGTTGTATACTATAATAACTTAAAATATAATGCTGAATTTATGACACTGGTACATGGGAATATGTCTATTAAGGTTTTTGGTCATCCATGTCCTAGTCTGATAACTGATGGTGGTGATAGATGGAAGACATGATGGTACCCCAAACATGTTTGGAAATGATAGAAATTAATATAATTGGTTTACTTTTATAGGTAACTCATTTAGGACATTTATAAGTTAAACCCTGACACTGTATATAAGGATATGGCCTGCAAGATGTGATACATCATACCTGAAAGTCATCAATGGATGGAATGGTCCTGTTTGTAGTCCTCCTCTGGTGCCACTGTTTTAATGTATCTCTGGTCTCTGAATTTAGTAACCGTGAGGCTTGTTCCTCCTGGAAATTCTTGATCAAGGACAGGGCTCCATAGGCACTTGTCAAGTAGTAGCCTCCTAGAAGTAAATCAGTTCAGGACCTATGTTAGAATCGTATACATTCACAGCTAATAGAAACATGTACAGTAGTCTACAATGCTTGTACCTGGACAAATCCTTACAACTTTTAGGCATATATTATAGTTCAATATAGGGCCACGTGCTTTGAGGACCACATTGTCACATTGTAAAAAAAAAGTAGGACTATCTATATATATGATCCCCTTCTTTAATAAGACTTTACAACTGTTTAAAAGGGGGTTCTTCGCTTTCAACAATCCCTACTGGTTAGGTGGTCCCCCTGAAATGATCAAAAGTTCCCCTGTTAGGACCCCTAGTGATCAACTGTAATCTGTTGGGGAACCGGGGGACATTAAAGATTACATAGTGCTCATTCAAATCAATGGGTTGTCTGGGTAAATGAAGGACAGGATGGGTCCTCCAGAGAAAGAGGGGAGTTCTTTGTTCAAGATCCATATTTCTAGGCCAGAATAGACCGGGACGAGCCGTGATCCTAGGGAGGCTCGTCCCCTTGGCGGCCTGCTATTGGCTGCTGCGGAGATCAGGAGCTACGCAGGTGCCGGGGAGTGGGACAGGTATAATCTATATGAGGGGCCTGTTTTAGACTTTGGATAACCCCTTTAACAAAAACTAGCAGGGAATATTGCGGCATCTGCACTGGAGCGGTGGGAGCTGAAGAGTCGAGCAGTGTTTTTTTTAATAACATTTGCTGCTTATTTTTATTATTATTTTTCAGAAATGAAAACCCATTTAACGCTTTAGGAGACAATACAGGACATGCACATTGGGACATGTCTCTAAAAAGTCATTGTGCCGACAGTTTTCTGTTGATAAAAATGACACATTTTATTATCACATGGGCTGTACTGTTTTTGTAGATTATTTTGGCCTGCAATGTGTCCACTTAGAAAATATTACTATATACGGTATGTAAATCTATACATCTGTCTGATGTTGCTTTGTTATCTCCTGATGCCAGACCAGGAACATTGTCTCCATGACAGAGAAGAGCTTCTATTTCTAGGCTTTGATTAGACAAGACCAGGAAGCAGGCGGAGGCTTCCCCGGGTTATCGGAGACACACTGTACAACTCACTCAGCAGGATGGAACAATTTAGTTTAACTTGACCATAATTACGTCGGAATTTTGCAGTGGAAAAATCGTGCTGTACGAAAAATACTACTGGGCAGAGAAAAAACATGTATAGAATAGTCTTCCTCTTCAGGAAGAGGGTAAAGGCCAATATTAGGATTATATATCATTATTGAAGTTACTAAATCACTTTCCGAATTACCCAGCACATAAAGTATCTCCATTATTTACATATTACACACGCAATGGAAGGTGACTTCACTCTTGATAAATTGCCAGGTATAACCAGCATAAACAGTATTTACTGGACTATAAGACTCACTTTTTTTAGCAGGAAAAAAGAAAATGTTGCTTAAAAGTGTGTCTTATAGTCTGCAGTCAGGGTGGTCCAGTTTTAGTTAATATACACTGGAGCACCTTCCCCATTAAAATATACCTTTTATTATTATTATACTAAAAAATGGCCTACAGCCGGACTACATGTAACAGAAGAGTCAGGAAAAACATATACTATACATATTAGATTATAATGTATAGAATCAAGAGAAATAGTGGTGATACATGTGAGTACACCCACGTAAAGTTGCTCCGTATGTGATTCACAGATAGCTACGGTTTTAGTTAGCAGAAATACAATATTATAAATCCATAGTTTACCAAAAGGCAGAAATTACCTGACATTGTGGGAAATGATTAAAATACCCTCAAAGAGGAGCTGTGACTAGTCCAAACACTGGCAGCACTGACTGGATAGTATCAGACAGTCCAGAGACCCCCTTCCCCCAATTGGTAACACCCATCTGGACCTTCATTGCAAACTGGTAGTAATACATTCATAAGTTCTAGTAGGAATTATATAAGAATAGCACCACATAGAGTCATACGAATAAATACTCCAGTCATGTCGGGAGAGGTGACAGGTCCTCTTTAAGAACACATTATTATTATCATGACAATGTTCTGTGCAACCACCCATACATATATAGCCATATTTTACCTTCTCCGTGTAGCAGTGATGGGTCCAGCAATTCCATCATATATTCAATTTCAGTGTCAATTTCCAGCATTTCACACTGAGCAATGACATAAGTTAGTACTGGCAAAAAGTCATCTGCGCCGTACATCCTCCCTGGCAGACACAGAAAAATAATGATTTCTATACAGTAGACAGATTACATCATTACTTGAAATAAGTGAAAAAAGGCACAAAAATACGATGTATAGTATTAATAAATAAGGACAGGAATATAAAGCAAAAACAAGTCATAAAACAAAAGTAACTCCCAGCAAATACAATATTCTCCTATTGCTTTGTTAAATCTAATTTTTGGACTGCGGCTTCTTTCAAGAGCAAATGATTATGGGGGTTCTGTCCTGTGATTAACAGGAATGCAGAATTATACGGCAATCCTCCAGAGCTGAGATCTGTACTACAACTGGAGTGGAGGTTTGTCCTAAATAGGATTCTTCCCTCTTTTAGCTTCACATGGAGATGGACTGATTGTAGGGATTGGAGTGGGCCACTTTCTGGCTACTTGTGACTAATGTGTATATAAGATGACTAAATGGCACTTACTGATATTCTGTGCTGTTTGCTATCTTTTATAAGCCATGCCCCTTGTTAGGTAAATCTTCTATGCTGTCCGTATAGAGGTCCTGTCCACAAGATGGCCGCTGATGAAGGGTCATATCCTAGTTACTCAGTCTCTCCCATACAAACAAACTGGAATGAACTTACAACATCACATAGAGGTTATTTTCCTGGTCACATGACCCTCCATCAGCAGCCATTTTATGGACAAGACCTCTGTGTGGACAGCACAAAAGACTTGGCAAACAAGGGGCGTACTTTATGAAATGTTGAAAATGGCACAGAACTTTAACAGAGGCTACGCCAAATAGTCATAATACAAACACAATGGTCAACAGTAACCAGAAATTGGCCAATCCCTTTAAGACTTTAAAGAGTAAATAAACTTTTGAATACAATTTTAATAAAATGTCCCTAATAATAGTTTTTCTAATATACTTTATTAAGGCATTTTGTATCTTTATTACAGTTTCCACCCCCTAAAGCGCACCATTCTCTGTGCGCTCAAAATTGACATTTCTGTACACCGCTGACTGCTCAGAGGTGTACGGAGTACGGGCTGTAGAAATGGGGACGCAGCATAGCGAGTACGGGCAGGAGCACATATTGCTGCTCCTGCCTGTGCCCCCTGGAGGTTTACTAACTCCTGGCATAGCACAAGTATGCCAGGATTAGCTGAGAGGAGCGGACTCCTGCTTCAGCAAAGAGTCCTGCACGCATTCCCCTCAGCTAATCCTGGCATAGAACATGGGTACAGGTTAGTAAACCTCCGGGGGGCACGGGCAGGAGCAGCAATATGCGCTCCTGCCTGTAACCCATGCACTGCGGCCCCATTCATAAAGTGTCTACAGCCCGTACTCCGTCCACCGCTTTAGTGGGTGGAAACTGTGATAAAAATACAAAATGCCTTAAAGGGGTCGTCTCACTTCAGCAAGTGGCATTTATTATGTAGAGAAAGTTAATACAAGGCACTTACTAGTGTTTTGTTATTATCCATATTGCTTAGTTTGCTGGCTAGACTAATTTTTTTATACACCTCTTGTCTCCATGGTTACGACCACCCTGCAATCCAGCATCGGTGGCTGTGCTTGCACACTATAGAAAAAAGCACCTGCGCCTCTGGAGGCCGGGACCATGGGCGTGCACATAGGCTAGCACTTAATCCTAAAATGCGCAAGCACGGCCACCGATGCTGGATTGAAAGGTGGTCGTAACCATGAAAACGTGATGAGTATAATGTGATGGAAAAATCAGTCTAGCCAGAAAAGGAGGCAATATGGACAATCACAATACATTAGTAGGGGGCTTGTACTAACTTTCTCTACATAATAAATGCTATTTGCTGAAGTGAGATGACCCCTTTAATAAAGTATAGTAGAAAAACAATTATTAAGAACATCTTATTAAAATGTTATTCAAAAGTTTAGTTACTCTTTAAAGAACCATTCATATGAATTCCTACTGATATCTTTGTACAGTACTATGATCCTGTCTTGCACAGTTCCAGTATAGTCCATATCTAATAAAACCAGATGGGGGGCGATTTCAGCTGTTAATACTGGAAAATATGCAACCCAAGATTACTACTAGATATGTAATGCAAAGCGCACGTTTTTGTTATTGATTTTGACTGTAAAACCGTTTTTTAGCATGTGAGTGATTTCCAATTCTGTACAGAATGTAATGGTGGTATATAACTAGGACCAGGCCGTCAGGCATAAAATAAGGTCAGCAACACATTATGAAGTAGGATACTTTGATTTGAAGAATTTCCTTCCTGTGCCTGTTTTATATATCAACTGAATTAAAGGCAAATCGGATCGAATGCGGCCGATCTGTACCTGAGTTATTCTCCATGCACGTATAAATCAGCTTGCAGATTCTCAGTAACAGCATCACTTTCTTCTCTGGAGAATACATTTTCTGCATGGTAGAGAACTTGACTCTGATCTTTTCCACATCTACTGCCTCAGGCGTTGGGGTCAAAACTCCGAGTTCCTGAGGAGTCCTCTTTTTTACTAGTAACAGGTTTTCCTTCAGCTGGCTCCAGGACCCATCTGTCATACGGAAGTTCTTCAGCATGTTTTCTATGTGGCCTTTCAGGGGCTTTAAGATACATTTGTGCATGGCCTTCTCTAGTACCACATCTGGAATAATTAAAACAGGACAATGAGAGAACAGACCTAGAAAACCAAACAATGTACCGTATATACTGCAGCAAAGTCAACGGGATTAGCAGATACTCATTATAGAGTCTAGACCTTCACCATGGCTTGTCCTATTTTTCATTTTTTATATCTTTCTTTACTGTGTCCTTATCCCCTCCAATGTGTATGGTCATCCAACACCAATAAATCAAACCTATGTAATATCTAACGGTCACTGTATCTAATAAACAGCACATGACAATTACCAGATACATTGTCATTGAATATAGTTGTCTTCCACCACAATGTGTTCATGACCAGAAGCCTAACGACCTCTGTTATATACATGATAAGCTGCTCTCAGCAATATCCTATTACGTACCATCCCTCATATCAAGTAACACCATGGCGTTCCTCCAATAATAACAGCACTCCTAGAATTCCTCCTGATGTGTGTCATCTCTCACCGTTTCTGGAAAAACTGACAGTAATATTGGCCAGCCCGTCTCCGGTATTACTTCTACTTATAGACAAAGGCCATTGGGATGGAGTTGACTGCTTGAAGATAGATCATCTCTAGTTATAGTCTACAAAACTCACTGAGCAGCAACAGAAACACACGTCCATAGTAATCTTCTACTGATCCTTAGTGAGAGCCTGAATTCTAGACCAGAGCAGCATTCACAATTCTGCTGGTTGTTTGCAAACGTCTCAACAGGCACATCTAGAGAACTTTAGCTGAGTTACTATGATACAAAGAGAGAACGCATTTCAAATGGGGTTGTGAACAGTTCTATCTATCGAATGTGTATGGCCGGCTTTGGACAGTCATTCAGCACTAATGTTATTTAAGATTCCTTGAATCTAGAAGAACAACCAAATGTCCTAAGTCTTTCCTATTACATAAATGCATTGCACCTGACAGAATGATCATCATGTATCATGGTCATTGCTGATATTCGCTCAGGAAATCTATACTATGAAGCGAATTATCTACATGAATTGTCCAGTCATAACCTGCCTGCCCCTGCTCATGTGTTGGGCTCTGTACTATGAATAGGTAGTAGGACTAAGGAGTGGTCTGCAACAGATAAGCAATGCTGAAGGATAGAAACTATGAAACGGCCAATGTTCTGCATTCCTGATGAATCACGTACTTGCCGGCTATGAAAATACCAAAAATAAACCCAGCATTACAATAGAGACTTCCCAAGAACTGCTTCTGATAAATGACGGCGTCCAATCAATTTACTGCACATATAAGTCAGTCTAAGAAATGTGCACCTGATTTACCCCCTGATGTAATTGGATGTTCTCCTAAATCAGAAATTTAAACACTTCACCTTGAATTGCTTACGATACAATCGTTACGAAACAGAAATGGTGGCAATATCTACTAAAGGGGGCAATTCCTTTATACAGATGACTGGTGGTTCAGGAAGCAGAGAGAGCACTCACTGCGCATGTGCTAGGACCAATGTCAGATGATTGCTGTGATGCGGCGACTGCTGCCGTCTCCTCACAGCTGACCAAGGATAGCACCATACATTGTATAGCGGATGGGTTTGGTATTGCAGCCTGGGCCTGTTCACTACAATGGAGTTAAGCTGCAAATAGGCCATGTGACCAATGAACGTGACATCACATGGCCTAAAAGGAGGCTGCAGCGCTCAACGGAGCACCACAGCCTCCACAAACACCTGATCAGCGGGAGTGCTGAGAGTTGGACCCCCACTATCCTGAGGACAGATCATCAATATCTTATTCCCGGAAAACCTCTTTAACAATGAGCTGCTTGCATTAAAGGGATTCCCCAATAGATGAACAGGGTTTATTGGAATGAGCGCTGTATCTTTTCCCAGTTTCTAACTAAACACCAGTTTGGCCCAGAGATCAGATCTTGGAGCAGACATGTTTGCTTATACACAATAGGCCTCATTTATCAAAACTGTCTAAAAGAAAAACAGCCAGGACACATGTAAGACGCAGTAGATGAATATTAGCCTGTTTTAATATTTATAATGTGCCTGTCCTTTCAGGAGATGACATGTATATTTATCAGTGACATTCAGGCCGGGTGCCTACTCAGCTGGCGTTCCCTCTCTCTATATCACACACAAAGAGGAATTACAATATCTCGCACAGCAACAGAATAACAATGATGTCACCGAACACTGAGACCCTTTATAGAGCCGCCTTACGGACTGTAAATCCACTGTAAGCAGTCCTTTCACTCTTGTTCTACAACTTCATAAATAATGATGATTATTGTGATTTATTTATTCTGAAGAGGTTCCAGCCATAAACCCGGAGATTACAAGACACAAAGACAAACTACAAAGATGGCCACTCATGTTAACCAGTCAACTTTATTGGGACTGGCCAACCAACTAATGTGTATGGATGTCAACATAACCGATCCTTTTGTTTTCGGGGTGGTGAGCTGCTCCTAGAGGTTCTGACAGCTTTCTTCCCTCTCCCTGTTCAGAACACTTGCACACTCTGTCGAGCCTGGGATGTGTGTGCATGGAGGGGTTGGGAGAAACGACTGTCAGCTGAACGTATGTATGTAATCTATTATGTCCGGCCAGTAGGGATAAACAAACTAAATTTTTTGAAGTTCGAGTTAACGCTGAATTGTGTTATGGATTCCTTTACCAAGGATCATAACGGAATTCAATGACTGAATGCATAACAGAACGCCTTGAGAGGCATTCCATCACAATTGAAGTCTAAGGCCTGCATAATGGATACGTTCAGTTTCCGCTATGGAGGAGAGGACTACTGCATAGCGGAAAGCGGACGGATTCGTTATGCTGCCCAGAAACAACGATTTTAGGTGCCGGCCGAAAGACACGCTCATCCGTTGAACGAGCATTTGCTCATTCATTGAGTGATCTCCAGGCATCTTTTACAAAGGTCAATTATCGGGAACTAACACTTCTACAAACATTCATCCCCAATAATTGGCCTGATTATCGGTCCATGTTAAAGGACATATAGGTAAAATGTATTATTAAGCCCCTTCAAGCCTCTTTCTGGCATAGAAAAGTCGTGCATCTACCGGGTTTTCAACCTTTTAATGCATTTGTGACTTTTCTAATTGCAATCTGATATTTTCAACAATGCCCTTGCTAAGTCTACGAAAAGGGGGCCTGGAGAGGGCAGAGTGAGAGGGGGCCGTCTACGGCAGATCGGAGAACCTGAGGAGGCAGTTAATCTATGGTAAAGCCTACACCTCGTCATAAATTAGATGCCTCCTTTGATAAATCAGGGCTATAGTCTCTGTTGATACTTGCGTTATGGGCGGGTATTTTTGACTGCAGGAACAGTGCAGTCTACAGCACAGAAACCCGACAGAACCTATTATACAGTAAGTCAATGAGATCCTTCAGGATTTATATGGATATATTTGGTTCCGTCTAGATGTTAGAACATTGGTGTGAATACCTAACCATGCACATTCCTTAAAAGTAGAACTTTGCTAAAGCAAATCTGATTTATGGGGCCTTCACGGAGCCTTCAGCTCCGTCCATCTGAATGGGGTTGTTTTGGTGGGAAGCACATGGATTTCTGCAGGCCTCATTCAGATGAATGGAATTTATTTTTTGTTGCTGAATTTTCTTCAACAAGTCGCGTGTGAAGGCGTCCTAATCCTGTAATGAGTGAGAAGGTAAGTGTACAGCCAGCATAAGGCAAAGTTACTTATATAGCACTAGATCATACTGACAAGAACCAGCGTCATCAGGTCCACGGAGCTATAGTACTGGCAGCGATCTCGGGCTCCAACACCATTGTGTTCATGTCACTCTCACAGAAGAACTTCCCTAGACATTGGACTAAAGAGTCGCTTCATTCACTGCAATCAACCTGCTATACCGACGGAGGGCAGTGGCTGGTGTCGGGATAAAGTGACTACAGGACATTATGTAGTCCCGCCAGTCACCTCCAGCCTCGGCAGTGCTGACTAGCACAAATAGCTTCCTGCCAATGCCAAAACCACATGGAGTTTCAATATTAGTCACAGGTTTCTGTCTGGATGATTGAGCAATGCAGCTTTGTTATGCAGACATAGGCGATGTGCAGAAGGTTTCATCTGAAGAAGCAAACCTTTGATTTCACTCATGGGTTACACCAGATGATGTGAAGTAACAGAACGTCCCGATCAATGAGACCATACGCTTTGTACTGCAGTCTGTATAACGATAACCACGCAGAAATAGTAATGTTTAATGTTAAATGGGGTGTCCAAGAATGAAAAATCTTGGACAAGCCCCCCGATTGTCTATACTCCCCTCTTCTTCCGGTTCCGCCTGTCCGGTCCTCCTGCCACTGCTTTTTTACACACTGCAGCAGTGATGTGCAGGTATACCTCACTTTGTCGCTGCAGCCAATACCTTTCCTTATACTGCTGAGGACAGTGATTGGCTGCAGCGCTCACATGCCGTATACCTGTATGTCACCGCTGCAGTCTGTGAACAAGCAGCGGCAGGAGGACTTGCATAAAAAAAAAAAAAAAACTGAATATGGAAACCCAGCCCATGAATTTGATCAATAATGAAATAAGGGAGTATTCAGGCTTCACAGTATTGATGCAACTGTTGAAGGGTAACTACAGCTCCGCTCTGCCGCTATTGTAGACGGTGTGCAGGCAAACCCTGAGGAAGCGACAGCTCTTCGACCTCTTCAATCAGCTGATCGATCTGATATTTGCGGCCTATCATGAGGACAATATTTGAAGCCAGAATTCAATTTACAATTGAACACTAATAAGAACAAATAGGACAAGCAAACAGAAAACCCAAAAGACGTTGTCCAGATGCGTGCTCATTTGAAGTCCTGACTAAGTGCCTATTATGTAATCCTGACCCCGCGCCAGATTTACTTGTTTATATCGTTCCATAGCCCTAAAAAGGTTATCTAATTTCTGGTCATTTTATTTAAAACCTAACAATTATTTCAAGAACAACAACAGCCCAATTGCAAACAAGTAGTACCAAGACATCCAGGTTCTCATCGATGCACAATAGTATCGGCAGCTGCCCAAAAATAGGGTACCACATACAGGGGAGGGGCGGACTACCAGCAGATAAGCCAAATACTCGGCCCCCTGTACCACCCATGCAGTAAGTACAGGGGCCCGGAGGGGGCCCTTTGCAGCTGTAGAGCAGTAGCAGAAGTGACCAGGCTGCACTGCTAAGCTGAGATTGGGGCTCAGTGGTGAGACGGCACGGAGCTTAGCGGTGCAATGGGGGTTCCCAGACATAACTTTGCTTTGGGCACCAGAAATACCAAATCTGCCCCTGACCACTTAAAGGACACCTGGGAGATACATGTAGAAAATACTGTATGGAGAGGACTGCTGCTGTACAATGTGTCTTCACTAATATATAGATGCCTAAACACCACAAACACACCGCATCACCATTGACTCTTCTGAAGCCAAAAATACATAATATTGTATAATAGACAGTACAAACCTCATCAGAAACATAATGCTAAAGTGTTGTGTAAAGATGAGTTCACACCACCGCTAGTTCTAGAAAGTACTGGATTTGGCAGGTAACTTAGACAGACAGAGCTGAACAGACTCCACTCACTACAATGGAATAATGGAGTCCGTTCAATTTTTGTTGAGGAACCAGTTTTTTTACCCTACAGTCCTGCATGCAGGACTTTTTTGTCCAGTCTTTTTGACAGAATCTGCAATGGAGACCCCGAATGCCGATGTGAACAAGCCCTAACTTTTAGAATAGGATGACTTTCACAAGGAGGGACTTCCCGCGTTCAGCGGGCTGTAGCCTGCAGGTATACAAACATGTCTGGTTTCTAGGACCTGTGGGTGGAAGAATGAGAGCATATCAGGTTCGTATTGGCTAGTAAAGCGTTGACTGTTACGTGATACCATGGGTTGCATTCATTAGCACCGTCACAGGGATGCTATATAAATACTGTGGTTCATTTTAGCGATATATTAAAATGTTGCATCGTCCATTTGATCGACTTTTGCTTCATAAAATGTTATCTTTATGGAAAGGCAGATGTGTTACCACAATGTAACAACCTCTTATCATCGCTTGAACAGAATACAGGCTACTGCAATTGTATTCCGGTGACTGAATCTGCAATGTCTTGCAGCTTCGCACTCCCACATATAAAGGGAGGGATGTCACTGACTTGGCAAGTTTTACAATTCCCTTATAATTAATATAGTTTCAAAGGTGGAGTTTTAATTTGAATTCTATTTATGGTAGTCCCTTGTATATATAATTAATACACTGTCAGCAGAATCGTACGTATGAAACTGGAAGAGCTGCACTTGGCAGCTGAAGGCATCTGTGTTTGTCCCATGTTGATATGTGCCCGCATTGCTGAGAAAAATGTTTTAATATATGCAAATGAGCCTCTAGGAGCAACAGGGGCGTTGTCATTACACCTATTGACCCATGGTGATTACATATGTATCACATCATTTATCTGGTTATAATAATGTCCAGTCTTACCATTTATGGTTGTCCTGTTATTAGTATCAGGATGTAAATAATGTATGCAGTATTATTATTTTTGCACTGCATGAGCACCGAGCACCTTACGCACTTGAGCACTTTTTTTTATATATATTAGGCTTACCTAGTATGTCATGAGATATTTATTCATATATGTTATATTTTTATATATTTAGGTTTGTATATATGTTTTGATGAATTACATGAATCATGTTCACTTTTTGGGTTCACATCTGGGTCAATGGAAATGATCCAAATACAGAGAAGGTTATAGTATTTTGTTATAGATATATATAGTGATAAGGGGGTTGAAGTGATCTGAGGAGATATCACTGGTAGATACAGGATAATTATTGACCTTTGATGAGATATGTGTTAGATTATTACTTATTTATTCTTTATTAACTATTTATTAAATGTATATATTATGATAGAGGAATGAATCTGATGAATAAGGAGAGGTATCTAATCATGTGGTTAATTTATTTATTTACTTGTTTAGTATCTATGATACATATTTAAGATCAATTGTGTTGCCTATGATGAGTGTAACCCTTTTGTTTGATTAGGGCTTTTTAATGATGGTTGTGCCCTCTGGGTTTTGGTCCTTTTTCCCTTTTCCCCCTCTCCCCCCTCCTATTGTACCCCTCGGTTTCCCCACTTCCCTTCCCCCACTCCCGGTTTGTAATGCATTTTAATTGATACCGTTGCCCCCACTTTTAATATTGAAACCATCGGCTCCATTGATATCATGGCAGTTTGGAGGTAGTGAGTACCGGGGTATTGCCTTCATCTTTGATGATGGATATTGATGTTGCCGAGTGGGTGGACAGAAGCAGGCTTCTATTAACTACCGGTACCCTTCTAATACCGCCCCTTGCGATGGAGTATGACAGGACTCATCAGGGAGGAGCTGTTTCATCTACGTCAGAGGCGGAAGTGACGTAACGCTCTGACCATTTAGCTGTAGTGCGGGCGGAAGTTAGGTGTGCGGCGTGTTCACATGGAGTGGGGGAAGATGTGGGCGGAAGTGATGACATGTTTTGTCATCTGGAGGTGGGCAATGGGCGGAGTTGTATTAGTTAATGAGGCAGCGGATTGGTTCTTCCCCATCTAAGACTGGATTTAAAGCTGAGTAATTGGCAGGATAGACACGCCCCTTTGAAAAAGCTTGGCGAAACGTGCGTCAGGGGTCCGCTCACCAGGGATTGTAAGTTTGTTTCCCAGTATTTGTTATGTGTTATCTATATGTGCTGGCTCAGTTTATGTTGATGTGACATGTAGTGCATGCAGGTCATCTATTTTGACATCCTTAGTGGGTGTGGGACATATATACTGCTCCTACTGTTGGGCTTACATCCTTTTACTAACTACCAGCACTTGCATTTTGATTTTAACCCTTTGTCTCCTCTGAGCCGATGTTGAGATCATTTCTTTTGTTCATGAGGGCTGATTGAAGACAAGGGGTTGTGGGTACTACAACATTTCTTGCATATCCTTGGTGGGGCGCTGTTCTGTAGCGCCACCACAGTACTGCATTTCATACTATATTTATCATTAATTGTAATTGTGTCGTTTAAAGTGACATATTAATAAAATAAAATATTGTATTTCATATATGTGTGTTTTTTATTGGTTATCATGAGTTTGACTCACATATGATCTCTCAATTTTTGAGGATTTATTCGGTTATTATCATTACACCTAGCAACTGCACCGACCTCTGCAATTTGATTGACAGTAAAAATGTCATCACACCTGGTCCTGTCAATCAAAGTGCAGAGCGCGCGACAGTTGCAGAGAGAGCAGAGCCTCTAGGACTGATGAAATCCATTGTGGTTGCAGCTGAGACATTCACATTCAGATGAACGGAAGTAATTTATAGTCACTTCTGCAATAAATCTGCAGAGTGTGAATATGCCCAACAAGTCCTTATGATTCGGCAAACATGGAAGAGAAAATGATAACTGAAACTTCCGCACATTCCAAAATTGTGTTCAATACCTTCTTTATTGATTTCTCTCATCTTTTTATGGTCAAATCAGATAACAGACAAAAAGTTTTGGTTAGCAGACCTTCTTGAGGTCTACTGACTGCGCAGATAGGAAGACATGAGGAAAGCATGGTAATGTGGTGAACCTGATAAGGTGGTGAGCCGTGTGCTTTCCCCATGTCTTATTATCTGGGCAAGAAGTTGGCCTGACGAAGGTCTTCTGACTTAAAACATTCACTTATAATCTGATTTGTCTCTTAAAAAGATTAGAAACCAATAAAAAATGGAATGTTCGAACGTTTCAATTATCACCAGTACAGGTGGTTTGGGAACTCACTACCAGCACCTCCCTGATATAAGGAGTGCTGTGATTTTCCTCTTCTATCATGACAGAGGAGGCATGGTAAAAAATTCCCTGCGCCCGTCCTAACTGGAGTTTGGTCTTCCCCATAACTCTCATGGCAGAGAGGGTTGTGTAGCTATCCAATCTGCTATACCTGGGCTCTGTTCACATGAAACCAGAAACCCTTTGAATATCTTGACTACCTTTATTGTTTTCAACTTTTTTCGACGCGTTGGGACATTTTTACTAGACATTACTGTTTTCACACATGTTCCTTATACCAGTGTTTCCCAACCAGTGTGCCTCCAGCTGTTGCAAAACTACAACTCCCAGCATGCCCACAGCCAAAGGCTGTCCAGGCATGCTGGGAGTTGTAGTTTTGCAACAGCTGGAGGCGCACTGGTTGGGAAACACTGCCTTATACGATTGCTTGGACCCAATGTAGAAGAGATTTGTTATATTGTATGGAAATATAGTAAATGTAATTTCCTAATCTATTGTCAATGGTTCCCCAAGAGACACACTTAGGGCTCATGCACACGACCGTTGGCTGTTTTGCGGTCCGCAAATTGCAGATCCGCAAAACACAGATACCAGCTGTGTGCATTCCGTATTTTGAAGAACAGAACAGCTGGCCCCTAATAGAACAGTCCTATCCTTCTCCGTAATGCGGACAGTAATAGGACATGTTCTATTTTTTACGGAACGGCCATGTGGACACAGAATGCACAAGGAGTCATTTCCATATTTTTTTTGCGGCCCCAAATAAAATGGAACGGACACGGAGAAAAAATGTTTGTGTGCATGAGCCCTTACAGAAAGAGTTTTTGCCTGGACCCTGCATAATTCCACATGGAATCCTTATGGTTTCTTACTACAGAGCCACAGGCTACCCACCACTGTATGGTGCGTCCACATGGAACAATCAGTGGCCCTTGGAGGTAATATGGGCCCCCAGCAAGTAATGAACACCAGTTTATAGATCCGTACAGCACAGACCAGCAGTGGGCATGAAGCCTAGTGCATCCCTGCTGCCATAGTCACTCCAGAAGTACTGGCCTTTGCATCATTCCCCATGCAAACAAGTAGTATTTGGGAAGGGTCTAACTTGCAACTAAAGCAAAGATTGTAAAAAAAAAAAACTGCAACCAACAAAAGTAATGGAAAATAACCAAAAGTACCAAAAATAATTCCAACTCCATATACAAGATTCTACAAAAACACCTGTGCCCATGTCCGGATTTTGGTCCGGAAAAAACAAGTCTGCAAAAAAACTGATACCTTCCGTGGACATTCCACATTTTTCTCACTCCCATCAACAGAAAGAGATATTCTTCTTGGCAATACAGAACTGCTCTATATTTTGCAGACGGGCCACAAGGATCTGCAACCTATATGGATGTGTGCATAGAGATAAGGGCTCATTCACATGAATGTTATTTGGTTGGCAAAAAATTCCGCTCGGATGTGGACCCATTCACTTTGAAAGGGACCGCAAAAGATGTGCACATCCGTTGCTCTGTTACGTGGAGCCACAAAAAAAGAAATAAAAAAGAAAAAGTCCTATTCTTGTCCGTTTTGCGGCCAAGAATAGGCATTTCTATTATGGGTGACCCGTTCCGTACCGCAAATTGCGGAACGCACACGGGCGGCATCCGTGTCCTGCAAAACAGCCACGGTTGTGTGCATGAGCCCTAAGTGTGCATGAATAGTAAATAAGCAGTGGACACCAATGCCAGCCACCTGGCGCTTATAGGTAGGTAGCACGGCAAGAAAGGGATGATCGTCTGTTCACATGATTAGTCTGACATGAGATCTACCATTCTTGGTAATGCAATTAGAGAAGTAATCCCTATTAGGACAAGCTGGTGCTCGGCACTTACTACTGCCCACGATTCATCTGCACCCCCCTATAGACCTCCGAGAGGCTTATACCATGTTTTTGTGTTTTGCAGAGGCCCTGCATAGAAGGGGTGCAGACAAGCAAAGACTTAGCAGAAAGCAATTTTAATTAGCATTGCTTGTGCCAAGCCTGGGATTGAGTTTCCAGACTTTTTACTTCCACATGAAAATCTGAATTCCAGGCAATAAGTAGCCTGGCAAGATACCTTCCTGGCAGCATCCAAGGAAAAAAAAAAGGGACGGGCTAAGCAGAAGAAATTCCTAAGGGTAGCAAGGGGTGCAGGTCCTGGCATATGTTAACCTCTTGATTACTAAAGCATATTTAACAGCAAAAAAAAAAACTGTCTATACGTGATATTAACACATTTTTAGTGCATCACACAAGTATAATGTTACAATCTTATATTTTCCTCAAACCATCCAATTTAAGATCTTGAATATACTCATCACTGACCCAATGTTACACAACCAACAAGCCATAGATCAAACGCCCTGGACAGAGGCAGAAGTACATGCAGCAAGTGGTTTCTGTTACTGGATCCTTTTCATGTTTCCCAAACACCCCCTACCCCCACCCCCACCAGATGACGTTCCTTTTACTTAGACCGTGCCTTTAAATGGATAAACAAAAACATCTGGGTCAGCGCCTGTGTGGAAGCACTGTGCTATACCGGAGTATATCATAGGGTGTCTATGGGATTTGGGACACGGAGTGTCATGTGTTAACCATAGCTGGATATGTAATAGTGATCCATGAGCCATGGTCCAAAGTTACATAAGGAAATATCAGTATGAGTAATAAGTACTAGATCATGGCCGTCATAGGGGTCCTAACCTGTTGTGCAACACAGGCAGTACGCTATGTCATGAAATAACAGACTTGTCTCACCTATTTGATCTTCTGGGATCAGGGATTCAATCGGAGGGTCTAGTTCGGAGCTCTGTGCCAAGTAATTCTTAACCTGTGTCATAAACTGTCGGATGGTGTGCAACATATCTGTGCTGGAGACGTGGCAGTCCTTGTTCTCCTGCAGAAAACTGATGTAATCCTGTACGAGGCACCCGAAATAAGTGCACTTGTCCCTAGACAAGGCTGCTATCTTCTTAACCATCTTCTTCTCTGGGGTCACCAAGGAACTGAACACGCCGCTCACCTTGCGCAGGTGAGTTTTCACAAGTTTAGAAAATCCCAAAGACGTGGCCCTTTTATTTTTGGACTTTATTGGAGGCGCCATACTCTCCTGATCGCTCTCTTCTTCACAATCCTCCAAACTGTCGCCTTCGTAAAAAGGGGGCACCATGCGGTCGTACTCAAAGGAATCTGATGACGAGGTGGAGATGCTCATGTCGCTCAGGCGTTGCATGCGTAACGTGCCTTGGACAGGTGAGTTGCTGATCTGACCCACGTTCATGTTCTGCATTGGTCTCTGAGGTGGAGATTCTTCAGGCTGAGAGTCAAATGAAGATCTACAGGAACTATTGAGTGATGGGCTGTGGTCGCTGCTTTGCCACCTGTTAATGGTAGCTTGTTTCTTCAAGCGAGGAGGGGGGATAGGGGTAGCAATTTTAGGAGAGTCCAAGTTCCCGTGCCGATTATTAATAAGTGTTTCTGGCATGCTTGGCTCTGACTGTACAGCTCTGGACAGCTGAAGGTTTGTGCGATGACTGTTAATAGAAGGGGGAGGGGGCCTGGGAGGTGGTGATTTCGCCCTCTCTATGCCATTTGTTTCTTGGGTTCTTGTGCTGTCCCTCTTAAAGCTTCCTCCCGAGTCCTGGCTGTGCACTTTTAAGAAGAGAGGATTAATGAAACACAGAGCGCCGTTGGTCTGGCTACATTCCAGTTCTGAGGGTGTTCTGGTGCGGAGAGAATGCACTCCATTTATAAGAGGTAGATGAAGTGACTGCCTCTTGACGCTGCCTTGGGGGAGAGGCTTGAGAGAAGGTGGAGGATATTTTGGTCTGATGTTTACAGAAGATTTCCAAAAGTCTTGGAAGAAAAAGAAAAAAAAAAGAAACACATGAAATCCTCATTGTGTGAACAAAACATGTGCTCAAATGCATGAAATTAGCAGAATCAAGAACTTTTACAAATTTCACTTTATCGGCAGCTTTATAACAAAAGGGATCAATCTAATGGGATCTACTACAAGAAGACAAACCACACTGTCTGGCTGGCACAAGGACACTGGCACACTATCATACTTAGGGTTTAGGTTTCACACTACAAACTCACATTGCAGAGATGGGAAATTGTAGACATTTTATTGTCCCTGGAATAAAAATCTAAATTTGGAAGTATCAGGATCTGGTATTATGAACAGCCATGAAAATGAAAGGTTTTGTGGCACAGGATTGGGGATGATTAACTGATTGTTGTGGGTCCGACTGCTGAGATCCCCACCAATCCTGAGAATGGAGGTTCCATGTTTCCTGCTGCCCCATTTATTCATATAGTACTGCAGTAGACAGCCGAGTCCCATCAGGTCAGGAACATGGGACCTTGCTTCTCAAGATCAGTGGGGGTCCCAGCAGACAGACCCCCATCAATCAGTTAGTTATCCCCTTTCCCATGGATAGGGCATAACGTTGATACTTGGCACAACCCCTTTAAAGAAATAATTCATAATCTTGTATACTTTACCTTTAATAAGATCTATTCTTTTTTTTACCATGTTACCTTTTTATCGTCACTTAGAACAAGTGGCTTTTCTATGCTAATAATATTGATTATTTTATCATTTCAAATTTTTCATATCATTTGCCCCAATCTACTAATGTCTCAGCTAGTAGCAGTGCCTATAGAGTCACAGCTCCTGAGCAGAAGCAGATCCTATGCCCTTGCTCTGTTAATTGAAGCGGCTGCGCAGGCAGGAAATTTTCAGGGCCGGGCTAACTGTCCGAACCTGTCAATCTAGCAGCAGAAGGGCGCCTCTACAGCTGCGGGGACATCTAACCATAGGTGAACAAGCCCTGCTGATGAGATAAATCGATTTGTTGGAATCGATTTGCTAATCTCTATCATGAATGCATGTGAAAACCGGGAAGCCACAATGCAGACAACGAGCACACATGTAATTTTACAACAAGTCAAATCAGTTTTTAAAAATAATTGCTAGGGTGCCTTCACACGTGGTAGATATAGATAGGCTTTAGCGCAGCAAATATAGAGCCCCCAAATGGAGAGGGCTTCAGCCAAAGAGGTTCTACCTGGTAGATCATAGTTTAGTAAGCCTGTAAGTATATTGTGTATGGAGGTATCTTTCCCTAGAAGCAATGCTTCAACCAAGATGTTGTAAGGAGCCACAAGATGCCTGTGTGCACAGGGCCTTCGATACTGAGCAGTTGATAAATGATTCACATCCTCCTGTATATCACATTACCACATTATGCAATAGGCATGAATATTGTAGAGTGTATACGTACCGGACCAAGCTAAAGAACAGCTTTCCTGAACCACATTTGCAGGGAAGTGAAAAGTATTTTGCAGAAAGGGCAGGCAAGGCAAAAGGAAAAAAGCTGAAAGCTCCTCTTCTTCACCAGTCTCTTAAGACTCAGCCCAGGTCATCAGCTGCTCAGCTTTTCTTCCTTCCCTCGCTTGTAAACACACAGCTGCATGCGTGTGGATTGCAAAACTTGGAATCTGGCATAGAGCGTGGTCAGAAGAATGACACGCTGTGTGCTTTTAAAGATTATAACAATGAGTAACAGGAAGCTCTGCTAGTAAACCTAACATATGTCTGGCCTACTTGTAGGAGGCCCAACACTGGGCCAGAAGAGCAGGAAAGATGAGCGCGCTTACATGTTTATCATATGCAGGCCAAGTAGTTTGAGAGAAAATCCGCTATTTGTAAGTTTCTAAAGTTAGCTTCGATGTGGATATAAGTTTAATTACAGACAACAGCTTCTAAATCCAATAGAAAGTTTGGAAAATGAACGCTGCAGAGAAGCAGTCCCAAACATATGGCAGTGATTTTGTAAAAGACAGAGACACTGCTGTAGCACCTAACTCCATCAGAGGGCACCAGATCCTTGTTCAGGGCAGCCAGGGAAGAAGATTCAGCCTGCACAGGAAGTGGGCAGGGAAACTGTTCCAGTGTGTGCACGTGCGTGCTGAGACCAAGTGTGTAGCTCTCAGGTATCAGAGCAGATATGGCCTTTGTTAATCGCATCCTGCACAAGGTTCACACACTATAGATAAATTTATGCCTTCAAAAATGCGGTGAATTTTCAAACCCATATCTAGCGCTCTTTTGACAAGATGCTTCAACCATCATGTTTTTCTACTTAAATTTATAGCTCTAGGGGGAATTCACATTTTCCAGGAATTAATCATCATTGCCTATCCTAACTATAGGCCGTAAATGTTTGATCATTGGTGATTCAGCCCTCAGGATTCTTCAGATCAGCAGTAACAAAGAAGCCATGGCTTTCCAGCACCATCATTATTTACACAAGCACAGCTGGTACTGCAATTTGGTCCCATTCAAGTAGGCTGCAGTACTGGGCACAACCAATTTCTACGTACGGTGCTGTTCATGTGTGAACAATGGAGTTGTACAAAATTTCATGGAGCCCTAAACTAAAAGCCTGATTGTGAGGAATGTGGAATTATGATCAAATGCCAGCCATAATCTAATTCTAGCCATTTGCTGTCAGATAGAGGGCGTGAACTCCGCAGGGGTCCTGGCTTCAAGCAGGCCACACATTTGGACGAATTCACACCTCACTCAGCCAGCACGGAGGCCAACTCCAGCCAGTACTGGTTTCAGTATTCAGATCAATTAAATCGATCAGACATCATGGCACTGGAGATTCATAAGGAATTATGAATTGCCCGTCCATCACTGGCATAAACCAGTTATATATCTGCGACCCTGGGGCCAAGACGGACATGCCCCTGGTCATAGTTTGGGGGTGGGGTGCCGAGAAGGGGAGATACAGAGATCTCCCCACAGGAATCTAATAACGGCGCCATGTTTGGTCTCCACCTGTAGCCAGAACCCAGGCGGACCCGTTGGTCCCAGAACCATCTCCCTGTGACCTTCCGGTCTGGAGCTATGGACCCTAATAGGTTTTGTGGGTCTTTGGCTACCAGGACCAGAAAGGAGGAGTGGACTCCTCCCAGAGGCTGATGCAGGCCAGAGGCCAGCGTCGTTCTCTGAAGGGGGTCACATCGAGTACTGTGTTTGGAGGGACCGTGGACCAACTGCTGACATCACTGCCCCCATGTGACTACAGCCAACCATTACAGCAACCCAGAACTCATCACAACCCAAAGGACTACTCATCCATCTGGTAACTGACCCTTGCTCTGTTTAACTCTGTTGTATCGTACCACCTGTATTTGCACATCCGACCACTGCATATATTTTCTGTGTATATTGTGTATTGTCTAGTGCGACCTTAAGGCAATTAAATATACAATTTAATCTTGTGCTGTCCTTGTATCTCGATCACGAATCCCCACGTCCGTATTTCGGCATAGTTATACGCTACTGAGGATTGGTTTCTCACCCTATATAATCCCGTTAGCGGGCCGGGCTTATATCAAATGAGGAACTGGTGGCAGTGTACTGGGCTGAGAAAGCTCTGTTTCATTGGGGGAGTGAAAAGGCTATTCGTCACACTGATGATCTGGAGAAGGACCCTTCATACGAGTAGTTGCTTCCAATCATTTCCCCATATAAACATGTCTGTCAATCACCTGACAAATGAGCAAACGATTATTTTTCTTCGCCTGTATCTTTTATGTGGATGTGGATCATCAGTAGCACATTGTGTAAATATTCCTTGTGTAAATGGGGATGTGCTGCTGACACTAATGACATTGTATGTAAATAACACTAGTAATAACGATCGTTCATTTACATTGCATAAAGCCATGATCATTGATCCATGTAAATAGAGCTAAACAGGCGCTGAACGACTTGCTAGACCGTCAAATGGTACTCATTATGTAAAAGGATCCTAAAGCCTATCTAATATTTTAATGAAAAACTAAAAAAATACAGCGTGAGATGAGGTAAGCTGCTAAAAAAAGTTGTATTTCGCAGTTACCTGTATGTGCTTGTGCTCTGCGCCACACATTCTGCATTAACTCCAGAAAGGTCCTTGAGAAATGTTACCTCCGAAACGCATTGGATTTGAGCCTTGCAGCAATCTGTGCTGTCTACTTTCACTTTTGGGCAGAGACGCCCCACCAGTCATGGTGTGCACGCTCATGCAGACTCGTAGACCAGTGGGGGAGCATTACCTGAAAGCACCTGATGTGAAGACACTACGTGGATTTCAAACTCCAGAAGAGGAAGCTGCACCACTCAAACAATACTGTGGGAGACGAAGTGTGAAGGCGCAAAAACTTGGGTTAGTGCTTGTTCATGCCATTGAGTCCCGTAGTAGTACCACTGCGTGTAGTGTAGTCGCTACCCAGTAGTGTGAGCTTCGATTAGGAAATGTGGGTGGCATTCATCATTCACTGTGTTTGTGACTTTGCCACTTTCCAAGAAGGGAGAGCGGTGGAGCCAGGCTCATTTATCTTCTTTTATTCTACTTTTATTCTACTTTTACTTGGCGTATAAGTAGACTGAAAACTATACCAGCTCTGATCTGCTATAAACTTGAAGCTAGGCGCTCACACTGCTGGAGAAAGCTCCTAATTTATGATAAGGCCTGTGCCATGCCATAAATTAAATGTATCCTCCAGCAGCAAATGAGATATTTTAGACTGAAAAATCATAGGCACGTTTGTTTTAATTATCCCTCCCACTGAAATTAGCACATTAAAGGGTTTCTACCACTTGCATATCACATATTTGGTGATCAGACACTAGCGATCCGCTAGTGTCTGATGTAGCTTACAAGCTAATTATTACCTTAATCCGTTCGGCCCATACCTCAAAAAAAGCACTTATATCTTTATGCAAATGAGCCTCTAGGTGCTATGCAGGCGTTTTTCCAGCACCTAGAGGCTCCGTCTACCTTGCAGTTTGCCGCCCAGCGCCTCGCTCCAGCACGCCCATCTTCAACTCTATTCGATCCTCCCCCTGCTTCTGCCTTCCGAAATCTCGCGCCTGTGCCGTTCGTCGCGGCATTCGGCGCAGGCGCAGTCAATGTCTGACCGCTCCGTGCTCAGACATTTCCACTGCGCCTGCGCCGATGACATCGGCGCAGGCGCAGTGGAAATGTCTGAGCACGGAGCGGTCAGACATTGACTGCGCCTGCGCCGAATGCCTCCGAATGCCGCGACGAACGGCGCAGGCGCGGGATTTCTGAAGGCTGAAGCAGGGGGAGGATCGAATACGGTAAGAGATGGGCGTGCTGGAGCGAGGCGATGGGCGGCAAACTGCAAGGTAGACGGAGCCTCTAGGTGCTGGAAAAACGCCTGCATAGCACCTAGAGGCTCATTTGCATAAAGATATAAGTGCTTTTTTTGAGGTATGGGCCGAACGGATTAAGGTAATAATTAGCTTGTAAGCTACATCAGACACTAGCGGATCGCTAGTGTCTGATCACCAAATATGTGATATGCAAGTGGTAGAAACCCTTTAAACAGTACTGGAGTAAAGAGAAAAAAAAAAGTTTGCAAAATGGCTGAGCTTTTTTTGGGCTTCCCTAACGTGTTTCCCAGCCATATTATTCCTGGTTTCACATGCACAGCTAGATGCATTACTCTCACAAGCAGGGGTTGTCTGCCTTCTCTGGAATCTGCCAGTACTGTATGCAGTGACCTCACTTCCCTTACTTCCTACTAAGTTTGTTTTCTTCTAAGGAGCTGATAAGGAGGGAGAGAGAGAGAGATCACACTTACAGGCACACTGGAACCTCTATGCTATTCAGAAGCAGTATAGAAGCAGTTCCATTATTAGGCTCAGGATCTCAGCTAGCTCTGACTTCAGGGTCTCTGTAACCAGGGACGGATCTAGCCTGACAACAGATTAAGTGGAATTGAGAACCCTAGTGGCCACCACTTTATAGCATTTTTTTTTGCTAATTACACTATTCTCTATTAAAGGGGTTGTCAACCTCTTCTTATCTAATTTACTATGTATGAGTGGAGCACTGGAGCACTTCCTTGCACTAATGCTCCCCCTTGCCTTGCCCTGTATAGCGCAGGGCAAGGTCTGTTTGTTTACTACCGGTGACATACCGAGCTTCTCTGTACTATGCTAGGTGGAGATTTCCGCCTAGCAGTGAGCCCACTGACATCACTGGCACAAATGGGTGGTCTGTAGTGCTGCCCTAGGCTGTTTTAAAGGCAGGTAGTAGTGTAACCAGCCTCAAAAACAGCCTAAGATCGCCCATTTGTGCCAGTGACGTCACCGGGCTCCCTGTCCCTTTATATAACCCCGTTATGTTAATTTGTATGAAAGTAGAGTGACTCTTGAATATCACTGAATGTGTGTGGTCCATGTGCCAGCGTATAATTCTCCATCGTGCCCTGTGAAGACATTCTCTACTAGAAGCAATGCATTTCAAACCTATGGTCTAAGCACTTTTATGGGTGACATATTGTGGCTCCACACAACACACCTTAGAATGGGACATGTTTAGCAAAACATTACTCACCAGTCCCCAGTTGAGAAATATCTTCAAGTTCAGCATCTGACTTGGCTGTGGCAATGGCATGAGGCAACTTCAAAGTGAAGGGAAGGACGTCCCTGTTGGCAAAATAAATGAAATGTAGTTATCTTACAGTCTTCGTGTTCCATTTAACAGCACGTTTCTTGGAATCACTTGTAGTAACATTTTTCTTCACTTTCCTACCTGGAGGTTTATTTATGTTGTTATTATCTCTATGGAGAGGTTTAATTACTGAGCACCAGAGCATATCCCAACATGACATGGCATAACCATAACTATGAGGGAACTTAAAGGCGTTGTCTCACTTCAGCAAATGGCATTTATCATGTACAGAACGTTAATATAAGGCAACTACTAATGTATTGTGATTGTCCATATTGCCTCCTCTGTTGGTTTTATTCACTTTTCCACCACATTATACACGGCTCATATCTAGGTGTTATGACCACCCTGCAATCCAGTAGCGGTGGTTGTGCTTGCACACTGTAGGAAAAAGTGCTGGCCTCTTTGGTGGCTGAGACTGTGGGATCGCCCATAGGCACGCATGCGCAAAAGCTCCCTTGCCAGCCACCTCATATCTGTACTGCTGCAGGGGCACTAACCCCAGGAAACGAGCCGCACTAAACTCCCAACAGAGCAGATGACAGGTGCAGGGTATTTAAATGGAGGAGACTGGATCTGCTTGGTCACATGACTCTCCATTACAGGACCTCTGTGTGGACAGGACAAAAGATTAGACCAACAAGGGGGTCATAGCTTATGAAATATATAAAATGGTGCAGGATAAAAAAAATGGCTGTATTAGTAAATGCCATATATTCATCTTAACTATGCATTGATTGACAGTAGCCAGAAAGTGAACAACCCCTTTAATTAGTAGACTACATTGTGAAAATCTTAATGTACTTGCGTGCGCTGCACAACAGCGAAGCAACCAAAAACTGCAACATTACAAAATAAAAACATCTGCAAAACTTCATTTTTATAAATGGGAGAGTAGTTGAGCTTTTCATACAGGAAATGTTCATAGTAATGTTTCTAACACCACATCACCATACGGTGGATTTCAATGGTGCAGCGTTCCTAACCAATGGATGAGAAATCTATAGCAAAACTGCAATAAATATGTGACTAATAGGACATGCAGCAGTAAAAAACAACAACTCCAAATACAGTTTTAGAGAATAGGGACACTTTACAAGACCTGCTTCCTTATTAAAACCACAGTATGTAAATGTGGATAAATGTTAAGTTCTGCATCCGGGTATTCATAATCAACAAGTAATATATACTCTCCTAAAGAATTATTAGGAACACCATACTAATACAGTGTTGGACCCCCTTTTGCCTTCAGAACTGCCTTTATTCTACGTGGCATTGATTCAACAAGCTGCTGATAGCATTCTTTAGAAATGTTGGCCCATATTGATAGGATAGCATCTTGCAGTTGATGGAGATTTGAGGGATGCACATCCAGGGCATGAAGCTCCCGTTCTACCACATCCCAAAGATGCTCTATTGGGTTGAGATCTGGTGACTGTGGGGGCCATTTTAGTACAGTGAACTCATTGTCATGTTCAACAAACCAATTTGAAATGATTCGAGCTTTGTGACATGGTGCATTATCCTGCTGGAAGTAGCCATCAGATGATGGGTACATGGTGGTCATGAAGGGATGGACATGGTCAGAAACAATGCTCAGGTAGCCCGTGGCATTTAAGCGATGGCCAGTTTGCACTAAGGGGCCTAAAGTGTGCCCAGAAAACATCCCCCACACCATTACACCACCACCACCAGCCTGCGCAGTGGTAACAAGGCATGATGGATACATGTTCTCATTCTGTTTACGCCAAATTCGGACTCTACCATTTGAATGTCTCAACAGAAATCAAGACTCATCAGACCAGGCAACATTTTTCCAGTCTTCAACAGTCCAATTTTGGTGAGCTCGTGCAAATTGTAGCCCCTTTTTCCTATTTGTAGTGGAGATGAGTGGTACCCGGTGGGGTCTTCTGCTGTTGTAGCCCACCTTTCTTTCCCATTCTGACATTCAGTTTGGAGTTCAGGAGATTGTCTTGACCAGGACCACAACCCTACATACATTGAAGCAACTGCCATGTGATTGGTTGATTAGATAATCGCATTAATGAGAAATAGAACAGGTGTTCCTAATAATTCTTTAGGTGAGTGTATGTCCTAGGAGGAGTAACACTGGGAGAGTCACTTGTAGATCAGACTAAATAAAAGCACCATGGCAATCAGCTGCTTCTAAAACCAGCACAATACTGTCATGTTTCGGCGGGACAGGGACATAATATTGCCACCAGGTACATATTACTGCAACTTTACAAATCATTGGTGCAGCCCTATGTGGAATACGCAGTTCAGGTCACAGAAAGGATGCCCTGGAGCTGAAGAAAGTACAAAGAACGGTGACTAAACTGATAAGGGGCATGGGATTAAAAGAATTACATTTATTTAGTCTTGAGAAGAGACAACTAATACCCTCAAAAGACATGGGGGCACTGACTCTGACTGGAAAAGAAAAAGTTCAGTCTCCAGAAGCATCAAAGCTTCTTTACTGTAAGAACTGTGAATCTGTGGAATAGACTACAGTTTACAGTAAAAAAAAAAAGGCTTAGATGATTTCCTAGCATTAAATAACATTAAATGGGTTATCCAACCCCTATAATGACCATGACGGGGACGGGAACGAGCCTCCCTAGCATCACCCGCGATGCTGGGGAGCCTCGTCCCCATGGCAGCCTGCGATTGAGTACCGCCCACCCCCACCCCCTCAACGGACGTTTTGTTCTGCGCGATGGGGAGATGCAGCGGCTGTAGTGCGGGGATCAGGAACGACGCGGGTGCCGGGGTAAGCATAACCTATTGTCACGGAAGGTGTACAGGAAACAAGACAATGCAACATGAATATATGACTCACTGGATCCAAAGCTAAGGAACCAAAAGGGAGACCCCTGCATATGACCTGGCACTTTCCCTGGCTGCTCAGCCTATGCAAAAATCCCAAAGGTGGATGGTTGCATATCCATGTACCTCGACTATATAACACCTGAACACCCTACAATAGTGAGGGGACACGACCACCGGCTCCCTACACCAGACACGGAGGGAGTCAGGGTCACCTGGGATCCAGCAAACATAAAATAACAGATAAATGTACAGCACTTAACTTAGTAGCAGACTGGGAAATAGGATCAGCATGCACACACACTCCAGGAAGAAGTATAAGCCGCCCAGTAATGCATTATGGGGCGGAATTTAAAGGGATGCAATCAGTCCAACTACATGACAGCTGAGAGAGGCTAAAGAGATGAGGAACTGAATACCACAACAAAGAAAACTCAAGGAGGAGGTTCTGAAAGGCTTCTGTCAGAGCTTCTCAGCTGTCTGGTTGTGACACCTATATGAGGTGCCTGGGCATTATGGGGGTCATTATAGGGGTTGGATAATCTCTTTAAAAGAGTTTTCTGAGATTTTTGAACTGATGATATAGATTCACTAAAATACTGAGTAATATAATCTAAGGGGCAGAAATCTGCATCATCACTCAGAAATCATGACAAAATGTACATAGTTACATAGAGTTAGCTGAAAAAAGGCATAAGTCCATCATGTCCACCGAGGGGCTGTGAATGAAGGTAAGGGGAGTGAGACCCAGATTTCTACACATTTACATAAGTATTAAAAGGATTTACTGAGAATTTTAAACTGATGGCCTATCGAGGCGCTGTGCTTGGTGAGCAAAGCGAGGGCCGGGTGTCGGACCCCCACCTATCAGATACTGATGATCTATCCAGAGGATAGGTCATCCGTTAAAAAATCTCGGTAAATACTTACACAAATGTGTAGAAATCCAGGTCTTACCTTCATTTTCCTCCCTACCCATTCCCTGGGTGAACTTGATAGACATATAAAATATATATTTTCTTCAGCCATACTAACTATACATTTGGTCCTGATTTCTGAGTGATAATGCAGATTCTGCCCCTGAGATTGTATTACTCAGTCTTTTAGTAAATCCATATAGCCTGGTAAAGTAAGAGAAACGTAATAGCTCCCTGCTGTAAATAATGGAGTGCAGTGATAGGTTCACTTGCTCTTTATCCTTGAATTACTTGTACGCATGGCGATTTCAGTACAGCTTCCATGACTGCATGATGTCATTCCACTTTAAACAGAGAGGTCAAGGAAGACAGAGCAAGCACTGCGGGCACCAACGCCAAAATGCCTTTTATTCCTATAGCATCAAGCTCTGCCTAAACCCAGCATGGAACGAAAAAGTTTATTTGAGGTTACTTAGGATGCACAGTCCAAACACATCATTGTATAGAGCAGCCTGGAGACCGGCCAACAGCTTGAAACGAATCTGTATGAATCGAGAGCTTCTGAGGTCAGCCTTAAATACCAGGCAACCTGATCGCAGAGAGGAATTGTGCTATGCACTAACCCAGTGCATCACTGCTGGGGGACTGTTAGGAGAGTGCAGGAGATGAAAGCGTCAGTCTTGATGAACAGTTACACATAGTTTACGTTTAGTAGTATGTATGTTTATTGCCAGAGGTACTGATAGCTCAGCAACCACTTCATGCCAACAGGGACGGATAATGGGGAGAAGTTTAAGAATGAATTGCCAGAAGTTTGCAACGAAGGTCCAGATGAGTGTTACCAGTTGGGGGGGTGTCCCTGCATAGTCTGCCAGGGTTAAACTGTACAGGGACACCCCTCCAACTGGTAACACACATATGGACCTATATTACAGGCTGCTGGAAATTCTTTCCTAAACTTCTAGTAGGAATACCAGAGGTAGGGCAGGGCAAATAAAATTAAATTAACTAATTTGCCCTTTTACTGTCTGATGATTTTATTTAAAAAATCGTCATATCAAATTTTGTCTTCTCCGCTGTGTCGTCTCCAGTCCCTGCTGCCCTGACCATTAATCCTGGCTCGGGCGGCAGGGACTGAAGAGACCCCAGACAGGCTGCGCTGGTATATGAACTGCCTTATCACAGCCACCACCTGCTTCATCTTACTACACCTCTGAGACTGTGCTGTGCCCAGATGTCAACATCTTACTGCGCCCGTGGATAGCGCCTCCAAGAGGTGAGAAATACAGCGCACCCCTATATACAATGCATCCACTATATACAAGATACCCCCTCTATATACAGTGCATCCATCTATATACAGGATACCCCCTCTATACACAGTGCACCCCTATATATACACAGGATACCCCCTCTATATACAGGACACCCCCTCAGGATACTCTCTCTATATACAGGATATCCCCTCTATATACAAGGATACACCCTCTATATGCAGTGCATCCCTCTATATACACAGGATACCCCCTCTATACACAGTGCACCCCTATATATACAGGACACTCACTCAGGATACCCTCTCTATATACAGGATATCCCCTCTATATACAGGATACACCCTCTATATACAGTGCACCACTCTATATACAGGATATCCCCTCTATACAGGACACCCCCTCTATGTACAGGATACCCTCTCTATATACAGGATACCCCCTCTATATATAGTGCACCACTCCATATACAGGACACCCCCTCTATATACCCTGTATATACAGTATACCCCCTCTATATACAATGCATCGCACTATATACAGGACATCTCCTCTATACAGGACACCCATTTATATACAGTGTATCCCCTATCAACAGAAAAATAAAGGACAAAAAATTATCTATATACAGGACACCCCCTCTATATACAGGACACCCCCTCTATATACAGGACACCCCCTCTATATATAGTGCACCTGTCACGGCTGAAGATGGGGAAAACCCTCAGCCGTGCGATGTTAAAGGTATGAGGAGAGCTGCTTGGCCAGGACAACAGAATTAGGGAGCAGGTCACCTCCTACAGCGTCCCTAACTCTGACTCCTAACTGTATGAGCCGACCCAGATGGTAGGAGGGCTCATACTCAGGAACCTCGGGTCCCTATTAGTCCTCAGCCGATCCCTGAGCTAAGAGCTGGGTAAGACAACCTGTTCCTTCTAGACACGGAGGAACAGGAGTCTAAACTAGCCAAACTGCAAATAAAGGGGAACATCACCAGCATAAGGATATGGCAGGCGCGTGAAACTACTTCCACCACTACCTGCCACAGACACACTGACTGGAACCCATGCTCAACTGCTGTAGTCCACACCAAACACAAAAGGACACAGCACACTTATAACTCACACAGGAAACCAGATCCAAACCTGCAATAAGGTGAGACATCACAGAAACATAAACTTAACATCAGGACATATGTTTTATGACCACAAGGGTGGCCCTCACTGGCAGATGGTAAAAGAGACCAGGAGGATGACTCCAGCTTACAAACAAGGCTGGAGTACCCCTCAGCATCAGATCTCAACTGAGGCTAAATAGCCCAAGTAGTCACACCCACACACAGACACACCCAGTGTCCACACACTAAGACCTACACCAGGCAAGGTAGTGAAGCCACTTAAAGGGGAATACACACATAAACGTCACACTCCACCTGTTACCGTTGGCAACGGCATGCGTGGCAACCATGTCCTGGGAATCAGCCAGAAGACCGAGACAATGCCACCACATGCACACAAACACGTTGCCGCAGACAACCGCAGGTGAAGGGAAAATGTCACAGTGCAAACACAAACCCAGTGCACACCAAAACGACAAAGTGCACACATACAAAGACAGGTTGCCTGGTGCAACCGCATGCACTTTACAGCAAGCTGCCCAGCAACAGCTCAGGCTGCTATACTGCCACATACATTATGTTGCCAGCGGCAACCACAGGTGAGGCAACATACTTCAGCCCTAACCTGTGATTGACAACAAGACCGGACCGCAGGCAACTGCATGCGGTTCCAGGAGTCACGGCCATGACCATGATCGTGACAGCACCACTCCATATACAGGACACCCCCCTATATACAGGACACCCCTCTATATACAATGCATCACACTATATACAGGACATCTCCTCTATACAGGACACCCCTTTTATATACAGTGTATCTACTATCAACAGAAAAATAAAAAAAGGACAAAAAAAATCATCAAGAAAAATTAATAATAGTGCTCAAGATAAAAATAATCAGTTTTTTTGGGGGGGAAATTGCCCAACCCTAAATAGAGGAATGGTACAACATAGAGGTTAGTCCATGGGAAATACAAGTAGTCAGGAGAGGCGACAGGTCTTTTTAATGAGTTTAAGTTACAGCCACGTTTTAGCTTCCATATTATAAGTGTAATATGCCCCAACCCCCTAAACATCGTTCTAATGAACCAATCTTAGGTCATTATAAAAACTTAAAGGGGTTTTCCAGCTACACAAAAAAAATATAACGCCACCACTGTACCAGCATTGTGAGGTTCCACATCATGTCTTGACCGTACAGTATGTTTTCGCGCAGTATCCCATATGTGAGCCATATGAGTTTTGAAGTGTTTTCTGCTTCGTAGCAGCCATATGGTACCCAAAGTTTTTTCATAGATCCAAATACAATTTTTCACTCTTCATAGGGCACAACCATGGTACAAACATACAGTATAACAGAGGGGTATGGAAACCTTCACAGGATAATATTATCACTATTAGGGATGAGTGACTTCTGATGTTTCATCCGATGTCGATGCGCTCATCCCTAATCACTATATTACTGGTTTGTACTCTGGTACACAGCCATAACCTGATCATGTGCCCGAGCGCTTTGTTTTTAGATATGTGTCTGTAAGAAGAGGGGGATAGATGAAACACAATATGGCTGCAGGGTCAGCCTACACAGCCCTTGTTTGTTGACTGTAACCATGGATACACATCTTTAGAAACAGAACACTAAGGCTACTTTCACACTGGAGTTTTGGCTTTCCGTTTCTGAGATCCGTTCAGGGCTCTTACAATCGGTCCTAAAATGGATCAGTTTTGCCCTAATGCATTCTGAATCCAAAAGGATCCGCTCAGAATGCATCAGTTTGCATCGGTTCAGTCTCCGTTCCGCTCTGGAGGCTGCCTGCAGCGTTTTTCTGTCCGCTATGTAGTGCGGAGCAAGACGGCACACAATGTAACTCAATGGGGACGGATCAGTTTTCTCTGACACAATCCGGCACAATAGAAATCGGATCCGTCCCCCATTGACTTTCAATGGTGTTCATGACAGATCCGTCATGGCTATAGAAGACATAATGCAACCGGATCCGTTCATGACATGGTTGTATTATGGCAATGGAAGCGTTTTTGCAGATCCATGACGGATCCGCAGAAAACGCTAGTGTGAAAGTAGGATAAGAGGGACTTTATCATGAGGGGAATATTTGAAGTCCGTTTTGCTTGAATCTACGTTGGCGTATTTGATGCCACATTTATCAAATGTTTCATGTTGTTTGATTAAAAAAAATTCTTCTTAAAGCCTCTTTCACACGACAGTTTTTTTTTTTCTGTTTACGGGCCATTTTTTACGTAAACAAAAAAGGTCCATACATGAAACCATTCATTTCAATGGTTCCGCAAAAAAAAAAGAATGTACTTCGTATGCATTCCGTTTCCATATTTCTGTTTCGTTAGAAGATAGAACATGTCCTATTATTGCCCGCAAATCACGTTCCGTGGCTCCATTCAAGTCAATGGGTCCGCAAAATAAACGGAACACATACGGAAATGCATCCGTATGTCTTCTGTATTCGTTACGTTTTTGTGGAACCATCTATTGAAAATTTCATACCCAGACCAATTTTTTCTATGTAATTACTGTATATTGCCATACGGAAAAACGGAACAGAAACGGAAACAAAAAACGGAACAATGGGTCTGTGAAAAACGGACCATAAGACACAAAAAAAAGCCATACAGTCGTGTGAAAGAGGCCTAAACCTAACATTTTTGTCTAGAGAAGCTACTCCTGTTTTTCTCCTTCTGGAGTGAGATTGCGACTTTTAAAAGAAGTCTCAGTGATAGATCTGGAATGAAACTCACAGCTAATCACACCCACTTTTCCACCCATATTTAAAAACTGGAGTGAGTGAAGGTATAATAACTATGTATAAATCAGGGCCGGCTCCAGGTTCATGTGGCCCTTGGGCGATAAAGTCTCAGTGGGCCCCCTTGTGGCATTCTGCAAGGCGCTTACAGAAATGAAACTGCATGTATTATAGATTACATACCTTACACAGAGCGGAGATATGTGAATCAGTCCTTATGTGCCTACTTTTATTTTGTACCCAGTGTTTCAGTCCCTCAGTTCTACTCACAGATATGTGCCCCCTCACAGTAGATATGCCAAGATATGTGCCCCCTCACAGTAGATATGCCAAGATATGTGCCCCCTCACAGTAGATATGCCAAGATATGTGCCCCCTCACAGTACATATGCCAAGATATGTGCCCCCTTCACAGTACATATGCCAAGATATGTGCCCCCTTCACAGTAGATATCCCAAAATATGTGCCCCCTAATAGTTGATATGCCAAGATTCCCAGCCTGCCCCGCTCCTCCTCCTACACAGATCAGCAGGACCATGTGTGAGGACATCGTGCTGCTGCTGCAGTGGAGCGCTGGAGCAAATAGTTCCCTGCTTCAGTGGCGTGCCTACGGTGTTTGGCACCCGGGGCGGGTCCTTTCTCTGGCACCCCCCAACCCAATAATTTTAAAAAAATTGTACCCCCTCACACCCACATTGTGCCCTCTCACAGTAGTTATGCCCTCTCTGTGCCCCTTTCACAGTTGTAATGCCCTATCTGTGCCCCCTTCACAGTAATAATCCCTATTGTGCCCCCTTCACAGTAATAATCCCCATTGTGCCCCCTTCATAGTAATATTCCCCATTGTGCCCCCTTCACAGTAATAATGCCCACTGTGCCCCCTTCACAGTAATAATGCCCACTGTGCCCCTTTTATTGTAGTAATGCCCTCTGGATCTGTGCCCCCTCCATAGTAGAAATGCCCATTGTGCCCCCTTCACATTAGTAATGCCCTCTGTGCCCCCTCCAGAGTAGTAATGCTCTCTGTGCCCCCTCCATAGTAGAAATGCCCTCTGGGCCCCCTCCATAGTAATAAAGACCTCTGTGCCCCCTCCATAGTAATAAAGTCCTCTGTTCCCCCTCCATAGTAATAAAGACCTCTGTGCCCCCTCCACAGTAATAAAGACCTCTGTTCCCACTCTGTATTAAAAACAATAAAACACAGTAACTACTCACCTGAAGCTCACAGTCCTCTCTTCCCTGCAGGCACAGATCGCGCTGCAGTACTGTGTGGGCGGAGCATATGCAGATTACCGGGCTGCAGGTTCTGCCCACACAGGGCCAGCAGCGCGATCTGTGTATGCAGGCTGAATGGTGGAGCAGGGAGAAGTCTTCCTGCTTCACCATTCAGAGTGCGGCCGGCCTGAAGGAGGGGAGAAGCACGGGGAGCGAAGTGGTGAGTGACAGGAACCAGCTCTCTGCGCTCCAGCAATAAGAGCTTGTATCTGTATTGATGGAAGCGCTCGTTGCTTCTGGCCTCTGGCAGTTGTGCTTTGGGCCCGGCACTTGCCCGGGTATGCCGGGTGCTGACACCGGCCTTCGTATAAGTACAGAGATCTCTCCCATCATCTATTTATATGTGATGAGGGGATATCCTCTGTGTCTGGAGAAAAGAAGGTTTCTACACAAACATAGAAGAGGATTCTTTACGGTAAGAGCAGTGAGACTATGGAACTCTCTGACTGAGGAGGTGGTGATGGTGAATTCACTAAAGGGGCCTGGATGTATTTCTGGAGTGTAATATTACAAGTTATAGCTACTAGAGAGGGGTCTCTGATCCAGGGAGTTATTCTGATTGCCTGAATGAGGAAAATTGGCTTCTACCTCATGGTCTACCTCTATCTCATGTTTTTTTTCCCCTTCCTCTGGATCAACTTGCAGGATAACAGGTTGAACTGGGTGGATGGATGTCTTTTTTCAGCTTTACAAACTATGGGGCACATTAAGACCGGTGTTTTAATGAGCCCCTGCACTGGGGGTGGATCCGCCGAAGTTATGTAGAGGTGCTGGCCTCTACATAACTTCAGCGTATCCTGCGCCGATTCTAAATGTAAGACTATCTTACATTTAGGCCATTTTCTACACCTAAACCAGACATAAAAAATGATGAATGAGACAGGCCTGCCGGCCAGTCCCCTTCCCGACCACGCCACGCCCACCTTTTTTAGATCTGGCGCGAGCGGGGGAGGAGTTGCAGATTCTGCTGCAACATGGCGTGCGACAGAATCCACACCAGATATACGCCACAAAAGTGGCATATATCTGTTCGGAAATGACTCCCTATGTTACTATGTTTAGTAGTATAAGAATGCAAAAAGTCGCTAATTTTTTGTGCAAGCGAGCCCAAAAAGCCCAATTTTTGAAGCCAGAATTCTAAAGTGAAGGCATGATAAATCAGGGCCTAGGAATATTTGCAAAAAAAAAAACTGTTGTGAAGGTGGATCATATATATAGTTTCCATATCCGTTTGTGGCATTTACAACATCCTCTCGGTGGACAGAACAAAACATTTCAAGTACGAGGTGCAACGGGTTTATCGTGTGATTCATTGTTCCGTCGGGCAGCTACAAGCTGTGACCATGCTTCCTGGGAGAGAGAAAAGTCCCTTGGGAGGTGGAAAATTAGATCACATTTCGACCAATGATGGCACAAACCCATCATTAGCCATCTCTGCCTAATGAGTACATGGGAGCATCGGGTACAGATGACCCCATGTCACTTCCTTTTATTGGAGCTGAAATTATTACATTTTTACTTGGTCTCCTGCCCGGACAAGCATTATCTCCATTCAACTGATCACATGTGCTTGTCACAGGCATTCCTAAACAGCAGATCCTAGCCCCGGAGCATAATAAAGCTTTTACTGTGCAGCGTAAACCACAGATTGTTATCAGGTCAAATAAAAATGAATAATAACAGAACATGGCAAGCACCACCATAAACAGTCCATTAATCCAGATAAGCTTTTACGGGCAGTCACTCAAGGCTCCAACCTTTATGTTCCTGTTAACATAATCGTGGGACTGAACCTTTTACATTAGATAACACATGATCCACTAATGCCCTGCTACATTTCCTTTAAGTTACATCATAGCTAGGAACTGATTCGTACATGGCTTCCTCCACAATGCGGTTGGTTGCCCTTTGGTCTTTCCTCTGAGGAGCCGCAAGGCACTGCTGATGGACCACGCATCACAAATAAGCACAAGATAACAAATAGAAAAACGCAAGGTCGCCCTATATTATATCAAGATTTCAACTGTGAGACGTATTAAAATTTGGCTCAAAATGGTAATTGTCTTTGAATATAAAGTATCTTCTAACATGTCTAAGGAGGACATAGGTGTGTATATGGGAGGGGGGATTGATGAACCAATTGTGAAGAACAGGCAAGACACTTTCCTAAACCCTTTGTCACAAATTAGAGAGTCAGAATCTCCATTGATTTAAAGGAGTTGTCAGAGATTTGAACACCGACACCTAAGACTTCCGCTGATCAGCTCTTTGAAGAGAATGCGGCGCTGCAGCCTCATCCTAGGCCAGTGATGCTACGTGCATCGGTCACATAGCCTAGGCGCAGCTCAGTCCCATTGAAAACAGGCTGGACAACCCCTTTAGGGTCCATTCACACGTCCGCAAATTGCGCCTCCTCAAAACACAGACACCAGCTATGTACGTTCCACATATTGCGGACTGCACGGCCGGCCCTGTGATAGAAATGCCTATTCTAGTCCGTGGCTAAACAGTTAAACTGTTAAAGATTATCTGTCAATTCTATAAATCCAGGAGTTCCATATGCAGGGTCAGTGCAGTGAGGGGTTGGGAGAGGGTGTGCCAAAGGCAGGAAAGCTGAGGAGCTGAGGCGCACTGAGGTACTAGGACACACCCCTTGGCACACTGAGGTGCTAGGACCCGCCACTTGGCGCACTGAGGTGCTAGGACCCGCCCCTTGGCGCACCGAAGCTCTAATTTGCACATTAAACACTGTTTTCTCTGGAACGACACAATGGATTTTTACCACCCAGGTATCATTTTAATTAGCAGGATCAACCCTACCAGGTAGAATGCCTGGTTTGATAGGGTTGATACTTCTGATAGGTTCTGTTCAGGTAAAAAATACTAGTTGTATTTTCTTTCAAATAAAATAGAGCTGTATGTCATATTATGCGGTGAAAAGAATATATGCAAAAGCTGTGATTTTGTTTGCGGCACTTTTTATGTGGGTTGTTGTCTTAATACGTCACAGCTACAATCCAATGTATCTTACCTGCTGATGCAATAGAAAGCGACAAGCCTAAAAACATCCGCAAAGCTGATTCCAGAGCCTTCCACGGAAAAAGCTGGGGAGACAAAAGATAATGGACACCACGTAAGACCACAAACAAGACGATGTTAAATCAGATCCTGGTGTTTTTCTGCAGAGGGTAAGCAGTAATGTTTTGCAAGTATCAAACAAAGCAGTGTTCTCCTAATTGAAAACAACTGTGCCGGGCGCGATTCTGTGCCAGAAGAGCAATTCTGCTAAATATAAGGAGCCTGGAATTTATGTCCCTTTCCTCATTCCTGGAACATTCACTCATCCTTAAAAAATGGGTCAAAACAGATCAGAGTTGCACAATGAAGGAGTCAGAAAACAAAACAAAGGAACTCACATGATCCTCAATTCAGTCTGACTTTGCCCACACAAATGTGGCGCTAGTAGTATTCTGCAGTAGTATCGGGGCCTCTTCACACAGGATGTTTACTTGTGTTATCACGGCAGCCACATGTGCAAAGTTTCCATTCATGTGTCTCCATTTCCCCCTCTATTACAGCGTATAAACTACTAAAGGGGGGGAAAAGTCTCAAAAAAGTGTATAAAAGGAATATAAAAAGTAAAAGAAAACAATAAAAAAGTTTGTTTTAAAGGGAATGTATCTATATTTTTAAAACAAATTAAACCAGATACTGAGACATATTCTTTTTCTAATCTGTTTATATTTTCAGAATTTTTTTTATTGTATTTTCTGGACTTGATTTTGGGGTCAGCAGCAGCTCAGGAAGGATGGCTAACAACATTCAGAGATATGAGAGCCGCCACATACCAGAGAAACCTGTATTCTGGAAGGGAATAGTTGACATCTACGGAAGTTTGTAAAAAAATTAAAAAAAAGTCTCAAGATAGTACAGCATGTAAGGGGAATTTAAAAAGTAAAAGAAAACTATAAAAAGTTTTAATTTAATGTTTTTTTTTAAAACAAACGTCCTCATGTATAGTTTTTTTTAACTAATACCAGATACTGATACGTATTTAATTAAATCGCATTTTTATTTTTTATTTTTGGTATTTTCAAAAACTTTCCACGCCATTTTTTCTGTTGGTTTGTATATAGAGATGCCTGGAGGTGTATAAACTACAATTTAAATGTGCCTGTTCTCCATCCACAGGCCACATTTAGATGCACTTGCAAGGCCTGGGCCATATCAGCCAGTCTTGAGTGGGACTCGCAGACTCCTCCCTCCTCCAATTGCAAGCCTGTAATTTGCCCACTGGCTCCTGGTATTGCCAGTATGGCACAGATACAGTAGGTGAGCGTTAGGTCCCAAGCTACTTGAGAAACCTTGGCGCGGTGCTCTGGCTCAGACATGTCCTCCACAGTAGGATATGTTGGCTAATCTCTCAATTTTAACATCAGTATGAGGGTTTAGTAAAACCGCAGAGTGCACCTGTCTTTGCAAATGTTATTATATTTTTTTAATATACCCTATAGATAGTGACATGGAAAATTAAAGCAAAAAACACTAAAAGTTCTAAAAGTTTTTAAAGAGGACCTTTCACCTGGAAAAACATTGTGAACTAAGTATCATGACATCTACAGCGGCGCCCAGGGATCTCACTGCACTTACTATTATCCCTGGGCGCCGCTCCGTTCGGCCGTTGTGCCCTCCTGTATCTTCGCTCACTTGGTTATAGTAGGCGGAGTCTACCCTTGTTCTGCTGGGCGTCTCCTTCTCCCATGCTGTAGTGTTGGCCAATTGCAGCGCACAGCTCACAGCCTGGGAGAAAAAACCTCCCAGGCTGTGAGCTCTGCGCTGCGATTGGCCAGCGCTACAGCCTAGGAGGAGGAGACGCCCAGCAGAACAAGGGTAGACTCCGCCTACTATAACCAAGTCCCCTAAGTCTCCGCCTACTATAACCAAGTGAGCGAAGATACCGGAGGGCATCGCGGCCGAACGGAGCGGCGCCCAGGGATAATAGTAAGTGCAGTGAGATCCCTGGGCGCCGCTGTATAGGTCATGATACTTAGTTTACAATGTTTTTCCAGGTGAAAGGTCCTCTTTAACATAAAAACATTGTTTAAGAGTAGGTAATTTTCTGATGACATTTTCAATTTAAAAGGGTGTTCCAGGCTCCTGCTATTGTTGACGTATCACCAGGATAGGTCATTAATATCCAATAAGTAAGGGTCCAACACCTGCCACCCCCACGATCACCTGTTCCCTGCAGCCTCAATGGAGCAGAAAGCACAGATCCGTTTAAACTATAGTGGTCGTGTGGGGTTACTGCAGATCAGCTAACATTCACTTTAATGGCAGTTTAGCTGCGGTGACCCGTCACGGCCACTGCACTTTGAACAGTGCTGTGCTTCCAGCTCCATTCAGAATGCCAGAGGATACAGGGGGCAGCTGATCAGTTGGGGTGCTAGGTGTGAGACCTTCACCAGTCAGATATTAATAACCAACTTGAGGATCTGTCATTAATATCATGAGCCTGGAAAACCCTTTTGTGGCGAAACCAACCTCGCCAATGGGTTTTGGAGGGGCCTGGTTGCCAGCCTCTTGCCCCAGGATTATGGCCCATACTAACTTTGAAGGAGAAGACAGACCGGCCGCACAGCTTAAATCTGTGGAACTGTTTTGGACAGAAAAGCCATGAGTACAGCCAGGCCCAAGAGACTTTTACAACTAATTTGTGCTATGTTGGGATGTTAAATGTCTATGTGTATTGTAAAGGGTGAGACATTGTATACGTTGAGTAGTGAGGTCTGTTCCATTGTCTCTCTGTGTGTATTGCCTTCTGTCCTGAGAGATAATTGAATTACAACTCAGGTGTCTCCAGGACAGAGGACATTATGTATTCTCCTGCCTGTGATGATTATGTTAACCATGGTGTACCATGATTATATCACAGGCAGAGGGGAGGATTCTATGTGGGTTGTAGCCTTTGTGTTATTGGTAATTGTATTTTGTTAATTGCGTCTCAGACAATGCCAGTGTGTTAGTTAATTGCATCAAAGACCATGCTCATTGTATTTTGTTGATAGCGTTACAGACAGAGGGAAGGGGGTTTTGTGTACAATTGCTGGGAAGGTGTCAATACTGTAAATGCATGTGATTGGCTAAAATATAAACTGTCAAAGTCTTCTACAAGGGCCCCAGAGACCTGCATAAAAGGCTGAAAAATAACCCATTAAAGAGTTGCTGTTTTACATTCAGCATAGAGCCTCGTCTCATGTGTGTGGGGATTGCTATACGCTGAAGATTTGCTGTACTCCCCTGGCTATAACTACTAGCTCTTGTAAGAGCTGTTCCTGGCTCCTGTGGTGGTTTTAGTGTAGAGCAGAGTGCTTGGAGTCCTCGGGAAGCACTGGGAGCATCCATCAACGGAAGTACCGGTTGGGGTGCTAGTAGATACGTTACATCTTTTAAAGGGGTTGTCCGGGCTTTTTCATATTGATGACGTATCCTCAGGAAAGGTCATCAATATCAGATCGGTGGGGGTCTGACAACCGGAACCCCGCCGATCAGCTGTTTGAGGAGACGGCGGGTGCTGTGCGAACCTGCCGTCTCCCTTCTCTCTTCCTGCTCTGCTGCTGCTATCCCATAAACATACAGCGGTGAGCAGAAAGAGAGAAGAGAGACGGCACGTGCGCACAGCGTGTGCCGCCTCCTCATACAGCTGGGGGTGCCAGGTGTCGGACCCCTGCAGATCTGATATTGACCTTTCCTGAGCATAGGTCATCAATAGTAAAAGCCCGGACAAACTCTTAAGTCCAGACCTTCTCTGCATATTACTTAAATAAGTCATATAAATATGACGTAGGCTACTTTCACACTTGCGTTCAGAGCGGATCCGTCTGAGACGGATCCGCTCATATAATGCAGACGGTGGATCCGTTCAGAGCGGATCCGTCTGCATTATATTGTTAAAAAAAACTTCTAAGTGTGAAAGTAGCCTGAACGGATCCGTCCAGACTTTACATTGAAAGTCAATGGGGGACGGATCCGTTTGAAGATTGAGCCATATTGTGTCATCTTCAAACGGATCCGTCCCCATTGACTTACACTGTAAGTCTGGACGGATCCGCACGCCTCCGCACGGCCAGGCGGACACCCAAGCGCTGCAGGCTGAACGCTGCCAGACTGATGCATTCTGAGCGGATCCGCGTTCACTCAGAATGCATTAGTGCTGGACGGATGCGTTCGGGGCCGCTTGTGAGCCCCTTCAAACGGAGCTCACAAGCGGAGCCCCGAACGCTAGTGTGAAAGTAGCCTTAGTGCAGCCGTACTATTGGTATAATCCATGGAAGGAATAAAAGTATGTAAGTATTCGAGAGGTTTCATCTTGATATGAAATCTTATGTGACCTTAAAGTGAAAATGCAAACAGCTAACTCAGTGGGAAAGCTCCATAGTTTTTTATATTATCCATACATTAGTCAAGCTGCGGCACATATTTCCCTTTAGGCTAAAGGAAGACAGGTTTACTATGCCAGGTTTAGATATTTGCTGATGACTGTTCAACATTTGGCTGTGTTTGGACAAAACATAAGAGGCATATCAGAGACAATCTGGTCTGAGGCATGTACGTAGGCGGCTAACTGCATATACAGCTACGGCAGCATAAAGCTTCTCAGAGACAAGAAGATGCCAAACATCACACCCATCATGTGCCAGGAAGGTCTAATAAAGGCAGACACGGAGAAAAGCTTCACAAAGAGAGAAAGCTGAACTTAGTGAGTTTGGTCAATGTTACTTTCTATGGTCAATTCTATGGATTTATCAAAAAGTATCTGACACAAGAAGACACTACAGTGATCCCTCAAGATATAATGGCTTCAGGCTTCAGTTTTCAACATCCAATGGTCCTTTATGACCCATCATAAGTTGAAGCTAGACTCAACATACAATGTCTCAGACTTAGATCCAACCAATAAGGGTCCATTCACACGTCCGCAAAATGGGTCCGCATCCATTCTGCAATTTTGCGAAACAGGTGCGGGTCTATTCAATTTCAATGGGGCCGGAATGTGCGGTCCGCATCCGCACTTGCGGATCCGTGCTTCCGTTCCGCCAAAAAATAGAACATGTCCTATTCTTGTCCGCAATTGCTAGTTAGCAGCTATTCCCAACTGTTATATGTAAGGACATTTTTTATCTGTTTTAGTTATCTGCTTATTTTTCTTAAATCTTAATTTTCTCTTATCTTGGATGACATTTTGGGCTTTTGGAACCAATTACTCAACATACAATGGTCGTCCTGGAACCAATTAATATTGTAACTTGAAGGCCCACTGTATTGCCCTTCTAGATATTTAGACGACTGTATTTCTGGGTCTGTATCGGTTCCGCAAATTTCATGGAACAGGTGTGGACCTATTCATTTCAATGGGGTCGCCAAAGATGCGGACAGCACACGGTGTGCTGTCCGCAACCGTTCCATGGCTCCGCAAAAAAATATAGTGCATGTCCCATTCTTGTCCATGATTGTGGACAAGAATAGGCATTTCTATCTAGGGCTGGCTGTGCGCATTCCTCAAAATGCAGAACGCACACGGCCGGTATCCATGTTTTGTGACCGCAAAACACTTACGGTCGTCTGAATGGACCCTAAAGGTGCCAGTACACATTGGATGAGCCTGAGCCGCACCAAACAATGTGTCCCGACTTTCCCCTGACAGATGATGTTGGGAAAGAAAGATGGCGTGTGCTGAAATTCCACATACCCGATTCTTTGTTCTCCTTTCCCGAATAAAAACGCATGCATGCTCGGGCCAAGTTGGTCATTAATTTGTAAGGGGAAGTCCTCTGGATTAGCTGTGGACGGAATGGGCATTTGGCTGATGGCTATTGGAGATGTATGGCCTTAAAGGGAATATGTCACCAAATTGTTTTTTGTCAGTTAAAACCAGATAGTAACACAAATTAGTTTTTCTATTTTTTCCTGTTTTTATTTTCTGATTGCAGATTATTTTTTAATTCTATTTCCTGAACACGATTATGGGACAGTCATCTTGTGAGCTGTTTAATAACATTTGGAGATATGCTTTACAGCTAACCCCTTTGACTTACATGGGAGAGTTTTCTAGGCATGCTCCGTGACCTTTGAAGAGGTCAGGAGGGAGCTGATAAGCTGTGATATCACCTATTGTGAATGGTGAATTCTGTGTTATATATATATATATATATAGTGGTATCTGTTATTGTAATCCTGCCTGTAATGATAAGCAGGTAACTGCAGTAAAGTGATCTGTACAAATCACAAATATATACTAAGCAGGCTTAGTGACCAGTACGAAAACTGCAGGATTATGGTTTTTTTTTTACATATAGATACTGACATAGAAAATTAAAAATAACCAACAATTCTTTAAAATATGTTGACTTGTTCAAAATCTAATAAAAAAACAAAAAAAAACACCAGTGCTCAAGACAGATTATTCTGAAGGTAAATGCTTCACTTACTATATGAACTTTCTCTAATCACAAATTCTTGGAAACAAGATCCAAACTCTTCTGGAACCCGAAGTGAAATGACTTTCTTCTGGAGTTTTGAAGATTTCCGCACCAAAAAGGTCTGTTAAGAAAGAAATCCTAAAAGTTAAGTGGTAGGCCTAGAATAGAAAAATGCCAGAAATGTCTGATTTTCTCTCAAACTACAGTATATAAATTAAGCAAACCAAATTACCTTGACTTTTGGTCTGCTGAATTTCAATTAAAGGGGTTATCTGAGAAATAATAATGAGGTCATTGTTATCACATTGGCGGGGGTCCAAGTTCGGGCAACCCTGATGATCAGCTGTTTCAGGGAGCCAGGACATTCACCTGAGCTCTGTTGAGTGCTACGGTCTCCCAGCAGCTTACCAAGCACGGCGCCGTACATTGTTTCTTGGCAGTGCTTGGTATTGCAGCTCAACCCCATTGACTAGAATAGGGCTGAGCTGCAACAAGGCCAAGTGACCGATGTACAGTGATGTCACTGGCCTAGGAAGAGGCCATGCTGCTCACTGAACGCCCGGCCTCTTCTAATAGCTGACTCCTGGGACCCCCACAAATCTGATATCTTTTCCTGGAAAACCCCTTTAGTATTGGCCACTAGTTATTTAGTAAGAACATTAAAAACTATGTAAAATTCTATCATAGTTTTTTTATATCATCTAATTAAAGCAATATAGTGATGTTTTATTAATGAATCAATGTTGAGCATACCCAGTTAACACCTTAAAGCAGTGTTTCCCAACCAGTGTGCCTCCGGCTGTTACAAAACTACAACTCCCAGCATGCCCGCACAGCCAAATGCTGTCCGGGCATGCTGGGAGTTGTAGGTTTGCAACAGCTGGAGGCAAACTGGTTGGGAAACACTGCCTTAAAGGATAACTGTCGCAATTTTATACATTTTTTGGGAGTATTGGATTGTGGTGATTAATATCACCTTGGTGGCCCTATTTCAACTTTTCACTGTGTATTCAATTACCCCTTAATTCCACAGTTTTTTTTCCCCTGTACTGCCTACTTTTACCTGTGCTTAAAATAGGGTTGCTAGGCATGGTCCGTCTATCTGTTGAAGGACGGAGGACGCAGAAGCATGCAGCGTGCAAGGTCAGATTACTGACAGCCAGGGACTGTAAGTAAATGATTAAAGCCAGGTCCTCCCCAGCAGCTGATAACAGTGCCTGGGCTGTGTGTACTTCTCCCTGTCCCTACTCTTGGCAGACGCTCCCTCACTCAGCAGAGCTGGAGAATGCAGAGTTGAAGCAGCGCAGACCAAGGAAGGGAGATCTGCCGTCTGCTCAGTGTATAAATGAAAGCAACATGTGGTAAGAGGACCCCTTTGTGCTGCAGGAGATTAACCCTTTAGGGGGGGAGGGCTCTGGTTACTGACACTTTTGGGGGGCTATTGTTACTGGCTAGTGAGGGCAGGCGGGATTAGCCACAGGGGGAGGGCAGTGGCGGCCATCTTAACTGAATAGTGAAATTGCAGTTTTATGCAGACTGGTTGCTAAGGGCTGAATCTTATTAAATATGGGGTAAGTCAGTCTAATAGTAACTGATTCTGGAATATCATGCTCTTAGTAACTACAGATATGAAAATTGAAATTAGGGTCTAAATGTGACAGTTATCCTTTAAAGGAGTGTTCTGGTAATATTTTTTAACAAGTGTCCACAGCACTGGCCAATGGCTGACTTCAGTGTTGACGTGCTACTTGTGGCCACAACACTGTTGAAGCCACTCATTGGCTGGAGCGGTGCATGTGACCATGACCATGCACTGCCAGTTGTAAACAGTGCAGGGACCGGAAGATGGAGAATGTAGAGGCAGGGTGGAGGACCGGAATGGCAGGGAGCAGGTATTAAGTATTTTAGGGGCAGGTTGCGGGCACTTGCTTAAAAATCAATAACAGAAAACCCCTTTAAGAAAGCATTACAGCCCCATCTGAGCTTCTATGACTTAAAGACCCAGTGAGCAAAGTGATGTAATGAAAATTAAGAGCTTGTGACAGTCATCCCCTCACCCCCCATTAGAACTACAGGGAGTGCAGAATTATTAGGCAAATGAGTATTTTGACCACATCATCCTCTTTATGCATGTTGTCTTACTCCAAGCTGTATAGGCTCGAAAGCCTACTACCAATTAAGCATATTAGGTGATGTGCATCTCTGTAATGAGAAGGGGTGTGGTCTAATGACATCAACACCCTATATCAGGTGTGCATAATTATTAGGCAAAATGGGTCAAAAGAAGGACTTGACAGGCTCAGAAAAGGCAAAAATAGTGAGATATCTTGCAGATGGATGCAGCACTCTTAAAATTGCAAAGCTTCTGAAGCGTGATCATCGAACAATCAAGTGTTTCATTCAAAATAGTCAACTTGGTCGCAAGAAGCGTGTGGAAAAACCAAGGCGCAAAATAACTGCCCATGAACTGAGAAAAGTCAAGCGTGCAGCTGCCAAGATGCCACTTGCCACCAGTTTGGCCATATTTTAGAGCTGCAACATCACTGGAGTGCCCAAAAGCACAAGGTGTGCAATACTCAGAGACATGGCCAAGGTAAGAAAGGCTGAAAGACGACCACCACTGAACAAGACACACAAGCTGAAACGTCAAGACTGGGCCAAGAAATATCTCAAGACTGATTTTTCTAAGGTTTTATGGACTGATGAAATGAGAGTGAGTCTTGATGGGCCAAATGGATGGGCCCGTGGCTGGATTGGTAAAGGGCAGAGAGCTCCAGTCCGACTCAGACGCCAGCAAGGTGGAGGTGGAGTACTGGTTTGGGCTGGTATCATCAAAGATGAGCTTGTGGGGCCTTTTCGGGTTGAGGATGGAGTCAAGCTGAACTCCCAGTCCTACTGCCAATTTCTGGAAGACACCTTCTTCAAGCAGTGGTACAGGAAGAAGTCTGCATCCTTCAAGAAAAACATGATTTTCATGCAGGACAATGCTCCATCACACGCGTCCAAGTACTCCACAGCGTGGCTGGCAAGAAAGGGTATAAAAGAAGAAAATCTAATGACATGGCCTCCTTGTTCACCTGATCTGAACCCCATTGAGAACCTGTGGTCCATCATCAAATGTGAGATTTACAAGGAGGGAAAACAGTACACCTCTCTGAACAGTGTCTGGGAGGCTGTGGTTGCTGCTGCACGCAATGTTGATGGTGAACAGATCAAAACACTGACAGAATCCATGGATGGCAGGCTTTTGAGTGTCCTTGCAAAGAAAGGTGGCTATATTGGTCACTGATTTGTTTTTGTTTTGTTTTTGAATGTCAGAAATGTATATTTGTGAATGTTGAGATGTTATATTGGTTTCACTGGTAAAAATAAATAATTGAAATGGGTATATATTTGTTTTTTGTTAAATTGCCTAATAATTATGCACAGTAATAGTCACCTGCACACACAGATATCCCCCTAAAATAGCTAAAACTAAAAACAAACTAAAAACTACTTCCACAAATATTCAGCTTTGATATTAATGAGTTTTTTGGGTTCATTGTGAACATGGTTGTTGTTCAATAATAAAATTAATCCTCAAAAATACAACTTGCCTAATAATTCTGCACTCCCTGTAGATAAAATGTAGCCATCTTTAAATATTCACATTTGGGGTCCTTTATCAAACAGGTGTAAAGTAGAACTGGCTTAGTTTGCCCATAGCAAACAATCAGATTCCACCTTTGATTTTGGACAGCTCCTTTGGAAAATAAAAGGTGGAATCTGATTGGCTGCTATGGGCAAACTAAGACAGTTCTACTTGATAAAGGACCCCAATTGTTCTTTTTCATACTGTATTCCATTTCCAGGCAGATATTTTTTAGCACACTCCTGACTCGTCCATTTTAGAAAGTGTATGGGAATTATGGAAATAGCAGCGTGCACTGGTTCAGCTGCCTATATAACCTGCATAGACAGGACGGGGAGAGTAGTCGGCATGCTCATCCACCTCCTTTCTTTCTTGGTCATCTTCATCTGGTCACAGGACTCAGTTTCTCCTTATGGCTGAAGATCCCAGAGGTGGGAACTAGGCTGGCCAGACGTCCGGTTTTCTGTCTCCCTGTCCTCCGTCCGGCGCAGGGCCTGGACGGACACAGGGATGTCCACCCTTTCAGTTGCTCACGCTCAGACAGCAGCACTGTGCTATCTGAGCATGAGCTGCAGTAACTGACTGAGGCCTCTCTCACCCCCAGTCAGTCAGTAGAGCCACAGACATGGCCCCCTGTGGCTGACTGAGGGGGAGAGAAGCACCCGGCTGCTCAAAACTCACTTTCCCCTCAGAAACTTCTTCCCTCTCCTCCCCCGTTTCCCCTCCATCCCGGCGGTGATGGGTGCGTGGCTTTACTGAGGTGGGCGTGGTTTATCGGTTTGGGGACGTGGCCGGTGAGGGTAGGCTTTCTTGGGTGAAGTCAGTGGCCACCCTACTGGGAACCTATCAGATAATCATGAAGGAAATCTGTCATCAGGAAAGTCAGCGTTACACCCGGCACAATGCCTTGTACGACTAGCTCAGCTAAATGTCAGTACACCATTCACTTGCAGATTAGTTGCTGCATTTTGGAGGAAAAGTAATTTTAATCCTTATGCAAGTGAGCAGTTGAGTGCACGAGGGAGGTCATAAGCCTGAAGGAACCTAGAAGAAGAGGGAGGGTCTGGCAGAGGAGCGGGAGGAGTAAGGGTGCACAGATTAGCTGCGACTGCATCACAGACTCCCTTCAAGTGTCTTTGTGAATATGTCTTAGAAAATTGTTTGTGAAAATTGATTGTGAAGTTCCCAAAATTGACTTTGGTGACAGACAGTGAAATGATTGCTGGATACACAGTAATGCAGTTAAACTACAATTGACTTAGGCAGGGATCACATCACGTTTTTCCCATCAGTTTAACGTATACAAAAAAACGTATAGGTTAAAAGGATGCCTCAGACTGATGCCATACCATGGAACCTGTTCACCATAGAGTTCCCTTGTAAAAAAAAGTTTACGTTTTGCTTTACCATTGTAAAAAAATATATACTTTTTTTCACCGGACTCTGCAGGATACAAGAGTGTGGTGTGCTGCGTCTTGTATACTTCAGACAGAGTCATAAAACGTGATGCGAACCCAGACTAAGATAAAGGGGCTTTCAGGGACTTCAAAACTGATGTCCTACTATCCTTAGGATAGGTCATCAATATTATATCAATGGGGGAAGGACTCCTTGCACCCCTATCATCAACTGGTTGAAGGGACCCTACATTGCTAAGGCTACTTTCACACTCGCGTTTTGTGCGGCTCTGTCATGGACGGATCCGTTCAGATAATACTACCGTCTGCATCCGTTCAGACCGGATCCGTTTGTATTATCTGTAACATAGCCAAGACGGATCAGTCTTGAAAACCATTGAAAGTCAATGGAGGACGGATCAGTTTTCTATTGTGCCAGATTGCGTCAGAGAAAACGGATCCGTCCCTATTGACTTACATTGTGTGTCAGGACGTATCCGTTTGGCTCAGTTTCATCAGACGGACACCAAAACGCTGCAAGCAGCCTCCAGAGCGGAATGGAGACGGAACGGAGGCAAACTGATGCAATCTGAACGGATCCTTTTCCATTCAGAATGCATTAGAATGCAAACTGATCGGAAAGCCAAAACGCGAGTGTGAAAGTAGACCTACCCGGCACAGCATTATACATTTTGTGGTGGCTGATATTGCAGCTTGATCCTATTCATTTGGCACAGACAGTAAAAAAAAAAGTACAGATCTGTGCCTGGTAAGCAATGAAGAGGATGCCCTGCTCACCTGAGGGCCTTGGCCCATCCTTAAGATGGGTTTACACGGGCATGGCTAAAGCAGATTGTCGGGAAGAAAGCATTCCTCCCCGACAGTCGGCTGCCCATTCAGTGAAGGAGCCCACTACCCAGAAACTATCATTTATGTGCCTGCACGAACGTCAAGATCATTCATCGGGTGATCGGCACCACATTTAGATGGGCAGATTGTCGGGAACGAGCATTCGCAGTAACATTTGTTCCAGATAATCTGCCCAAACATCAGGCCATGCAAATCCACCTTTAGGCTAGGCCATCAATATCAAAGTCCTGGAAAACCCCTTCAGACTAAAGTTTTAGTCACCCGTAATCTTGCATTGCTAAATCTCATATAGAACGTTTGGACTGCACAACCATGCTTCAGTCCAATGAGGAGTCATCGTATGAATCTATCAACACAGAAAAAACCCAGGAAAATACCAGCAGATACAATCACTTTTTCCCTACAGTCACGCAGGCTTCTGGAGGCTGGAGAACAGCCATCAGCTTGTGTACGCAAGATAAGACAGCACACCGTGACTCACGACTGTCAACTTGTCCATTCATATAACATGCTATCGGCAATTTTAGCGATTGTCAGTGTCCCTGATGCCAAGTTACGCCTTAAAACTAAATAAAATCCTCCACCCCGGGGTGGCTAATGTTTGTGATGAGGTTTTCAGCTTTAGCGATGGGGAGTGATTAGGAAAAGCAGGTGAGGGATCGCAAAAAGGGAAATATATTGGTATTTCTTTTTTATAATTTCATAAAAATAGACTTTTTGTAACAAGAGAAGTCAAGGGATGTTCTGTATTATACAAATCACTGTAAGGGGGCTTTTACTCAACCATATGTAGCGGTATTTTGCAGTCTGCAAAATGTATGATGTTCATGTGACATCTGTGTTGCATCCATTTTTGGGGGGGGGGGGTGGGCAGACTCATAAATCCATGGTCCGCATTAGCAGTCAAGAATGGGACATGCTCTATCTTTTGCGGAATGGACATATGGATGCTGAAAGACTCTAAGATAAAAAATAAAGTCTGTTCTATTCTTGCTCTTTACAGACATAAGAGACACTAGGTAAGTATGACAAACATCAGACTTTGGTTAAACTTGTGGGAACCGGAGAAACTCGGTATAGTCTAGATCAGTGCTTCCCAACCAGTGTGCCTCCAGCTGTTGTAAAACTACAACTCCCAGCATGCCCGGACAGCCTTTGGCTGTGCGGGCATGCTGGGAGTTGTAGTTTTGCAACAGCTGGAGGCACACTGGTTGGGAAACACTGGTCTAGATTGTATAAATAATAATAGAACAAAATATCTATCAAGAGGGCGGAAATTTCCTTGAGAGAAGAAATGTATGGCAGGAGTCCAGCCCAACGCAAACCACTCCAAGAGTAAGGAGCGCCAAGCTCAATCTTACCCTCGACAGCTCAGCACAATTGCAGACCACAACATCTAGTAGCCTCTGAGGTTCGCCTGAAGTTCAAAAACAGAATCATCTTTTATGCAGCGGTCATCATGATTGTGGTCACATCAGGGGAGGTGTTTGGGGCTCAGTTTTTTTTATTTAGGGTCATTTTTTGTCCTTAAAAATAGTGCAACCAGCTGATATCTTGTGCAGCTGCCGGGGGTCTGGAATGTCATGAAGTCCATCCAGAGGGAATCTTCACTTTCAACAATGTTCCATTGTATTCCCAAAACTGTGCAAATAACAGGTGCTGCACAGTCCAGGACTTGGCTCCGGCAGCCTGTGTGTATACTATGCACATGTCCTGCCTGTATAGGGATAATACATACTTCATCTGTAGCAGTACACAGAAACACGGAAACCTCGCCAGAGACCACCTGAGAAGACCACCGCGCTAGCTAAACAGATTTCAGTTCCATCACCTACTATGTATATTGGCCATGGTATTTAAAGAGGAGCTGTCACCTCTCCTGATATGTCTGTTTTAGGAACTACCGTACTTGCATTCCCCATGTAACAACCGTTCTGGAGCATCTTTTTCATATAACGCTGTGCCATTCCTCTATTATTCCTATTACAGGTTATGAATGAATTGCCATTATCCACACCGATGGTGCATGCACCAGAACAGCGCCAGGTGACATTACAAAGGGGCGGTGCTTTAGTGCGACAAGAGCAATGGCGATCCCCTTATTGCACCAAACAGCTCATTTGCATATTATGAAAAATACTCATCTCTCAGGAACAGAATCTCTGATCTGGAAAGGGAAAACATTTTAATTAGGTGACCTACAGCTATTGAACAGTGCTCTTGGTTTGCCATGGCGGTCTCTGGTGACAGAATCCCTGTTCTTGCTGTAGTAAAATGATTTCCCAGAGAAAGTATTTCCAATGCAGCAAAATATCTTCACAGGCAGTGAGGTGTGGGAGAGAGGCCTGCTCTGAACTGCTTGCTGATATACACTCATAGCATTTAACTGCTGCTGCCACTAGGAGGCACTCAGTACAGCTCCCACTGAGATGAATAGCCATACAAATCCATATGATGTAGGCTCCCCCTACTGGTGACTACATGTAGCCAAAATGTTAACGCTATCTATCTATCTATCCTTATCGTGCTACAGGCAGCACAACACAAAGGGATAATGTCTTGCTCCTCCCGTCTAGGACAGAAGATAAATCATTAGTAAATCAGACTAATTAACCCCTCTATAAAGGAGTGCACACCCACTAGGTAGATGTGTGTTTTTTTTTCTTCTGTCTAGGACAATGAAGCTCGCACATACAGAGGCTCCCGCGGCTGTGAAGGTCAGTATGGTTGCTAAGCCTGATATTATATAGCTGGAAGTGGTTTCCAGAATATCATATGAGGTGCTGGAAGAGAGTCCATTGTTATATGCATGTTCTAGAGCTGGAGGTGTGCTCCAAGGTCAACTGCATAACATTACTGATTTGGAAGTGGTTTCCAGGATTTATTTTTCCCATCGGTGGTTTACATGGGAGGATTGAGCTGACATTTATCTTGAAGGTTCCTGGTGAGTTTCTCATATGCATCGGGTGTTCCCTGCAAACTATCTATGTATGGTTCAGGGTGTGTCCCTGTGAGATGTGCCGGTTTGGCTGTTACAGGCACTGTTATTGCCTTCAGGGTTGCAGCAGTGTCTCCATCTCAGGAGCCATTTTGGAGTAGAAGTATACAGGAGCAGCTGAGCTACACTTGATGGGTAACATATTAGTTAACCTTTTGTGCCATTTTTTACCTAACTCTCTCAATGTATTTTTATTAGTTTGTCAAAATGGTATGAAATAACTCTGTGCCATGTGTTATCAGAGTCGTTTTTAGCTCAGCTACATTTGTGGCTCTGCACAGTGTGAGATATTACTGCAGCAGCGGAATCACAGCAGCTCTAAGGATCCTGGTTCTTGGAATGGCTCATATGTAGCGTGTATGTATGTGTGAGCAAATTATGTTACAATTACAGAACTCTGCAAAGAATCCCATAAAGCAGGCATGCTCAACCTGCGGCCCTCCAGCTGTTGTAAAACTACAACTCCCACAATGCCCTGCTGTAGGCTGATAGCTGTAGGCTGTTCAGGCATGCTGGGAGTTGTGGTTTTGCAACAGCTGGAGGGCCACAGGTTGAGCATGCCTGCCATAAAGCCCTAAATGTAGCAGATGTGTGCACCAACTGTGGGCAATGTAGCAGATGTGTGCACCAACTGTGGGCAATGTAGCAGATGTGTGCACCAACTGTGGGCAATGTAGCAGATGTGTGCACCAACTGTGGGCAATGTAGCAGATGTGTGCACCAACGCCTCCCTGCTGAAGGTCTCCAGTGCAGACATGGTGCAGAGATTGTAGAATGGTTTACTTCTCATCGGTCAGAAGCTTTCACTCTCTATGGCAGGAGTGTGGTTCCAGCCAGACAGGTAACATGTATGTGGGAGCTAGATTACAGCCGTGTCTTACAGATCCTGCAGTCTCAACTCAGCGGGGTAACCCTCTAAGGTAATATTCCAGTGGCCGGTCTGTCTGGGAAGACTTTTTTTCTGCCTGTCAGGTTATCCCTATGGTCAGAAAGATTGCTTCTGAAACATTAATTCATGTCTCTGGCGGAGAGCAAAGCTTCTTTGGCTTAAGATTCCTGGTGTCATAGGGATTGCTTCCCCATGAAATTTTGCTTAGTCACTAAGATTGGGGGTCCATTCATAGAACCATATCTGATTTTGCAGACCACAAGTTGCGGATCCATAGGACCTGGATCCGCCGTATACATTCTGCATTTGCGGTTCAGAACTTCCTGCCCTGTATGGTAATGCCCATTCTTGTCTGCAATATGGAAAAGGGTGGGACATTTTCTATCTCTTTCAGGGCCGTAAAATGGATGTGCAGATGTGGACGGCACACTGTGTGCTGTCTGTGTCTCACAGTCCCATTGTAAAAATGGGTCCGCATGGGATCTGCAAATTGCGCGACGTGTCGGAATGAAAAAAAATCTTTCATGTGAATGGAGCCTGAATGTCCCTCTAAGTTCATGTGATTATTTTTTTTTTTCCACGTTCTTTATTCAATCGGTTAAGCCTCCTATTCCAGCCTGGGGTTGGGCTGTTCTCCTCAAGACCCTGGTTGAATCTCTATTTCAGCCTCTTACAGAAGCACCAGTAAGGTTGGTATCTTGGAAGGTTTTATTTCTGGTGGCATGTGCATCAGCCAAGAAGGTGTCAGACTTTGCAAGGGCAATATCTGAAAGTACATCAAGAAGACTCAATTTTAAGGTTGATGCCCTATACCCTACAAAAGCTCTCATCTGACATGAATGTAAGTTAAGAAATTCATCTGAAAGAATCCTCAATCAGCTGAACAAGACAAACAAGCTTCATCTACTGGTCATTGGAGAACCAGGGTCCTTCAGGTCGGCTGACCAGCTGTTTATATAGAGTAGTATAAAAGCCAGCAAGCTACACTGCTTGGATTAAGAATACTATTAAAGTCTGCTTCTAAATTCCGAGTTCTCCAGTTACCAGGTGGAGTTATAGCTCAACTCAGTCCACTTAGTCTCTTGGGCAGAGGAGAGGGAAGAAAAAAACTAAACAAAAAAACATTGGATTAATTTTGCAGAGCCTCTACGTGGTCTTCTCCATGCATCTTTACAAAACAATATAAGTTGGATGTATCTAGTGCTTGCGATTCAGCCTTTGACAGACAAGTCACTATTAAGGCTGCGATTTCGAACCCCCCCCTTGTATAATACCGCTTTTCAGATGCCTTTGTGTTGTGCTGCCTGTAGGACGATAAAAGTCTAAATTTGCTTACCAAAATGTATTTCCTTGAGTCCAAAGGCAGCACTAATATTCCTCCATTAAAAAGACATTGCTTGCAAAAAACACATCTACCTAGTGGGTGTGCACCCCTTTTATAGGGGGGGTTAATTAGTCTGATTTACTAATGATTTATCTTCTGTCCTAGACAGGAGGAGCAAGACATTAACCCTGTGTTTGTGCTTCTTTTGGACTCAAGGAAAGATACATTTCGATAAACTATTTTAGACTCTCATATCTATCTATCTATCTATCTATCTATCTATCTATCTATCTATCATCTCTGGACTTGGAGAAGTAATCAATTCAGCAGAGATCTCAGAAGGGGACTGAACGTCAGATCTGGTATGGGGCCCTATGATTTGATTACACCCCGATTTGCCTGCCTTTATTGGACATGATCCTGATATTTGATATATACCGTATCAATCATGTGTATGTCATACAATCTTCACTATTATATCTGATCTATATTATATCTATATTTAATTTTGAATACAGCAGTGGATGAGGTTCCTCAAAGGAACATGAACCCATTTGCAATGCGGCTCCTTCCCCATCTCTAATCCAGCATAAAAACCTTAGTATTACGATGCCGTAAGTCCGTCCATTATAACCTGTACGTACCCCTGGTGGCTGATCGTGGAGGACGCCTTGGACCTTGTCATCCCTCAGACCGAGCTGAAGCCACACAGGATGAGTGTGGAGAAGTTTATCCAGGATGCTGGGCTTGTAGGCCACACTTTCATACCCTGAATCCCGCAGAAAAGCCTTCTTTTCAACCAATATGTTCTTCTCCATCTCTTGTTCAATGCTGTGTAAAGAAACAGAAATATTTAATGACGTCTCCCTGGGGTTCCCAAAATGACGATTACACCCCTTCTAATCTAATCAGGGTGGAGTTTTCTGCTGCCAGACAGAGAAATTATTTGGTGCCTTCTAGATCTGGACTTGATTTGATGTTAACTGGTTGAATATTTTGGCAGCACATGGCATGCTTTATTTCAGCTGGTAATGTGAAGTGATGTGCTGCTCCGCTAGGATTCCGTGGGTCTGTGATTTTTTTTAAACATAATTTCACAAACATTTTTGCACAAATGCTGTTTTTATACCGCCCTTGCCACTTGTGGGTGTAGTGGGGGACAGGATCCATTGGTCCCAGTAGATTTATCATCTTATACGTCAGTTTTCTGGTGTAAATAATGACTGAAATGTATGTCATTCTAAGTGCACGAACTGACAGAGGAGACGCTTACAGGCTATGGATACTTTCAGGGCAATTTCTTTTTTTTTTTTTATTATTGCATGTTACTTCATTTTGGGATAAAATCATTTTTTCAATTGGTTTTATTAAAAATGTTTAGCGGTTTTTGAGATACAAGGGTTAAAAACAGTCTGTTTGCACAGTATCACTGACTGACTGCTCCTGTGAAATTTCTGTGATCTCCTTACCCCATATACACTCATATTCTTATCAGTTATATAAGAGATTAGCTATAATGAGAGTTTTTGAGGTCAGGAGATCAAAGATAAGGCTTCACATGAGCTGTCAGCTGATGGGACTGAGAAATGATACTCTGAAACAGAGGACTGATTTTTACCCTTGTATCTCAAAAACGGCTACATTTAAAAATAAAAAAAAAGACCAATTAAAAAGGTTTTTAGCCCAAAATGAGTAAAATGCAATCATAAAAATTGGCCTGAAGGTGTCCATAGCCTTTAGTTTATGATGAGGTGTGCATGGGGATATCAAGACCAGCATAGAAAATGTCAGTCTTCATAAATTACCCCCACAGTGTCATACAGTACAGACTCGAAAGACCACTAAAGATATCGCCATGACATAAGTTTGGTGTAGGGGGTGTGTGCATTCAGGGCAGTGTGGTGGAAACCATCAAATAGTAACATTAAAAGGGTTTTTCGAGCTGTTAATACTGATGACCTATCCTGACACCCGGAATCCCCGGCAATCAGCTACTGGAGAAGACACTGGCACCCCTGTTCATGCTGCGACCGTCTTCGTGCTCACATGGCCGTACATTGTTTAACAGCTGTGCTTGGCTATCGCAGCTCAGCCCCATTCACTTCTATGAGGAGGAGTTGCTCCTAGGCCACGTGACCGATGAACGTGACATCACATGGCCTAGGGAAAGCAGTGAGAAGGCAATGTTGCTGCCTTCTCAAGCTGGTTGGGGGGGTCTCGAGTATCAGACCTGCACCGATCAGATACTGATGATCTAGTCAGAGGATAGGTCATCAATATTAACATCTCGGAAAACTCCTTTATAGAAACACTCTGGACAAAGCGGATACATAAGGGCAGAATTACTAATCCTGTCTAATAGTCAGACAATGTAAAGGTGCGCCAAATTTATCACAGTGGCGTTTGCTGCATGATATATTTGGTATATCATTATAGACTTTTTTTTTTTTTTTTTTTTTGCTTTACAACAATTATTGGTTGGCATACTTTGTGGCAACATTTTGGCGCCCGCTGGCACATGAGAAGCCATGCCGCCTATTGTCAAACATTTCTAAAGCACCTAATAAATGCGGAGCAAGGCAAATATGATGACAGCTTCTTGCTGTAAATTAAAGTGGTTTTCCCTGGGTATGAGTTAAAATGGCTGCCAGCAACCTGTCCTAGAATGGTTTCCTCCAATTGCAAAAGGGGGCAGGGCCTCACTACACACTGAACTGCCCTACAATAGATGGTAGTGATGTGACCCTACCTACGATATGCCATCATGGCTGAGCAGCCTGACAGGAAAACTCACCGATATGTGGTATATGCAAGAGTGTAATGTGTAGTTAGGCCTCATCCCCCAAAGCAGCTCTGCACGTGGAGGCAACCAGTCCTGCTCACATTCTAGGACAGGTTGTTGGCGACCATTTTAAATCATTCTCGGAGAACCCTTTATGACACCTGGGGAAGGACCATACTGGGGGGAAATGACAGAGATTTTCCCCTTAGATTTAGAATCAGCGCTGGATGTGTGGAAGTTATATAGAGGCCTGCACCTCTTCATAACTTCGGCAGATCCACCGCTATAGGCGTTAAAACCGGCGTCTAAAACGCCGGTCTTAGTAAATTACCCCCATAGTCTTGTAATTCAATGTCGATGGATTTTTATGGATCTAAATCACAGTTCTTCCTCCAGACCATGTACATGCCCTGTAAGTTTGTGTTCTTCAGATAAGGCCTCCTGCACACAAACGTGTGTCCCCCGTGGCCGTGCTGTGGCCCGCAATGCATGAACACCGACCGTGGGGCAGCCGCAGCGGATCACGACCCCGTTCACTTTAATGGGTCCACGATCCGCCTGTTCCGCAAAAAGATAGGACATATTCATAATCTTTTTGCGGAACGGAAGTAAGGAAGAAACCCCACGGAAGCACTCTGTAGTGCTTCCGTAGGGTTCCTTTCCGTGCTTCTGTTCCGCATCTCTGGATTTGCGGACCCATTGAAGTGAATGGGTCTGCATTCGTGATTCGGAATGCCCACGGAACGGCGCCCATGTATTGCTGATCCGCAAATCCGGTCCGCAATACGGCAATGGGCAGCACATGTTCGTGTGCAGGAGGCCTAAGAGTCATTACCATAAAGTGTGGGTAAATATCCTTAAAATAGCACAAGCAACACCATGGCTGTTGGCTTGGGTGTAGTCGGAGAAGAATGCATATTTGATGTAAAGTAGTGGTAGCAGAGACAGGCACATGATGCTCCGCCACACTGCTACTGACAGTATTACAGATACTGACTTGTCTTGCTCTATGTCTCCATCTAGTGGACACACAGGTCATATGCCACGGGTAAGAAAATAAATAAATGATCGCTGATATAATACCATCCTGTAACAAATATAAACTCTCTAGTAATTAATAATAACACTGGAATCATCCTTAGTATTGTTACAATATCTTTAAATCTATGCACAATTTTCATGTTCAAAAGGGAACCTGTCACATGGAGCATGGTGTCTGATCTGTGAGCAGGATATATAGCAGGGATCAGCAACCTTTGGCACTCCAGAATGCCCCATTCACTGCTTATGGGAGTTGTGAGAACAGCCAAGCGCATGCTGAGAGTTGTAGGTTTGCAACAGCTGGAGGGCAGCAGGTTGCACATCCCTGGTGTACTCTGTATTTTATTAATTCATTAATTTACATTTATGATTAGAAGGCCACTGGGCAGTCTCGCTCAACGATTGGCAGCCTTCCCTGTATGAGCATGCAAATACAGATAGCTGTCAATCGCTCGCTGGACTCCTAAGCATAGAAAGAACAAGGATTTTAATGAAAAAAATAAAATAAAAGATTTTTCAGCAAACCTGGATAGTAATCTGTTCAGTGCTCCTGCCCTATAACATGCTCACTGCGGACAAGGCTGTGTGATCAAGGTGATGGTTCCCTTTAGGAATTGCAATTTGTATATAGAGGAATCGACAGAATGTAATTTCTATGTTTTAGAATAAACCATGACCTTACAGTCAGCTCTTCTGCTCTAATCCAAAGCAGCACAATGAGGGCTTGGCCTGGGGGTTGTATGAAAGCCTGTATGGCCTTGTTCACACTTCAGTGATTTCCATCAGTGATTGTGAGGCAAAATTATAAGTGGAGCCTACTAATGGAAAGATCTGCACCTGTTCTCTGTTTTTAACCCACACCTGGTTTTGGCTCACAATAACTGATGAAAAAGACATTGACCAAATCACTGAAATGTGAACTAGGCCCAGGCCTGGAGCTCATGCGTATGAAGCTACTTCCCCCTAGAAACAATCCTTCAAGGGGGGAATACCTCCACAGATGCAGAGTCCAATGGGGTTGGCCACAATTATCTTCATGGAATCCAACAGAAAAAAACTAATCTCTAATGGATGTGCAGTAGAGCAGTGTTCCTCAACTCCAGTCCTCAGGGCCCATGTCATGTCCCACTTCTGGGTCATACTGTTGTTGCCTCATTGTCATGTATTAGTCTGCATTGCATTGTATGTAGTTTGTCCCTCTGCTCTGTCGCCTCCTTCCTGTTACATCATTCTGGTCCTTCTGTCTCTCAGATAGTAGAGCCATCATGTTTTTTTATACCACTGTAATGGATATTTACAAGGCTTTGGCTTGAATAAACCTTCATACCTTTCACATGTCCTTACAGAGGAGCTGAAGCTATCTGACCTCGTCTAAAGGTGCTAAACAGAGGGTCTTACAGATCTGGATGGCCATATCTCCTCAAAGACTCCATCTTAGACAGAAGCCTCTCTACAAAGTCAGAATAGCCCACCTGCTGGTCATGGTTTTAGAATATTCTACAAAGTGAATACCTGTGGTAAGTCCTCATACACTGACACTTATTTCAGTCCCTGACAAAAGTCTTGTCGCTTCTCTATTTTGTAGAAACGCCTGTTATTAACCTGACTTTTAAGTAATCAATTGGTGTTAGAAATAGCTCATATGAAAAGCTAAAGCCCTCCCAAATGATGTTTAATGCACTGAAATAAATTAGTTTCACTGAAAAAAGATTTATCATTTAATCAAGACAGACAGGTCAAATTTTGGCAAGACAAAAGTTTTGTCGCCTATACAGAAATTGAACAACTTTACTGCAAATCCAAAAATATGTCAGCAAATTAGGTAGTGGTGCTGTGATATCCAAATTTAATATCTTGTATGACTTCTATGAGCTTGAAGGACAGCATCCATGCGGTTTGGCAAGGATTCATACAATTTATTGATAAAGTCATCAGGAATAGCAAAGAAAACAGTCTTGCATGCCTCCCAGAGTTCATCAATATTCTTTGGTTTAGTCTTCCATGCTTCCTCTTTCATCCTACACCACATATGCTCAATGATGTCCATGTCTGGTGACTGGGCTGGCCAATCCTGGAGCATCTTGATCTTCTTCGCCTTAAGAAACTTTGATGTGGAGATGGAAGTATGCGATGGAGCACCATCCTGCTGCAGAATTTGGCCTTTTTTATGGTTGGGAATATAAGAGGTAGCTAAGATTTCTTGGTATTTTAGACTATTGATGTTGCCTTCCACCCTGCAGATCCCTCGCACACCCCCATACTGGATGTAACCCCAGACCATGATTTTGCCTCCACCAAACTTCACTGTTTTCTGGGTAAATATCGGCTCCATGCGGGTTCCAGTAGGTCTCCTGCAATATTTGCGGCGACTGTGGTCTAATTCAACAGAAGATTCATCTGAAAAATCCACCTTCTGCCACTTTTCCAGCGTCCATCCTTTTAGCAGGCTGTGGCCCTTGGCAAATGCCACATGGTTTTTCAATTGTCTTTTGTTTAGTGCTGGCTTATGGGCACTGATTCGACCATGGAGGCCATTTCGAGACAGAATCCAACAAATTGTTCTGGTTGACACAGGGACTTCAGGTGACCAGGTCTCGTGGAGCTCTGCTGCAGTGGAATATGGGCTGGCCTTGGATTTTCGAGCCAACAAACGGTCCTCTCGAGCAGTTGTCTTGCGGGGTCGGCCTGACCTGGCCTTGTCCAAAATGTCTCCAGTCTCTTCAAATCTTTTTTTATCCTAATTGATCCATTATTAGTCACAGGTGAAGCTCATATGACAAGGCGATAACACTTATGTCTTGGTAAATATTGACTCAATGGGCTTTACCAAGCTGTGAATATTAGAATACTTTTTGTCAGTTTCGTTTTGCACTGAAAGATTATTACAAAAGCTGTTGGGATTAAAATGACCCATTTCTTGTAACAAAATCTTGATTAGAAATATATTTTAGTGTCACTTCAGGTCAATTTGTACACAAGCGACAAGACTTTTGTCAGGGACTGTATATCACCTGCTTAATACTAAGGAAATCCTGAAAACATAACCGGCAAATGGGCCCTGAGGACTGGAGTTGAGGAACACAGCAGAAGAGGGCTCAGGCACCTCTATGAAAGTCCTGATATAGCTTTATTTTCAGCAAATTTACAGGAAATGCACAAGAGGCACTTTGGCAATGAAAAGACTGAAGTGTTAAAATATCCTGGGCAGTTTGTATGTCAAAATCAAGTTAACAGGTTCAGGGGTTGTCTGAATGTTTAAAACGAATGACCTGTCATCAGTGTCTGATTGGTGGGAGACAGACTCCCAGCATCCTCTGCCAATCAAGTGTTTGAAAAGCCAAATAACTTCAATGGGACTGAGCTGCAACTAGGTTATGTGACCAATGAATATTACTTCAGATGGCCTAGGAAGAGAACACGGCACTCTCTGGAGTGCTGTGGCCCCTTCAATCAGTTACTGGGTGGAGGTGCTAGTTGGACTCCAACCAATCAGATATTGATGACCTACCCTGAGGATAGGTCATCAATATTAAATTCCCAGAAAACTCTTTTAAAGGATCTGTGTCCTATCTGTAGAATGCAGCATATCGTAAAAGGTACACTGTAGGGCGCACATGAATTATATTGACTGTGTCTATGGTATTTACGGTATGTACATGCTTGCCATTAGCCACACCAAGACACTGTGCCGGAAGGAGGAAGGAATATCGGCTCTGAAATATTCCAGTTTGTATGTTCCTCATCCAGAGTTTAGGAAAACCCCATTAAATATCATCCAAACAAATTCCAATGGTTGGTGGAGACCATATCCTTATTTACTGCCACTTTTCCTCCTACTTAAATGAAGTGTAAATTGAGAAAATGTACTGACGTAAGGCTTATATACAAGTCACCTACACCGGTGGACTTGTATATAAGGACTGTCCTGTACACTGGGTTCTGTGACATGGAGCGTCGTTATTGTGAGTGTTTAGGATGCTTCCTGTATCCCACAGGCCGGCACATCCTGTATGACTTCTCATCGCTGCCGACAATTAGAAATATGCAGCTTTGGCGACACAACTCCTGGGGAAAGAATTAGAACATTAGGGAGGGTCTGGTAAACACATTAGAACTGAAAGTACCGCTCTCATGTCGTAGCCAGCTGGACCGACAGCATCAAAATGAAACCTGTTTTTAGGCATGGTAACGACGACTGTATGCCAGCTTGAAGGCAGTAAAAGTTGGTGCTAAGAAATAGATTCCTTTTGAAGTAGAAGGAGCGCAGAAGCAGCAGTTTATAGATAATAAATATATAATAATTTCTCAACCAGGGTCAGACTTGGGTTCCTTGGGCCCAGCAGAGAAAAAGAGAAAATTATTCATGGGGTCCCAACCTCCATATCACCAATAAAGGTTTTGATTCAAAGAAATAGACTGTAGAAATATATCAAACAGGTGTAAAGTAGAACTGGATTACTTGCCCATAACAACCAACTACATTCCTCCTTTCATTTTTCACAGCCCCATTGTAAAATGAAAGGCAGAATCTGATTGGTTGCTATGGACAACTAAGCCAATTCTTCTTTACAACAATTTGATAAATCTCCTAGATTGTTTCTAAAGGCAGCTCCAAATGTTGTTTTTTCTCTGGACCTTTGGGGCCCACTATGGTATCAGAGCCTGGGCCCATCAGAGGATCCTCTGGTACTTGGATGGGTCAGTCCGACACTGTTCTTAAATATGGAGAGTTGTCATGGGACCATGAACCAGACGTACAACAGAGATAGGTGGAATAAGAAGGCTTTATTGAAAATCAAGCCGTAGCTAAAGTCCAAACGGATGGCTAAACTGAAGCAGGGTCTTGCGTAGACAGAGGTCAGGAACCAGGAGGGTAGTCAGACGTAGCCAGGATCAGGAACCAACGGGGTAGTCAGACGAAGCCAGGATCGGGAACCAACGGGGTAGTCAGACGAGGCCAGGATCAGGAACCAGAAGCAGCAGCAGTCTTTGAAGCATGTGCACACAGGAGGACCAAGCAGGGAACTGAAGCCACAGACCTTCTATATATATGAGCTAGGCATCCAGCTCCTCCCAGTGGGAAGGAGGAGCCGCAGGGTGGGAGGCTACAAGAAACCCAGAAACCAAGATGGCCGCCAGCACATGTCAAACGAAGGAGAACAGTGAGAAGGTAAGACCATGACAGTACCTCCCCCTCAAGGGCCCCTCCTCCGCGGAGTAAGGAACGGTTTCAGAGGGAAGCGTGCGTGGAAGGCTCGGAGCAACGCAGGAGCATGGACATCTGTGGAGGGAACCCAGGAACGCTCCTCTGGACCATAACCACGCCAATGGACCAAAAACTGCAACCGACCGCGGACCAGGCGTGAGTCCAGGATATTGCTCACCTCATATTCCTCACGATTGCCCACTTGGACCGGACGGGGCCGAGGAACCGAGGAAGTGAAACGATTACACACCAATGGCTTCAACAGGGAGACATGAAACACGTTGGAGATCCGCATGCCAGGAGGAAGCGCAAGGGCATAGGCTACCGGGTTTACCCTGTGAAGCACTCGGAAGGGACCAACAAAGCGAGGCGCCAGCTTGGGAGTGGGCACTCGAAGGTTGAGGTTGCGGGTGGACAACCATACACGGTCTCCGACCTGGTAGGAAGGAGCGGGCGCTCGTCTGCGATTAGCCTGGAGTCTCTGGCGTTGCGCAGAGACCTCAAGGGACCTCTGGATCTGTACCCAAGAAGTACGTAGGACGGAAAGGTGATCCTCCACAGCCGGAGTATCCTGGGGAGAGAATACCTCCGGTAACACGGCAGGTTGGAACCCATAATTGGCCATGAAGGGAGACGTCCCAGAGGAAGAGTTCACCGCCGTGTTCCTGGCAAACTCAGCCCAAGGCAGGAGGTCAACCCAATTGTCTTGGTGATCGGAGACATAGCAACGAAGGAATTGCTCCAAGGCCTGATTGGATCGTTCTGCGGCCCCATTGGACTGAGGGTGGTAGGCCGAGGAGAAAGAGAGATGAATCCCCAACTGGGAGCAAAAGGCGCGCCAGAACCTGGACACAAACTGACTCCCCCGATCCGACACAATCTCCTTGGGCAAACCGTGCAACCGGAAGACCTCCCTGGCAAAAATCGAGGCCAACTCTTGTGCAGAGGGTAACTTCTTGAGAGGAACACAGTGGCACATTTTGGAAAACCGATCCACAATCATGAGAATGACCGTATGGCCTCGGGATGCAGGAAGGTCCACAATGAAATCCATCCCCAGGTGTGACCATGGACGCTCCCCGGTGGCTATGGGTTGCAAAAGGCCCAACGGAAGGTGCCGAGGGGACTTACTCTGGGCACAAACGGAGCATGCCGCTACATATGCGGCGATGTCGGAACGTAGAGAAGGCCACCAGAACAGACGTGAAACCGCCCAGGACAGCTGATTCTTTCCAGGGTGCCCCGCGGCCTTGGAGTTATGGTAGGTTCGCAACAACCGAGTGCGCAACTCCTCAGGCACAAAACATCTGCCGTTGGGTCTCCCAGAGGGAGCACCAGATTGAGCCGCCAAAATCTGCTCACCCAGAGGAGAGGTCAGGCTGGTGCGAATAGCAGCCAGGATCTGATTCGGGGGTATGACCGTAGTCGGAATCGACTCCTCCCCGGACAGCTCGGAGTACTGCTGTGATAAGGCATCCGCTCTGATGTTCTTGGAGCCGGGTAGGTAGGAGACCACGTAATTAAAACGTGACAAGAACAGAGCCCATCTGGCCTGACGTGGTGTCAATCTCTTGGCCTCAGAGAGGTAGGTCAGATTCTTGTGGTCCGTCAGGATGAGAACCGGAACCACCGAGCCCTCGAGCAAGTGCCTCCATTCTTTAAGGGCCTGCACGATGGCCAATAACTCCCTGTCACCAATCTGATAGTTGCACTCCGCGGAAGACAGTTTCCGGGAGTAAAACCCACAAGGAAGCAGAGGACCCTCTGGTGTTCTACGCTGAGACAGGAGGGCGCCTACTCCCGTCTCAGACGCGTCCACCTCGAGGACAAAAGGCAACCCAGGGTTGGGATGCGACAGAATCGGAGCCGACACAAAGGCGGACTTTAGAGCCTCAAAAGCTCGGATGGCCTCGAGCGGCCAGACCTGAGGATTACTGCCCTTCCTGGTCAGATCCGTGAGAGGCTTGGCTAGCATGGAAAAGTCCCTGATGAACTTCCGATAATAATTGGCGAAGCCCAAAAAGCGCTGCAGGGCACGAAGCCCACTGGGCTGGGGCCACTGTAAGACAGCCGAAACCTTCTCAGGATCCATGGAGAACCCCTCAGCGGAAATGATGTAACCTAAGAAGGTTACCTGGGATCGGTGAAATTCGCATTTCTCAAGCTTACCGAACAGCTTGTTCTCTCGTAAGCGTTGCAACACTCGTCTGACATCCAGAATGTGGGCCTCCATGGATGCAGAATATACCAAGATGTCATCCAAATAGACCACCACACACTGCTGCAACAGGTCACGGAAAACATCGTTGATGAATTCCTGGAAGACTGCGGGCGCATTGCACAACCCAAAGGGCATAACCAAGGATTCATAATGACCGGTCCTGGTGTTAAACGCGGTCTTCCACTCATCGCCCGCCTTGATCCTTACCAGGTTATATGCCGCCCTCAGGTCGAGTTTGGTAAAGACCGTGGCCCCTTTGAGGCGATCGAACAGCTCGGAAATCAAGGGTATCGGGTAAGCGTTCTTGATCGTGATGCGATTGAGACCCCTGTAGTCGATGCAAGGCCTCAACTCACCGCCCTTCTTTTTCACAAAGAAAAATCCAGCCCCTGCCGGGGACGAGGATTTGCGAATGTGTCCGCGTGAAAGCGCCTCCCTCACGTACTCCTCCATGGCCTCATTCTCCGCTACCGACAGTGGATAGACTTTGCCACGAGGAGGAACGGCACCAGATTGTAACTCTATGGCACAATCGTATGGGCGGTGCGGAGGTAGGGCAACCGCACGCACCTTATCGAATACATCCCGGTACTCCTCGTATTCAGGAGGCAACAGAGAGTCCGAGGAAGTACACAGCAACTTGACAGGCCCATGGATGCAACTAGCCCCACACTGCGGTGACCACGAGAGGATCTCGGCCGATCTCCAATCGAAAGTCGGATTATGCTTCTGGAGCCAGGGGTACCCCAAGACCACCGAGTAGTGTGGAGACGAAATAACCTGGAGACAGACCGACTCTCTGTGAACGGCACCAATGGCCATCCCCACTGGAAGGGTCTCCTGAGTCACGTGTGGCGGCAGAAGGGGTCTGCCGTCTATCGCCTCAAGAGCCAGTGGGGAACCTCGAGGCTGCAGAGGAATGGAATTGGCGGCGGCGAACACACTATCAATGAACAAGCCACCAGCACCAGAGTCCACCAACGCCTGGGTCGTCACCGAGCCCCCGACCCAGGAGAGGACAACAGTAATCAGTGGTTTGTCAACACGGGAAACCGGGGACGAGGAGACTCCACCCAAGATCTGCCCCCGACAGGATCTCAGGTGCGAGCGTTTCCCGGACGGTTCGGGCATGCCAACCGAAAATGCCCACCGAGACCACAGTACATGCATCGGCCCTCGCGTCTCCGGAGTACCCTCTCCCCCTCGGACAGGCGAGCAACCCCCAGCTGCATGGGTTGACCCCCAGACCAGTCATCCCCAGGAGGCGTGGGAGGAGAGGGAGGCACGGGTGGGACAGCAAACGTAGGCGCCAATCTGTTAGAAGGCCTCCGCAGGCTCTCCTTAAAGGAAGGTCTCTCCCTGAGTCTGGTGTCAATCAAAATCAGGAAAGAAATAAGGGACTCGAGCTCCACTGGTAGGTCCTTGGCTGCAATCTCATCCTTCAAGGCATCCGAGAGACCATGAGAGAAAGCAGCGACCAGAGCCTCATTATTCCAGCCCACCTCTGCTGCCAGGGTACGAAACTCAATGGCGTATTCAGCTACGGATCGTGAACCCTGTCTGATGGACATAAGGAGCTTCGCAGCAGAGGCAGCACGAGCCGGCACATCGAATACCTTCCGAAGAGAAGCAACAAAACCGGAAAACTCGGCAACCACCGGATTGTTGTTCTCCCATAAAGGGCTGGCCCAGGCCAAGGCCTTGTCCGAGAGCAGCGAGATCAAGAAGCCCACCTTTGATCTCTCAGTAGGAAAGGCATGTGGCAGCAACTCGAAATAAATGGCCACCTGGTTAAGGAAACCTCGGCACTGAGTTGGCTCTCCCCCAAAGCGCTGTGGAAGGGGGGCAGAACCGGTCATACCCCGAAACACCGCAGGTGCAGCAACAGGTGTCGGGGTAGACTCTGGCGCAACAACCGGAGCGGCAGTAGGAGCGGGCCTAGGAGCGACAACCGACCCATCGGCAACGGAAGCTAAATGAGCCGTGCGTTCAAGCAGGGTTTGTAACGCCACAGCGAACCGACCCAACAGGTGATCCTGCTGATCAAGTCTGGCAACCAGCGTAGGTAGCGAGGATGGCCCTGTACCGTCAGAATTCATGGCTTGGTCCTAATGTCATGGGACCATGAACCAGACGTACAACAGAGATAGGTGGAATAAGAAGGCTTTATTGAAAATCAAGCCGTAGCTAAAGTCCAAACGGATGGCTAAACTGAAGCAGGGTCTTGCGTAGACGGAGGTCAGGAACCAGGAGGGTAGTCAGACGTAGCCAGGATCAGGAACCAACGGGGTAGTCAGACGAAGCCAGGATCGGGAACCAACGGGGTAGTCAGACGAGGCCAGGATCAGGAACCAGAAGCAGCAGCAGTCTTTGAAGCATGTGCACACAGGAGGACCAAGCAGGGAACTGAAGCCACAGACCTTCTATATATATGAGCTAGGCATCCAGCTCCTCCCAGTGGGAAGGAGGAGCCGCAGGGTGGGAGGCTACAAGAAACCCAGAAACCAAGATGGCCGCCAGCACATGTCAAACGAAGGAGAACAGTGAGAAGGTAAGACCATGACAAGAGTATGAAGGACCACGAACGTCACAAAACGTAAGCCGGAATAACAACTACTCGCTAGGGGAGATGCAACAGGGCTGCACCAAAATCAAGGGCGTAAGCCAGTAGAGGGGACATTTTGGATTCTTACCTGACCTAACCTACTAGAGGGCGTCCAGCTGCACCAAGAACTGAACACACTGGGGAAGAGTTACTGTGGAAAATGCAATTTGTGCCAAAAAATTGGCGTGCATGCTTTCTGCCACATTTATCAAGTGTATTAGTCACCTTTCTCATCTTTTTACTCTTCGTATGACAAGGAGGTGGGCTTAGCAGAATGTAGGGGTGACTTCACATGAAAGGAGACATGAATTAAATGACCCTTTGTGGAGTAAAACTAAGTCAACTTATAGCTGGCGTCAACTAATTAGACTAGACAGATTTATCAGCATCAACCACTGTGATAAATCTGGCACAGTTTAAGACACTCTAGACTGCAATAGTAATCACTGTGCCGACTTCCTCGCAGTCTCCTTTAGTTAGTGGCAAAAAGACCAGACTTCTGAGCGGTGGACTGAATTTTGGTGCACGGAACTCATGTGACTTCAGCCTCACAGGACCACCAACGTACACTGTTGCACCAGGAGTGTCTCCCGGTCCTGACGCAGTAATGTTGGTAGCACATCTAGCTCATACAGAGGCAAGGAGCAGTGTGTAACAAGGTATTTAGTGGTTCTTTCACCTTTATTTCCTAGTAGTTGGTTGTTACACAAGTGCTCGCCTCCATAGGACTTCAACCTCTTAGTTCAGTCTAGGCCTGGAAGTGGAGGCTGGCTTATGTGACAGAAGGGCTGTATAGTTTTAAATTATACAGATACCAAGTTGTACCCATTAAAGGCATATACATATGGTACATAAAACATATAAAGGTTCTGTGTCATTTCCAATATGTCTAAAATCAGATCGAGTTACAAACCCAACCGTAAACTGCACGTGTCCTGGGTATGTTCACAATCCTGCTATTCTCATTATGCACATACCTATGTATTACCATGTATACTGCACTTTGCTCACTAATGTGGTAGCAAATCAATAACCGCATGTTTTCCACTATTACATCAGAATCTACACAAAAGAAGTGGACCTGAACAGCAGCCAACGGACGGTGGGACAAGCCTCCCTGATCAAGCTGGAAAGTATCTGTGTTCCAGTAAAAGCTCTATGTATTATATGTGATTTCACTTTCTGATCAGTTACAATCTTTTTCTATTTTCATGAAATATCAGTCCATGGTTTATCCTCTGGGATGAGGTAAAAATATTCTACACAACTATGTGCTCTAAACATCTACATGGTCTACCAGATGCTGGATTACTAATAGTGACAATGACAGTAAACAAAATTCCCTAAAGGATTGTCACCCAACTTGACACGTTTGCACTGCTATGCGGAGTTACATCATCTTGTTTCCCTTCCTCTTTTTATTAATTACTGCATATATAGTAATATTCGTAAGCCAGAAGGCTCGGTATTTATACGTTTTCTTCCAAGCTTACTACACTTTCATGCACCCCTGCTAACATATAAAGACAATTTTTTTTAATTGAATTTACTATGTGATAAAAATCAACCATTTGTCCTCTGCAGCCTGCATGTGTTTGCATACATTGCAGGCTGCTCAGTTTTATTCAGAGTGAAGTCCATCAGGCAAGCTCTCTGACAGCTCACTCTGTAGTACAGGGATGAGCAACCTTCAGCATTCTAGCTGTTGTGAAACTACAACTCCCAAGCATGGTCCTTTCACTTCTGTGGGAGAACAGCCAACCAATTGTACCGGAGGAGTGCCGGAGATTGCTGACCCCCTGCTCTAGCATCGTTCTTTTAAGATTACAACAGAATAAAATAAAAAACTTATATCAAAAAGATGTCAGCTATAAAAGATCAGGAGGAGGGATGCTACAGACCAAGCCATCCAAGCTTGTCTGATGGATTTCTCTCTGAAAAGGACTGAGCAGCCTGCAATGTATGTGAACACATGCAGGCTGCAGAAGACAAATGCTTGAACATTTTAAATTTAATTCCAAAGAAAATGATTTTTTCAAATAAACCAGAGCACAAACTGTGGCCTCTTCAAACAGCTGATAAGCAGATGTGCCGGCTATCAGACCATCCATCAATCTGGGATAGGCCATCAATATCAAAATCCTGGGGAAAGCCGTTAAAATGACCCTAAATTAGTAGTCCTTCAAGGACCGAATCCAGGAATTTATATTCTCAGATATCGTTTCACATTTTAGAGGGAAATGCTCTTTGTCAGATTGTCTCATCTGTACTTTTACACCTGAGGGCCAAGATCTGATCACTGCCACTTGGCAAAAATATCTTCATTGTTATGGAAATGAAAGTCAAACCATACTTAATAAACATCCAATGCCCTCCCCCACCCTTCCTGTCTCATCTCTCCCACTGTTCTGTGTTATAACAATGGAAAGAAGTAGACGTCAAATGTAGGAACACAGCGTTTACCAAAATGTAACATAGGGGTGCATTATTATGTGATAATATACCTGTGGTGAGAATGCCAGATTTATGGTTCTGGTTGCTTTCTCATTGATATTTTTCAATTCTATATTCAAGGTACCCATGCCATTAGTGAGTTAAATGGCTTTCAAATGTATGACATATCCAGAGGATATGTATATAATATAAGGATAGGTACCTCTGGGACCCGCATCATGTCCAGAACGGTGGTTCCCTGTCCAGCCTGGTGTCGGGGCCACTGTCGGTGGAGAGCTCGACAGGCATGTGCACCACTTTCCATTCGCTGTTAGGAAACATGTTTGTCTGTAGTTGGAACATCCATAGAAGAGAATGGAAAGAGCCACGTATGTGTGGCCACCTCCCCATACATAGCAGTTTTGGCACCAGACAGGAAAGCGTGTCATGAGAAAGAACCTGCATTTCTTATGGACAGGTCATAAATGTCTAAGATGAGAATACCCCTTGAAGTGGGCACCTCTTAAGCTTTTTGAACCAGATCATCTTGGCGAGGGATCAAGTTCTTTTAAATCATTAGATGGTTCGCCATGGAAATTAATGGGGTGTCCATGTATGCATGAATGTGTCAGGTACAGACCATCAATATACTATATAATCAAAATCAGAAGATTTCTTCAGACAATGCAGCTGTAGAAATCTGCCGGAGCAATTGTTTCTTTGGCTCCCATATTCAGCACCGTGTAAGATTTTTTATTATTTTGTATTTGTGTTTTTTTATTTCACTTTGTATATATTCACATCTATTGTAATGTTTCAGCTTTTGACCTTTAGTTTTAAAGATACATTCCTCTCCAAACCAGTTAGGGCTAGTTAGTGATATCAAGATAGGGTCCAACTGGTCAAACACAATTAACATATCAAAAGGCAACAAAATCAATTGTCTCTTAGTCAATAAAGTCGTACACATTCAGGAAAGCGGTGGAAACTGCTAGAAGCTTTAACTTCTAGTTTCTTCCATCAGTCATGCCAGGAATTACCTGGAAAGTGCTAGAAAGCTAACATAAACAACCAATCATGACCTGCTAAGGTATATCATAGTAGGTTTTTTGGAACTAACTCTTAAACATATAAATAGTCAGAGGCAAGGAAGGGGACAGCAAGGAGGAGAAGAGGAAGAAGAGACTGAAGGTACTAGAGGGAAACAACCAAGAGGACACAAGGGAGTCCATCACCTAGAAGTTCCAAGACCAAGGCCTTTTGCACAACACCACTCTGCTCCAACAAAGTCAGAAGGGGGAAAGCGCTACCAAATCCAGAAAGGAGAGATATACTATATATCTTTGTTCCTTGAAGGTCAAAGGCCGCAGACAATTGTGTTGTGTTGTTCGGTGTGGCTCTTTTGATTAGGGGGTATTAGTGTCTTCTTCTCACTGTATTGTAGTAGTGTGCTTATTTCTGTGTGTATTTAAGGTGGTGGCCTTTTGTAACAAGTGATTTTCTCATTATATAAATATTTGTCATAAAATACTATTTTTTGGTCGGTTATTTCTTTGCCACATCATCCCAGAACTTCTACCAAATATTCATAGTAATAATTTCTTACAACCGGTGTGCCGACTGTAATAGTTGCCATACGGCTCAATTACTTGCACTGAATATGAAAACCTAGAAGACTGGGGAGAAGATTAGTATTGTCTGGATTTCTTTAGTAACTGTCTGGATTTCTGCACACAATTCACTGGTATGGTATCTAGTTATGTGAAATATTTCTGTCACCACTTTTATGGTGTCCCATCTGAAGGCTGCAAAAACCCTTAGTAAAACGCTGGGTCAATTACTTGACCCAGTGGTTGTTCCAAAATCTGTACTGAGCAGCTCCAGCGCTGGAGACCACTCAATACAGAGCAATCGCTAAGGAGTTCTAATACTGTGAATCAGTTGGGGGGGGGGGGGGTTCATGGATTGTCAAATTGCGTCAAGAAGGGACATGTTCTTGGCATGGTTTCAATCACATGCATGCCAACTTGCCCCACTGTCTAAGGTTAAAACCATGGGCAGATCCACGGAATGCCAAATAAAAAATTGTGCTTGGGTCAGCCTTAGATTTTCTAGTGGAAAAATCTGCCATGTGAACGTACCCTAAGACAGACATCTGACAGACTTCTGGGGATGTCACATGTTGCCTACCTTTTGGACAGATGTCAGGCGCATTATATCCAAATTCACAGGACACCCCTTACCAGCCTCACCTGCCCTGTCTCTGTGATATAGCCATCTTATCGAAGAGAAAGTCCATGGTCAGACATTTGTTTAACATGGCGTGTGTGGATTCATTCCTGTCCTACAGCGTCAGACAAAAGTACGGACCAAAAGTGGTTCATGAGAATACAAGAGGTAATGCAGATGGTGGATCGCATGGTATCGATGCACAACACATAGGCATAGGCGTGATCCAACAGAACCAGGTACTGCAGGTTCACCCTTTAAGACTCCACAGAATACAAGGAGATTATGGAGAGGTCACAAGCCATGAATAGCTCATACAACCTGCCCGTCCTGTTCCCTCATGTTGCTGTTTTTCATTTGCACTGAAATATTTTCTTCAATGATATCACCCTACATTTTTCAAGGAAATCACTGCAACGGACTAAATTCCTGGGTCCTTGCATATTGCTATACACATGGGAGGGGAAGGAGGAGAGTCTCTCTTATGGTTATATAAGAGACCTTTCTGTTGTTTGCACATAATATTAAACTGCTGACATATTCAAGGAAGTTGTCCTAATAACTGTGCATGTGCATAGCGAGATCCTGTTATCATCTACTGGGTAAATAATAATTGTTAACAATTAGTCATCAGGACGTTTTCCGTTTACTCAGCAGCCGTGCAATGGGCTCAGCCCAAAGCCATTTTCTATTGTGTCTGAGAAAATGGATCCGACCCCATTGACTTGCATTGTGGGTCATGCCGGCATGCTGTGGTTTGCTCTCCGGTATGGGAATGCAACCAAACGGAACGGAATGCACTTTGGAGCATTCCGTCCTGTTCAGTTTTGTCCCCATTGACAATGAATGGGGACAAAACGGAAGAGTTTTTCTCCGGTACGGAGATCCTATGACAGATCTCAATACCGGAAAATGTAAACGCAAGTGTGAAAGTAGCCTTATGATTGCCCACTACTCACTACATACTAAATAATTTACAGTAGGGCTGAAAAGATTAATCGATTGAATCGAGTAATTCGACACAAAAAAATCCTCAATGCAAATTGTTTGCATCGAGGATTCGTTTGTGTCATGTGACCACGGAGTGGGAGTGAAGCGCTTGCTATTACCGCTCCGTGGTCACCTGCAATGTCCTTTGACAGCCTGTGTACTCCAATCATGGCAGGGTCTCCCTCTCGCCTTCAAGTACAATGTTCAGTACCAGAGAGTAGGCAGTTACACGGACACCTAGGCTGTAGTCCGCACAGTGCAGGAAGTGCGCAGGATACTTCAGGCTCACAGCAAGGACCCGGCGCGGGTAATTGAAAACTGCATCTCAGAGCAAGTCAGGCGGCCAGTGACACCAGCTCAGTGTTCCTCCTCCATTGCTGCCCGTGCCCGAGATGAAGAGCAGAAAACGTGCCCTGATGCAGCCAGAAGAGTGCGGGTCTGGTTAGACACGTCTCAGCTTAAGAGGAAATGCCACCAGGTGACTAGCGCGTTCATATACGACAATGTGAAAAGGGATGTTGCTGTTCATGGCTGGTTAGGTCTGGTTGTAATGTACCAGCGGGGCCACTAGGCTGGCATGTATGTGTAGTGAAGGAAGGTGGCACCATCCTGTGGAGGAGACCGGTGCTCAAGCTGAGAGCCATGGTGTCTGGACCCATGCGCTCTGCTTGCAAGTCACAGGCTGCTAAGCTGGTCTTCTGGAGATGGCAAGCAATATGGCGACCTGTGTGTATGACAAGTACAGTCTTGCATGTGGTACTCTCCACTCAGCATTTTCCATGCGCTGTCCTTGGTGCCCTATTATTTCTGGTCAGTAGTTGTAGAGATGCCCAGTATTATGGTGTACCAGCTAGATGTGCCCTACCTGAGGGCAGCAGAATGTAGTAACCCTGCACCTCAACCCGAATCTTAGATGGCAGCATATAAGGCCAGGCAGCCACCAGTGAGCGTGTGTCTGTGACAGGTCCCGTGCTGACCTCCCCTCCTCTCACAGGATTGCACTGTATTAAGGTACATTCACACCATCGGATTTATGGGTCCACTAATTGCGGAACAGGTTCGGACCCATTTATTTTAATGGGGCAGCAAAAAATGCAGATAGCACACCGTGTGCTGTCCACATCCATAGTTCCGTTACATGGCCCAGCCAAAAATATAGAGCATGTCCTATTCTTATTCGCAATTGCGGACAAGAATAGGCATTTCTATCATCGGGTTGACCGTGTGCGTATGCAGAACGGACAAGGCCGGTATCCCTGTTTGCGGACCTGTTTTGGTCTTGTGAATGTACCGGTATACTGAAGGCACTGAGTGAAGGATAGTGAAGCTGATGGCACTGGTGGAAACTGATGCACTTGGGCTGATCGCACAGGGGGGAACGAAGGGTGTTGGGGACTGATGGCAGGGGGGTCTGATGAGTTTTTATAAAGGAAAACAGTCTATTAATTCATTTTTTCTTATTAGAGTACTCGATTAATCGTAAAAAATAATCGATAGAATACTCGATTTCTAAAATAATCTTTTACTGCAGTCCTAATTTACAGCCTAATGTAATTCCCTGGCATACCCAATACAGTGGCTCCTGAGATCTTCTATTTTAGAATATGTTACTGCTGCAGCAGCATTATGCATAAAGCAATCTTTAGTTTCTTCACATACCACTGTTTTTCCTTGAGTTTTCCCTTAGTTACAGCTGTTTAAACATTTACAATTTGAGGACCTTCTCAAGGTGGCTCCTCTGCCAGTTCTCTGAGGCCAAAACTGCTTTCCCTCACTTCCCATATACACTTATTGTGCCAGCAGCTCCCTGCCAACCAATGAGAATTGATTACTGAGAGACACGCCTCCTCACTTTGAAGCCTAATGCAGGCATGCAGTGTGAAGGACCGCCCCCCAGTCTTCCTGTCTTCTTAACTAGAGACAGACAAGCCATAGCAACATAGCAAGGGAGCAGTGGAAAGGGACAGTGGACATTAATTAGGGGATGCCGCACAATGCCTTGTTGTGTATGGGATGCCTTAGTGGTGCATGTGGACCGCGCCGACATCCTCCATTGTATGCATTTTTTGCTGGGGATAGTCGTCTGCTGCGGTCCACATGCGGTGGGACTGCTCCCCCAATGTAAAACACGCTACAGTGTTCGAGGTTTGAGCAGTTCCTCCATATTTGCCGCGATATTTTTTTTTTTTGATTTTTTTTTTTTTGATATGCAGTGTATGTGCCTTTACTTGGCACTTAAGCACTTTTGCACCTGGTAACCTCCATCACATGGTCTGATATGGGTGTGGCTCACAGTCTGGCTTTGTTCACATTGCATTAGTTGTCCTGCTATGCGGCTGTGTGGAAGCTTGGCTGTGAGCTGGATTACATCACCTTCAGACCTTGTTCACACCATAGGTAGCTTAGTGGTAGGACCCCTTGCCATGCTGAGGACCGTGACGTGGTGCATGATGGGCTCTGATATCTTCCTGACAGGAATATGTTGGCAAAAGTCTCAGCTTTTAATATCTACTTGTATGACTAGCCAGTATAGTCAGTGGTATATCCGTTTGGTGCAATGTTTTTGTGATATATGTCCCGATACCGATCCCGGTATCGGGACCGATACCAGACATTTGCACGAGTACTTGTACTCGTGCAAATGTTGCCGATACCACTGCCGATACCTGATGGCCGTTCAGCGGCAGGTCCCGTGTCCCAGATGATCAGCGGTGGATATGGTGTTCCGTGAAATTTCCCTACCCTCGTCACTTCCTCTTGTGACCCGGCCGCACCGGACATGACGTTCCCAGCTTTGGAAGGAGGTGTGCCGCACCGGGCAGGCGCACAACGACGGGGTAGGGAAATTTTACACTAGAGTTGGGGAGAAGGGGCCACCTAATACACTTGCGCCTTACCTCTCAGCTGGCTCCAGATAAACAACGGCGGCTGGTCCCGTGTCTGCTTCCGTGCGGCGGCGCTCCCAGCCGATCAGCGTGGGACTTCTGTGCAGGGGCTCCCAAGTCCCATGTGGTTGCCTAGCACTGGGAGGAAGTTAAAGCCACTTCCTCTCAGTATTCTGGTCCTTCCGCATGGGAAGGATTACAGCAGGCCAGGTCGGTATGGTGCATGAAATGGAGGAGAAATTCTGTTAATTTCTCTCCATTTCATGTTCAAACAGTGAATATAAAATAAGGTGGGGGGGGGGGGGAATGGGCATATAATAGTGATTCCCAACCAGTGTGCCTCCAGCTGTTGCAAAACTACACCTCCCAGCATGCCCGGACAGCCAAAGGCTGTCCGGTCATGCTGGGAGTTGTAGTTTTGCAACATCTGGAGGCACATTGGTTGGGAAACACTGTTTATATGCCCATTTATTAATTTATTAACCCTTGTACAAAGGAAAAGTAAAGCAGTTGTCCATAGCAACCAAATTCCAGCTTTAATTTTTTTCATTGCTATCAGCAACTGCGCCGCTTTTTCTTTGTACAAGGTTTGATAAATCTCCCCTATGACTAAATTAAATTGAAATTTGCTGTAAAAACATTAACACACCATAATTGGTATCGGTGAGTACTTAAAGGGCTTCCGTCACCCCACTAAACCTTTTTTTTTTGCTTACTTATAATCCCCACACTGCGATTTATGGCTACATGATCAAATTAATCATTTTGGTCCTGTAGATTTAGTTTAAAACAAGCTTTTAAAATATGCTAATTACCTTGCTACCAGCAAGTAGGGCGGCTACTTGCTGGTAGCAGCCGCATCCTCCGATCGTAAAGACGCCCCCTCCACATTGTGATTGACAGGGCCAGGGAACGGGATCGTTCTCTGCTGGCTCTGCCTGTTTGCATTCAAAATCTTGCGCCTGCGCCACGGCCGCTCGCTCGGCCGCTCTATCCTCAATGCGCCTGCGCCGATGACGTCACATCTACACCCGGCGCAGGCGCATTGAGGATGGAGCGGCCGCCTCTCAGTGCTCCTGCGCCAATTGAAGACAGGTACGGCCGCGGCGCAGGCGCAAGATTTTAAATGCAAACAGGCAGGGCCAGCAGAGAACGATTCCGTTCCCTGGCCCTGTCAATCACAATGTGGAGGGAGCGTCTTTACGATCGGAGGATGCGGCTGCTACCAGCAAGTAGCCGCCCTACTTGCTGGTAGCAAGGTAATTAGCATATTTTAAAAGCTTGTTTTAAACTAAATCTACAGGACCAAAATAATTAATTTGATCATGTAGCCAAATATCGCAGTGTAGGGATTATAAGTAAGCAAAAAAAAAAAAAAAAAAGTTTCGTGGGGTGACAGAAGCCCTTTAAATAAAAGTATCGGTACTCGGTCTTAAAAAAATGGTATCGGGACATCCCTTACATTAATGAAAGCTGTTATTATAAGGTAATTACAGATCTTTTGACAATCATTGACAGACTAACTCAGTTATACATGCCTATGCCTAGCTCTAATAAACTAGCAAATAAAAAAAATATATGACAGTTACCCTTTAAAGGGAATGCATCATCAGAAAATCACCTACTGCTTAAATCCCATTTTATGTTAAACACATTTTTAAAATTTACTGGTGATTTTTTAATTGTCCATGTCATCTTTATGTAAAATAAATTGCACAAATCTTGCAGTTTTCACACAGACCACTAGGCTCAATAACATGCTCAGATTTTCTGATACAGGTAACTTTTCAGTAGTTATCTCATTATCATCACTGGCAGGATAACAATGACAAATATCACCTATATATTCAGATAACACAGGATCCACCAATAATATGCCCAGATTTCCAGTTCTGTACAGGTAACTTTTCAGTAGTTATCTTATTATCATCACAGGCAGGATAACAATGACAGATATCAACTATCTACACAGATAACACAGGATCCACCATTCACAGCTTATCTACTCCCTCCTGATCGCTGCACAGGTCACACAGCATGATAAAAAAAACTCTCCCACAAAAGTCAATGAGGTCCTCTCCTGTCCACTGTCTATGGCCCATGTGGCTGCTCTCAAAGAACAGGAAGTCTTGACATATTTTAGGACTAGTGGCCAGTATGAAAACTGCAGTATTTTAGGATATAAATAGTCGCATAAAAATTTTAATAAAAAACAAAAAACAAATCCTATTATATGTTTACCATAAAAACTTGATCATTTTCTGATGACAAATTCCCTTTAAAGGGAGCTAAGAAAGGTGATGCCCTAATAATGTGTACTTAGTGGCTACATTTTTTCCCAGTACAAGGTTTGCCAGATAAGAAGCTCAGCTGTCAGCAGCCCTGAAAGTTTTTTGTGCTTTTGCTTAAAGGGCATCTTTCATCAGATTTGTACCTATGTCACTGGCTGACCTGTTACATGTGCGCTTGTGCTGAAGGCATCTGTGTTGGTCCCATGTTCTTATGTGCCCGCATTGCTGAGAAAAAATAAGTTTTAACATCTGTAAATGAGCCTTCAGCTGCCAAGCGGACATGTAACAGGTAAGCCAGTTTCACAGGTACAAATCTGCGTGCTGACAAATGCCCTTTAATTGCACCCACTAGTTCGTTGTACCTTGATAGATACCTTAAAGGGGTTGTCCCATGAAAAATATTCTACAGTTTTCAAACCAGCACCTGGATGTGATTACTTTTGTAATTAAAAATTTTGCATAGCTGCTGAGTTATTCAATAAAATGTATCTGTATATCGCCCCCTGTTTGTTTTTTTTGTTATTTCTTTGTCCTTCTTACTGATATGGTCACACATGCTGTTTCATCTTTCAACTGCCTCCTTGATAGGGAGAGAGCTGAGGCCCGCCCCCTGAGCAGCAGCAGAAAAGACACGCCCCCTGAGCTGCAGCAGAAAAGACACGCCCCCTGAGCTGCAGCAGAAAAGATACTCCCCTTGAGCTGCCAGCTTGATATAAATCTAGCAGAGCAATGAATGGGGAGATCTCTGGATCCATGTCTTTAATATTGATTGGACCCTGGGCAAAATTTTACTTGGGCCCCCTGGATCCCGCCTTCCCACACCTTAGCAGGCAATCACACCCTCCACCACAACACACACACAAAAAATCCACACATCTGGTAGAGTACAGTGAATGACTGTAAATACTTCCAGTTCTGAAGACTCCAGCGGCTCTGGATAAGTGCTCTGGGCAGCTGGGCTCAAGCTGGAAGTGGGCACTGCTCTGCAGGAAGGAGACCAGGGCTCGGCTCACCCTAGTGTTACAGTGCACCCCAGCACCCCACAGTATGCAGTATAGCACCCTATAGTATGCAGCACCACACAGTATGCAGTATAGCACCCCACACTATACAGTACCCCACAGTATATAGTAGAGCAGTATAGCAGCCCACAGTATACAACACCTCACTGTATACAGCACCCCAAACTATACACGATACAGCCCCTCACACTATACAGTACAGCAGTATAGCACTCCACACTATACCGAACCCACAGTATACAGACCCCCACAGTATACAGTACAGCAGTATAGCACTCCACACTATACAGGCCCCCCCCACACTATAGAGCCCCCCCCCCACAGTATACAGGCCCCCACACAATATACAACCCCCACAGTATACAGGACCCCACACAGTATACAGCCCCCCACACAGTATACAGACCCCCCACACCGTATACAGCCCACCACACAGTATACAGCCCACCACACAGTATACAGCCCACCACACAGTATAAGGCCCCCCACACAGTATACAGGCCCCCACACAGTATACAGCCCCCCCCACACAGTATAAGGCCCCCACACAGTATACAGCCCCCCCACACAGTATACAGCCCCCCCACACAGTATACAGCCCCCCCACACAGTATACAGGCCCCCCACAGTATAAGGCCCCCCCACAGTATACAGGCCCCCCCACAGTATACAGCCCACCACACAGTATAACGTCCCACACAATATACAGCCCCCCACAGTATACAGGCCCCCACACAATATACAGCACCCCACTATACAGTAGTTTACAGTATATTAACATAACAGCCCCTGTCCCCTTTTTCTGATGTAATCTTCACACAAAAAAGCTCCACAGTTAACTTCTGCAACACTCCTGCTAGGACCTGTGATGACCTCATAGCCATGTGACCAGTAATTGCTAGGTTACTGGTCACATGGTGATGATGTCATCTAAGGTCCTAGATCACAACGTTAAAGTACACAGACAGCTTGACACCCGGGGCAGTAGCTAGAAGGGCTCAAGAGGCAGCTGCCTTGGGCCCCCCAGGAGCAACTGGGCCTGGGGCAGCTGCCCCTTTTGCCCCTTGGTAAAGACGGCCCTGATGTGGGGTACAGGGCTGGTTCTAGCTTTGTATGATTTTCATTTTTAACATTAGTCATGGGATAACCCCTTTAATAGAAACAGAACTGATGACAGGTAGAACAACGCAAAGCCTGTGTAGACCGGAGCTGGCTATACACTTTAGATAGCTGACAGCTTGTTCATCCGACATCCATTACTCCGGACACTAATATACACATGCACACTCAGGATAGCAAAATGTGCATCTGTTCTCGATAGGGTGTAAGCCGCTGACAGACACATCTAGTGGTGGTTTGTTCCTTGAAAGAAAAATGGCATACTGAAATCCAACAAGATCAACCTGTCTTTTCCCGAGATCTAGTACTGGGGACAGGACACCCCAGACATACACATTAGACGGCAAGTTCTACTGAAGTAGGTAATGGCCATCTTAAATGGGGTTTGTCCCAATTCTACAACGTATAAGTAGATGTTTGATTAGCGGGATCCAATGGATTTGGCCCCAGTCGATCACAAGAACGGGGGACTGTGTTCCCCCATCTGAATGAAGTGGTGGACACACAAGAACTTATGCAAGGTACGGAGAGGCTGGGCGGAACAACCTGAATCCCCTGCTCGATCCCCGAGGCACGAGCAACACAGGTGCGGAGGTACAAACGTGATCAAATGGAGCTGCCAAACAGGTGGTGCAACCGGAAAAGCAAATAGCCACAAATTTCACGAGATAGGAGAAGATAATAGGCGGCACTCACCCAGCAGTACGTAAAAAATTCCTTTATTTCATCGGGGATACAGGTAAGATGCCTGTCAGGGCATACAGTCATCAAGCATGCACAGCGGCGACGGCCGTTTCGCGCAATGCTGCGCTTCTTCAGGCCACTGACGTCTCCTATCTCACACAGGAACTTGTACCCGGCTATCTCCAGCATCCTGTAGAGTTAAGAGGAGAAGCAGAGGGATGTGTGTCTGCCACTGTATTCAAACAGGGGAACATAGGCCCCCTGTTCTTGTGATCGGAGAGGACCTAGAGGGCGGAACGAGGCAATCAGAAACGACCCCTCTAGTCAAAACATTCATCCAGCTCCACAGGGAGAAAAATATATCATATACTTACTATGGATACATTGTAGCTGACAGATACATAAGTTGTGACAGTTCAGTATTAATAGGTCAGACATAGTGCTCACTACCAGCGTCAGGGAAGGTCCATTCCCTCTTCTGTTTTAGGCTACTTTCACACTTGCGTTGTTGTTTTCCGGTATTGAGATCCGGCAGAGGATCTCAATACCGGAAAAATAAGTTTCCGTTTAGTCCTTGTGCATTCTGAATGGAAAGAGATCCGTTCAGGATGTCTTCCATTCCGACAGCATTCCGTTTTGTGACCGGACACAAAATGGCTGCAAGCTGCAGTTTTGTGCACGGTCATAAAAACTTTTAAAAAAAACGGATCCGACACTGAAAACAATGTAAGTCAATGGTGACGGATCTATTTTTTATGGAGCCTAAAAAACCAGGTCACCCATTGACTTTTAATGTATTTAGTGACGGATCCGTTTCTTTTCTGTTTTGATTTCACACAACCGCATCCTAACCGAATGGCTGTATCCTGATGTGCAAAATCAAAAAGGATCAGTTTAATTCCAGCGTTGAGATCCTCTGACGGATCTCAATACCGGAACTAACAACGCAAGTGTGAAAGTAGCCTTAGGAATTTATCACCAAGTGGAGGGGAACAGGGGAACAATCCCAAACCTTTCAGTGAGGTACATTTTCTATGTTCCCTTGTTTAGGCGCCATATTTTTGGGGGTTGAAGAAACTTCTGTTATATCAGCAGCATGCGTGCTAGTGACCCTCGCTTCAGGGGGAAACCACAGTGCTGGGCAGATAAAACAAAATCTATCCAATCAATATTTTTACACATTAGCAGGAAACTGCCCGTCAGCCCCCGAAAGACATTCAGCGGGGGTCTTTCAACAGAAAAAAATCTTTCCTCTTCAAAAATTCACAAGATTCTGCATCAAGATCTATAACAAATCGCTGGAGAGCCTGAGAGACCCTGGGAGCTATGGATGTCACCGACGATGTCACTGCTGCTATGACAGTAAATGATGGCAGTGGTGGATCTGTCACGTGCCTTATGGACCACATCAGGGTCATCAAGTTCCATCGCGGTGTCAAACTGCACAACTTTGTCTGACAATTTTGATGGAATCTGTGTTGATGGCTCCTGAAAGTTTCTTTAATGCAGATGAGAACACAGCCTAACATGTGAGAAGATCTAATAGAAGGATATCCTTACACATGCCCTTTATACACGTGGCTAGAAAAAAAGTGAATGTATTCAGTGGGGTTAAAAGCATTTTCCCGGGAGTTCAATAGGTCAGGACAGGTCTTCATTATCTGATCGGTGGGGGTCTGACTCCCTGCAACCAATGTATTAGCTGTTTGAAGGGACCATGGTGGTCCGGTGAGTGCTGCGTCCTCTTCTTGGGCTAGTGATGTCATGTTCATCAGTCAATTGGCCTATTCAAGTGAATGGGGCTGAGCGGCAATACCAAGCACAGCCGAATGGACGTCAATGTGCTTGGTACGCTGAGAGGAAGCCGCAGCAATCACTTGAGCACCACGGCCTCTTTAAACAGCTGATTAGGGGTGCAGAAGTCAGACCCCCCACAGATCTGATATAGGATAGGAAGCCATCAACGTAGGGGTTCCAGAAAACTCTTAATGTTATTATCTAGCATATTTTTGCCTTCATTTTCAATAGTTTCTTATGCACATACGGAAGCCACGTGTCTATGTAGTGTATAAGAAGTAGAACAGCCGGCACTCCGTTGTGTAGTGAGCCGTGCGCGCGTCTAGGGTCGGCGTCCCATCATTCCAGGTACAAAGAAGACCGGCACTTGCTACGATGAATGTAATAATTCTAATTCCCACATGGAGGAACAGATTAAGTGACGCGTTTCGACTCAACAAACAAACGAGTCTTTAACAAAGACTCGTTTGTTTGTTGAGTCGAAACGCATCACTTAATCTGTTCCTCCATGTGGGAATAAAAAAAAAGATAATATTGCATTCATCGTAGCGAGTGCCGGTCTTCTTTGTACCTCTATGTAGTGTATGTCACAAATGCCTGAAGAGGGGGAACGCCCCTGAAGCGTCATGGTAGCATAGTCTTGTGCCCTGTCTGCCTCCGTGATTTGGCCTTTTAAAAACATAGACTTTGGTATGTGTTGATTACACTTGAATAATGATGACATAAAGAAGATGTTAACATAATATAACGGCCTCTTTTGCTGCTTGAAAAACGTATACCCGCTAGTGACTTCACCCAGCCTAGTCTGACTGGTATCACAGCCACTGCTGCCATAGTCATAAGAAGATATTAGGCAAAATGTGCAATCTGTGGCTGGCTGGAGGCTCCTGTCTATTACTTAGGTCAATAACCTCCATTGCAGGTCAGCAAATGTACAGGCGACGGAGCTACACAAACATTATTTAACCAGATTTAAGTCTTGTGTAATAGTCGGCTGAGTAAATTCTGTTTAGTCAGAAGTTTCCATCTGAGCACAGGATTACCACTGCAAAAGTGTAACTTTTAAAGAATTTTTTAAGCTGACTTAATTTTTCTGACTTTTCGGACATATGACGGTATGATTACTGTAAAGGCAGGGAAAGATATCATGTGGTGATATTATAGACTTGTATCTGTACACTGTACTATGGTAAGAGCTGCTGAAAGTTTATTATACGGATGTCAGCTCAAGAACAGCAAATGGTTAATTCAAGTACATTACAAACTTTCAGCAATTTAGCTCTTGATTTAACGCAGAAAAAATATTGGAATATCCTTTTGTCTAAAAAGGCTTACACCGTATCGTATATTTGATTAAACCTGAAAACCATGAAATGAATCTATTTACATACAATACATTCTATAAAAATCTATATATTGGCCTCATATTTGGCCGTCCTATGGGAATGATACCAATAGGGCACCGATGTATAGATATGCCTATGTATTAGTGCTTGAAATAACGTAGAGTGTGAATCCCATCGAGATCAGGGACTGATATTGGTAATTGCGGTTTGTGTACAACACCGTGGAATACGATGGTGCTATATAACTAGTGGTTAATAAGTATGACAGTTTAACTAGCTTTGTCGATCGAGATCACTCGCCATTAAAGCCAGAGGAAAAGTGCCGACAAGTGTAAAAGCACAAAAAGGACAAAATCCCAAGGTACACGACCTCACCTCAAGCACTCGATCAGCTCCTCTTCATGGCGGACGCTGAATTCTGTCTGTACCATCTCCTGTTTCAATTCCCCGATCTCTGTGGCAATGGTGTCAATGAGCTGAGGAAGGACAAAACACACTGACGTGAGTTGGTTGAAGGAGGCGTGCTCTGTAACCTCCGGCAGGTTTAGTCACTCCATGGTGAGGAGGATCTGCACGCCCTCGACTTCCCCAAATTCACAAGAAACTGAGGCAGAGGACGCAGCACAGGAAACATTCCCGAGTACACAGCATAGACAGTAAACTGCCAGATTGTCAGTAGAGTTAATAATTAGAAATGAAAGAACACTTGTACCAACATCACAGTACATAATTATACAGTAAAAGCATATAACAATACGCAAAAACGCGTCCAGCAGATGATGAAAGCCAGTTGTGTGAAATTGTCCCTAATTTACAAAAAAAATTAAAAATCTTGTGTAAATTGTCAATTCACTTGATTTTCCCAAGAATGTAATTATTGTGACCTGGTTGGTTTGACATTGCCATAATGTAACCACATGACGGCGCAGCAGCAGGAAGACCTCCTTGTGGTTCTACTGAAAGGGACTCTGTCACCAGTTTCTAACCCCCCCTTTTAAAACTATTGTTCTCTCCATGGTGCCCTTGTCATTACAAAGCTGTTGTTATAAGATAAATCCGCCGTCTAGTTTTGATAAAAATAGCTTTTATCTAACCTGTCAATCTTCTGGATAAGGTGCCCAGGGCGTTTCTGAAGGTCTGAATCTGCCGCTCGCCGCCGCCGCCGTGGGTGCCCAGCTCCTCCCCTGATCCTTTCAGCGCCGCCTGAATGTAAAGAAATCCGCCTCCGGCTCTCCTCAGTGCCCCCTCCTCCTTTTCAAAGATCCCGCGCGTGCGCACAGGCCTGTGCCTGAAGCGCCCGTGCAGACTTTTAGATTCTGCCTCGTTGAGCGAAGGGCGCATGCGCGCGAACGCACGCGCGCTTCGCTCAACGAGGCAGAATCTAAAAGTCTGCACGGGCGCATCAGGCACAGGCCTGTGCGCACGCGCGGGATCTTTGAAAAGGAGGAGGGGGCACTGAGGAGAGCCGGAGGCGGATTTCTTTACATTCAGGCGGCGCTGAAAGGATCAGGGGAGGAGCTGGGCACCAACGGCGGCGGCGGCGAGCGGCAGATTCAGACCTTCAGAAACGCCCTGGGCACCTTATCCAGAAGATTGACAGGTTAGATAAAAGCTATTTTTATCAAAACTAGACGGCGGATTTATCTTATAACAACAGCTTTGTAATCACAAGGGCACCATGGAGAGAACAATAGTTTTAAAAGGGGGGGTTAGAAACTGACTTGATGATCGCTGCATGTAAAGGTCCTTAATTCAGGTAAAGAGTAAATTTCATGCAGCATGTTATAGAGCAGGAGAAGCTGAGCAGATTGATATATAGTTTTATGGGAAAAGATTCAGTAAAACGTGTAATTTATACATTAATACCTATGCTTTGTACACCTCCTAGGAAGAGCTATCGGTACAGGAGGGAGGGGTTATCGGTGATTGACAGCATTGTGTGCATACAGACATAGCTGTCACTGATAACCCCGCCCTCCTGTACCAATAGGTCTTCACAGGAGGTGAAAAAAAACCAAATATAAATGTATAAATTACAGGTTTTACTGAATCTTTCCCCACAACAATAAATATCAATCTGCTCTGCTCCTATTGCTCTACAACAGTGATGGCGAACCTTTTAGAAGCCGGGTACCCAAACTGCAAACCAAAACCCACTTATTTATTGTAAAGTGCCAACACGGCAATTTAACCAGAACAGTACAGCCCAATATAGTATAACTTCCATGTACTTTATCATGTAGCTATACCAGCCTGCCTACATTCAGTGCGCTGCCTGTGCTGTGCATAGTGCGCCCTGCGCTGATGAATGGCAGGAAAAGTCTAAGGCATATTAGTACACCATATACTTTTTCCAGGGTGTGGGTGCCCACAGAGAGGGCTCTGAGTGCCGCCTCTGGCACCCATGCCATAGGTTCGCCACCACTGCTCTACAACATGGTGCTTTCAGAGTGAATTGCATTTTGTGGTTACAGATCCTCTTTAACGGAGTCCCTTGAGGAAAGAAGGAAGAGGGTTGATACGACTAAAACCTTTAAATATGTTAAAGGTTTAAATAAGGTTCAGGAAGGAAGAAACTGAACTCACGAACAAGGGGGCACAATCTGAAATTAGAGGGGGGGGGGGATCAGATTCGATAACAGAAAATTTTACTGAATGAGCAATAGATGTGTGTATATATATATATATATATATATATATATATATATATATTATTATTTTTTTTTTTTCCAAAGAGAAAGAATACTATAATGGACCATGTGGTCTTTTCTGCCATGATTTTCTATTAACAACAAAAAATAAAAAATTGGATCCCTGCACCGGTAGGTAAAAGAAACTCTCCAAAAACTATTCCGGAGAGTGAAATACTTGCTCAAGTTGTTATAATTAGGCTTCATGCACACAACAGTATTTTTTCACAGTCCGCAAAACGGGGTTCCGTTGTTCCGTGATCCGTTTTTGTTTCCGTGTGTCTTGATTTTTGGAGGATCACCAGACATGAAGGAAAGGGAAAAAAAATCTAAGTCAAGTTTGCCTTGCAAATGATAGGAAAAAAACGGACACGGATCACAGACGCAGATGACAATCTTGTGTGACGCCGTGTTTTTTCAATGGGTCCGCAAACCGTTGTCTGTAAAAAAAATAGGACAGGTCATATTTTTGGGACGGACTGAAAACACGGATCACGGACGCGGATGACAAACGGTGCATTATCCGAGTTTTTAACGGACCCATTGAAAGTCAATGGGTTCGCAGAAAATTACGGAAAACGGAACAACGGACACAACAACGGTCGTGTGCATGAGGCCTTTTCCTGAGAAATAACTGAATACAATTTCAAGGTCAAATTGATCTCAGCAAAGTAATCATTAACTTGTACCATAAAGACCTACGAGCCATACACAGTTGCACCTATTAAAATGGACTATGTCACAAAGAGGTGTTCATGTCTATAAAATCGCCCCTCAAGTTACCCTACTGTCGGCACTGAGAGCAGCACTAAAGCACAGTCTGGACTGCTGCGCTGTTGTAAGGCTACTTTCACACTACCGTTATTCTTTTCTGGTATTGAAATCCGTTAAAGGGTCTTAATACCGAAAAAAAAAACGCATCAGTTTTGTCCTAATGCATTCTGAATGGAAAGCAATTCGTTCAGTATGCATCAGGATGTTTTCCGTTCCGTCCCTTGTAGGTATTTGACCGAACATAAAACCGCAGCTTACTGCAGTATTTTTTCCGGACAAAATCCCGGAACACTACTGCACTTGCCGGATCCAGCATTCATTTCTATTGAAATGTATTAATGCCGGATCTGGTACCAAGTGTTCAGGAAATTGCAGCATCACCGGACCCGGTTTTCCGGTCTGCGCATGTGCAGTTCTTTCTAGCTTATTCCGGATGATACTGGAAAGACAGATCCGGTATTTCAATAAATAAGTCTAACGGATCCGTAAAAAAAAAAAAAAGATATCCATTTGCATACGGATATCCGGATCTGGCAGGCAGTTCCGGCAACGGAGCTGCCTGCCGGATTCTAACAACGCTAGTATGAAAGTACCCTAACATAAAGGAGAGGACTCCTGTGCGCATGTACGACAGTCCTGACAGTGGAGGAATGGGGAAGGCACAGGAAAATAAAACCTATCAATCGGCACTCTTTGGCCCTGATTTATTATACCTTCACTCCAGAATTCTGGCATCAAAAAGGTTGTAAAATAGGGCTTTTGCAACTTTTTGCACTCGAGCACTTCAAAATTTGCGACTTTTTACATGCCACCACTCACTGCAGTTGTTATATGGGCGGGAGAGTGGGTGTGGTTAGCTATGTTAATGAGTTTCACTCCAGATTTATCATTGCAACTTTTTGAAAAAGTTGTACTCTCACTCCAGGAGAAGGGTGGAGTAGGAAAACTGGAGCAGCTTCTCTAGACAGAAGTGTTAGGTTTAAGGACCAGACAAATTTATCAAGCAACAAGTAACATTTGATAAATGTGGCACAAAGTACTCCAACACAGACTCGAGCAAAACTGACTTCAATTGTTCTCCTAATGATACCCCCCCCCCCCCCCCATCTGCAGTACTACTCATGTCTAAGATTGTGGCGACAGATTCCCTTTAAATATAAATGAATAAAATACAAGTTTTACTGAATCTTTTCTCACAAACCTATATATCAAGATGTTCATCTCCTCCTGCTCTATAACATGCTGCTGGCACATCAGACACTATTCTTAATGTCACAGGTCCCCTTTAAAAGGCTAAACCGGTTAGTCTATGTAACTCTAGGATCTGGTCCGTCCCAAAGGACTCATCTGCTCAGCCCATAGACGACTATAGTGACGAGGCAGTACTGAAGTCACACCATTCCCCATTACAAACTCCGGTATTATCTGTCTCATTCACACATCAGTGTTCGGTCAGTGATTTCCATCAGTGATTGTGAGCCAAAACCAGGATTGGAGCCTCCACAGACATGAGGTATAAAGGAAAGATCTTTGGCTCAAAATCACTGACGTGTGAACGAGCCCTTAGGGGAAGAACCTCTTTAAAGTTGGTCTACAGTGCAGACTAAGATTATGCAAAAATAAACCAAGTTTGCCATGAACCACAAAAAAAATTCATTAAACTTTTCCACCTGTTAACAACATAAAAACGTGTAAAGACCTTTCTAACCGTTTTCTAACCTCCGTGTAGAATTAGTTATACTTATTTATGGCCATAAACTGATGAAGGTACAATAGAACTTCCTGGGCATTGTTCTCTCATCCCCTTTTCCAGGGCGATTTCCTGTTGTAGAATACTAGGAACTCAGATATCTCAAACGCCTGAGGATGAATAAGTTCAAGGGAAATAATTCATAAAGTGAAAGCATTTAAAATCCGTCAATATAAAGAGAATCCCCCTGCAACATACACAAGGAAGTCTACAAATGGGCTACACAACCGAACACATCAATGGATTTCAAGTCCTAGTAAAGACAACTGTTATAATGCTGCACACAGAGCCACCACCAGGCCATTACTAGGTACTGCACCACAATACCTTACCAAACAGCACTCTCAGACACAGGGTGTTGCTATGGCTGATTTTGGGAAAATTGGGAAAAGGTGCCTTAAAGCCTGTCTTGAATGAAGAAATACTGTAAATTATAATTACCAGATTTCTGCTGATGCAGGGATTTATTCTGATTGCTATATCCGGCACCGGCTAATTCATTTTCACTGCTGTCTCATCAAGGTTGTTTTGTCTTCCTGGATCAATGCTGCAGGAGTGTAGGATAAACTAACTGGACCTATGTCAACTATGTCAACCTTTTTAACTTAGCAAGTCACCAGAGAAAACCTGTGCAGACATTAAGCCAACAAAAAATGTTGGGAGATTTCAGCTCTGAAGCCCAGAGAATTGTAATGCAGCTTTAAGTTCTAATACATGCTGCAACTCAGGATAAGGGTCTATTCACACATCCATAGTTCTGGGTCTGCATCTGTTCCGCAATTTTGCGGAAAGAGTACGGACCCATTCATTTCAACGTGACCGCAAAAGATGCGAACAGCAAACCGCGTGCTGTCTGCATCTGTAGTTCCGTTCCGCAGCCCCACAAAAAAGATAGAGCATGTCCTATTCTTGCCCACAATCGTGGATAAGAAGAAGCAGTTCTATCATAGGGCCAGCCATGTGCGGTCAGCAAAATGCGGAACCCACGCGGCCGTTATCCGTGTTTTGCGGACCGCAAAACACTTACGGACGTCAGAATTGACCCTTAGTACAAGATAAGGAAAATAAATATATTTGTAATGTTGTTACATATATTAAAATATTATCTGTAAAGTTTCTCAACTTTGTATGTATGCTGAAATGGTGGGGAAGAGGGTTAAGCAGGCATGGGCTTCAGCCAGTTCCCTCCAGTTCTCCTGATCTGGTTGTTAAAATGACAACTGGATCGGAGAACCGTGTTACCAGCTGAGTCCCGATCCAGTGCTCTGGCGGCGGCATATTCTAGGTTCTTCAAAGTAGCCACCTTTTGCTTTGATTACTGCTTTGCACACTCTTGGCATTCTCTTGATGAGCTTCAAGAGGTAGTCACCAGAAATGGTTTTCACTTCACAGGTGTGCCCTGTCAGGTTTAATAAGTGGGATTTCTTGCCTTATAAATGGGGTTAGGACCATCAGTTGCGTTGTGGAGAAGTCAGGTGGATACACAGCTGATAGTCCTACTGAATAGACTGTTAGAATTTGTATTATGGCAAGAAAAAAGCAGCTAAGTAAAGAAAAAGGAGTGGCCATCATTACTTTAAGAAATGAAAGTCAGTCAGTCTGAAAAATTGGGAAAACTTTGAAAATCAAGAGCTACAAAGAAACTGGCTCACATGCGGACCGCCCCAGGAAAGGAAGACCAAGAGTCACCTCTGCTGTGGAGGATAAGTTCATCCGAGTCACCAGCCTCAGAAATCGCAGGTTAACAGCAGCTCAGATTAGAGACCAGGTCAATGCCACACAGAGTTCTAGCAGCAGACACATCTCTACAACAACTGTTAGGAGGAGACTGTGTGAATCAGGCCTTCATGGTAGAATATCTGCTAGGAAACCACTGCTAAGGACAGGCAACAAGCAGAAGAGACTTGTTTGGGCTAAAGAACACAAGGAATGGACATTAGACTAGTGGAAATCTGTGCTTTGGTCTGATGAGTCCAATTTAAGATCTTTCGTTCCAACCACCGTGTCTTTGTGCGACGCAGAAAAGGTGAACGGATGGACTCTACATGCCTGGTTCCCACAGTGAAGCATGGAGGAGGAGGTGTGATGGTGTGGGGGTGCTTTGCTGGTGACACTGTTGGGGATTTATTCAAAATTGAAGGCATACTGAACCAGCATGGCTACCACAGCATCTTGCAGCGGCATGCTATTCCATCCAGTTTGCGTTTAGTTGGACCATCATTTATTTTTCAACAGGACAATGACCCCAAACACACCTCCAGGCTGTGTAAGGGCTATTTGACCATGAAGGAGGGGTGCTGCGCCAGATGACCTGGCCTCCACAGTCACCGGACCTGAACCCAATTGAGATGGTTTGGGGTTAGCTGGACCGCAGAGTGAAGGCAAAAGGGCCAACAAGTGCTAAGCATCTCTGGGAACTCCTTTAAGACTGTTGGAAGACCATTTCAGGTGACTACCTCTTGACGCTCATCAAGAGAATGCCAAGAGTGTGCAAAGCAGTAATCAAAGCAAAAGGTGACTACTTTGAAGAACCTAGAACAGTGATGGCGAACCTATGGCACGGGTGCCAGAGGTGGCACCCAGAGCCCTCTCTGTTGGCACCCGCACGCTGGAAAAAGTCTATGGTGTACCAATATACCTTAGACATTTCCTGCCATTCATCAGCGCAGGGAGCACTATGAACGCCACAGGCAGCGCAGTGAATGTAGGCAGGATATTATAGCTAAATGATAAAGTACATGGAAGATATACTAGATTGGACTGCAGTATCCAGGTTACATTCCATGTTGGCACTTTGCGATAAATAAGTGGGTTTTGGGTTGCAGTTTGGGCACTCGGTCTGTAAAAGGTTTGCCATCACTGACCTAGAATATGACATATGTTCAGTTGTTTCACACTTTTTTGTTATGTATATAATTCCACATGTGTTAATTCATAGTTTTGATGTCTTCAGTGTGAATCTACAATTTTCATAGTCATGAAAATAAAGAAACTTTTGGTCTGTACTGTATATGTAAACATGTGTCGTGGCGCCGCATGTTCGCCATTGAGTAGTAAACCTGTTGTTAAAAGTTTGAATCCCACCCCTGGGGTTAAGGCTAGCAAAGCGGAGCATGGATCTTTTTAACTTTTTTTATGTCACTGTAAGTTTACTTTCACAGGTTTGTTACTTAGGATTTTTCTGGGTGCAGTGCACTTTTGGGTGTCGCTCCTCAAGATCTGAATTACAGAAGAAGATGATACAGCAGTGGCGCAAACGAGGTAAGTAATAAACAAACAAACAGTTGTCCGGTTGTTTAGGAAACGCATTATGGAAGAGAAGGTTAAACAATCCCCTCAGCCGGAGGACGGTTCCTGAAGGTCTGGACGAAGAGATGTTGTGTGGATATCAGGTTCCTCACCCATCTCAACACTGGCTCCCACTTCTGAGGGAGCTAAACCTTCGACTTGTGGTTCTTGGTGGATGCTGGAGTGGCAGCTCAGCCAGAAGCAAAATCGGGTTTGCATAAGCTTTGGTGAAGACGGGCTATCGATCCCTGACCTCTGCAGGGCCTCATGACGGCTTTTGAGTCAAGAGTAGGGACTGTGTCTCCAAAATAGGGACATTTAGGATGTATGCATGCTGACCCGCTTCTACAACATGTAATATACTTAGTTATTATCAGTTTAGATCTGTCAGCGCCTTATATAATTACACTCTATTGCTATTTGTGTAAGAGGATCTTATAAAGTTCTGAGACATGGCTGTGTTCTGCTTTACATCCTTCCTGCTGTTTCCTGCTACTGTACAGATAGTCTTTGGAGAAAGTCCAAGTGACAAGAAAAAAATGAAAAGAAGAAGAATCAGCAATGCTGCATGCTTAAAATAATGATCGGATACAAAAATACAGTTGCCAAAAGAAATTCTAAAGGAAGCAGATTTCAAACTTTACTTGTCAAGAAGAACACATAAGACATCCTGCTTCCAATGTTAAACAATGGCCGAATGACGGCATTTTGTTTATGAAGAAACACTTTTACATAAAGCACGACTTAACAGAATGCAGTTAAGGGGAATCGGGCGCCAGATTTATGCTGTGCTATCTGCTGGCAGCATAACCTGGTGACACATACCCTGAGCAAAAGCTGGCTCACCTACTTCAACTGATCCAGTTGTTTTGCTAAAATATGTATTAGGGTACTTTCACACTAGCGGCAGGAGACTCCGGCAGGCTATTCCGAAGGGTGAACAGCCTGTCGGATCCATCCTGCCGCTAGTTCACGTGTGCCCCCGGACTGCTGCTCCGTCCCGATTGACTGTAATGAGGGGAGGGGCGGAGTTCCGGTGGCAGCACACGCCAAGAAGCAGCCAGACTAAAAGTACTGTACGCCAGAACTCCGCCCCCGCTCTCATTATAGTCAATGGGGACGGAGCGGCAGTCCGGGGGCACACGTGAACTAGCAGCAGGACGGATCCGACAGGCTGTTCACCCGCCGGAATAGCCTGCCGGAGTCTCCTGCCGCTAATGTGAATCTAGCCTTAAGCAGCTCCAGCATCAGCCAAGCACTGGAGACCGCTCAATAAAGAAAACAACCTCTGTTTGACCATGCCACTTTTGGGCTTTAGAACTACATAAAATATTTGCACTCTGGAATTATAATCTTTTTTAGAAATACAACTCTGAAGATTTGAGGTGAGTATTTTGGAGTATGTACAGTATTATAAGATATTAGGCAGGTGCGGAAAACATAGGCTGCAAAGTAAGAATGTTTTCAAAAATTTAAGTGTTAATTGTCTCATTTTGATCACTTAACAAAATGCTAATGGAATTAAACGAAGAGGAATCTAAATCCAATCAATATTTGGTCTGACTGCCCTTTGCCTTCACAAAAGCACTTGACACAGTTCTTGAAGGAACTCGGCAGGGTGGTTGTTCTAAACATCTTGGAGAACTAACCCCCAGATCTTCTGTGGATGTAGCCTTGCTAAAATCCTTCTGTCTCCTCACGTAATCCCATACAGACTCAATGACGTTGGGGGCTCTGTGGAGCCATATCATCACTTCCAGGGCTCATTGTTCTTCTTTACCCTAAAGATAGTTCTTAATGAATAAATTTGGAGACAATCAGATGCCTCCTTGATGGTATTGCATGATGGAAAAGTATCTGCATGTATTACCATTTAGAACACCATGAATCCTGACCATATCCTTAACTCCATTTACTGAAATGCAGCTCCAAACTCACAAGAAACTCCACCGTGTTTCACAATCACCTGAAGACACTCATGTATTGTACTGCTTTCCAGCCCTTCCGGAAACCAAACTGCCTTCTGTTATAGCCAAATAGTTCAAATTTTGACTCATCAGTCCAGGGGATCTTTCTTGCATAGTTGAGTTGTTTGGCCTTGTTTCCATGTAAAAGGTATTGCTTTTTGGCTGCAATGCTTCCAGCAAGACCAATTCTGGATAGACTTCTCTTAACAGAAGATGGGTGTGCATGGGACCCACTAGTTTCTGCTAGTACTGAGCTGCTAGCACTGCTGAATATCTTCCAATTACAATGGGAAGTAAGTATTATGGGGCGCAGTTATTAAGACTGGCGTTGTAGACGCCGGTCTTAATAAGCCCTATAACTGGTGGTGGATCTGCAGGAGTTATGAAGAGATCCATGGCTGCTTCTAAATGTAAGACAGCTTCATAGCGGTCTTACATTTAAACCATTTTCTGCGCCTAAAACTGGATTTGGTCAGGATTAATGGTGTCCTCATAGCTGAGAAATACAGGCAGATACTATGCCCATCATGCAAAACTATCAGGGAGCTGTCTGATTAGCTCCAAATGTATTCTGCAGCAGGACAACAACCCCAAAACACACAGAAAATGTTATTAAAGGGAGTCTGTCATCAAAGTTTCACCTTTTTAACCCTTGCCATAGCTTTCTAGCAGCCTTACAGTTAATAAAAACGTTACCTTTATGAGCAATCCTGGACTTATAAAACCGGCAAAAAACGACTTAGTAGGATATGCAAATTAGGGCTCACAAGTGCCCAGGGGCAGTGTTACCCTCATAGGTGCCCAGCTAGCTCAGCCTTATTGTCGCATCCCCCCGCCCATCCTTTCCCTCTGACGCCCATCTACTTACTTCTTGTTTTGCCGAGATCCCGCACCTGCGCACTCAGTCCGTCGACCGGCGCATGCACACTGCAATGCCGATTCCTTGTACGGCATCACAGTAATTAATGCCCATGTGCCGGCTTTGCGCCGTTAGCCGGCGCATGCGCATTAATTACTGTGATGCCGTACAAGGAATGGGCATCGCAGTGCGCAAGCGCCGGCCGACAGACTGAGTGCGCAGGATCTCGGCGAAACAACAAGTAAGTAGATGGGCGGTCAGAGGGAAAGGATGAGCGGGCAGAGGGAAAGAATGGGAGGGGGGAAGAGACGATAAGGCTATGCTAGCTGGCACCTACGAGGGTAACGCCGCCCCTGGGCACTTGCGAGCCCTCATTTGCATATGCTACTAAGTTGTTTTTTGCCGGTTTTAGTCCAGGATTGCTCATAAAGGTAACATTTTTATTAACTGTAAGGCTGCTAGAAAGCTATGGGAAGGGTTAAAAAGGTGAAACTTTGATGACAGACTCCCTTTAAAAAGTATCTTCATTGTAAAGAAGAACAAGGAGTCCTGAAAGTGATTATATGGCCCAACAGAACCCGGATCTCAACATCATCAAGTCTGTCTGGGATTACATGAAGAGACAGAAGGATGTGAACAAGACTACATCTATAAGAGAACTGTGGTTAGGTCTCCAAGATGTTTGGAACAATCTCTCTGCAGAGTTTTATCAAAAACTGTGATTGGATTTACATTTCTCTTGCTCATTCACTTTGCATTTTGTTGATTGATAAAAAAACACTTCTATTTTTTAAAGAAGTCTACCTTTGCAGCCTCAGCCTGACAGGTATGCACATCAGTGATGGCTAGTTCGCATTGTTCGCCTGCGAACATATGCGGGCTGCCATCTTTTTTCACAAGTCCGGCGAGGCACAGGTAAGCCCTTACCTGTGCCTGTGCGCGAGCCGGTCTGAAAACAAATGCGGTCAGCGGGAGCAGGCAGTTCTGAGAACAGCCACCGGGGGCCTTCATCAGGAACTGCTTGCTCCCGGTGACCGCATTTGTTTTCAGACCGGCTTGCGGCACAGGCACCAGTAAGGGCTTACCTGTGCCTCGCCGGACTTGTGAAAAAAGATGGCAGCCTGCATATGTTCACGGGCGAACAATGTGAACTGGCCATCACTGATGCACAGTACTCTACATATACACTTTATGGGCAAAAGTATTGGGCCACACCTAATAATCATTGAATTAGAGCTGCAGCTATTGATTATTTTTGTTATCAAGTATTCTACTGTTTAATCCAACGATTAATCAAGTACTCTAATAAGAAAAAAACGAATTAAAAGTATGTTTTCCTTTATAAAAAAAAAACTCCCCCCCCCCCCCCCATTGCCATCAGGTCGCCCCCCCACCCCGTGCCATCAGGCTCCTCCCTCCAGTGCCATCAGGCTCCCCCCCCCAGTGCTATAAGCCCCCCAATGCCATCAGCACCCACACTAGTGCCATCAGGTTTCCCCCCAGTGCCATCAGGTCCCCCCCCCCCCCCCCCAGTGCCATTATCTCCCCCTCCTAGCCATCAGTCTCCAGCACCAGTGAAATAAAATACTTACCTTTCCTGTAGGGGCGCCTCCGACACTCTGCAGTTGCATCGTCTTCTTCACGCGTTGCACTGTCCTCCTGACGTTACACAGGGTCAGGTCATAGTGAGCGCTTACGTGCACTACTTCCTGACCATGTGTGTATGTCAGGAGGACAGTGCAGCGTGGTGCCAGTCGGTGGGAGACCACTGAGCGTGAGTAAAAGCAAAAGCGTCATTCGTGTTCCGTGGTCACATGGCACAAATAAATCCTCAATGCAAAAAATTTGCATACAGAATTTTTCTGTGTCGTTTCAGCCCTACATTGAATTCAGTTGTTTCATTTTGTATAAAATCCATCACCTGGTCATGCAGTCTGCCTTTATAAACATTTGTGAAAGAATGGGTCATTCTAAAGAGCTTACTGAATTCCAGCATGATACTGTAATAGGATGCCACCACTGCAACAAGTAGAGACCAAGTGCTGAGGAGTAGGGATGAGCGAACTCGAACTGTATAGTTCGGGTTCGTACCGAATTTTGGGGTGTCCGTGACACGGACCCGAACCCGGACATTTTCGTAAAAGTCCGGGTTCGGGTTCGGTGTTCTTCGCTTTCTTGGCGCTTTTGTGACGCTTTCTTGGCGCTTTTTGAAAGGCTGCAAAGCAGCCAATCAACAAGCGTCATACTACTTGCCCCAAGAGGCCGTCACAGCCATGCCTACTATTGGCATGGCTGTGATTGGCCAGAGCACCATGTGACCCAGCCTCTATTTAAGCTGGAGTCACATAGCGCCGCCCGTCACTCTGCTCTGATTAGCGTAGGGAGAGGTTGCGGCTGCGACAGTAGGGCGAGATTAGGCAGATTAACTCCTCCAAAGGACTTGATTAATCGATCGATCTGCAGCTGTGCATCATTGAGCTGCTGAAATTCAATTGCTCACTGTTTTTAGGCTGCCCAGACCGTTTGTCAGTCACTTTTTTCTGGGGTGATCGGCGGCCATTTTGTGTCTTGTGGTGCGCCAGCACAAGCTGCGACCAAGTGCATTTAACCCTCAATAGTGTGGTTATTTTTTGGCTAAAGCCTACATCAGGGTGAAGCTGTCACACCAAGTGCATTTAACCAGCAATAGTCTGTTTATTTTTTGGCCATATACTACATCAGGGGCAAGCTGCGCCTGTCACCAAGTGCATTTAACCCTCAATGGTGTGGTTGTTTTTTGGCTAAAGCCTACATCAGGGTGAAGCTGTCACACCAAGTGCATTTAACCAGCAATAGTCTGTTAATTTTTGGGCCATATACTACATCAGGGGCAAGCTGCGCCCGTCACCAAGTGCATTTAACCCTCAGTAGTGTGGTTGGTCAAGCTGTCACACCAAGTGCATTTAACCAGCAATAGTCTGTTCATTTTTTGGCCATATACTACATCAGGGGCAAGCTGCGCCCGTCACCAAGTGCATTTAACCCTCAGTAGTGTGGTTGGTCAAGCTGTCACACCAAGTGCATTTAACCAGCAATAGTCTGTTCATTTTTTGGCCATATACTACATCAGGGGCAAGCTGCGCCTGTCACCAAGTGCATTTAACCCTCAATGGTGTGGTTGTTTTTTGGCTAAAGCCTACATCAGGGTGAAGCTGTCACACCAAGTGCATTTAACCAGCAATAGTCTGTTAATTTTTTGGCCATATACTACATCAGGGGCAAGCTGCGCCCGTCACCAAGTGCATTTAACCCTCAGTAGTGTGGTTGGTCAAGCTGTCACACCAAGTGCATTTAACCAGCAATAGTCTGTAAATTTTTTGGCCATATACTACATCAGGGGCAAGCTGCGCCCGTCACCAAGTGCATTTAACCCTCAGTAGTGTGGTTGGTCAAGCTGTCACACCAAGTGCATTTAACCAGCAATAGTCTGTTCATTTTTTGGCCATATACTACATCAGGGGCAAGCTGCGCCCGTCACCAAGTGCATTTAACCCTCAGTAGTGTGGTTGGTCAAGCTGTCACACCAAGTGCATTTAACCAGCAATAGTCTGTTCATTTTTTGGCCATATACTACATCAGGGGCAAGCTGCGCCTGTCACCAAGTGCATTTAACCCTCAGTAGTGTGGTTGGTCAAGCTGTCACACCAAGTGCATTTAACCAGCAATAGTGTGGTTATTTTTTGGCCATATCCCAGTCTAATTCTGTCAGTAAATCCATACCGGTCACCCAGCGCCTAAATACTAGGCCTCAAATTTATATCCCGCTAAATCTGTCGTTACCGCTGTACTGTTGTAGCTGGGCAAGTTATTTAGTGTCCGTCAAAGCACATTTTTTGTTCATGGTTGAAATTCAATTCCAAATTTAGCAATTTCATAATTTAGTGGTTTCTGCTATATCAGAGCTATTTGAAATCTATCCCTAAAAGGGTATATAATATTCAAGGTGCACATAGGGTCATTCGGAATAACTTCACACACACGCTACTGTGCATTTCCAAGTCTAATTCTGTCACTAATCCCATACCGGTCACCCAGCGCCTAAATACTAGGCCTCAAATTTATATCCCGCTAAATCTGTCGTTACCGCTGTACTGTTGTGGCTGGGCAAGTTATTTAGTGTCCGTCAAAGCACATTTTTTGTTCTGGGTTGAAATACAATTCCAAATTTAGCAATTTCATAATTTAGTGGTTTCTGCTATATCAGAGCTATTTGAAATCTATCCCTAAAAGGGTATATAATATTCAAGGTGCACATAGGGTCATTCAGAATAACTTCACACACATGCTACTGTGCATTTCCAAGTCTAATTCTGTCAGTAAATCCATAACGGTCACCCAGCGCCTAAATACTAGGCCTCAAATTTATATTCAGCTGAATTTGAATACAATACATTGGGCCAAATAATATTTTTGTTGTTGTGGTGAACGATAACAATGAGGAAAACATCTAGTAAGGGACGCGGACGTGGACATGGTCGTGGTGGTGTTAGTGGACCCTCTGGTGCTGGGAGAGGACGTGGCCGTTCTGCCACATCCACACGTCCTAGTGTACCAACTACCTCAGGTCCCAGTAGCCGCCAGAATTTACAGCGATATATGGTGGGGCCCAATGCCGTTCTAAGGATGGTAAGGCCTGAGCAGGTACAGGCATTAGTCAATTGGGTGGCCGACAGTGGATCCAGCACGTTCACATTATCTCCCACCCAGTCTTCTGCAGAAAGCGCACAGATGGCGCCTGAAAACCAACCCCATCAGTCTGTCACATCACCCCCATGCATATCGGGGAAACTGTCTGAGCCTCAAATTATGCAGCAGTCTCTTATGTTGTTTGAAGACTCTGCTGGCAGGGTTTCCCAAGGGCATCCACCTAGCCCTTCCCCAGCGGTGGAAGACATAGACTGCACTGACGCACAACCACTTATGTTTCCTGATGATGAGGACATGGGAATACCACCTCAGCATGTCTCTGATGATGACGAAACACAGGTGCCAACTGCTGCGTCTTTCTGCAGTGTGCAGACTGAACAAGAGGTCAGGGATCAAGACTGGGTGGAAGACGATGCAGGGGACGATGAGGTCCTAGACCCCACATGGAATGAAGGTCGTGCCACTGACTTTCACAGTTCGGAGGAAGAGGCAGTGGTGAGACCGAGCCAACAGCGTAGCAAAAGAGGGAGCAGTGGGCAAAAGCAGAACACCCGCCGCCAAGAGACTCCGCCTGCTACTGACCGCCGCCATCTGGGACCGAGCACCCCAAAGGCAGCTTTAAGGAGTTCCCTGGCATGGCACTTCTTCAAACAATGTGCTGACGACAAGACCCGAGTGGTTTGCACGCTGTGCCATCAGAGCCTGAAGCGAGGCATTAACGTTCTGAACCTGAGCACAACCTGCATGACCAGGCACCTGCATGCAAAGCATGAACTGCAGTGGAGTAAACACCTTAAAACCAAGGAAGTCACTCAGGCTCCCCCTGCTACCTCTTCTGCTGCTGCCGCCTCGGCCTCTTCTGCTGCTGCCGCCTCGGCCTCTTCCTCCGCCTCTGGAGGAACGTTGGCACCCGCCGCCCAGCAAACAGGGGATGTACCACCACCACCACCACCACCTCCGTCACCAAGCGTCTCAACCATGTCACACGGCAGCGTTCAGCTCTCCATCTCACAAACATTTGAGAGAAAGCGTAAATTCCCACCTAGCACCCTCGATCCCTGGCCCTGAATGCCAGCATTTCTAAACTACTGGCCTATGAAATGCTGTCATTTAGGCTGGTGGACACAGACAGCTTCAAACAGCTCATGTCGCTTGCTGTCCCACAGTATGTTGTTCCCAGCCGCCACTACTTCTCCAAGAGAGCCGTGCCTTCCCTGCACAACCAAGTATCCGATAAAATCAAGTGTGCACTGCGCAACGCCATCTGTAGCAAGGTCCACCTAACCACAGATACGTGGACCAGTAAGCACGGCCAGGGACGCTATATCTCCCTAACTGCACACTGGGTAAATGTAGTGGCAGCTGGGCCCCAGGCGGAGAGCTGTTTGGCGCACGTCCTTCCGCCGCCAAGGATCGCAGGGCAACATTCTTTGCCTCCTGTTGCCACCTCCTCCTTCTCGGCTTCCTCCTCCTCTTCTTCCACCTGCTCATCCAGTCAGCCACACACCTTCACCACCAACTTCAGCACAGCCCGGGGTAAACGTCAGCAGGCCATTCTGAAACTCATATGTTTGGGGGACAGGCCCCACACCGCACAGGAGTTGTGGCGGGGTATAGAACAACAGACCGACGAGTGGTTGCTGCCGGTGAGCCTCAAGCCCGGCCTGGTGGTGTGTGATAATGGGCGAAATCTCGTTGCAGCTCTGGGACTAGCCAATTTGACGCACATCCCTTGCTTGGCGCATGTGCTGAATTTGGTGGTGCAGAAGTTCATTCACAACTACCCCGACATGTCAGAGCTGCTGCATAAAGTGCGGGCCGCCTGTTCGCGCTTCCGGCGTTCACATCCTGCTGCTGCTCGCCTGTCTGCGCTACAGCGTAACTTCGGCCTTCCCGCTCACCGCCTCATATGCGACGTGCCCACCAGGTGGAACTCCACCTTGCACATGCTGGACAGACTGTGCGAGCAGCAGCAGGCCATAGTGGAGTTTCAGCTGCAGCACGCACGGGTCAGTCGCACCACAGAACAGCACCACTTCACCACCAATGACTGGGTTACAATACCACTTCTATGTCTCCTTGAGAAAACACTTAGGGCGATGATGGAAGAGGAGGTGGCCCAGGAGGAGGAGGAGGAGGAGGAGGAGGAATTTGTGACTCAGAGGGAGGTTTTTGGCAACAGCAGAGGCCAGGTACAAATGTGGCCAGCCAGGGCCCACTACTGGAGGACGAGGAGGACGAGGATGAGGAGGAGGTGGAGGAGGATGAGGATGAAGCATGGTCACAGCGGGGTGGCACCCAACGCAGCTCGGGTCCATCACTGGTGCGTGGCTGGGGGGAAAGGCAGGACGATGACGATACGCCTCCCACAGAGGACAGCTTGTCCTTACCCCTGGGCAGCCTGGCACACATGAGCGACTACATGCTGCAGTGCCTGCGCAAGGACAGCAGAGTTGCCCACATTTTAACCTGTGCGGACTACTGGGTTGTCACCCTGCTGGATCCACGCTACAAAGACAATGTGCCCACCTTACTTCCTGCACTGGAGCGTGATAGGAAGATGCGCGAGTACAAGCGCACGTTGGTAGACGCGCTACTGAGAGCATTCCCAAATGTCACAGGGGAACAAGTGGAAGCCCAAGGCCAAGGCAGAGGAGGAGCAAGAGGTCGCCAAGGCAGCTGTGTCACGGCCAGCTCCTCTGAGGGCAGGGTTAGCATGGCAGAGATGTGGAAAACTTTTGTCAACACGCCACAGCTAACTGCACCACCACCTGATACGCAACGTGTTAGCAGGAGGCAACATTTCACTAACATGGTGGAACAGTACGTGTGCACACCCCTCCACGTACTGACTGATGGTTCGGCCCCATTCAACTTCTGGGTCACTAAATTGTCCACGTGGCCAGAGCTAGCCTTTTATGCCTTGGAGGTGCTGGCCTGCCCGGCGGCCAGCGTTTTGTCTGAACGTGTATTCAGCACGGCAGGGGGCGTCATTACAGACAAACGCAGCCGCCTGTCTACAGCCAATGTGGACAAGCTGACGTTCATAAAAATGAACCAGGCATGGATCCCACAGGCCCTGTCCGTCCCTTGTCCAGATTAGACATTAACTACCCCCCTTAACCATATATTATTGGACTCCAGGGCACTTCCTCATTCAATCCTATTTTTATTTTCATTTTACCATTATATTGCGAGGCTACCCAAAGTTGAATGAACCTCTCCTCTGTCTGGGTGCCGGGGCCTAAATATATGCCAATGGACTGTTCCAATGTTGGGTGACGTGAAGCCTGATTCTCTGCTATGACATGCAGACTAATTCTCTGCTGACATGAAGCCAGATCCTCTGTTACGGGACCTCTCTCCTCTGCCTGGGTGCTGGGCCTAAATATCTGACAATGGACTGTTGCAGTGGTGGCTGACGTGAAGCCTCATTCTCTGCTATGACATGCAGACTAATTCTCTGCTGACATGAAGCCAGATTGTCTGTTACGGGACCTCTCTCCTCTGCCTGGGTGCTGGGCCTAAATTTATGAAAATGGACTCTTACAGTGGTGGGTGACGTGAAGCCTGATTCTCTGCTGACATGAAGCCAGATTGTCTGTTACGGGACCTCTCTCCTCTGCCTGGGTGCTGGGCCTAAATTTATGAAAATGGACTCTTACAGTGGTGGGTGACGTGAAGCCTGATTCTCTGCTATGATATGAAGACTAATTCTCTGCTGACATGAAGCCAGATTCTCTGTTACGGGACCTCTCTCCTCTGCCTGGGTGCTGGGCCTAAATTTATGACAATGGACTGTTGCAGTGGTGGCTGACGTGAAGCCTGATTTTCTGCTATGACATGCAGACTGATTCTCTGCTGACATGAAGCCAGATCCTCTGTTACGGGACCTCTCTCCTCTGCCTGGGTGCTGGGCCTAAATATCTGACAATGGACTGTTGCATTGGTGGCTGACGTGAAGCCTGATTCTCTGCTATGACATGCAGACTAATTCTCTGCTGACATGAAGCCAGATTCTCTGTTACGGGACCTCTCTCCTCTGCCTGGGTGCTGGGCCTAAATATCTGACAATGGACTGTTGCAGTGGTGGCTGACGTGAAGCCTGATTTTCTGCTATGACATGCAGACTGATTCTCTGCTGACATGAAGCCAGATTGTCTGTTACGGGACCTCTCTCCTCTGCCTGGGTGCTGGGCCTAAATTTATGACAATGGACTGTTGCAGTGGTGGCTGACGTGAAGCCTGATTCTCTGCTATGACATGCAGACTGATTCTCTGCTGACATGAAGCCAGATTGTCTGTTACGGGACCTCTCTCCTCTGCCTGGGTGCTGGGCCTAAATTTATGACAATGGACTGTTGCAGTGGTGGCTGACGTGAAGCCTGATTCTCTGCTATGACATGCAGACTGATTCTCTGCTGACATGAAGACAGATTCTCTGTTACGGGACCTCTCTCCTCTGCCTGGGTGCCGGGGCCTAAATATCTGAGAATGGACTGTTCCAGTGGTGGGTGACGTGAAGCGAGATTCTCTGCTATGGGACCTCTGTCCAATTGATTTTGGTTAATTTTTATTTATTTAATTTTTATTTTAATTCATTTCCCTATCCAAATTTGTTTGCAGGGGATTTACCTACATGTTGCTGCCTTTTGCAGCCCTCTAGCCCTTTCCTGGGCTGTTTTACAGCCTTTTTAGTGCCGAAAAGTTCGGGTCCCCATTGACTTCAATGGGGTTCGGGTTCGGGACGAAGTTCGGATCGGGTTCGGATCCCGAACCCGAACATTTTCGGGAAGTTCGGCCGAACTTCTCGAACCCGAACATCCAGGTGTCCGCTCAACTCTACTGAGGAGCATATGTGTATAAAAGTCACCAACCCTCTGCTTACTCAATAACTGCAGTGCTCCGAATCAGCACAAAAACTGTGCACCGGGAACTTCATGGCAAGGGTTTTCATGGACAAGCTTCTCTGTCTGGCAGTCTGATGGACGAGTCTGGGTTTGGAGAATTTCAGGAGAACGTCACCTTCATCGGTAAAGTATGGTGAAGGAGGTATAATGTTAGGGATTTTTTTCAGTGATTGACCTCAGCCCCTTAGAGCCAATGAAATCTTAATGCTTCAGCATGCCAAGACATTTTGGACAACTATATGCCTCCAACTTTGTGGGAACAGTTTGAGGAAGGACATTTTCTGCTCCAGCATGATCCATGAAGGAATGGTTGAGTGAATTTGACTGGCTGAACAAAACCCTGACATCAACCCATGGAACATCTTTGGGCTGAACTAGAATGGAGATTGTGAGCAAGGTCCTCTTGTCCAACATAATTGTCTGACCTCACAAATGTTCTTCTGGACGAGGGGGCAAAAATCCCTACAGACACACTGCAAAATCTTGTAGAAACCCTTCCCAGAAGAGTTGAAGCTCACCAAGATTAGAATGCTGGTTTGTAGATATCCAAGCAGCACACAGCTAATGCAGACCCAGGAACGATTTGCAGGTGAAGTACTGACGAGGCAAACAGAAGGCAGGCAGGCTGAGGAAGTGAGCACAGACAGGGAACACACAATTCACAGAGCACAGTTCACCCACTATAGAAGACCACAGTCAGAACGCACGACAAGCAAGCAGCCTAAACAGGAACGTCAATTGTGGCCAGTATGCAAGAGCGCAAGCGGCCAGCCTACACAACCACACTATGACAGGGTGCCTTAGATACCCAGGGACCCCAGCCATTGGACTGTGAAGAATTTGGATATAGAGATTCGAGTAGAAAGCAGAAGCATGATGAGTAGCACAGGTATCATACCCACAGGGAAGAACGGACATAGACAGCTGACCAAACAGGATCTTGATACATTATACACTAAAGACAATGGTGTATTTCTGGATGTATGCTCATTTGAAGATAAGAGAAATGTGGGAAGACTTCTGAAATTCTTCCTAGACATTCTAGCTAGATGACATAATCATGGAGCACATCGATTGGTGCTGAAGATAAAAATGGCGTATGCTGACCATATCAGTATGCACAAGAAAATATCAAAGAAATAGAGAAAGTGATTGAAGTCCTGGAAAATGTGACAGATGAGGAACTGGCATTGGAAGCTTTCTTAGAATCATTTATGATGATCCAACCAAAGCATTCTCCTAGCACATCCAAAGGAGTTCCCTCATCACAGCTGCCTTACACAGTCCTGTCTATAGCCCATGAGCGGCTTCGTCACAACCAGCAGTCCGCAGCAGTGACGTGTTCACCATGGACATTGTCCGCAACTAAATCTGCCATATCTGAAGGCACCCTAAAAGTAACGTTGATCACTCAATTAATGGGGCAGAAAGAAATTATTGTTTGGCAGCAGCACATCTCTCAGCAAACTATAAATTTTAATGGGGAACAGCGATTGCCGTAATGATCATTCATTCCAATGCAGAAGTTATGACTGCTGCATATAAATGGCTCACCAATTATGGCCAGATTAGATATGACTTCTCTTACCGCAAGTCTCTCGTTCTCATGGTAGGCCTCACAATGTGCTATATTCAGCAGTATGTAATCTAAGTGAAATTGCATCCCTAAAACATCTTGGGACTTTTGGCATAATCTGTGGGTTTGGTGCTCCAGTTTTCTGGTGTAAAGTTCCCACCATCAGGTTGATCTTCTTAGAGGAAAGCAAAAGACCACCAGGGGGCATCAAAACGAGTATGTCTGAGCAATATTTGGACACTGGAACCTCTTTTTAAGGGTACTTTCACACTAGCATTTTTCTTTTCCGGCATAGAGTTCCATCCTAGGGGCTCAATACCGGAAAAGAACTGATCAGTTTTATCGTAATGCATTCTGAATGGAGAGTAAGGGTACTTTTACACTAGCGGCAGGATGGATCCGACAGGCTGTTCACCTTGTCGGATCCGTCCTGCCGCTATTTCGCCGTGCTGCCACTCCATCTCCATTGACTATAATAGGGACGGGGGGGGCGGAGCTCCAGTGCAGCACGGCAGTGCATGGCGAGAGGCCGCCGGACTAAAAGTACTGCATGTCTGACTTTTTAGTCCGGCGGCCTCTCACTGTGCACTGCTGTGCTTTGCCGGAGCTCCGCCCCGTCCCCATTATAGTCAATGGGGACAGAGCAGCAGTCCAGCCGCACGGCGAAATAGCGACAGGACGGATCCGACAGGGTGAACAGCCTGTCGGATCAGTCCAACCGCTAGTGTGAGAGTAGCCTAATCCGTTCAGGATGCATCAGGATGTCTTGCGTTCAGTCTTTTTGTCTGTTCAGGACAGAGATAATACCGCAGCATGCTACGGTTTTATCTCCGTCCAAAAAATCTGAACACTTGCCTGAATGCCGGCATTTTTTTCCCATAGGAATGTATTAGTGCCGGAATTCAAATTGACGCACTGACGGATCCGGTATTCCGGTCTGCGCATGCGCAGACCTTCAAAAATGTGAAAAAAATAACAGAACTGCCTGCCGTAATCAAACAACGCAGGTGTGAAAGTACCCTAAACTGAATCTGCTAATTGAAACATTATTATGGTTTGCATATAGCACAAATGAATAAATTATAACCTGCATCCTGGAAATTCCCCAAACAAACCCCATGTCAATGAAAGACACCAAGTTTACAGAACAAAACAGGATGTTGTTTCTCTTAAGAAAATTAATCTCCAGCTTGTAAAATGTTTGCGCTCTTCAGCTTCTTAATGAAGAGCAAATTACTTTTTGTAACACAGATCTGTTTCCCTGAAATGCTTTGTTAAAGAACAAAGATATCCTACATTTCGAGGAGGAAACCATCAGCAGTAACCCATTCCCTGATTGAAGCAGATTGACAGGGTAGATTAGTAACTACTCTTCATATTGCATATTATTTTCCTCTACTAAGGTGACCAAACACATTACATTAATGCTGGCCAAACCATAAAGAGGTTGTGTCACTTCAAGCAAGTGGCATTTATCATCTAGAAGCCACTTACTAATGTATTGTGATTGTCCATATTGCTTCCTTTGCTGGCAGGATTCATTTTTCCATCACATTATACACTGCTCATTTCCATGGTTATGACCACCCTGCAATCCAGCAGCAGTGATCGTGCTTGCACACTATAGGAAAAAGTACCAACCTCTGTGGTGCCTGGGACTGTGGGAACTCGCAAAGGGTGGTGCTTTTTCCAATAGTGTGCAAGAACGGCCACCACTGCTGGATTATAGGGTGGTCGCAAGCATGGAAATGAGCAGTATATAATGTGATGGAAAAATGAATCCAGCCAGCAAAGGAGGCAATATGGACAATCACAATATATTAGTAAGTGCCTTGTATTAACTTTCTCTACATGATAAATGCCTTTTGCTGAAGAGAGACAAGCCCTTTAAGGACCGGCCAACCATCTAATGTGTAAGGGGGTATCCGGAGGAAAGTGTTGTCTGGAAATGGCTTATTTAACCCCCCCCCCCCCCCCATTCAGAACACATGCACGTTTGGTTGTGCCAAGCATAACTGTGTATGTGGGTGTGAAGAGGAAAAGCTATTGCCCAAATGAACATGGGAGAGGACCGGTGTCCCTGCAAGGGGTTGCAAACTCTTTGAAGAGTCCTAAAAATGCCACTATGGGGCAAACACATTATATAAAAAGTGGATGGATGCCCAATATTGCAGTCAGTGGCATAAAAAGGTGATTTTGCTTTATGGACTACAGTTAGCCATTACAAAAAGTTGCCCAAAATAGAAGATCTAAACCATTTCATAGTTAGAAAACTTTATGAAATGAAAAGGGCAAGACCAACTTCCAAAAAGGTGATCAATCGTGATGGAGTTCTTCAGACGGCTGTTGGCAGAAACTATTGAGGACATTTAGTAAGACTGGTGTTTTACACGTTGGTCCTAATATAGGCCCCATGCACCCCTCCTAGTAATTGTGGCGCTTCTGTGCAGGTCAGAACTAAAATCTCCACCAGCAAGGGAGCTGGTGTAGATATCAGATATAATCTATGACAGTTTTCTGGCACGGATTATAATACATGTGCTGGGCCGGCTATAGCCTGCACCCCACACTTCTTGGAAAAGTCAAAGTGCTGCCATAATATTGAAACTGTATGGGGCCAAATGCTTGTTCTAACAATTGTCCGCCCCTACACAGTTTGGCCTGTGTAAATGGCCCTTTAAATATAACTTGTTATATGGTTGATGGGTGCGGATTCCAGGCTAAAACTGGAGAATTGTCCATTCTGGGCTAAAAGATCCTAGGTTTATATTTGCAGCATCTTTCAAAAATGCATAGAAAATGTCACCCAGCAAGCTATTGTTCCTAATGTTTTATGTGACGGATCTCCAACACTGTAATAGGATTTCCAGGATTGTAATATTGACAGCCGATCCTTGGGAGAGGCCATCAATATCTGATCGGCGGTGCACCCCCGCCGATCAGTTGTTTCAGAGTAGCTCCAGTGAAGTTGGCAGAGCTCCATCCCTTGAGTAGTGGACGAAGCTGGTTACTGCATTGCTCTTCCTAGTGGGAGCACTGCTGGAGCTGCTGCAGAACACCTAATTGGCAGGGGTGGCCGGTCTCTTCCACTTTGTTGGTAGTGTAAAACACAGATCCACAGTGTCCGCTACACTGAGGATAGGCCATCAATATTAAAATCTCGAAAAAACCCTTTAAGATTACACAATGCTACTGGTTCTACAATATGCTGGTGTCTTTCATAAAAAGAATATAAAGGTCAGGATAACAATATAAAGGTTGGAGAAAGAAACTTTTCATGTATTTCATGGCAATATACGGTAAATCTGTAGTCCTTTGAGAACCTGTAATCCCGTTATATCCAGCTTGTTTCCCTTTAATAAAAAATAATTACCAGTCTGGGCACAGGACGGATTAGAAGTGAACTTGATAGGAGTAGGCAACACATGCAGAGCGCAACACAAGCACCCCCTGTGCACAGCAACGTCCTTAGATGATCTGCTGAACTTCCACCGGGGGTGGAGAAATACTTCACTAACCAACAAAGTAATGCACTCTTGGCAGACAACACGGAACGTCTTACAGTTACCTACAGGAGGATATTACAAAAAATCTAATCAAGCAAACAGGCCTGCAATAACAGACATGGCCCATGGTCAATAGTGGCGCTGTTTCTGAAAAAAAACTGACCTTTTTATAAACATCAATTTGACATCTAATCATTATAAAAGGGGCTATCCAGTATCTACAACAGCCCCCCATGTGCCGTGCCCCTCTGTGGGAATATACTTACCTGGCTCCCCGCTCCGCCGCTTCTTCCTGTACACGGATGAAAACACCAGGTGTCGGGGGGGGAGCAGCCAAAGGCAGACGGGGACGAGCCTCCCTAGCACTGCGGGTGACGCTAGGGAGGCTTGTGGGGTGGGAACTGGGGGGGTTCTGTTGTAGATACTGGATAACCCTTTTAACTTTCACACTAGCGTTCGATCGGATGCGTTCTGAACGGATCCGATCATATTAATGCAGATGGAGGCTCCGTTCAGAACGGATCCGTCTGCATTATATTGGCAAAAAAAAGCTAAGTGTGAAATTAGCCTGAGCGGATCCGTCCAGACTTTTACATTGAAAGTCAATGGGGGACGGATCCGTTTGAAGATTGAGCCATATTGTGGCATCTTCAAATGGATCCGTCCCCATTGACTTACATTGTAAGTCTGGACGGATCCGCACGCCTCCGCACGGCCAGGCGGACACCCGAACGCTGCAAGCAGCGTTCAGGTGTCCGCCTGCTGAGCGGAGCGGAGGCTGAACGCCGCCAGACTGATGCATTCTGAGCGGATCCGCATCCATTCAGACTGCATCAGGGCTGGACGGAAGCGTTCGGGTCCGCTCGTGAGCTCCTTCAAACGGAGCTCACGAGCGGACAGCCGAACGCTAGTGTGAAACTAGGTAAGTTTCTACACCACAGGGTCAGTTCCGGCTACCTAACCCATGGTTGACAATTCAATCTGCATTATTTTCTTATGATTGTAGAGGTTGTGACGACACCTCTTTTTTATACCAGTGAAGACAGGCAAAAGCTGCCCAGATTTGGAGTTGTGAAATCAGTTCCTTCTTTCAGACCACAACTCAAAGGGGTTATCCCGTGAAAATTATCTATTAGCTATCCTACGTCAGCCCTATAGGTGGTGGAACGAAATGCGTAAGACTGCTCCATTCTGTATACAATACCTAAATAATATATCCATACAGTACCAAGTAACATAATACTACCACAGAGTCCACATTAGGGTACTTTCACACTAGCGTTGTTAGAATGCGGCAGGCAGTTCCGTTGCCGGAACTGCCTGCCGGATCCGGAAATCCGTATGCAAACGGATATCCCTTTTTTTCTGGATCCGGTAGACTTACTCATTGAAATACCAGAACCGTCTTTTCGGTATCATCCGGAATAACGGATCTGGTATTTAATTTCTTCCAAGCTAGAAAGAACTGCGCATGCGCAGACGGGAAAACTAGATCCGGCGAGGCAGCCATTTTTCTGAACACTTGGTACCGGATCCGGCATTAATACATCTCTATGGAAATTAATGCTGGATCCGGAAAGTGCGGTACTGTTCCGGGATTTGGGCCGGAAAAAATACTGCAGCATGCTGCAGTATTTTGTTCGGTCAAATGCAGTAAAAGGGACGGAACGGACGACATCCTGATGCAAACTGAACAGATTGCTTTCCATTCAGAATGCATTAGGACAAAACTGATGCGTTTTTTTCCCCTGTATTGAGACCCTTTACCGGATTTCAATACCGGAAAAGAATAACGCTAGTGTGAAAGTACGCTAACACGGTCATATATTTCCCACATAACACTACCTTCCACTGCCAAAATAAAACTGCATATCACTGGCCAAATACTGTCACATAATGCAAATAGTTAATAGAGAACCTGGTGGTCTAGTGCATTGGAGGGTAAATGGTAAAATCCCTGGTGGTCTAGTGTAGAGAGGTGGGTAATGGTAAAGTCTCTGATGGTCTAGTGCATTGGCTGGTAAATGGCAAAGTCTCTTGTGGTCTAGTGCAGTGTGTGGGGGGGTTAATGGTAAAGCCCCTGGTGGCTCACAGCAGTGAAGGTTTACATGCTTCTTTCTATTATAGGAGTCCAGTGTTTGAAAAGTAACTGCTCATAGTCACATATTATAAGCCCTGTTTGGTACAGGGACTGATGTGACAGTCTGTGTAGAGCGCTGGAGAATATGTTGGTGCTATATAAGCATTTTGCTCATTTGCTGGATAAGCGGCAGAAAATGTAAAATTTACACAGGGCAATCATCGGGAAGAGCATCTGTAGGAAAGATCATTCCTGATAATTGCCCCAATAATCTGTAAATGGTCCCTTACTCTTTAATTAAAATCATCAGTCCTACTACAGGAACCAAAATGCTAGGGGGAATTTCTTAGCTGGAAGTAACTTTGCTTTAAAGTTGATTGAGCTTAATTGATGTGGTTATGTGGTTGCTACAGATTATATATGAGGGTCATTTAGAACGGAAACCTTGATTACAATCCGTGGTAAAAGAAAAAACTCCATGGAGTAAAATCGGAATGATTCAGTTACGAATATTTTGATAAATTATGGATGAAAAGTGATGACAAGAAAAGGGCTAAACTGTTTTAGTTATCATCTGGCATGGAAGCAGCATGGAGGTGCATGACCAGCACCAAAGTAACCAAAGTAACCATGTACTATGTAAAGAAATAAAGTGCACTTAAAGATTTGAAGCGCTAAATTCACTTTTCGGATTTCCAGCACCAAAGTAACTCTGTTGAGTGGGGTGTCGTATTTTGATCCTTTAGGTTATGTCCATACGGGGTGTATAACATGCAGATTTTCCATACAGAACTACAACCAGAAAATCCACACAGCATTACTTAGAACAGGCATCCTCAAACTGCGGCCCTCCAGCTGTTGCAAAACTACAACTCCCAGCATGCCCGAACAGCCTACAGGTATCAACCTACAGCAGGGCATTGTGGGAGTTGTAGTTTTACAACAGCTGGAGGGCCGCAGTTTGAGGATGCCTGACCCCGAAAATGAGGTTTGTTTGCTGCAGAGAAGAAGTTCAGCACCCCCATCACCAACACCATCGACCCCATAGCAGTGAGAATATCGCTGTTTGTGGTCGACTATAGCACTACAGACTGAACTACAAAAATTTCAGAAAAGAAGTCAAAATCCTCAGCAGACGTTCACAGCGCAAGTGTGATTAATAGACCAAGTTCATTCTTTAGGAAAAGAAGGAGATCAAATTGACGGCAGGTGCCATACTGTCCATGAAGACTATAGACTGCTTTACAGTAGTCTGTATCCTACATTTCATCTAGCTGGAAGAAAAATGTAAGCCTTTCCCCAGCGTCTGAGGGCTCTCTGGAGCAGTATGGCGGTCACTAGTGCTGCTCTGTCACATCCTCTTATATTACACACAAGTGGGGGCAAGAGACTCAGGCTTTCCATTTACAGCTCTTGCCAATTTGAGCATAGCAAGCCAGCATGGGTTTAAGTGCATAGCAAGCAGGCATTGGTTTAAGTGCATAGCAAGCCGGCATGGGTTTAAGTGCATAGCAAGCCGGCATGGGTTTAAGTGCATAGCAAGCCGGCATGGGTTTAAGTGCATAGCAAGCAGGCATGGGTTTAAAGGGAACCTGTCACCGGGATTTTGTGTATAGAGCTGAGGACATGGGTTGCTAGATGGCCGCTAGCACATCCGCAATAACCAGTCCCCAAAGCTCTGTGTGCTTTTAATGTGTAAAAAAAAAGATTTGATACATATGCAAATTAACGTGAGATGAGTCCTGTCCCTGACTCATCTCACGTACAGGACTCATCTCAGGTTAATTTGCATATGTATCAAATAGTTTTTTTTACACAATAAAAGCACACAGAGCTAAGGGTACTGGGTATTGCGGATGTGCTAGCGGCCATCTAGCAACCCATGTCCTTAACTCTATACCCAAATTCCCGGTGACAGGTTCCCTTTAAGTGCATAGCAAGCAGGCATGGGTGTAAGGCTGTGATAACAGGGGGAGCATAAGTAGGTGTGTGTGTGTGTGTGTGTGTGTGTATATATATATATATATATATATATATATATATATATATATGTATATGTGTTATACTATTTTATTGAATAACAATACAATTAAAGGGGTTTTCCGAGACTCAAATACTGATGACCTATCTTCTTGTCATCAGTATCTGAATGGTGTTGGTCTGACTCCCGGGACCCCTGCCGATCAGCTCTTTGAGAAGGCGGAGGCGCTCGCAGTAGTGCCGCGGCCTTCTCTTAGCTTTCCCTAGGCCAGTGAAGACACGTTCATCGCTCAGCCTCATAGAAGTGAATGGGGCTGAGCGCAATACCAAGCACAGCTGCTATACTACATATGGTGCTGTGCTTGGTGAGCACGGAGAAGGCCGCGGGGCTCACAAAAGCGTTGCTGCTGTCCTCTCAAACAGCTGATCTGCAGGGGTCCCAGGTGTCGGACCCTCACAGATCAGATACTGATGACCTATTCTGGTCTTTGGAGTGTGGGAGGAAACTGGAAACCCACACAGACACATGGAGAACATACAAGAGCAGAGCCTCTAGGAGCAATGACGCTATGTTATATTCCGTGATAACAGAATCCATAATGGAATTCCCCCAGAACCTGAATGCCGAAACCCGAGCTTGAAAAAAGCAAGTTTGCTCATCCCTACTCATCACTTGTTCCTGGCAGACAAGCCATGCATTTACATTCAATCTTCAAATAGAAAACAACTGATATGTGCCCCATCTACAGGGCTTTTGCGGCTGATGGCTTAAAAGAAGTTTTCTGACAATCATAAAACCCCCTTGACCACATTACAAACTCAGTTTCCTATTTCAAGGAGCTTAAACGGGGTTTCTCCCTTCAGCAAATAGCATTTATAATGTAGAGAAAGTAAATACAAGGCTCTCACTAATGTATTGTGATTGTCCATATTGCTTCCTTTGCTGGCTGGATTCATTTTTCCATCATCACATTATACACTCCTCGCTTCCATGGTTACCCTGCAATCCAGTAGTGGTGGCCGTGCCTGCACACTACAGGAAAAATCACAGGTCTTTTGCATAGTCCAGCACTTATTCCTATAGTGGGCAAGCACGGCCATTGTGCTGGACTGCAGGGTGGTCGTAACCATGGACATGTGCAGTGTATAACGTGATGGAAAAATCACAATACATTAGTAAGTGCCTTGTAATAACTGTCTCTACATGATAAATGCCATTTGCTGAAGTGAGACAATTCCTTTAAGCTCCTTGAAATAGGAAAATGAGTTTGTAATGTGTTCATCACTTTACAACTCTGCTCTTCCCCTTACCAGCCACTGTGTGATTTATTGTCATCCATTACAACGACACGTCACACGTTCTAGGTGGCCAGGTGATGTTATTTTCCTATTTGGGTTTGTCGGAATACCCCTTTAAAGGGGTTTTCTAGTACTTAGATACCGATGACCTATACTCAGCATAATAGTTCACGTACATGACCGTATGTATTTAATGGATCCGCAAAAAACACGTATGGTGTCTGTGTGCATTCCGTATTTTGCGGAACGGAACAGCTGGCCCCTAACAGAACAGTCCTATCCTTGCCCGTAATGCAGACAATAATAGAACATGTTATATTTGTTTGAGGAACGGACATACGGAAACGGAATTCACACAGAGTAAGATAGATGGGAGTCCAACAACCAGCACCTCCATGACCGTCTGTCTTGAGCAGCGACTGGCGCAGAAGGTGCAATCATAAGGTTTCGGCCACTGTGTAGTGGTCGTGCCAGGGTACTGCAGCTCAGCTCCCTATGCAAGTACATCCGCGCAGAAAGCTACACAGTAGATGGAACCTTGTGCGTCCGGCTCTGTCCATCATGGCATAGTTTCCGGCAGTGGATGCTTGAAACGTCTGCTCAGTGGTGGTTCAATATATGTCATATACACTTAACACTGACATCCGCTTGGAATGGATTTAGAAAGGGCTGGCTCATATAATATCCTCACCATCAGTGCCAGTTACACCCTTCTGTTATATGAATATACATAGAATGTATTCCTCACCGGCATAAATTGCAGGGTTTGTAGAAGGTGGTAAACCTGGCACTGCGTTACACCCTTCAGGCTCGGCGGCCGAGCTCACTGCTCCACATGTGGTTCTGCTTATCACACCAGAGCCGCGGCAGCAGGAGGAAAAGCTCAGGAGCTTCCAAGCTTCACTTGGAAAGTTGATGGGAAAATGAAATAAGGATCTGACAGAAATAGCAGGTGCTTCTATAAAATGTCGGTTCCTGTGCCCTTAATAATCCTAACAGACCAAGGGTATGGATTTTAAAGATGTTATAAAATAACGTATTTCCTCCACCCCCCAGTGACAGGCAACATACGAAAAAATAACAGTGGGCGTGATAGCAGATATATTCAGTGAAGGTCAGTGCAGTGAGCACCTACCTACTTAGGCATCTTGCACAAGAACGTTGTGCATCCGTTCCGTGCATTGGGGAACGCGCAAGCCTATGATATTATGTCAGATTGCTAATACGATGCACAAATAATTCTGTCCCAAGCAGTAAAACAGTCACTGTAGTTTCACAGAACCTTGCATTTGTCAATAATACAGGTGAATATAAGAAACTTTATAATATATCTCATCAAAGACAAAATGTGTTGTTCTAGGGTCATCAGCTGTTTCATCACTTTCCCCCTTGTATAAACTTACTTTGTCTCAGAAATTTTTAAAAATACATTTTGTTACACCAAGATGGGCTGCCTGCTCACTGTAGGATACACATTTTTTTAGGAGTCTATCCCTCTCTACACCCTATACAAATAGAGACATACCACCTGATACTGGATACTGCATGCCCATTGTGCAAGCAGTCATATAGACACCTGAATATTACGTACATACATGTAATACTACAAAAGGAACAATACTTGTATGCGGCCATAAAGCAGTTTACCTGTTTTGCAAAGAATGTACTCTGTTGCCTGGGTTCCATGTTAAAACTAATATAGCTAGCGGTATGCATACATACAGCAGTGTTAGGTTTGGCCCGATGGAGCTGTGTTTGTCATTCAGCACAACTTGTCCTGATATGATGGACTATCTGCGGTTTTACACGGGACAGCAGGTGCCCTCCTCATGAACGGCTCTGCTACAACTGTACAGACACGGACCCTTATGTAAAAGCGTCTGCACAGCTCGACCAGATCATGGGAGACATTCTGAATTACATAGAAACTTGCCAAAAACATCACAAAAAGGTGAAAGTTCTTTACCTTAAAAAAGCTCTGTCTGTCTCCCGGCCGACACACTTCCATAGTCATCTGGGAGGACTTGTGCTGGACGGCTTCTGTGCTTTCCCAGCACTTCTGAGAGGAAGGACATGTTAATGGTTAGGGCAGTCTGTAGGAAATTCTTCTGCAAGCCACAAAATCAGTCACAACACGCACTCTGCCAAGATGTTTTCCGTCAACGGTGCCTGACCATTCCATCCCCGTCTCTGCTACTCGGCCCCATCTCTAAGGCGCAGAGAAGGAGGTGGGGGGTGATGATGCCGTAAACTGGCAGCACAGTGGTCACTGACTGGCGTGGGAAGTCACCGTCCTATTTTCTCCAATGCATTTTTCTCTTTCCTCTAATGGGAAACAACTACTTCTACGCAGGAGGCTCATGGATCAAAGGAAAATACGGGCAGCTGGAGAGCAGAAGGGGTTAATGCAATCTGGATTTCACAATAACACTAAGGGCTCAGGCACACGAACGTGTCCGTTCCATATTTTATTTTTGTAGCCCATATGGGGAACCATTCACTTCAATGGGTCCGCAAAAAAAACGGAAATGACTCCATGTGCATTCCATTTCCGTATGTCCGCATGGCCGTTCCGCAAAGCAGATAGAACATGTCCTTTTTTTTCCGTTTTGCGCACAAGAATAGGCATTGTTACAATGGATCGGCAAAAAAAAAAAAAAAAAAGATGAAATAAAGATGTCACATGGACGTCATTCGGATTTTTTGGGATCCGTGTTTTGCAAACCACAAAATACATGCAACATACGTTGGTGTGCATGAGCGCATTTTTTGTGCAAATTTCCGTGCGTTTCCTCACCAGATGGAAATAAAAAGCCGCAGGTGTTACTTGCAGGTTTTGGTGCGGATTTGATGCAGATTTTCCGCAGATCACACCCTTGCATTGAAAAGAGTGAAATCCGCGCAAAAAAAATCGTACAAACAGATGATATGCTGCAGATTTCTAAATCCGCACGGCAGGTCTATTTCCGCACGGAATAAAAAAGGAAAGTGTACATGAGATTTGTCTGATCTCATATACTTTGCTGGTACCGTATTACACTGTGGATTTTCTGCACATAAATCCTCGCAGAAAAATGTGCGTAATCCGCAATGTGTGCAGGTAGCCTAGAGGCGGAAAGCCTTCTGCAAGTGTGAGCAGACCTAACATGGACCTGCAGCTGACTGTGGAGAAAGTCCTATTTACTTACGAGGTCGCTATAAAGAGAGCACTGACCTGTTTACTGCTGGTACTGTTTCAAGATGGATCCTGCAGAAACTTTGGCGTATTTTAAGGGATTGTGTTTGACAGTACACACTGAGATACAAGACGTCAGACTGCAAATACACAAACCAGTGACTTTTCTCAGGTGACATAGACAGCACCCTGGGTATGGGCTCATGCACACGACCGTATGTATTTTGCAGTCCGCAAAAAACGGATCAGCTAAAAATACGGATAACAACCGTGTGCATTCCGTATTTTGCAGAACGGAACAGCTGGCCTCTAATAGAACAGTCCTATCTTTGTCCGTAATGCAGACAATAACAGGACATGTTCTATTTTTTTGCGGAACAGAAATACGGACATACGGAAACGGAATGCACGCGGAGTAACTTCCGTTTTTGCAGACCCATTAAAATGAATGGTTCCGTATACAGTCTGCAAAAAAAAAACAGAACGGACACGGAAAGAAAATACGTTTGTGTGCATGAGCCCTAAGGTTGGAGTTTGCAGATCCATCTTTTAAGGTTTCCACTACCTTAGAAAATCACATGACTTTTCACGCGGCAGTCGCAAGAAATCCAGACATGTCAGGTTTTGTGTCGCACATTGTGTGTGACTCTTAGGCCTAGTTCACACTTCAGTGTTTGGTCAGTGATTTCCATCAGTGATTTGTGAGCCAAAACCAGAAGTGGAGCCTCCACAGACATGAGGTAGACGGGAAAGATCTGCTCCTGTTCTATGTTTAGAGCTGCACCTGGTTTTGGCTCACAAATCACTGATGGAAATCACTGACCAAACACTGAAGTGTGAACGAGGCCTTACTCCATTGACTTGTAATATAAGCAGGGATCTCAACTCTCCCGGAGGTTCAGGGAGTCTCCCGCTATTAGATAGCGGCTCCCTGACACCCGCATGTGAAACAATATCTCCCGGAAAGGTTTATCTCAGTCAGATAGCAGAGCAGAGAGATAAGAGAAGTGACAGGACAGAGTTTAGATTACAGGTTGAATTAACCCTTTAGGGTCAAATTGGCTTCTCAAGGTGATATATATGTTAAAGGCATCCCTTTTGTCTCATTCAGTAGCTATATAACTATTGAGTGCTTTTTAAAAAAAAATACATTTACACATTTAACCCTCCATTTTAATTATATTATTTACCCCAGTGTTAAATTCACACCCCCTGGATGCTTTAATCATATATATAAATATGATAATTTGGGGCAGGGTAATGAGCCCGGTCCTCCACACTATAAAGTGTGCAGATACTTCATATGTTTGGAAAATGTAATAAAAAGTTCGTGAAAAAAAAAACCAAAAAACCTCCCTGAAATGAGAAGTGCACCTCCCTGAAATGAGTTTTTCCAGGTTGGGATGTCTGTATAAGTCACACATGACACGCGACTTACCTGTGACTTGGTTGTGTTGTCACAGCAAAATCGTAGGGGGAGAGCTATCAAACTGGTGTAAAGTAGAACTGGCTTAGTTGCCCATAGCAACCAATCAGATTCCACCTTTCATTTTCAAATGGAGCTGTTATAAATGAAAGGTGGAATCTGATTGGTTGCTATGGGCAGCTAAGCCAGTTCTACTTTACACCAGTTTGATAAATGACCCCAATCATTCTAAAATAGCTGTGCAACAGCAAGTTGCAGGAAGGGCTACTTTCACACTGGCCTTTTGGCTTTCTGTTTGTGAGATCTGTTCAGGGCTCTCAGAAGCGGTAAAAAATGGATCAGTTTTGCCCTTATGCATTCTGAATGGAAAAGGATCCGCTCAGAATGCATCAGTTTGCCATCCGTTCAAGTCTCCATTCCGCTCTGGAGGCGGACACCAAAACGCTGCCTGCAGCAAGACGGATCCGTCCTGGCACACAATGTAAGTCAATGGGGACGGATCCGTTTTCTCTGACACAAGAGAAAACGGATCCGTCCCCCATTGACTTTCAATGGTGTTCAAGACGGATCCGTCATGGCTATAGAAGACATAATACAACCGGATCCGTTCATGACGGATCCGCAAAAAAGGCTAATGTGAAAGTAACCTAAGTCGCACATATTTTGGCGCCGTGTAGCTAAACCCTTACTGTGACCTCTATGGCCTCCAAAATAAGAGTGGGTAATTTATAACTACCTATTATCCTGAACGTTACTCCTGAAATACCGTAAGGGTATGTTCAAATGATGATATTTACACACAGAGTGATTTTCATATAGAAATCTGCGCCAAATTGTTTAGGAACCCGCATTGCTGTCCATAGGGACACGTTTTTGTTGTTTCTTTTTATCGGCATGAAGCAGCAAGGGAACGTTCACACATCGGATTCTGTCTGCGAAAAAATCTGCCACATGTTCCATGGCAGAAATCTCTGTGGTTTCTGCCACAGGGTTTCATTTTGAATGGCACAGTCCTGCTCTCAGCTGTCCCACTGAGTGAAGCTAAACTGTGTGGCTTTCCGAGGTGTCAGTGCCAAGAATGGACGCACACATTTTTGGCGCCGTTTCAGCATGTTTTTCCCTAAAGCGTTACTTCTTGATGCGGCTTGTGTATGAAAATGGCAGCAGCTTAGAGCAGATTAGCCCCGCTGAATGAGGCTAATGCGTATGCACAGTTTGTAATGCAAATCCACGGCGGAAATCCGAGGGTCGGCCTTGGATTTCTGCGGCAGATTTGTCAGACAGAAAAATTCTGTGGGTGCACATGCCCTAATTTGACACATCGTGGTCCGAATTGATAAAACAATGTGCCCCACATTAAGGGCTCGTTCACACAAATGCGTGCTGCCTGTCTCCATATTGCAGACCGCATTTGCAGATCCGCAATACACGGGCACCGTTCCGTGTGCATTCCGCATCACGGATGCGGACCCATTGACTTCAATGGGTCCGCAAATCCGGAGATGCGGAACGGAAGCACGGAACGGAACACTATGGAAGCACTATGAAGTGCTTCCTGGGGTTCCGTTCTGTGCCTCCGCACCGCAAAAAGATAGAACATGCTCTATCTTTTTGCAGAACGGAGGGATCTCAGGTACCTCAATAAATAAAAAAATCGCACACAAAGAAAGCCAACTAACAGGTGGTATAAACTCAGTCAGTGTAAGGGTCTGTTCACACGACCGTGCCGTGTTTTGAGGTCCGCAAAATGCGCAAAACATGGATGCCGCCCGTGTGCCTTTTGCAATTTGCGGAACAGAACAGGCGGCCCATTATAGAAATGCCTATTCTTGTCCGCAAAACGGACAATGACAATGTTTTATCATTTTTACGGGGCCACGGAACGGAATTGAAGTGAATGGGTCCGCACCCATTTCTTGCGGCTCGGATGCGGAACAAAACCACGGTCGTGTGTACAAGCCCTGAAGGTGCAGCACCCGATGTACGAACCAGCATCCGTCACTGTGATAAATCTGGGGCAATTTTAGACTGTGCAGTCTAACGTTTACACTAAGGGGCAATGTAGCAATATGGGACTTTTTTGCTTCTCTTTTTGTGTCTGTTTGGTTTTAAGCCACTTTTTGGCGATAAATTTACAAAATGTTGCATGACAATTTGTTACCTACATATGGATTTTTCAGTCTAAACTATAATCTTATTTATTTATTACAAAGTCAGTTTATATTTCACCAGGGGACACTGGTGACTTTTTTGCGCCTTTAAAAAAAAAAAGTGCCAATGATAAATCTTGTTAAAAAATGTAGCTCCAACCACAAAACTATGGTAACTTCTTAGTAAATGCAAACTGCCAGGCATGGCACAAACTGCCCTAAAATGGCGCAACAACGTCACAAATGTGTTACAAATGCTTTTTCGATTGATAAAACAGGCAGAGATCACTCCACTTTTCTGGAGCAGTGCGTGCCATACATCACCCCCTTAACCATTAGTAAATCTGCCCCAGTGTATGGGTAAAGCCTAACTGCAACCCTTAGCTCCTTCTCTCTATTACACAGGATGCAGGGGACTGGGCCTATATGAGGGGTGTTCTATGATGAACTTTGGGAAAGGGCCCATATACTGTTCTTGAACAGGGGCCTCTACCGCCTACGTCCGTCCCTAGATTTGTATTGTAAGGGCTGAGATCCGGGCAGCACGGGCTGAGGGCTGACCTCTTTATTACACTGGAGCACAGCAGTACACAGAACCCTGCCCTTCATGCATTAGACAATGTAACACGCCTAGACCTCAGTTCCCCTTTCTACAAAACACCCCTAATGTAAATTGCAGCCAAGGCTTTGTTTGACTCTGCTGAATGTTAAGAATTCCCCCCCCCATTGAGTCGCTGTGACCTGCTTACGATCTGATTTCAAGTCCCTTGTCTTTTCTGTAGATCACACTGCACCTGGAGAACCTGACGTAGGTGGTGCACACAGGTATAAGAGAGGTGCGCCCCTCCTGCACTGCCTACAGTCTTATCTGTAGAGGGAAGATTAGCCAGTTCCCCAAGTTCACATATGAACTCATTTGGGAAAAGATCCAAGGTTTTCTGTTTGAGCGGAGTCATATGTTCTTATCCATGTAGTTATGTAATCAACTTAAAAATTCCAACTATAATATTAATCTTCTGGAAAGTGCAAGTTCCAGTGAAGTGTAATGTGACCCCGGTCTGTTCTGTGTTACTGACGAAGGATATATAGTAGTCATGCCATAAGGTAAAGGTAACATCACAACTAGGGATGAGCGAATTGATTTCAGATAAAACATTCAAAGTCGATTCGCATAAAACTTCATTTGAAAACTGTACGGAGCGAGCGCTCTATACAGTATTAGAATGTATTGGCTCAGATGAGCCGAAGTTATTACTTCGCCAAGTCTTGCGAGACTTCGCAGAATAACTTAATAAATTAATTTCTACTGTAAAAAAAACACTTCCCGAACTCGGGTTCGGCTCCAAGTGGTACCTATTCAAACAAAGTATTATGCGAATCGACTTCGGATGTCTCATCCCTAATCACAACACTACACCGCCAGCTGAGACTAAAAGCCCTTTAACACAGGCTGATGACCGGTCATATCGACCTTTGTTCCTGATCATCTCCCAAGACAAGTGAGAAAAACGCTCATTTGATGTTTATCATCTGTTATGTTGACACAAAATGATTATTTTTTGGCAGGACAGGGGATATGCTGCCAATAAACAGTGTAATTATGAGGGCAGAAGTCTGAACGATCATTCATTCCTTGTAATCGTCAAGAGAAAATACAAGTAAATGAGCTAAATAACTACTTTTGCACTTATTTTTTTGGCTTTTTGCACTGTTTTAAGTGTTTTACTTTATTACTTATTTTTTGGCTTTTTGTACGGTTTTAAGTGTTTTACTTTTGTACTTATTTTTTGGCTTTGTGTACTGTTTTAAGTGCTTTCCTTTTGTGCTTATTTTTTGGCTTTTTGTTCTGTTTAAAGTGTTTGTAATCTCGTGCTGTGTCTGTGTTTCTTAGATTTCTAATAAAGTTACCCTTATGTTTATTCTTGTGAGCTCACCGTTAGTTCCATACGCACATTTTTATTGAGTTTTGTGGCTTTAGAGCCTACTTTTATTCATAAGCAGTGCCTGCCATATTTGTTCTTTTAGGCAATGATTCTGGGTGATCACCCTCCGCTCCATCTATACAGTACATGTACCCATCTACTTTAAAGAAGTACCCTACACGCCAGAATTCTGTTTTCAAAGTTTCACAAATTAGGGGCTTTTCCACTTTTTTGGGGATCACTTGATCCAAAATGTTGCAGCTTATTTACACCACTCACTTCAGTTTTGAAATGTGGGTGCGGTTAACTATGTTAATGAGTTTAAATTCAGATTCATCAACTGAGATTCTTTAACCACCTAACTGTTTTGCCTGAGTCCAGCTCCGGCAGTGGGAAAAGTATCTAACTGGAGGGGGAGGACTGCTTTAGATGCCGCTTTCTCCTGAAAGGTAGCAGCTAGAAATATGCAAATGGTCTTGAAAGATGACATTCCAGGCTTTCAAACCAAAATGACCGAAATCACTGTTAGAAATCGAGTTGGGAATAATTGCGGGTAAAACGTGCTTTTACTTTCACTTTCAGCTGCATTCACAGCATCCCGATTTCTATCAGTGATATCTTCCCATGTACTGAACATATTGCTATAATTCTGGTATTGTCGGATTCAGGACATTCCAGGAGATAGTAGCACCTAAAGCAGCCCTCCCCCTCCAGTTAGTTACTTTTCCCACTGCTGGAGCTGGACTGGGGCAAAACAGGTGGTTAAAAGTTGCAAGAAAATTCTCAAACTCATTCCAGTAGAGGGGTGGTGCAGGAAAACACAATGGCTTTTCAAGACAAAAGTGTTAGGTTTAAAGATGCATCAAAATGAACAAACAACGTGTTACATTTGATAAATTTGGTGCAAAGTATGCCACCGCAGACCTCTGTAAAACTGAATTCAAATATTCCTCTCGTGGTATATTCCCCTATTTAATTTTTTTCTTTCTAACCACAACAAGGGAGGGGAGTAGAACCACTTTATACTTGCATAAAAAAATAACTTTGTTCCTGGTGCTGCATGGTCATGTGACCTGCCTGACTGGCGGACTGCCTTAAGTAAAACGTTTTATGCAAGTCTATAAGACCCTAGATGTGAGTCTCAGTCTTCTGGCTTCCATCAGGTAAATGGAGCCCTATGGACATATTTGACATGAACGCCAGGAACTTAAATGGGCTATCCAAGAATGAGGGCTGATGCACACAACCGTATGTATTTTGCGGTCCGCAAAAAAACGGATCCGCAAGAAATACGGATAACATCCGTGTGCATTCCGTATTTTGCGGAACAGAACAGCTAGACCCTAATAGAACAGTACTATCCTTGTCCGTAATGCGGACAATAATAGGACATGTTCTATTTTTTTGCGGAACGAAAATACGGACAAACGGAAACGGAATGCACACAGAGTAACTTCAGGTTTTTTTTGTGGACCCATTGAAATGAATGGTTGAGCATACGGTCCACAAAAAAAAAACGGAACGGACACAGAAAGAAAATACGTTTGTGTGCATGAGCCCTAACACAGACCTCCCAGAGTGGCCGAGCTGCGGTGGTGATCATACTTACCTGGTCCTTGCCGCTGGGTTCTGCATCTGTTAGTCCTGGGTGGGCTCTTCCTCTCCCTGCAGAGCTTTAATCAACATCCATTGGAGAGGGTGGATCTCAAGTGACCGCTACGGCCTGTGATCGGCTACTCCCCTCATGTCACTTGACTAGTTGTTGTGTGAACAGGTCACCGCTGTGGCTTGTGATTGGCTGCAGTCGTCATGTGTCCCCCTGTTGACGGATGTTGGCTTCAGCGCTGCAAGGAGCGAGAGACCTGGGAGTAAAAGAGACCAAACGCAGCGGCGGGGATAAGGTAAGTATGATCTCCACCGGGGGTTGGCCACTCTGGGAGGTCTGTATTAGTCTTGGATAACCCCTTTAAGGAGCTTAAGCCCCACTGTCCTATTCAGAAATCTATAAGCAATTTCACAGCTTCTCTTATAACCAATTACTCATTTCCTTCCCAGATTATGACTCAAGCCTGACCATTGTAGCTGCAGGTTTATACTACCCAAAGCTGGCATACAAATGATCGCCACCACCCAAGCCTAAAACAATGCCACAGTGAGTTTCTAGATCCAAGTAGGCAATCAGGCTTACACAATAGAAGGTCTTAGGTATAGAAAGTCATCCCTGATCTGAGGAAACGCTGTCATTCCGTAATACTCCACTTCTGTATGTTTTTGGAAGGATTTTGAAGGGTTAGAGGATTATGTCATTGTAATTACTATGGAAAAATGATACTGGAGCACATTTTCCTTCTGCCTAATTACCAAAAAGCAACTAGCAAATTGTGCTAAATAACATTTTGAAGGAAAAAATGGAAATGTAAGAGGGTTAACAGAGTTACCAACTATGTGCGATGTCCTTACTGCGCCCGTACAACCTTCCTGCAGAGACTGGTAGACTAGACATTTCCTCATCCAACCCAGTGAATTAATGAGGGCACTGACGAAAGAGAGTCACAGCACCATATTACCTCAAGCTTCTCAAAAAGACATAACACTAAAAACAATAAATCCTTTTGCCCAATGAAATCAGAAATTACATTTAGGCATGAATGCAAGTAAAACTTACAATGGACAAAAATTTATACTATAGGGGAAAAAATCTCAGCAATATATCTCATTGCAGGTTGATTAGTTGCATACATTGGATTTTCTAAAGGAACGCTAGAAATAGAAAATTAAAAAAAAAATCTGAGTTCCTCATAGATCGTACTTTGTCTCATATTGCAATTAAATCTGAGCAATATACAGACATCTTGTGTTCCAGAACATCATCCATAAAAATCCCCTTAATCCTCCCTCTATCCTGTGTCTGAATGCAGAAGGAGCCTCCCCCACTGCAATGTCAGCAGTAGGACACAACGATTTTTTGGCCATCCCTCTGGTCAAGTCCCACTTACCAGCCGAACAGCGACATGATCTACAGGACATTAACCCCTATGTTTTCTGAAGGATTTCGAAAAGATTGTTTCAGGATGACACTGAAAATCAGTCAGGCTGACAGTGGGGACAACTTTACGTCCTGTTCACTTTTATCATATTTGTAGTCTTACTGTTCCTTTAAACTGAGTGTAAACTCAAAGGGGTATTCCCATTTTATAAAGTGATAGAATATATGCTATCCCCTTTTGATGGATGTGGGCCAGCCAGTGGTCCCGATTAAGTTTTTCCCTGCAAGCTGGTGCCTGAGGCCACCTGGCTGTGGAGGGAACTGCAGCTTTCCCAATTCTATTGAAAGGGTTGAACTGTAGTTCCCATGAATTAGTGCTACCTCCAATCTCATGATTGGTGAGGGTCCTAAAGGCTTTTTTTTAATTTACTCTGTTGAAATGGTACATCCCATATCACAATGGATGAAAAAAGTATTTTATATGTCAAAGGGGCTTATTTTTTCCCATTTTCCAGTAAACACAAAACAGAAGCCCTGGGGTAGTGCTAAGGATCATATTACATAATCCCATACAAGTCTATGGAGATTAGCCGTACTGAGCAGGAGGTGAAGGAGACAGGGCTCCGGAAGAGACAACAGACTTTCAGCCAATCAGACAGTTTCTGTATCTGCCCTTGTGCTTTATTCAGATCAACACAGGCCAGTACTTCTCTGTACTGTTCAGTTTCCCTAAAAATATTTGAGCTTCAGGAGGTATGACATGTCCAACCTCTCTTTTTAATTTTGAAAACCAGCTTGATCTCTTTAAAGAGGTAGTCTCACCTCAGAAATGTCAGCATACTAACAGGATATCTGACATTGGTGGCATAACCTACCTTCAGAAGTGAATGGAGGGTAGCTGCACATAGGCACCCACTCTCCATTAATTTCTGTGAGAGTTCAGAAAATAAAAGGGGGCTGGCTTGGCTATTTTCGGCAGTCCCATAAAGTGGTGCCCGCCCTTGTGCTCTCATTCACTTTTAGGGGCCTGTTCTGATGATATGGGGGGGGGGGGTACTAGACATGCGACCCACACCTATCTGACATTGGTGGCATATCCTAGCGATATTCCACCAATGTCTGAAATGATAAAACCCTTTTAACATAGGTGGCAGGCAAAGAAATGCAGATACATAGATATTCATTGAATATATAATTATATTAAACAAAGTAATTGTCAAGGTACAGCAAATGGAATAGGCATAAAGACTTAGATTATAAAAAGCTGTATGAGCCATATGATCAGGTTCCTGCATGTTGTCCATGGGTCATCAAAATACAGACTACAGCACATAAAGAAATAATATTAAATACTACATTCCCGGTATCAAAATATCAAAACCGATCCCTCTCACCAACAAAAAGGAAAGTAATGATGAGAGGCTAAAGAAGTAGAATGAACCCGGATGTTAGGGGTTGTCCTTCTTCCTTGTGGGCACAGCTGCACTAACACAAAGATGCACTTCAGCTGCTCGGTTTATCAAATGCTGGCACCAACTCCGTTTTTTAATGTTTTTGACTATAAAAAATGTTCTTCAAAGCACCTCTGTGTTAAATCTTCTCAATGTTGGACCCACAAAAGAGTTTCTATACAAAGAGGTGGTGAATATTAACATGCTGAAGAGGGCACACGGACAATCGTACTCTACAAGAGCTGCCTCATCAGCTGTAAACATCAATAGTAAGAATTACCGTAGAATGTGGGATTCCCTAACTGGAAAAATGTGGATGACAACCAGAGGTGTGAAAATAACGAGGACGGAGGATGGAGACGCAGCTGGGTGCTCAGCTGCCCCTCTACAAAATAACAGCACCATAATTAGCCACCTTTACCCTGGCACCCAGCGGTATAGCTTTTAAAGTTATTTTACAGTTTTAGATCAGTTTCCGACAGGAATTGATGCCACTATACCCGGTTGATGACCTACAAATGATACCTGAATTGAAATGAATGAGTTGTCATAATAGATTTCAACAAACGTATTAGCCTAAATATATAAATATATGACAACCAGGGGCGGACTGACCGTAGACTCTACTGGAAAACTTTAAACTGGGCCTCCTAATGGTCGCCAGCCAAGTAACTAATGATCTGATGCCCCCAGAGCTGGGAGCGTCAAATACCTATATACCTAGCTGACAGCTACAGTTGCCCTCCTGACCCCTAAATTCAACTGTATTGACATCCTAAGGAAGCTGGAGTAGGATTACAGAATGTGATGCTGGCCACCACAGTGGGACATCTTCTGCAGAAGTGTTTTGTGATGCTGGATCATTATTTTTTGATGCACTGTGGTATTTGGCTCTGCTAGCCCTGCCTACATGAGTTGGGTCCACCTACATGTGTTGGGTCCACCTACATGTGTTGGGTCCATCTACTTGTGTTGGGTCCATCTACTTGTGTTGGGTCCATCTACTTGTGTTGGGTCCATCTACTTGTGTTGGGTCCACCTACTTTTGTTGGCTCTGCCTTCTGTCAATTTGGACCCCCCCCCCCCCCCCCCCTACAACATAGGTTTTTTGCAGGGCCACTTTTGTAACAGAGGCTGCTGTGCGCCGCTGTTCCCCTGCTTACGCCGGGAACGGAGATCTCCTGGGCTAAAATCTAGCTTTTAGATAACATGTGGAAAGAAGATCATTTTACCACTACTATTCTGTTACACCACAGATTCTGTCATCTAGGCTTTGCTCACGTGAATGCCTGGCTCTGGCTGAGGGCTCGGCTGCCAACATGTCAACCATAACATACATGCAGCTGAACAGATCGGAGAAGATCTGGTCAACACATCAGTGGAAGAATCCGCAGCCAGAGTCAGGCGGTCATGAGAGCACAGCCCAGATTGTGGAATCGGCTGAGTGACGGGAATGATAAGCAGCGGATGTCTGCAAGCTAGGATTTAGTCAAAGCCCTGGAGAACCTCGTTCTTAAATAGCTTCTACACCTGCTCACAAGCCATGTCCCTTTCACTCCACTCTAGCGCCCATTTTAAAAAGACACAAATGCAAGAGCATCATAGTAATAGTGCAAAAATGTCGCAACAGTGCGATAGTCAGATCTCATAGCCGTCTTATGGCAGCGTTTTCACTCATGCCACATTGATAAATAACAACTTTCTTTCTCTTTTCTCGGGATAGAAGATAAAGGTATATGCAAATGAGGAAATTACTGGCAAGTTGTTTATTAATATTCTCCTTCCCCACATTCTTTCATATGAAAACGGATATTTTAAAGTCAGGGGAAAACCAGCTTCCTTTTAAAACCGAAATTAATGAATTAATAATATGAAGTGGGGGAATACCAGGGACTAGAGAAAACAATCTAAACGGTTCAGGAGCCAATGCAACACTTTGGCAAAGATGGTTTTTGGCTGCCAACTAGCTTGCCAAACAGGTATGGGAGCATTCTTCAGTTCACTTTTAGAAAGGCCATTCAAACCAAGGTATACATTGGCACACGGTGAATGAATAGATTGCTAAAGTAACAAGAAAAGTTTCCATAAGTTCCACATAGTAATAGACAGGAAGCAATCCATAAATATAGAACTTTGAGGTTTGTGGCCAAGATATGTGGATAAAACATCAGCAGCCATAGATAAGTTATTTTCTCTACCTATACCTGAAAATGAAGAAAACCTAAGGACAAAGGGAAACTCTAGAAACAATTGGTGCGCTCTGAACAACTGTGCCCATCTCCTCCATCCGCTATGCAGCCGCCTGTAGCGCAGTAACGCTCACCAATGTCCACTGGTCAAGAGTGTCAACCACTAAGGATGCTGGATGCCTTGCACATCCATTTCTGGTCTACAGCATGCTGTACAGTGATGGCCACTGCTCCCCGGCTGTCCAGCAATCAAAACCAAAGTTTTCAATCTTTCCGTTTTTTTATCCTCAGTATACGCCATCATCTTTTTTAAACGTCCGCAGAATCGGTCCACATCCATTCAGCAAATTGTGGAACGGGTGCGGACCTATTCATTCTCTATGGGGCAGGAATGGATGCGGAGAGCACACTAGGTGCTCTCCGCATCTGCATTTCCGGAGCGCGCCCCCGATCTTCCAGTCCGTGGCTCTAGAAAGAAATAGAACATGTCCTATTCCTGTTCTGCAATTACGGACAAGAATAGTCAGTTCTATGGGGGTGCCGCCCGGGTGTATTGCGGATCCGCAATACACTACGGACGCGTGGATGGACTCTAAATCTTATATATATATATATATATATCTATCTTACAATCATAAGTTAAGATGCACCCACACCAACCCCCTCCATGATATTACATCACAGACCAAGGAAGCCAATGTTTATCAGATTTATCCACTTTCTCCTTGATTTTAGCCCAAATTCTTCACCTCCAAGCTTCAAGATTTCTTAAAGATTTCTTTCCTAGCCATAAATACAGCCCCACCTTTTCCATTTTGCGGACAAGAATATGCATTTCTACTGTTGGGAGTGAAAAAACTGTGGACTGCACATTGCCAGTATCTGTGTTTAGCGAATTTCGCAATTTGAGGGCTACAAAATGGATACGGTCATGTGATTGAGGCCTTATGATGTATAGCATGGACACTCAACCTGCGGCCCTCCAGTTGTTGCAAAACTACAACTCCCATCATGCCCTGCTTTAGGTTGATAGCTGAAGGTTGCCTGGGCATGCTGGGAGTTGTAGTTTTGCAACAGCTGGAGGGCCGCAGGTTGAGCATCCCTGATGTATAGGATTGAAAAAGGGGGACCTGTGTCTTTTTTCAACCTAGCTATATGACACCCCTTCTCATCATGTATTTATCACACAGTTTATTATTTTATATTTAAATGGTCACTAACTTTTCACAAATCAATTGTGTAAGTGACCACAAAAAAAACATAATAATATGTAATAAGTGAGAAATGTCTAGTTCTCCTGTTATCAGCTGTTTACCAGCCCCCTCCCCTGCTAATTGCTTTTCACTTTGAAAAATGCCTTTTTCCCATCCATGACAGAGGGTGCAGGAGGATCTTGTTATACATGCCAATGCAAGCCTATGCTGGGGGGAGGGGAAGGAATGAGCAGGAGCTGAGGAGGCAGGTACAAAGACTACACAGCTACATAGGATAGCTGTGCTTCCTTCACAATCATACAGGTCAATAACTCTCTGTAATGTTCTTCATTAATATGGGGCTGCTTATGAGTGAGTAAGAGAAGGTTAGGAAGCAGATTCTTCTCTACTTTCTATGTGCAGTGGATGGCAGCTAGTATGCAAACCAGATATTCAGCATGCTGCGACATGCAGAAAAGCTGCGACATATCAAAGTTTTGATTGTTTTGGTTCGAAGTGCTGAGACCCCTGCTGATCGTTAGAACGAGGAGAGAGAAGCAATAACATAGTGTGCTCTCTCCATCATTGCAGAGATGGGCCCATAGACTTTCTATTGAGTCCATCTCGCTAGCTCTTCTGCGGTGAGCAGCGAGTGTGCTCCACATGAAAGTATCTCTCTCCTCATTCTAGGGATCGGCGGAACCCACCAATCAAAACCTTTGCTATGTTGCTGTGTCATATCAAAAGTTTGCCCAAAGTTCAACGACACTTTAAATCTTATCATTCCAGCCATATTCTTAAAAACGGCAAAAGTTTTTTGGGGGGGGTTTTGAAACTCCCTAAAATATTCACAATTTAAGTAACACTGAAGACGCTTTTCGTCCAATACAAAGTCTAAGTATTCTGACCCTTGGAAGGCATGCAGTATTGGAGTCACACAGTAGTGAAATTCCTACTATTCCTACAAGCGCTAAAAGATGTACACAGGAAATGGCAAGAATTTCTGAGAAAATAAAAACCATTATATGATAAATGTTACAAGAGTCCTATATCATAACGCAATGAGTCTTCACATAGTAGAACAATCTTTTACAGCTTTTAGAGTATTAGGGTAAAAGGTAAAAAAAAAAATCTCAGTTTTTGACTTGTTTAAGCAAGCCAGAACTTTTTTGTTATTTTTTATTGACATAGCTGTCAATAGTTTTATGCAGGAGAAACTGCATTTTTTGTGTACTGTTTATGTGTACACATAAATTATTTAGCAATGTATATATATTTTTTAAAAGTCTTTTTCACTGACAGCATGGCACTCCCTTCCGAGTATGACCAGTGATGGAGGGGCATGTGACACGGCACATCCATCAGTGGCCTCTTTGGAATAACATTGAGATACACAAGGGAAACAAGCGCATGCACAGTGCAGGGTGGACTGGGAACTTAAAGTGGCCCTGTAAAAAAAATTAAAAGTGGCCCCAGGTTGTAGACAAATCCAGATCGACAGAAGGCAGGGACACAAAAGTAGGCAGGGCCAGCAGTAAATGGGGGGCGGATCCGTTTGAAAAATGCACCATATTGTGTCACCTTCGAACAGATCCGCCCCCATTGACTTCCATTGTAACTCTGGACGGATCCGTTTGCCTCCGCACGGCCAGACGGACACCCGAACGCTGCAAGAAGCGTTCGGGTGTCCGCCTGCTGAGCGGCGCGGAGGACAGATGGTGCCAGACTGATGCATTCTGAGCGGATCCGGTCGGGGCCGCTTGTGAGAGCCTTCAAACGGAACTCACAAGCAGAGCCCCGAACGCTAGTGTGAAAGTAGCCTTAGGGGTAGGGCTTAGATGTTCCAAATCTTTATATTTTAAAAAATTACTGTATAATATAAATAAGTACCGTATCGGCGGTGATGAAGATTCTACTAAACAATGGTAAGCCTCTATACATATAAAGACACTGGCACCGATATCTTAATTACATTATATAAGTGAGTGTTTCTAGTACATTTGGGAAAATAAGGATAAAGTTTCCAACCCCAAATAAATAGTTTTTTAGTACAAACCAACAAAAATGGACATAAAAGATCTGACCCCTATTTCATCTAATACCTCAAATAATGTGTAGTCCACGGATGTTTTTGCAGGATAATAATACATAGACAGCAAAAACATCATAAATTACACAGGAAGGTACAAGCACAGATCCAGTATGAGGCCATAAAAGAGACAGCTTAACTAATAAAGTAAAAGGCGAAATAACTGGTGTGAGGTCATAGAAACCAAATACCAGAGAATAAAAGGTCCCTTCCGATGAAACACAACAATGACACGCTCTCGTCTCAGCAGGTGTCGGAGAAGAAATAGCTGGCAGATCGTAGGAAACAGGAGCGTACAAGCTGTAGGGAGCCGCGCGATGACACCTAGAGACTTCTATGGGGCATTTCCCAACTGTAGTATTACAGCGCTGCTTCTGGTGGAGAGTATTGTGGTGTTGTAGGCTCGGACATACCACATGTCTGCCTTTAAGCCCCTTTATACTGTAAACTAAAGTAGGAAAAGGTGTCCTGCTGTATTGCAGGGGTCTACTATGCATAGGTGTGAATGCAAACCCTTAGGCCCCTTTCACACGGGCGAGTTTTCCACGCGGGTGCAATGCGTGAGGTGAACGCATTGCACCCACACTGAGTCCTGACCCATTCATTTCAATGGGGCTGTGTACATCACTCGTGTGTTGCGTGAAAATCACAGCATGTTATACATTCAGCGTTTTTCACGCAACGCAGGCCTCATAGAAATGAATGGGGCTGCGTGAAAATCGCATAGCATCCGCAAGCAAGTGCGGATGCGATACGATTTTCACGCATGGTTGCTAAAGAGACGAGGGATGAGGAGCGACCCGGGTCCCCATTTACTTTATTATTTTCAATTATAACATGGTTATAATGGAAAGTAATAGCATTTTTTAATACAGAATGCAAAGTGAAATGTCACTTGAGGGTTAAAAAATAATAAAAACATAACTCGCCTCATCCACTTGATCGCGCAGCCGGGATCCTCTTCTATGTTCTTCTTGAAGGACCTTCGCTGACGTCATCGCACTCACCATGTGGTGAGCGCGGTGACGTCAGCGCAGGTCCAGCTGAATGAAGATAGATGGTTCTTCTATCTTCATTCAGCAGGACCTTCGCTGACATCATTACCTCATCAAAGGTCCTTTTGTAGGTCCTGAAAGACGAAGAAAGAAGACGTTGCCGGCTGCGCGATCAAGTGGATGTGGTGAGTTAATAATTTTTTATTTTTTAACCCCTCAAGGCACATTTTACTAAGCATTCTGTATTAAGAATGCTGTTATTTTCCCTTATAACAATGAAATAAGGGGAAAAAATACAGTGAATAGACTTTAATGGGGTCCGGGGTTGCTCATCCCTATCATCTCCTTGCAACCATGCATGAAAATCGCATCGCATCCGCACTTGCTTGCGGATGCTTGCTATTTTTACGAAGCCCCATTCATTTCTATGGGGCCTGCATTGCGTGAAAAACACACAATATAGAGCATGCTGCGATTTTCATGCAACACACCAGTGATGCGTGAAAATCACTGCTCATCTGCCAGCCCCATTGAAGTAAATGGGTCCGAATTCAGTTCGGGTGCAATGCGTTCACCTCACGCATCGCACCTGCGCGGAATACTCGCCTGTGTGAAAGGGGCCTTAGACTTTCACTGCCATTCATCAGTGTAGGGCGCACTATGAACAGCACAGGCAGCGCATTGAATGCAGGCAGGATATTATAGCTATATGATAAAGTACATGGAAGATATACTATATTGGACTGTAGTATTCAGGGTAAATTGCCATGTTGGCACTTTGCGATAAATAAGTGGGTTTTGGGTTGCAGTTTGTGCGCTCGGTCTGTAAAAGGTTCCCCATCACTGCGCTAGGATATGCCCCCATTTTCTTATAGGTGCAGGTCCCACCGCTGAGATCCACACCTACATTGTTGGAAACAGAGCCCCGCAGGTGGCGGCCGGAGGATTCCTGTCCGGCCACCACCAAGCAAAGGTCCCAAAGGTTGGGACCCGCACCTATATCGAGAACAGAGCCCCGAAAGTGTTAGAGGGCACAATGCGAATGTGCAGCCACCCTCTATTCGTTCCCTAAGGGTCCACTGAAAATCAGACAATGGGGGCATATCCTAGCGATATGCCCCCACTGTCTGTGATGAGACAACCCCTTTAAGAGGTTCCAAATAAAAAATAGAAAATCACCATGTTATAGTCGTGCATTAAAGTCTCCTTTGTGGAATCCTGAAGGTTTTATCGCTATATAATCCAAAATATCTAATAATCAAGTCTCATTATTTCTGGACTGAAGGAAGGGACTGTCATTTTGTACACCATTCACACCATATACCAATCTGCTGACACAGGAAATAAAGATGTACTGTGGTCAGGGGCTTCAGTATATGTGATCAGATGACCCCGGACGCTGCCACCTGTTTTACCCACCATATGGCTAACAGCATGGACAAATGGAGGCGTGCTGCTGACCAGACGTAACAGGTGATAAGACGAGCGCGTCCCCCAAGAGGCCTCGCTACAGACGAGACAGTGAGGGAGATTTATCCGTATATACAGACCATGCTTTCCTTTACCAGGGGAGCAAAACCAGTATCGGAGCTACAAATGCTTTCCAGGAAGGCATCTTATATAATTGGCTTTAAGTGTTTTACCTAACTATTGCGATTTTGGAAAAAGACACCTGAAAGAAATGCATTTCATACATGTGAAGCATAAACACCATAAAAAATATAGCAAAACCCCCAAAAAACACCAGGCCAAACTTATGTGTGTGTATGAGCCCTAATAATTAAAGTACACATGCACTTTTAGAGATTAAAGGGGTTGTGTCACAAAATATAGTCTACATTTTTTAAGCCAGCACCTGGATCTGACAAGTTTTGTATTTGCATGTAATTAGAAATGTAGCATAGCCTCTGAGTTATTCACTAAAATATATCTGTATAGCGCCACCTGCTGTTGGTTCTTTTCCTCATTTTTTTTGGTCCGTCTAACTGAGTTGGTCAACCGTGCTAAGTTTAAACCGGCAACTGCCACCGTCCATATGTTCTGTTAAAAGCAGTGACTGTTAGGCTACTTTCACACTTGCGCTTGATCGGATCCGTTCTGAACGGATCCGATCATATTAATGCAGACGGAGGCTCCGTTCAGTACGGATCCGTCTGCATTAATAACTTAGAAAAATTTCTAAGTGCGAAAGTAGCCTAAGCGGATCCGTTCAGACTTTCAATGTAAAGTCAATGGGGGACGGATCCGCTTGAAGATTGAGCCATATGGTGTCATCTTCAAGCGGATCCGTTTCCATTGACTTACATTGTAAGTCTGGACGGATCCGCACGCCTCCGCACGCTGCAAGCAGCGTTCAGCTGTCCGCCTGGCCGTGCGGAGGCGAGCAGAGCGGAGGCTGAACGCCGCCAGACTGATGCAGTCTGAGCGGATCCGCATCCATTCAGACTGCATCAGGGCTGGACGGAAGCGTTCTGCTCCGCTCGTGAGCTCCTTCAAACGGAGCTCACGAGCGGACAGCAGAACGCTAGTGTGAAAGTAGCCTTACAGGGAGAGAGCTGCAGCAGAAAGGACACACCCACTGAGCTGCCAGACTGAAGAGAATCTAGCAGAGCATATGGAGTAATGAATGAGGAGATCTGTGGATCCATGTGAGGTACAGGGCTGGTCCTGGCTTTGTTAGAAAGGTGGAATGGCTTGTAATTACACCTGCGATATCGACGGTGAGCAGGTAAACAATGAAGGGAAGGCTGCATTCACACGGAGCGCGGCCTTCTCTTCAACCAGCTGTTTGGTGAGGGTCTCCGGTGTTGGACCCCCATCGATCTGATATTGATCACCTATCCTGAGGATAGGTCATCAATATTAAACTCCTGGAAAACCCCTTTAATAATTGTGGAGAATCTCGGGCCGCCAGTGCTCCAGAACTGCTGGCGCAGATTTCAGGGGTCATTTGAGCCAGTTATTTGGTATAAATTATATATAATGTGCTGTACACCTAGACCCGAAACCACCCGGAATTCTAATGAAAAAAGTTTCTCTGGACAGCAGTTTTTATTCTTAGCGAGTGAGTCACAGAGCAACGAGCTGCTCGGTTATTACATTTATTTAATATTAGGAGAAGTTTAAGCAGTTTAATTTTAGGAGAATATCACTTATACAGCATCTGTCAGCAGTTTTGTAGCTATGACACTGGCTGACCTGTTATATGTGCACTTGGCGGCTGAAGACATCTGTGTTGGTCCCATGTTCATATGTGCCCGCATTGCTGAGAAAAATTATGTTTTAATATATGCAAATGAGCCTCTAGGAGCAACAGGGGCGTTACCGTTACACTTAGAGGATCTGCTCTGTCTGCAACTGTGGCGCCCCTCTGCACTTTTATTGACAGGACCAGGCGTGATGATGTTTTCATTGCCTGGACCTGTAAGGGTCCATTCACACATACGTGTGTGTTTTGCGGATCCACGGATCCGCAAAACACGGACACCGGCAATGTGTGTTCCGCATTTTGTGGACAGCACATTGCCGCAACTTAATAGAAAATGCCTATTATTGTCCGCAATTGCGGACAAGAATAGAACATGTTCTATTTTTTGGGGGATCGGAATTGCGGACCTGGACGTGTGGGTCCGCATTTCCGGATCTGGGCCGCACGTCCTGTGGCCCTATAGAAATGAATGGGTCCGCAATTCTGTTCCGCAAAATGCAGAACAGAATTGTGGATCTGTGAATGGAGCCTTAGAGTGCAGAGAGAGCTGAGCCTCTAGGTGTAACGGCAACGCCCCTGTTGCTCCTAGAGGCTCATTTTACTTCATTTTTCTCAGCAATGCGGACACATATGAACATGGGACCAACACAGATGCCTTCAGCTGCCAAGTGCACATGTAACAGCTCAGCTGGTTCCATAGATACAAATCTGCAGTCGATATGCCATCAATATCAGATCGGCGGGGGGGGGGGGGGTCCGTCTCTTGCCGATCAGCTATTTAGAGGGGTGTGGCGCTCATGTGAGTGCTGTGGCCTCTTCAATGCCATCTAGTTGGCAGCATTGTCCCAGTCAAGTGAATGGCATGAAACTGCAAAACCCTCCACGTTGTCACTAAGCAGACAGTGTGCAGGAGGGTGGACAAAGGTAGAGATTCTAGTAGGCTGTTGGGCTCATACATGTGCTGTGGCCTCTGCAAATAGCTGATCTGGGAAGGAATCAAGTGTCAGACCACCCCCTGTCCCCCCATTGATAGCTCAGGGGTCAGCAACCTTCAGCACGCCAGCTGTTGTGCAACTACAATTCCCAGCATGCTCCATTATCTTGTGTAATTTCTGAGAACAGCTGAGCAACTGTGCATGCTGGGAGTTGTAGTTTCACAACAGCTGGTGTGCCAAAGGTTGCTGACCTCTGAGATAGCCTATCCTGAGGACAGGCCACCAATATCCTGAACAGAGCAGAGTCTATGCAGAGGAGTGCCATTCCCATTGCTCTGGGTAGGAGATGGGGTTTGTCATCCCCTTTAAACAGAATTATTTCAGCGTGATATCAATTGACAAGTACAGCCTGTAAAATAACACCACCGCCATGCTGACTTGCAGGATGTGGAGTCTCACCATGAACTCTGTGGTCGCTGCACAGCAAATGAGCCTTACTTTTATTACACGCCAAGGCAAATAAATCCTCCAGCTTCAAAACAAATGTATTCATATATATCTACCTACATGTTCATCTATTTTATTATTATACTGGACTACACGCGATAGGAAAATCTGAAGCCAGTCAGCCTAGTTCTCCATCACCGACTTCGAACTGGTAATATCATCCACCAAACGGCCAAAACAGTGATGTATTATCTCCGAGGACGATCACGTGCCCCTATAACAGAACAGGGGGGACGTCAGTGCACCAGAATGCATTCCGTTCCGGTATGTTGCGTTCCCATGTCAGACACAAAACCGCTGCAAAAACCATGTAAGTCAATGGTGCCGGATCCGTTTTTTTTCAGACATGGGAAAAAAAAAACTGATCCGGCGCCCATTAATTTACAATGGTTTGTTCATTTTCGATATAATACAACCGGATCCATTCTGAATGGACACAGCTGGTTGTATTATTCAAACGGATGCGTTTTGCTGTGATTTTGAGATCCCATGCCGGATCTTAAAACCGGACAGCAAAAACGCATATGTGAAAGTAGCCTGACACACATTTGGGTTTTCAGAAAGTTTGCCGTTTTGGTGTTTTTAGATCTTTTGTCAGATGTTTTTATGGTATACTAAGTATAAATATAAGCATTTTGTAAGTTTTTTTTACTTTTCATGACAAATACATCAAGTTTTTGCAAAGACTCAGGAGGTCATTTATTAAACAGAAATACGCCTGTATTAGGTGTATTTTAGGCGCAGAATGCGGCACAAAGTTCCTTCGCTCCCCAATCTGACGCTATTCCCCACTCATGCAAGGTCTAAAAAAGTGGGCATGGCGTGGGCGGGACAGGCCGGGAGGCCCAACTTATTTACCATTTTCTACGCCTGTTATGGGCGTAGAAAATTGTCTAAATGTAAGACAGCTAGTAATCCACTGATGAAGAGGCCGGTGCCTCTACATAACTCCGGCGGATCCACCACCAGTGATGGGCTTTATTAAGACCAGCGTCTAAAACGCTTTTCTTAATAAATGTGCCCCTCAATGTTTACAGCGTTGACCCTTCTTTTCAAGACTTCTGCAATTCTCCCTGGCATGCTGGATCTCAAATTCTGGGCCAAATCCCGACGGATGGCAACCCGTTCTTGTCTAATCAGAGCTTGGAGTTTATCACAATTTCTCTGTTTTTGTTTGTCCATCCGGTTTTTGAGGTTTGACCATAGGTTCTCAATGGGATTGAGATCTGAGGAGTTTCCTGACCATGGACCCAGAACTTTTATGTTTTGTTCACCAAGCCACTTAGTTATCATTTTTGGCCTTGTGACACGGTTCTCCATCATGCTGAAAAAACATTGTTCATCACCAAATTGCTCCTGGATCATTGGGGAAAGCTGCTGTTCCGTTTTGATACCATTATTTATTCATGGCTGTGTTAGTGAGCCCACTCTCTTGGATGAAAGGCAACCCCACACATGAATGGTTTCTGTAGGCTTTACTGTTGGCATGACACAAGCACATGGTGGCGCTCACCTTTTTATTTTTTCTCCGGACAATTATTTTTCCAATTGTTGTCTGACCAGGACTTTATCAGAGAAAATAAATTTACCCTAGTCCTCTGCGGTCCGTACTTCCTGCAGAATGCCTGTCTGTCCTTGATGATTTTCTTGGAGGGCTGCCCTTTTTGATACCAGGCCATCCTTCAAAAGCCTAACTGTGCGTGCAAATGCATTCATGCCTGCCTGCTGCCCTTCCCGAGCAAGCTCTGCACTGGAAGTTCTTGGTGATCCAATAAATGGCTGATTTAGTTGCAATCTTACAAGCAGCATTGTCCTTGCCTGTGAAACCCTGCAAAGCAATGATGACTGTACATGCTTCCTTTGAGGGAACCATGGTTAACAGGTTGTCAGCAGGCCAGGGCGTAGGAGTCCTGTGTGTATTAGGGCTCGCATTCTTTGAACCTCAGTCTGCAACAAGGGTTAATCTACTCTTGCTCTGGGAGCTGCTGCATGGCGGTGTCCAACTTATATATATATATATATATATATATACACACACATCTGTTTCATTGCATGTGTAATAGTTCTCACATGGTCTGGCTCTGACTCTGTAATAGAGCTATATTTGTTTGTCTGCCTGTGTACCGTCTCTTGCCTGACTCTAGGACTCTGTTTCTCTGCCTCCTGAACTGACCTGTGCCTGTTCGCCATGCTGACCCTGAGCTGCCTTTTGCAAGAACTCTGCCTGACCTGACCTCATCCTATTTCCTGACTACAAGTATAGAAAGATCTCTTGGTGTTCTGCACCATGTGGGTCAGCAGTCAACCACACAAAGACTAGTGCAAGACGTGATGGCCTGGTGCATTCCCTGCAATGAAAGACACATCCCTGTATAGGGGTTAAAGGGGAATACTGGGGAGCTGCCAGGATAATGCCCGTAGGTTTAGCCTTAAGATAAATCCATTGGATGGCAATTGATTTAGCTTAGTTAATTTTCATGGGAAGGGAAGACTTTGTAATTAATTGCAATTCATCTGATCCATTCTTCATAAGCATCTAGAGTTAATGCAAATTGTCACCCTAAAAACCGAAGTAGAAAACTTTGTGAAAACCGAAATTTGTGTCAGTCTAAAAACTTTTGGCCATGGCTATAGAAATGAGCAAACCGATTTGTAAGAAATGATCTGTCTCATGAAGCAGGGTTCTGCACCTGCGCCAGGTTGTCCCAGAAGCTGAGGATGCTGCCCCCGCCACTTGATTGACATCTTGGATGACCCTGAAGCAACTAGTACATATGTAAAGAAACCTCCCAGCGCATATGCCACATATATCCTTAAAGGGATTGTCCACATTCTGGCTACTTGTGACCAACTTGTAGGTAAGATGATGATATAGCACTTACTAATATAGCTTTTGTTGATATTCTGTGCCATTTGCTACGTTTCATAAACCATGCCCCCTTGATAGGCAAGCCTTCTTTGCTGTCCACACAGAGATCCTGTCCATAAGATGGCTGCTGATGGAGGGTCATGTGACCAGACACATCACAGCCTCCTGCATTCAAACACACTGCTTCTAAACTCCCAACAGTACAAATGCAGATGTATTTGAATGGAGGAGACATAACATGGAAGTGATTTGCCTGGTGACATGACCCTCCTTTAGCAGACATTTTGTGGACAAGATCTCTGTGTGGACAATCCAAAAGACTCGACAAACAAGGGGGTGCACCATGAATTATAGAAAATGGTATGGTCATCTTATGTACGGTACACATTGGTCAACAGTAACCAGAAAGTGGCCAACCCCTTTAAGGTCCCATTAACCCAACATATGGCAACCAGTGTCCTTTTGAGTACTGTACGCTACACAAAGACATCCTGCCGAAAAACAAACATCACCTTGTATACAGAATTCAATAATGAAAGCCTCTGGGATGGGCGACATATGGCACTGTATATACTGTATACTGGATGTATATATTGGGAAATTCTCCTAACGAACGTCCTCTATTTGCAACCTCAAAATATGAAGTATTTTCAGATATTTTATCTTTCATTAAGGCCTCTTGCACACGACCGTATGCCCTCGGAGATATACGGTCCGTGAGCGGGCCATATGTCCCGGAGCGGCATTGATCGTGCTCACGGGAGTACACAGCATCATAGATTACAATGATACTGTGCACGTCGGGCCGCCCGCAGGGCTATTGTCCCGCACTCATATGATCTTATGTGTACAGGACAATAGTCCCGCGTGTGGCCCGATGCGCACAGTAACATTGTAATCTATGATGCTGTGCGCTCCCGTGCGCACAATGAATGCTGCTCCAGGACATATGGCCCGCTCACGGACCGTATATCTCGGAGGGCATATGGTCCTGTCCAAGAGGCCTAAGGGACACCCTGGGGAAAACTGATGCATAGTGTAGGGCAGGGCCGGAAAGCAAGGGACAAAGATTCTTTTTGGAGTTTGAATTTCCTAATATTTTTTAGAATGGCTACGTTCACGGCTTATGCAGTAAACATTGGCATGTGCAAATGTATCACAGAATGTAACTATGTTGGAAAAAAAAAATCCTTTTTTCACTAGACATACCGGCATCAAGTAGAAGAAGCCTACACTTGAGATAATACAAGGATTTCGGCTTCACTAAACATGACTTCCTTTTTTCCACCCCTTTGAATATGCCCTTTAATTCTCTGGGGAGGGGGGGTCTATTGTGCAGAAGAACTTTTGAAGTGTTCTCCTTTGTCTCAGCAGGTTGCATTCGCTTGGGAAGTTGTCCTCGGTATTCCCGCAAACACAAATGACACCAGTGTGACAGCTTTTTGCATCTTCTCAGCGCACTGTGTGTGAACTTGCCCTAACCGGGAGGATCACACGGCTTGTCTGGAAGATGACGCTCTCTGACCTTCTGGCTTTCATCTTTAATCTCCTTAGTGTTTTGCTGATTATTTCCTACAGTTTCGTCTCTGATCGCTAAAGTTTGTTTTCCTGCCAAACACAATAAAAAGAATTATTGATCAAAGAACCCCTCCCCCCCACCTCAGTCTTCGAGAGTTGGTCAGAAACTAAGCTTTTTACATCTTACGGCTCATTTCACCTTAAATATTTAGGTCATTGCTATTGGTGCTTGCGCAATTAAACTAAAGTTTTTTATTTATTTTATGCACTTATATAGCGCTACTATATTCCGCAGCGCTTTACAGACATTAGCATCCAACTGTCCCCAATGGGGCTCACAATCTAAGGTCCTTATCAGTATATCCTGGAGTGTGGGAGGAAACCGGAGCACCCGGAGGAAACCCACGCAAACTCCATGCAGATGTTGTCCTTATTCAGATTCAAACCCAGGACCCCGGCGCGGCAAGGCACCAGTGCTAACCACTGAGCCACCGTCCTGCCCAGTTATGGAGCCAGTACATTGTTAGGTCCTATTCACATGGCTGTATTTTTGGTCTTCATCCAATCCGTATTTTTTGAGGGTGGATGCGGACTTCATTTCAACGGGGCCGCAAAAAATGTGGAGAGCACACCGTTTCCTGTCCGCATCTGTATGTCCGTTTCCCAGCTCCACAAAGAAGACAAGAACACGTCCTATCCTTGTCCGTTTTGCTTCTTACAATGGGTCCATACAAAAAATAAATAAAATGTATGCAACACAGACGTCATCCTTATTTTTCTGCAGATCCGTGTTTGGGCTCATGCACACGACTGTATGTATTTTGCGGTTCGCATTCCATATTTTGCGGAACGGAACAGCTGGACCGTAATAGAACAGTATTATCCTTGTCCGTAATGCGGACAATAATAGGACATGTTCTATTTTATTGCGGAATGGAAATACGGACATATGGAAACAGGAATGCACACGGAGTAACTTCTGTTTTTTTGCAGACCTATTGAAATGAATGGTTCCATATACGGTCTGCAAAAAAAAAGCGGAAAGAATATATACGTTCGTGTGCATGACCCCTTTTGCAGACTGCAAAATACATACGGTCGTGTGAATGCACCCTAAGGCCCCTTTCACACAAGCGAGTTTTCCACGCGGGTGCAAAGCGTGAAGTGAACGCATAGAACTCACACAGAATCCTGACCCAATCATTTCAATGGGTCTGTGTACATGAGCGTTGTTTTTCACGCATCACTTCTGCGTTGCGTAAAAATCGCGGCATGTTCTATATTCTGCGTTTTTTAACGCAGCCCTGGCCGCATGGAAGTGAATGGGGCTGCTTGAAAAACGCATTGCGTCCGCAAGCAAGTGCGGGTGCGATGCGGTTTTTCACTGATGGTTGCTAAGAGATGTTTGTAAACCTTCAGTTTTTTTATCACGCTCGAGAAAAACGCTTCGCCGCACGGAAAAAACTGAACAACTGAACGCAATCGCAGACAAAACTGACTGAACTTGCTTGCAAAATGGTGCGAGTTTCACTGAACGCACCCTGAACGCATCCAGCCCTAATCCGTCACGCTCATGTGAAAGGGGCCTTAGAGTGGCCAGCACTGACAGTGACCGCTCCTGCTGTATCTCCGGCGCGCTGAATAACTGAGCAGCTGCCGGGAGATACATGACAGCGAGCAGTAAGCGCTCACTATTGTGACTGCAGGGAGACGGGGAGAAGCTGTCCTACAGTATGTATAGTATATAACGTCACCCAGTGAAAGGTCTGGTGTGGAGAGGAAGGTATTTTCCTCCCAGCATGTGCTACTGGCCTGGTTGACAGCCAGGTGAGGTCAAGCACCGGACCCAATCTCACATGCCGATCCGGGCTTGGCCGACACATGAATGTCTTCAAAAAGCCAGCTGGACAGCAGTAGGTCTCTGTGGGTGAGGCCTCTGGCTGGATGTCGGCCTGTCTGCTGAGCACCAGGACTTGTCCTTCTTAGGCTACTTTCACACTAGCGTTCTGCTGTCCGCTCGTGAGCTCCGTTTGAAGGAGCTCACGAGCGGAGCAGAACGCTTCCGTCCAGCCCTGATGCAGTCTGAATGGATGCGGATCCGCTCAGACTGCATCAGTCTGGCGGCGTTCAGCCTCCGCTCCGCTCGCCTCCGCACGGCCAGGCGGACAGCTGAACGCTGCTTGCAGCGTTCCGCTGTCCGCCTGGCCGTGCGGAGGCGTGCGGATCCGTCCAGACTTACAATGTAAGTCAATAGGAACGGATCCGCTTGAAGATGACACCATATGGCTCAATCTTCAAGCGGATCCGTCCCCCATTGACTTTACATTGAAAGTCTGAACGGATCCGCTCAGGCTACTTTCGCACTTAGAAATTTTTCTAAGTTATTAATGCAGACGGATCCGTACTGAACGGAGCCTCCGTCTGCATTAATATGATCGGATCCGTTCAGAACGGATCCGATCAAACGCAAGTGTGAAAGTAGCCTTACGCTGCACGGTGTGAACTGAACACCAGAACTTAAAGCCTAAGGTGACTTTTTGTTAACCTGCTATGTGTGAATAAACACTGAACTTTTGGTTAAAGGAGTTCTCTCACTTCAGTAAGTGGCATTTATCATGTAGAGAAAGTTATTACAAGGCACTTACTAATGTATTGTTATTATCCATATTGGCCAGGACCATGGTAGCGCACATAGGCTAGTGAGTGCTTTTTCCTATAGTGCGCAAGCACAACCACCACTGATGGATTGCAGGGTGGGCTGTAACCATGGAAACGAGCAGTGTTAATGTGATGGGAGATATATATATATATATATACATAGTAGATGACTATATATGTAATCAATAAAGATGTGTTATAAAGGGATTGTCTCACAAAGCCATTCCCTGCCCATATTCCCTATGCTTGACTCAAGCCCCCCATGACTTACATGGATACCATTCTTCGTAATGGCCACCATGTAATACCATGTCTCGCTGACTGTGGCTTCACCCAGAAAAAGCAGTGTACCAGGGACGCCGGACCCTGAAATCTTGGAGCAGACGTCTCATCGGGATAAGTCCTAAATGTAGAGACAATTGACCATGCCATGATTGGCTAGAGACTCACATCTTCAGTATAAGGCCTCATGCACACGGTCCCCGCAAAAAAATGATCAGCAAAAAATACAGATGACGTCTGTGTGCATTCCGTATTTTGCGGAACGGAACAGCTGGCCCCTAATAGAACAGTCCTATCCTTATCCGTAATGTGGACAATAATAGGATATGTTGTATGTGGAATGGAAATACGGAAACGGGGTAACTTCTGTTTCTTGTTTGCAGACCTACTGAAATGAATGGTTCCGCCTACGGTCAGCAAAAAAAACGGAACGGACACGGAAGGAAAATACGTTTGTGTGCATTAACGACAAATGCAATTAAAAGCATGTGGAGACACAGGGAGGTGTCCGGTTATGTTTGGATGAGATGTAGGACTAAAAATTCACGGCTTCAACCCAACAGCAGGAATGAGGACAGAGAAGAAAGTTTATGTGTAAAACATCAATAACTGAGATTTCTTCAGCCTTAAGGCCTCTTGCCCAGGACCGTGTGCCCTCTGAGATATACAGTCCGTGAGCGGGCCATATGTCCCAGAGCGGCATTGATCGTGCGCACGAGAGTACACAGCATTATAGATTACAATGTTACTGTGCACGTCGGGCCGCCCGCGGGGCTATTGTCCTGCACCGATAAGATCATATGAGTGCGGGACGATAGCCCCGCGGGCGGCCCGACGTGCACAGTAACATTGTAATCTATAATGCTGTGTACTCTCGTGCGCACGATCAATGCCGCTCCGGGACATATGGCACGCTCACGGACCATATATCTCAGAGGGCATACGGTCATGTACAAGGGCCCCTAAAGGGATTGTCCAGCCTTTTTTTAAACCCCCACCCAGAGGTCCTGTACCTGTGTGGAAATCCCAGACAACCTCTTTAAAGGGAATGTGTCATCAGAAAATGACCTATTGTTTAAATCATGTTATGTTAAACATATTTTTTTTTGAATTCCTGATGAGTTTTGAATTTTTTTTTCCATGTCTATCTATATTAAAAAAATATATATACATATAATCCTGCAATGTTTGCACTGGCCACTAGGCTTAATAATGGTTCATGATTTGCTGATCTGCACCAGTAACTTTTCAGTAGCTATCTCGTTATCATCACAGGCAAAATGTAACAATGACAAATAACACCTCAATATAGATAAGACAGGATCCATTCTTCACAATAAGTGATATCACAGCTTATCTTCTCCCTCCTGACCTCTGCACAGGTCACACAGAATACGCCTAGAAAACTCTCCTATAGGGGTCAGCGCCTGTTCATTGTGTCTATGGCCCACGTGGCTGCTGTCAAAGAACAGGAAGTCAACATATTTTAGGCCTAGTGGCCAATGTGAAAATTGCAGGATTATATACATTTTTGTTTAAATAAAGTGACAAAAAAATTCTAAAAAAATAACATAAAAACATGATTTAAACAATAGTTAATTTTCTGATGACACATTCCCTTTAAGGGCTGTGCTATAAGTAAGATGCCCGAGGGTCAAAGCAGCAAATTATTGACTCCAATATATCAGTAAGGCATCTTGCACACGGCCGTTGTGGTTCCGTTCCAATGCCGGGGCAACGTTCGCGCGGTGGCTGGGACGGATGCAGACCCATTAAACTTGAATAGGTCCGGGATCCGTCCGTTCCTCAAAAAGATAGAACAAGTTCTATTTCAAGTGAATGGGTCCGCATTAGTGACGCGGAATGCACACGGCCAGTGCCCCGTGTATTGCGGAAAGGCCGTATGCAAGAGGCCTAATGCTGCCATCTTTTTCTGTAGATTCTTATTTGACATTTTTCTTTTTTTAGCCAACTGCCAGAAATATGCAATGTAATTGCAATTTTCACTTGAGTGGACATAGAAATCAGAGTTACCAAGGTGACTGGTATTGTCAGAATAATATTACCACCACTCGGCTGTCAAAAATAAATTAGTTTAAAAAAACTGCACTCACATACAGAATATATGGATGTAATGCAGATCTATGTAAAATATACATAGGCAGCGGTGAGCAACTGACAGACACTGTGTCACATGTGGCCCTAAAATGTCCAACCTGCGGCCCCTGCATACTATCTTCTATCTCAGTATCCATGCAGGATCAGCTCCATGCACATAAAAGTTTTGTCTGATGCTCACTACATAAAAAAATAAAAAGACAGTCCGTTTAACAAAAAAAGGAAGAAAAAAAAAAACACTCGCCAGTGGGCAGTCATGTGATGCTTTAAGACTCGTCACCGCTGAGGACAGTGATTGGTTGCAGTGGGCAAAGTGACCATGGATGCGATGACATGATATCTTCTCTGCTGGGGTCTGGAAGCAATAGGGGCAGAAGCCTCAGCACTGAAACTAAGAGGCTTTCAAAAAGTGAGTTATTTATTTTTTTCAAAACGGATTCTTGGCAGTCAGTAATTTATATGGGGGGGGGGGGGCTTTAAATAGGAGCAGTGCTGCAATACCACTACTCATTGTGGAGCTGTGCTACGAGGATAGCGTCGTTGCACCCAGGGCTAATTAGCACCTTTGCAATGGAGAAGGTACATGTACAGGTAGTACATGCTGGTTTTGTCCTGTACTTATTATTTTTATTTTTTTTGCAGTTTTTACAGCAGAAGCACACAGCGCTGTGGTTCCGTTCTGTGAATTGGGGACCACAATTTGCGGTCCCCAATGCACTGGCAACATCCATGCAGCGGCCGAGACCGATCCTGACGCATTCAACTTGCATATTTTTTTGCGGAACGGAAGCACGGATCGGAACCCCATTGTCACTAGAGAACACTATCCTCAGCCTCGAATGGCTACTTATGAGAGACAACAGCAGAAACATTTATTGGCCCCTTAAAGGGGACAGCGGTGCAGGTTACACGCCGGATTCTGGCTGCACTCTGCAAACAGATCACGACTTTCAGGCACAGACTTTGATCCGTCATAAATGACACTCTGCAGACATATTACTGCAGGTAGTGCCTCACCTAAATTCCAAATGAAGTCATTGCATATCTCTTGGCACAAGATTACGCTTCGTTACCACTACACAATGGAAACAGTCCTTTCTTAAACCTTTACTCCACCAGCAGTTCATATCCGGCAAAGAAAAGACGTCCCTTTGCTTCTTGTCCTCTTCTGATGGCAATATGGAGGGGCGAAGTGTAACTAAAGGGCAGTGTCTGGACTGGTCTTATAGGACAGTGCCGGGGGAAGATTTCGGAGGCAGAAAGCTGCCTCTCGGCGGTTTACACCCACCACTTTCCTGAGCTATAATGAAGTGAGGAAAGTAAGGGAGGGGGGGATGCCTCCTGGGACACATATTCCTTCCACAGCTCTGTGGGGGAGATATACTAATACTAAGAGTGGCGTTTGAAAAGCCGTTGGTGTAGGCGCAATGCGGCATAGACCTCTTAATAAATTTGGTGCATTTCCAGGCACTCCGTTAGCCAGATTTTCTAATCTATGCCAGCTATGAGCTAGTGTAGATTTGAACCATCAATGATGCCAGCTTCTGCCGTAAATGATCGTAAATCCGGTGGGTTGTGGGAGGCCACGCCCCTCCTGCTAAGTCCCACCCACTTTAAAAAAGTGACGAGACAAATTAACTCTGGCAAATTATTGCTGAAATATTGTGTGCGCCGTAATGTGTGACTTTTTTTACACTGCAAAAGTGGTGTACCACAGCCGCCGCACAATAGCGGGTTATTAATACAACCCTGCAGGAAGTAATTACAGTACTATCACCACTGTACAATAATATTACAACCCCGTAGGATGCTATTACAGTGCTGCCCCTACTGCACAATATTATTATAACCCCGCAGGATGCTATTACAGTGCTGCCCCTACTGCACAATATTATTATAACACCGCAGGATGCTATTACAGTGCTGCCCCTACTGCACAATATTATTATAACCCCGCAGGATGCTATTACAGTGCTGCCCCTACTGTACAATAATATTACAACCCCGCAGGATGCTATTACAGTGCTGCCCAAACTGCACAATAATATTACAACCCCGCAGGATGCTATTACAGTGCTGCCCAAACTGCACAATAATATTACAACCCCGCAGGATGCTATTACAGTGCTGCCCCTACTGCACAATAATATTACAACCCCGCAGGATGCTATTACAGTGCTGCCCCTACTGCACAATAATATTACAACCCTGCAGGATGCTATTACAGTGCTGCCCCTACTGCACAATATTATTATAACCCCGCAGGATGCTATTACAGTGCTGCCCCAACTGCACAATAATATTACAACCCCGCAGGATGCTATTACAGTGCTGCCCCAACTGCACAATATTATTACAACCCCGCAGGATGCTATTACAGTGCTGCCCCAACTGCACAATAATATTACAACCCCGCAGGATGCTATTACAGTGCTGCCCCAACTGCACAATAATATTACAACCCCGCAGGATGCTATTACAGTGCTGCCCCAACTGCACAATAATATTACAACCCCGCAGGATGCTATTACAGTGCTGCCCCTACTGCACAATAATATTACAACCCGCAGGATGCTATTACAGTGCTGCCCCTAGCTGCACAATAATATTACAACCCCGCAGGATGCTATTACAGTGCTGCCCCAGCTGCACAATAATATTACAACCCCGCAGGATGCTATTACAGTGCTGCCCCAGCTGCACAATAATATTACAACCCCGCAGGATGCTATTACAGTGCTGCCCCTACTGCACAATAATATTACAACCCCGCAGGATGCTATTACAGTGCTGCCCCTACTGCACAATAATATTACAACCCCGCAGGATGCTATTACAGTGCTGCCCCTACTGCACAATAATATTACAACCCCGCAGGATGCTATTACAGTGCTGCCCCTACTGCACAATAATATTACAACCCCGCAGGATGCTATTACAGTGCTGCCCCTACTGCACAATAATATTACAACCCCGCAGGATGCTATTACAGTGCTGCCCCTACTGCACAATATATTACAACCCCGCAGGATGCTATTACAGTGCTGCCCCTACTGCACAATAATATTACAACCCCGCAGGATGCTATTACAGTGCTGCCCCTACTGCACAATAATATTACAACCCCGCAGGATGCTATTACAGTGCTGCCCCTACTGCACAATAATATTACAACCCCGCAGGATGCTATACAGTGCTGCCCCAGCTGCACAATAATATTACAACCCCGCAGGATGCTATTACAGTGCTGCCCATACTGCACAATAATATTACAACCCAGCAGGATGCTATTACAGTGCTGCCCCTACTGCACAATAATATTACAACCCCGCAGGATGCTATTACAGTGCTGCCCCTACTGCACAATATATTACAACCCCGCAGGATGCTATTACAGTGCTGCCCCTACTGCACAATAATATTACAACCCCGCAGGATGCTATACAGTGCTGCCCCTACTGCACAATAATTATTACAACCCCGCAGGATGCTATTACAGTGCTGCCCCAGCTGCACAATAATATTACAACCCGCAGGATGCTATTACAGTGCTGCCCCTACTGCACAATAATATTACAACCCCGCAGGATGCTATTACAGTGCTGCCCCTACTGCACAATAATATTACAACCCTGCAGGATGCTATTACAGTGCTGCCCCTACTGCACAATATTATTACAACCCCGCAGGATGCTATTACAGTGCTGCCCCAACTGCACAATAATATTACAACCCCTGCAGGATGCTATTACAGTGCTGCCCCAGCTGCACAATATTATTACAACCCCGCAGGATGCTATTACAGTGCTGCCCCTACTGCACAATAATATTACAACCCCTGCAGGATGCTATTACAGTGCTGCCCCAGCTGCACAATAATATTACAACCCCGCAGGATGCTATTACAGTGCTGCCCCTACTGTACAATAATATTACAACCCCGCAGGATGCTATTACAGTGCTGCCCCTACTGCACAATATTATTACAACCCCGCAGGATGCTATTACAGTGCTGCCCCTACTGCACAATAATATTACAACCCCGCAGGATGCTATTACAGTGCTGCCCCTAACTGCACAATAATATTACAACCCCGCAGGATGCTATTACAGTGCTGCCCCAACTGCACAATAATATTACAACCCCGCAGGATGCTATTACAGTGCTGCCCCTACTGCACAATAATATTACAACCCCGCAGGATGCTATTACAGTGCTGCCCCTACTGCACAATATTATTACAACCCCGCAGGATGCTATTACAGTGCTGCCCCAACTGCACAATAATATTACAACCCCGCAGGATGCTATTACAGTGCTGCCCCAGCTGCACAATATTATTACAACCCCGCAGGATGCTATTACAGTGCTGCCCCTACTGTACAATAATATTACAACCCCGCAGGATGCTATTACAGTGCTGCCCCAGCTGCACAATAATATTACAACCCCGCAGGATGCTATTACAGTGCTGCCCCTACTGTACAATAATATTACAACCCCGCAGGATGCTATTACAGTGCTGCCCCTACTGCACAATATTATTATAACCCCGCAGGATGCTATTACAGTGCTGCCCCAACTGCACAATAATATTACAACCCCGCAGGATGCTATTACAGTGCTGCCCCAGCTGCACAATATTATTACAACCCCGCAGGATGCTATTACAGTGCTGCCCTACTGTACAATAATATTACAACCCTGCAGGATGCTATTACAGTGCTGCCCCAGCTGCACAATAATATTACAACCCCGCAGGATGCTATTACAGTGCTGCCCCTACTGTACAATAATATTACAACCCCGCAGGATGCTATTACAGTGCTGCCCCTACTGCACAATATTATTATAACCCCGCAGGATGCTATTACAGTGCTGCCCCAACTGCACAATAATATTACAACCCCGCAGGATGCTATTACAGTGCTGCCCCAGCTGCACAATATTATTACAACCCCGCAGGATGCTATTACAGTGCTGCCCCTACTGTACAATAATATTACAACCCTGCAGGATGCTATTACAGTGCTGCCCCAGCTGCACAATAATATTACAACCCCGCAGGATGCTATTACAGTGCTGCCCCTACTGTACAATAATATTACAACCCCGCAGGATGCTATTACAGTGCTGCCCCTACTGCACAATATTATTACAACCCCGCAGGATGCTATTACAGTGCTGCCCCAACTGCACAATAATATTACAACCCCGCAGGATGCTATTACAGTGCTGCCCCAGCTGCACAATAATATTACAACCCCGCAGGATGCTATTACAGTGCTGCCCCTACTGCACAATAATATTACAACCCCGCAGGATGCTATTACAGTGCTGCCCCTAACTGCACAATAATATTACAACCCCGCAGGATGCTATTACAGTGCTGCCCCTACTGCACAATAATATTACAACCCCGCAGGATGCTATTACAGTGCTGCCCCTACTGCACAATAATATTACAACCCCGCAGGATGCTATTACAGTGCTGCCCCTACTGCACAATATTATTACAACCCCGCAGGATGCTATTACAGTGCTGCCCCAACTGCACAATAATATTACAACCCTGCAGGATGCTATTACAGTGCTGCCCCAGCTGCACAATATTATTACAACCCCGCAGGATGCTATTACAGTGCTGCCCCTACTGCACAATAATATTACAACCCCGCAGGATGCTATTACAGTGCTGCCCCTACTGCACAATAATATTACAACCCCACAGGATGCTATTACAGTGCTGCCCCTACTGCACAATAATATTACAACCCTGCAGGATGCTATTACAGTGCTGCCCCTACTGCACAATAATATTACAACCCCACAGGATGCTATTACAGTGCTGCCCCTACTGCACAATATTATTACAACCCCGCAGGATGCTATTACAGTGCTGCCCCAACTGCACAATAATATTACAACCCCGCAGGATGCTATTACAGTGCTGCCCCTACTGCACAATAATATTACAACCCTGCAGGATGCTATTACAGTGCTGCCCCAACTGCACAATAATATTACAACCCTGCAGGATGCTATTACAGTGCTGCCCCAGCTGCACAATATTATTACAACCCCGCAGGATGCTATTACAGTGCTGCCCCTACTGTACAATAATATTACAACCCCGCAGGCAAGTAGGTGCGGGTGTGATGCGTTTTTCACTGATGGTTGCTAAGAGATTTTGTTTGTAAACCTTCCGTTTTTTATCACACGCATCAAAACGCACTGCACCCGCGCGGAAAAAACTGAACAACTAAACGCAATTGCAGACAAAACTGACTGAACTTGCTTGCAAAATAGTGCGAGTTTCACTGAACGCACCCTGAACGCATCCGGACCTAATCCGTCACGCCCGTGTGAACCCAGCCTAAGGATTACCCAGATGGATTTTTCTGCGACTGTCGCGTCGCAGTATGTTGCATGTTGCAGTGCGACACCATAGACTGCCATTAGGGCTGCACGATAAATCGAAAAAATAATCGAATCGCGATAATCGGCAAATGCGATATGGCGATTTGGCCGACCCGAAAATGCAGCGATTATATATAAAGGGGCCCCGCGCACATAACTGCCTTTTGCGTGTAAAGTGTTTTACTAGTGTGTGTGTGGGTGAAACAATCTCTCTCCTAACAAGTCCGGAATCTGCACTCACTATGAATGCAATGCACTGCAGCGAGCGGCAGCGAGCTGGCCGGCCGGCGCGTGACTGACGTCACTTAGTAACGCTCCTCCCACTTCAGGAAGCAGGAGCGTTACTAAGTGACGTAAGTCACACGCCGGCCGGCGAGCTCGCTGCCGCTCGCTGCAGTGCATTGCATTCATAGTGAGCACAGAGGCCGGACCTGTTAGGAGAGAGATTGTTTCACACACACACACACACACACTAGTAAAACACTTTACACGCAAAAGGCAGTTATGTGCCCAGTTTAGGACACATGAGGGGGAACAGCATAAGATGTTATATGTCTAAAGCTGGCCCCCCTCATGGCCCTATGTGTCCTCCACACATCCCCTATAACAGTGCCATCCACAGGTCCCCCATAAGTGTCCTCCACAGATCCCCCATATAACAGCGCCCTCCACAGATCCCCCATATAACAGCGCCCTCCACAGATCCCCCATATAACAGCGCCCTCCACAGATCCCCCATATAACAGCGCCCTCCACAGATCCCCCATATAACAGCGCCCTCCACAGATCCCCCATATAACAGCGCCCTCCACAGATCCCCCATATAACAGCGCCCTCCACAGATCCCCCATATAACAGCGCCCTCCACAGATCCCCCATATAACAGCGTCCTCCACAGATCCCCCATATAGCAGCGTCCTCCACAGATCCCCCATATAGCAGCGTCCTCCACAGATCCCCCATATAGCAGCGTCCTCCACAGATCCCCATATAGCAGCGTCCTCCACAGATCCCCCATATAACAGCGTCCTCCACAGATCCCCCATATAGCAGCGTCCTCCACAGATCCCCCATATAACAGCGCCCTCCACAGATCCCCCATATAACAGCGCCCTCCACAGATCCCCCATATAACAGCGTCCTCCACAGATCCCCCATATAGCAGCGTCCTCCACAGATCCCCCATATAGCAGCGTCCTCCACAGATCCCCCATATAGCAGCGTCCTCCACAGATCCCCCATATGGCAGCATCCTCCACAGATCCCCCATATAACAGCATCCTCCACAGATCCCCCATATAACAGCATCCTCCACAGATCCCCCATATAACAGCATCCTCCACAGATCCCCCATATAACAGCGTCCTCCACAGATCCCCCATATAACAGCGTCCTCCACAGATCCCCCATATAACAGCGTCCTCCACAGATCCCCCATATAACAGCACCCTCCACAGATCCCCCATATAACAGCACCCTCCACAGATCCCCCATATAACAGCGTCCTCCACAGATCCCCCATATAACAGCATCCTCCACAGATCCCCCACAACACAGCGTCCTCCACAGATCCCCCACAACACAGCGTCCTCCACAGATCCCCCATATAACAGCACCCTCCACAGATCCCCCATATAACAGCACCCTCCACAGATCCCCCATATAACAGCGTCCTCCACAGATCCCCCATATAACAGCGTCCTCCACAGATCCCCCATATAACAGCGTCCTCCACAGATCCCCCACAACACAGCTTCCTCCACAGATCCCCCATATAACAGCGTCCTCCACAGATCCCCCATATAACAGCACCCTCCACAGATCCCCCACAACACAGCGTCATCCACAGATCCCCCATAACTATGTCATACCCAGCCGCGTCAGCGGCTCATATGGGAAAATCCAAGCAAATAGACCTCTAGCACAATTCCTTTAAAATATCGCATCGCATATCGTTATCGCAATTTTTAGGGCATTAATCGCAATTGCACAAAACTCCCATATCGTGCAGCCCTAACTGCCATTATAAAAATTGTCGCGCGACATTAGTGCAACAACATGTTGCACGACAAATGTTGCGCCCTATTTGTCGCGCAACAAATGTCGTCGTGTAGACCTAGCCTAAAAGTCTGGAAGCGCTAAAAGATTACTTGGCTGGTATACGCCGTTTTCATGGGAAAAACAGTGTGTGGTTTTGGCGGTAGGGAGCACATTGCAAGAATCGTGACAAAAAAGGCATCCTCCCGATTCAGAAATGCACTTTTTGCATTAACAAGCTGCTAACCTTTCAGAAAGGTGTATACACTTTTTTAAAGGGGTTATCCATCTTTTTTTAACTGATGTTGCTTAGGCTGGGTTCCCATATGCGCTGTGAACACCGGCAGTCTGCTGGAGTTCCGGATACCACCGTGCACTCACTGTAACGGGATCCGCCCGCTTTTCGTGCCGGACAAAAAATTGTGTGTGTGTTTTTTTTTTTTGTCCAGCCAAAAGCCGACATGCTGGAGACTGTGAACTCTGGCACACTGTTCCTGTGCCAGAATAGACTGCCGGAGTTCACAGCACCCAAGTGAACCCAGCCTTAGGCCTCATGCACACGATTGTTCAATTTTTTGCGGTTCGCAAGCCGCGGATCCGCAAAAAATGGAAGCCACCCGTGTTGCCTTCCGCAATTTGCAGAATGGACGCCGGTACTATAAATGCCTATTCTTGTCCGCAAAGCGCGGACAAGAATAGGACATGTTATATTTTTTTAACGGGGCTGCGGAACGGAGCCACGGATGCGGACAGCACGCGGAGTGCTGTCCGCATCTTTTGCGGCCCCATTGAAGTGAATGGTCGTGTGCATGAGGCCTTACCAGTATATAGCTTTAATTCAAATTGATGGGTTGACCATTTAATGAACTGGCATGTCACGGTCTCCGTCGCAGGAGACTCTGGGGGAGATTTATCAAAACTTGTGTAAAGTGGAACTGGCTTAGTTGCCCATAGCAACCAATCAGAGTCCACCTTTCATTTTTGGAGCAAATAGTGGCAATGAGGAGAAAGGCGCTGACAGGGGGAGTATGCCAAGTAAACACTATAGCCACAGATAGGGAGAAGTGGTTTGCTCACCTACTTGAGTCGCACCAAATTGGGCGCAACCACAATGAAGGCCAAATAGAAGTGGTTGACGGTTGGTGCAGCCTGAACTTGTCCAATCTCCTTGGGCGGGAGCCACACCGCCAACCGGGTAAACAATAGTACTGGAAGAGGGCCGGACCATAGGAGTCAAGCGTGTAGACAACAAGGGGCGCACATTCACAACCAGTTGTCAAACAAATTTAAATTTATTCAATGACGACATGCTCCCTTGGAAAATGAAAGGTGGAATTTGGTTGGTTGCTATGGGCAACTAAGCCACTTCTACTTTCCACCAGTTTGATAAATCTCCCCCTCCCTCCGCCTGAACTAACAGATGAGGGTTTCTCATGACGCAGCCTGCCAGTCCGTGAACAGCTGTTTCCACTGGTGCACGTCCATCTGAACTTCTAAAGGGAGAACAATGTGCGGACAGCCCCCTGTCAAAGTAAACGGCCCTATTCAATAGAAAGACCCCTGATGCTTAGCTAATGGGGGTTGGTGTCTTATTCTAGCAGGAACCCATCCCCCCACGCAGTTCATTGAGGCGGCTGACAAGAGACAATACTTTTGTTAGGTTCGTTTACATTTTATCCCGTATTATTTTTGCAAATTTCAAAAAACTTTTTGCAAACAAGAGAGAACTCCGGTTAGACTGGGTTCACATCTGCACCGTGAACCCCGGCAGTTTGTCCCGGCGGAGGAGCACATTGCCGAAGTTCCCACCAGATACCACCGTGCACCACCGGATCCCCATTCACTGTAATGGGATCTGGCAGTAATCTGGCTCAGTGAGGTGATAAATCTATCTTCATCTCTGCTTCACTGAATTTTATCAGTGAATTGATGGCTGAAGGCTGTCCAGGCATGATGGTAGATTTGCAACAGCTCGAGGGCCGCAAGTTGGGCATCCCTGGTTTAGACTCCCGACGATCAGACCCGTATCCCTTAGGGCTCATTCAGACATTTTTGCATCCGTTGTTCCATCCAGGGGCCCCGCAAAAAATATAGCGCATGTCCTATTCTTGTCTGCAATTGCAGACAAGAATAGGCATTTTCTATGAAAGTGACGGCCATGTGCGGTCCGCAAATTTCGGAACGCACATGGGCCGGCATCCGTGTTTTGCGGATCCGCAATTTGTGGACCGCAAAACACATACGGCCCTCTGAATGAGCCCCTATGCTGTGGATAGGGGATAAATTGATGTTATGGGAAAAGCCCTTTAAGTCGGTCCTACACCTTAAAAAGTAGTTTCTCCCAACCCTCCTATACACATGTATATTTGGCCAAGAAGTGTCAACGAGGGGAAGGGTCCTCTCCTGCATAACGGAAACGGGACGGATCAGTTATGCAGGCCATAGACTCTAAAGGCATTCCATTGGAATTATACATTTCGTCATAGAATTGCGTTATGGTCCGTGGTAATGGAATCCATAACACAATTCTGCTTTTACCACCAAAGAAAGCCGAAACGAATTTCAGAACATGAAATTCGCTCATCCCTAATCACAATGGCGGTACCAGATCCCTCACATGAGCACAGCAGCACCCATCGGACCCTGTTGACTATAATGACATTTGTTGAGTCTCCAGCATGGTTTCCATCATTTTACCGGACAAAATAGTGCTGATGAAATCCGGATGTGAACATAGCCTTATGGTATATCTGACACCCAGATCTCTGCCACTGACATGTAGCGGAGGTCGCAGAGGATCCACACGAGGATTAGACCCATTCAGCATGTGAGTAATCCACGACTTCTCCGCATGGAATCCAACATGCTGAACGTTCTCAAGGATGATTATTTTCCCACTAAATGGGGAGAGGGAACAAAATACAAAATTCCATTGGATGTGGATAGTTATAAATCCGTGCTGAAATCCTGAATGCATAACAGGACCTGTGGTACCCCAGATCTGTGGGTACTGCACATGTATATCGTTTGTATTGTACTATGTTGTTATCTTATGTATTTTCTATGTTTCTGGCTGTGTGTTCCAGCAAGGAATCAATGGCAAATGGTTGGCAACAAACAGGGCTAACCACCCTGTTCCTCCCCTCTTGGTAGGAGTGGGCTGGACCTGCTTCCTGCCAGGAGGAGGAGGAGGTCCTGTCTAGAGTCAGAGGAGAAAGGAAGCACACTACAGAGCTCCTGCTCCTAAGGCCTCATGCACACAACAGTATTTTTTTGCGGTCCACAAAAAGGGGTTCCATTGTTCCGTGATCCGTGTCCGTTTTTGTTTCCTTGTGTCTTCCTTTATTTTTTGAGGATCTCCAGACATGATGGAAAGTAAAAAAAAAAAAAACTAAGTCAAGTTTGCCATGCAAATGATAGGAAAAAAACGGACGCGGACGCAGATGACAATCTTGTGTGCCTCAGTTTTTTTTACTGACCCATTGACTTGAATGGGTCTGCGAACCGTTGTCCGTGAAAAAAATAGGACAGGATTGGATACACGGACGCGGATGACAAACGGTGCATTAGCCGAGTTTTCCACGGACTTATTGAAAGTCAATGGGTCCGCAGAAAATCACGGAAAACGGAACAAAGGACACAACGACGGTCGTGTGCATGAGGCCTAAAGAGGATTCTCCAGAGAGATCAACTATGTTCAAGCCTCAAGTAAATTCTTCAGTACTACATTTCCACTTCACCCATTCTCAGGGATCAACGGCCTGAGGGAATACACTGTGACACAACACTTCATCAGGGCCACTACCACTCCCATCCTCTGCAGAGGCTCCCCTGGATGCTAACAATGAGTTTGAAAACCACAATGCTTTGCTCTGCGACTGAAAATCCGTTCCATTCACCTGAATGGGGCTTTCAGAAATCCATGCGCTTCCCACCAAAATATTCCCATTCAGATGAACAGAGCTGGTTTTCAGTCTGCCACGTGTGACGGCCTCCTAAGGGTGCCCATGCCCTGAGACATATCTGAATGTTTAATGTATTGTTTCGCTGATGAGCCAAGGCAACTAGGGCTTGGTATGTGTGCGCTGTGAAATGAGACACCTAAAGCTATTAAAGGGGTTTTCTGGGGATCGATATTGATGACTCCTCCTGGGGATCATCAGGATAGGTCATCAATATCAGATCGTGGGCGTCCGACACCCCTAAGGATCAGCTGTTTTGGGCAGCAGCTGGCCCCTGTGTAGTTTCCAGCAGCGATGTACTGTAGCTTAGCTTCCATTAACTTGAATGGCGGCCGACTTGCAGTACGCCGACACAGCCGCTAGATAGTGGATGGAACCGTCTGCGTCCTGTTCTGTTCACTGTAAAGTGTTTGGCACCAGCACTTGCCAGAAACAGCTGATCTTTAAGGGTGCCGGGAATTGAACCCCCAGGATCTGATATTCATGACCTATCGGGAGAAAAGGTCATCAATATCCAAGTCCTGGAAAACCCCTTTAAGATCAAGTGAGTTTGAGCATTCTCAGTAGAGATGAGCGAATGTCGTGTTAGGAAATTCGTTCACCCTTCGTTTGGGTGGTAAAAGCAGAATTGCGTTGTGGATTCCGTTACCACGGACCATAACGCAATTCTATGACGGAATGCCTTTCTATTCCGTTATTCATTCTGTCATAATAGAAGTTTATGGGCTACGAAACGGATCCGTTATGCAGGGGAATCCTATTATGACGGAATGAATAACGGAATGCCAAGGCATTCCGTCATAGTATTGCGTTATGGTCGGTGGTAACGGAATCTATAACGCAATTCTGCTTTTACCACCCAAACGAAGCGTGAACGAATTTCAGAACATGAAATTCGCTCTTCTCAGCATTGGAGGTGACAGAACAGGAAGGCATCTAAATGTGGCGGGCACTGGGGTAACTGCCCCTTCTTCCCTGCCTATAAGTACCCACTGTACTGCACGTGCGTGGATGGCGAGGTATGCGCAGTGTTGACATGGACGCCATCAGCCAATAATCTATTCCCTTCCCGTGTCCCTGGAATCAGAAAGAACACACTGGTTCCAGCTGATAGAGGGACCTGTCCTTAGTCCCTGTTCCAACACTTCCATAAGGCCTGAGGCCATCTCCGTTCAGGCTCTCCACTGAAGAGTCCACCAAAAAGACCACACAATAAAGTCCAGAGGACAAAAAAAAGAGGACACCTGAACAGAAACTAAAGGCACCCCCATTATAGTCAATGGGACCAGTTCTGATCCGTTGGTTTGAGTTGTGTGCTGGCACTCCTATAATGGAGCAGAACAATGGAAATAACCAGCGGTGGTGAGAACATGCCCTGACACCTTATGTCCTTATGACCATGGTCAGCTGGAGGTAAACAGTGCCGAGACCGGAAGATGACGGGTTTCCTTTAAGGTGGATTTTCATTAAAAAAAATGATAATTTAACAAGTTCTTGCAGCATGGCCCCTGAAAGTGAAGATTTACTTACGTGCTCCCTGCTGCTCCGATAATCTGATCTGCCTCCGTTCTCTCCATCTTCCGGTCTCGGCACTGTTTACCTCATGGTCATGGTCACATGCACCGCCCCAGCCAATGACACTTCAGTGGTGATGTGGCCACAAAAAGAAAGTCATTGGCTGGGGCGGTGCATGTGACCATGACCATGGTCAGCCGGAGGTAAACAGTGCCAGGACCGGAAGATGGAGAGAATAGAGGCAGATCGGATCGGCGGGGAGCAGGTAAGTATAAATCTTCCGTTTCAGGGGCCATGCTGCAAGAACTTGTTAAATTATAATTTTTTTATGAAAAACCACTTTAAAGGGAACCTGTCAGTATGAAAATGCAGTGTAATCTGCAGGCTCCATATTATAGAGCAGGAGGAGCTGAGCAGATTCTATACAGTTTTATGGGAAAATATTCAGTAAAACATATTTTATTGACTGAAATCCCTGCTTTTAATGCTTAGGAGTCACACAGGCGGTCGTATCTCTATCAGTCCGCAATTAGGACCGCCCGCGGGACTCCTAAGCAGAGATTTAAGTTAATACAAGCTATACTGAGTCCTTTCCCATAAACCTATCCATCAATCTGCTCTGCTCCTCCTGCTCTATAACCTGCTATAGATCGCACTGCATTTTCAAGGTTCCTTTTAAGACATTTATTCATTTCAATCTCAATTCCTGTATTACTCCAACAACAAAAAAAAGCCAAACCCCCAACCCCTGACGTTCAGTGTAAACAGGATACATGTAGCAGTCAGGTGTCATCATCCTGGAGGCTGCCCGTCCAGTTCTGTAGGTTTGCTGTACAGTGGAGGGGATCGCAGATGACATACACATGAATCAGGCTATTATCTGCCGTCACCATTGCATGAAGTGACATGATCGGGCAAGATCACTTCCTCAGATGGGAAAGTCGACTTGGCTTTCATCTCCACCTGTGACATGCATCCACAGAGCGGTATATAATCACTCCAGGGCGGGTGGCGGATTAAACTCTAGGAGCCCTATGGATTAAGTCAAGCAGTCATTGACGTTTTAATTTATGAATAAACTATATATATATTTTTAATCTACCTTTTTTATATCTATTTTGAGCCTGCCTGGTCAATTATAAGCTATAATGGCTGAGAGTGCATCTATATGACAGTATTATATCTCGTATGGTTCTGAAATTCACAGCCCCCAGAACACCATGGGTCCATACCTCGTATTTCTATGCATGTCTTCTTGTCCCCTAGAATACTGTGCCTCTTGGGGGCACCATACTGTGGTACATACCGCCTGTAGGTTCCTAATTACAGATTCATAGAAACACTGTGCGGTGCCATGCGGGGTTCACGCCTATGACGTTAATGTCTGCAGAACTTTTTGTACATTTTAAATTAGTTTCTTACATTGACCGTGACGGCCTGCCATCAAATACCGCCATATACTGAAAACTGTCAAATAGATGATACGGCTTTCTCAGCTGCCATCGTCCAGTACAGTGATTTCTACTACACTTGGAGCCGTTTCTATTAAATCTGTCCTAGGGCAGCTGGGTGACATCCCATATGGAGAGGGCTCCTGCATGGCATAGCTATATCATGGCATAACTGGGCAGATTTGCCATTCAGGAATTTGGGAAAGATGGGTGATACCTACCTGTAACGACTGCTATAGCGGTGACTACCCAGCTTTCCCAGAAGCAGATATAACAGGTAAACAGCGCTGCCCGGTGTTTAGTCTGTGGCGTCACAACCACTTAGGCTGGCACAGGGGTACGGGGCATCTGACGTGACCTCCCATTAAAGTGACACAATTTCAATTCACTTCTATGAGTATGGCTGTGGCGTGGCGCAGATGGCACCACTATCTACAACTTTTGGTGCCCAGCACAGCCTGATTATACCAGGGGGAGGCACAAGTCACCATCTAGCCAATGCCATATGGCTGCCATTATACCACTGCTATAGTACAGGTAACCTACAGATGTCAGAAGTTGTAGGACAGGAAGAAACTGCATTAGACTAAAAACCTGTCGGAGGATGACTGTCAGCTCTGCGGCCGAGGAGAACGTGTGAATAAGGCTCTACACACAATGCTGCCAGTCACTGCCACAGTCATGCCCAGCACACCTTCTTACCTGGTGCCTGTGCCCGCTACGATCCGTCCTGTGCCCGGTGTAGACCTGCCGAGACTGGGACCGGCAAAATCAAGTGTCCTCTCCCCGGAGACATTCATAAGAAGCAAGTCTCAAGTAGCGATGCCAAGGCGCATGCGCGTCTCCCCCGTACCTCCCCCATTACTTACAGGCTGCTCTCACCCCGGGCAAGACGAGGACAATAACAAGCAGGAGGCCGGGAGGGGGCGCACTCTGCCCGGGGCTCCCGTCACGTGGTGGGGCTATTGTCTGCCTGCGACTGGGGTCTACCGACTGTTCATGAAGATGTAGGGTCGCCACAGGCTGGATGTCACCCACTACAGCCATGGTCACTGTCTGCTGCCCAGGGACCCTCCACTGTGAGGGGCTTTACAGAGTATACTCAAAGGGATAGACTGGGATCCTGCCAGGGTGGTATGGATTACATTACATTATAATAGATTAGATAGATTACATCAAATAGACAGATTACATTAAATTGGATAGATTACATCAGGTTAGAAAGCTAGATTAGACTAGATAGATTCGATTAGATAGATAATAGATAGGTAGATGATAGACAGATGGTAAAATAGATAGATATAATATAGATATTAAATAGATAGATCTGAGATAGATTAAAAAAAAGAAAAACACTCCGGTGAAGGGTGATGGACTGACTTTTAATCACCCCAAAGGTAATGTTTCAACCAGGGACGTTGCTGGGGTCTCAGAAGATCCGGGGCCCAAGCCCCAGTCAACACCCCCTGCCCGCACTAGCACTAAAGACATTTTACCTGCTGCATAGACACTATCAAACATACAGGAGTATCCAGCAGCACATACCTCTCTCATCCAGAGCCTCCCAAGTGGCGTCCCCCCTGTCATCATCTTCTACATTAGGTCATGACACCGTCTCTCAGCCGCCTCGTCTCTGCAGAGTGTGACACACAGACATTTTAGCTTCCTCACATTTCTATCATCACCCCCAACAACCTGGAGTCCCAACAGTGTTCTCCTGCTGCTCGCTGTGCCCCCCAATACTACCCTGAAAAAAAACGACTGCCATATAAATAATCCCCCCATAGTAATAGCGCTCCTCCAAGTCCCACCAATAGTAATTCCCTTCTAGAATGCCCTCATTAGTAATACTGCCCCCTACAGTGCCCCAATCGTGATAATGCTCCCCAAGAGTGCCTCCATTAGTAGTAGAGCCCTCCAGTATTAATAATGCGCTCACACAGCCCCCAGTGGTAATAAAGCTCTCTACAGCCCCGATGTATAAACACTCGTATAGAGCCCCCTGTAGCAATTAGGACCCCAATAATGTCCTCTGTATTTATAATGCCCCCTGCAGTGCCTCCTATAGTTATAATCCTTCCTGCAGTGCCCTCAGAAATTATAATGCCCCAGACATTCTAAATACAGACCCAATAACATAATTTCCCTCCCTCCACCATACAGTCCCATGTAAATAACATCACGCCATCTCTTCTGCCTCCTCCAACATACAGTCCCATGTAAATAACATCAATCCCCTGTCTTCAGCCCCTCCAACATACAGTCCCATGTACAAAACATCATTCCCTCCCTTCAGCCTCATCCAACACACAGTCCCATGTAAGAAACATCACTCCCTCCCAAACCGCCTCCATCATACAGTTCCATGTAAGGCTACATACACACGAATGTAAAAATAAAATAAATAAATAGGCGTTTAGAAGCAGACGCACTGTGCGTCCATTTTCTCGCCATCTTGCTGTTTAAAAATGGATGAATTTTATTGGCTTATCCCAACCCCCCATAATGGCCCCAATTGTAAATACTGTCCAAATATTGGCCCCCAGCATTAATAATGTCCCTCATAGTGGCCGCCAGCATTAATATGGCCCACAGAATTTTTTTTTTACTGCAAAAAATAAATAAAACATACCTTATCAACTTTCACGCGCGGGAACACTCGCTCCTCACTGGATGCAGCAGGACCTGATGTGATTGTGTGATGTCATCACGCTGGGAGCGCAGGTCCTTCTGCATCCAATGAGGAGTCTGTGTCCCTGTGCTTTGGATGAGGTGAGTATTTTTAAAATAATTTTAACTCTTGAAATATCATTTATCCCCACTGTATCTCTTTATCAGCTGTTAAACGGGCACGCTCCTGTCTAGACGGCTGTTAAAAATTGCCCTATTGATTTCATGGCCAAAAATAGAACATGTCCTATTTTTTGTTGGCTTCTATTTACTAGGCCTTTAAAAAAAAAAACAGCCATGTGAACAGCCACATAGACTGCAATTGGTTATAATTGGTTATATATGGATGCTACTTAAGGGGTTCTGCAGTTTGTGTAAACTGATGATCTATCCAAGCAGGGCGGTGGTGTGAGAGAGCAGAACTACAACTCCCAGCATTCCTCTGGCTCTCACACTGTATCCATCCCTTTACTTATCTCTCCTCAGTCACAGAAGCCATGTCACGGCTGGATATGGGGGAAACCCCCAGCCATGCGGTGCCAGGAGATGGTAGGATTACCACTTGGCCAAACAGCACAGAATAAGGGAGCAGGTCACCTCCTGTTGCGTCCCTAACTCTGACCCTGTCTCCTACCTGCATGGGCCGACCTTGATGGTAGGAGGGCCCATACTCAGGAACCTCGGATCCCTGCTGACCCTCCGCAGATCCCTGACCTAGGAGCTGGGTGAGACGACCTACTCCTCCTTGGCACGGAGGAGCAGGAGTCTCAATGGCCAAGCAACAAGGGGAAACAGAAAACACCTTATGGCAGTGACAGGCAAACACAATCAACACAACACTCACCTGCCACAGAACAACACAACCAGGAACCCATGTGCAGGTGCTGTTTGTTCAGGACACCAACAATGACAGCACACACAGACATCACACAGGGACCCGGACCATAAGCTGCAATGATACAGAAACCCCACACACACCTAGATAACACCGAATAACAAAGTTTTATGACCAGAAGGGAGGCCCCCGCTGGTAGATGGTAATATACAGGAGGCTGCTCCAGCCATGCCTGGCTGAAAGCAACCTACTGAGCCAAGCCAGAGAACGAGGCTTTATAGGCCTAAGTGGCCACACCCACCGGTCAGAACACACCCAGTGACATCACACACACTGGGAAGAGAATTAACCCTTCCAGCACCACAGGAAAGGGAAAACACACATAAAGGGGAAAGCACACAAACGCACTCACCCGTTACCGCCAGCAACGGCATGCGCGGCAACCGTGTCCTAAAGAACAGCCAACAGGCCGAGACACTTCCACTACATGCAAACAACACCAGACGTTGCCGCGGACAACCGCAGGTGAAGGGAGGAGTCCAAGTGCATACTAAATACCACCTCGTGCACAACAAACAGACAAGGAAGTGCACACAAACACACGTTGCCAAAGGCAACCGCACGCATGCCTGTTGTCCGCGGCAACCGCACCTGAGGCAAACCCCTAAGTGCCCCCAGCTGCGGTTGACACAACACTAAACCACGGGCAACTGCATGCGGCTCAAAGAGTCACGACCATGACCAAGGGTCGTGACAAGCCATCACAGTCAGGGTCTTCTCCACTAGTTCTCCTCTTCACAGCTTAGCTCCGCCCCTCCCTTACTTATCACATGACAGTGACATCAGGTCCTTCTCCACCACTGAGCTCTGCCTCTAGCACAGATCATCTGACTGTGATGTCATCACAGGTCCTTCAGCTCCTGCAGTGCATCCCTGGTTAGTAGTCCCACTTTTTTTTTCATTACTAGGCAGTACATTCGGGGCCCGGGACAAAAGATCTGGGGCCCAGGCCCCGAATGTTTTAACCTAGTGACGCCCATGGTTTGAACCCAACATAATAAGGCTTTTCTCAAGACTGAGAAAGACCTCATTGTGTTGGGCTAAAACATTGCAGTTGTGGTGATTAAAAGTGAGTCCATCGCCCTTCACCGGACTAGGATTGATGCCTGTTATTTTTTTTTGTTGTTTTTTGATACTCAAAGGCCCAGAGCCAATAGTCTTAGGTCCCATTCAGACTGCCGTAGTGCTTTGCGGATCCACAAAACACGGATACCGAACATATGCGTTCCGCAATTTGCAGACCGCACATGGCCGCAACCATATAAGAAAATGCCTATTGTCTGGACATGAATAGAACATGTTTTATCTTTTCTGCGAAGCCGCCGTATGGAATAACGGATGCAGACAGCACACAGTGTTCTGTCCGCATCCTATGAGGGCCCATAGAAATGAATGGATCCGCAGACCTTCCGCAAAATTGCGGACTGGGTGCGGATCCGTTCATTTGGCCGTGTGAATGAGCCCTTAGAGGGATACACCCACTTCCACTTTAACCCTTTTAACCCTTTCTACCCCGGGCCAGTTTTCACCTTACTGCCCAGCCCTTTTTTTTTGCAAATCTGACCTGTGTCACTTTATGTGGTAATGACTTTTTATTATTATTATTTATTATTAAAGCGCCATTCATTCCATAGCGCTGTACATATGATAAGGGGTGCACATACATAATACAGACAATATCATTATTACACTTTATGGGGCAAGGTGACGAAAAAATTGGTAATTTTGGCACAGTTTTTATTTATTTTTCCAGCGTTCATCTGAAAGGTTAGGTCATCTGATATTTTTATAGAGCAGATCGTTACGGACTTTGGAACGCTTTTACCTATCCACGCCATTCTGAGATTGTTTTCTCGTGACACATTGTACTTCATGACAGTCATAAATTTGAATCAATATTTTTCACCTTTATTTATAAAAAAAATGACAAATTTACCAAAAAGTTTGAAAATTTTCTAAATTTCTATTTCTCTGCTTTTAAAACAGAAAGTGATACCTCATAAAATATTTATTACTTAACATTCCCCATATGTCTACTTTATGTTGGCATCATTTTGTAAATGTCATATTTTTTTTTTTAGGACGTTAGAAGGCTTAGAATTTTAGAAGCAATTATTAAAATGTTTAAGAAAATTTCAAAAACCCACTTTAGGGTTTTTGAAAACAGGAAGAAGTCTGCATAACCCCTTAAGGACTCAGCCCTATTTCACCTTAAAGGGGTTATCCGAGTTATTTTTTTGTTCTTTCTATGTTCCTAACTAAGCAAATGTAACAGCTTTCCAATTCACTCACTTTATCTCCGGTGGCTGGTTTCTCAGATTTCACTGAGGGTCACATGACCTGTGATGTCAGCTTCTCTCCCTGCTCTGATAAAGGTCGTTTACAAGCCTGTAAACGAGAGGTCACTGTGCTGGCCACGCCCCCTTCACTGCCGTCTACTCTCTGCTAGGATTCTTAACCCCTTCAGCTGCACAGCTCTGCAGCAGTGACAATTCTGGGCACAGGATCTGAAGGACTAGAGAGAGCATTACACAAGAAGGTAGGGGGAAGATCCTGTGTGTATTAGCAGTGTCATTATACAGGTGGGACATGTAGTCCTACACATACAACATGCTGCAGAGTCTCCCAGCAGTCAGACATGTCACTCAGGGCAGCTCTTGTATCCACTCCCTTAGCAGTGTCATTATACAGATGGGACATGTAGTCCTACACATGCAACATGCTGCAGAGTCTCCCAGCAGTCAGACATGTCACTCAGGGCAGCTCTTGTATCCACTCCCTTAGCAGTGTCATTATACAGGTGGGACTTGTAGTCCTACACATGCAACATGCTGCAGAGTCTCCCAGCAGGCAGACATGTCACTCAGGGCAGCTCTTGTATCCACTCCCTTAGCAGTGTCATTATACAGCTGGGACTTGTAGTCCTACACATGCAACATGCTGCAGAGTCTCCCAGCAGGCAGACATGTCACTCAGGGTAGCTCTTGTATTCACTCCCTTAGCAGTGTCATTATACAGCTGGGACTTGTAGTCCTACACATACAACATGCTGCAGAGTCTCCCAGCACTCAGGGCAGCTCTTGTATCCACTCCCTTAGCAGTGTCATTATACAGCTGGGACTTGTAGTCCTACACATACAACAGGCTGCAGAGTCTCCCAGCAGGCAGACATGTCACTCAGGGCAGCTCTTGTATTCACTCCCTTAGCAGTGTCATTATACAGCTGGGACTTGTAGTCCTACACATACAACATGCTGCAGAGTCTCCCAGCAGGCAGACATGTCACTCAGGGCAGCTCTTGTATCCACTCCCTTAGCAGAGCCGGGGGAGGGGCAGAGGTTGTTTTTATTGCATGTATACAAAGGGCCAGAAAGAACCAGGGAAATGAGGAAATATATATATATATTTGTTTGCATAAAACTTACTTAGCTCAGTTATATATCAGATTTTCAGTGCTACATTATTTTTTTTCATAACTCGGACATCCGTGATCCGTGTTTCCTGGCCGTGAAAAAAATAGGACCTGTCCTATTTTTTTCACGGCCAACGGTTCACGAACCCATTCAAGTCAATGGGTCCGTGAAAAAACACGGATGCACACAAGATTGTCATCCGTGTCCATGATCCGTGTCCGTGATCCGTGTCAGTTTTTTCCTATAATTTCAATGGCAAACTTGACTTTGATTTTTTTTTCATTTTTCATGTCCGTGGATCCTCCAAAAATCAAGAAACACCCACGGACGAAAAAACGGTCCTACGGACCCTGTTTTTGCGGACCTTAAAAAAAACGGTTGTGTGCATGAGGCCTAATACCCCCAAAAATTGTGATGACTTTACAATCCCCATATGTCTACTTCATGTGTGTAGCATTTTGGAAATTATATTTTTTTGGGGGGGGGGGGGGGGATGTTACAAGGCTTAGAAGTTTAGAAGCAAATTTTAAAATTCCTCTGAAATTTTCCAAATCCCACTTTTTATGGACCAGTTCAGGTTTGAAGTAACTTTGTGAGGCTTACATAATAGAAACCATCCAAAAATGACCCCATTCTAGAAACTACACCCCTCAAGGTATTCAAAACAGTTTTTACAAACTTTGTTAACCCATTAGGTCTTCCACAAGACTTCATGGCATATGGACATAAAATGTAAGAATTTTGATTTTTGGGAAAATCTTCCAATATAATCAATTTTTTCCAGGAAAAAAACAAGGGTTAACTGCCAAACAAAACTCAATATGGGTTGCCCTGATTCTGTAGTTTGCAGAAACACCCCATATGTGGTCGTAAACTACTGTTTGGCCAAACGGGAGGACATAGAAGGAGGGGAACGCCATATGGTTTTTGCAAGGCAGATTTTGCTGGACTGGTTTATTTACACCATGTACCCTTTCAAGCCCCCTGATGCACCCCTAGAGTAGAAACTCCATAAAGGTGACCCCATCTAGGAAACTACGGGATAAGGTGGTTGTTGTTTTGGGACTATTTTAGGGTAAATATGATTTTTAGTTGCTCTACAGGGAGTGCAGAATTATTAGGCAAATGAGTATTTTGACCACATCATCCTCTTTATGCATGTTGTCTTACTCCAAGCTGTATAGGCTCGAAAGCCTACCACCAATTAAGCATATTAGGTGATGTGCATCTCTGTAATGAGAAGGGGTGTGGTCTAATGACATCAACACCCTATATCAGGTGTGCATAATTATTAGGCAACTTCCTTTCCTTTGGCAAAATGGGTCAAAAGAAGGACTTGACAGGCTCAGAAAAGTCAAAAATAGTGAGATATCTTGCAGAGGGATGCAGCACTCTTAAAATTGCAAAGCTTCTGAAGCGTGATCATCGAACAATCAAGCGTTTCATTCAAAATAGTCAACAGGGTCGCAAGAAGCGTGTGGAAAAACCAAGGCGCAAAATAACTGCCCATGAACTGAGAAAAGTCAAGCGTGCAGCTGCCAAGATGCCACTTGCCACCAGTTTGGCCATATTTCAGAGCTGCAACATCACTGGAGTGCCCAAAAGCACAAGGTGTGCAATACTCAGAGACATGGCCAAGGTAAGAAAGGCTGAAAGACGACCACCACTGAACAAGACACACAAGCTGAAACGTCAAGACTGGGCCAAGAAATATCTCAAGACTGATTTTTCTAAGGTTTTATGGACTGATGAAATGAGAGTGAGTCTTGATGGGCCAGATGGATGGGCCCGTGGCTGGATTGGTAAAGGGCAGAGAGCTCCAGTCCGACTCAGACGCCAGCAAGGTGGAGGTGGAGTACTGGTTTGGGCTGGTATCATCTAAGATGAGCTTGTGGGGCCTTTTCGGGTTGAGGATGGAGTCAAGCTCAACTCTCAGTCCTACTGCCAGTTTCTGGAAGACACCTTCTTCAAGCAGTGGTACAGGAAGAAGTCTGCATCCTTCAAGAAAAACATGATTTTCATGCAGGACAATGCTCCATCACACGCGTCCAAGTACTCCACAGCGTGGCTGGCAAGAAAGGGTATAAAAGAAGAAAATCTAATGACATGGCCTCCTTGTTCACCTGATCTGAACCCCATTGAGAACCTGTGGTCCATCATCAAATGTGTGATTTACAAGGAGGGAAAACAGTACACCTCTCTGAACAGTGTCTGGGAGGCTGTGGTTGCTAGCTGCACGCAATGTTGATGGTGAACAGATCAAAACACTGACAGAATCCATGGATGGCAGGCTTTTGAGTGTCCTTGCAAAGAAAGGTGGCTATATTGGTCACTGATTTGTTTTTGTTTTGTTTTTGAATGTCAGAAATGTATATTTGTGAATGTTGAGATGTTATATTGGTTTCACTGGTAAAAATAAATAATTGAAATGGGTATATATTTGTTTTTTGTTAAGTTGCCTAATAATTATGCACAGTAATAGTCACCTGCACACACAGATATCCCCCTAAAATAGCTAAAACTAAAAACAAACTAAAAACTACTTCCAAAAATATTCAGCTTTGATATTAATGAGTTTTTTGGGTTCATTGAGAACATGGTTGTTGTTCAATAATAAAATTAATCCTCAAAAATACAACTTGCCTAATAATTCTGCACTCCCTGTATATTACACTTTTTTGAGGAAAGGTAACAAAAAATTTAAATTCTAAAATTGTTTCTACATTTGCTATTTAGGTTTGTGGAACACCTAAAGGGTTAACAAAGTTTGTAAAGTAACTTTTGAATACCTTGAGCGGTGTAGTTTCTTAGATGGGGTCACTTTTTTGGAGTTTCTAGTCTAGGCTACATCAGGGGGGGGGGGCTTCTAATGGGACATGGTGTAAAAAAAAAACCAGTCCATCAAAATCTGCCTTCCAGAAACCATATGGAGTTCCCTTCGTTCTATGCCCTGCCGTGTGGCTATATAGCCATTTACGACCACATATGGGGTGTTTCTGCAAACTACAGAATCAGGGCCATAAATATTTAGTTTTGTTTGGGTGTTAACCCTTGCTTTATTACCGGAAAAAAAGGATTCAAATGGAAATTTTGCCCCAAAATTTGTGTTTTGGCACAGTTTTTATTTTATATTTCAAACGCCGAGGGGTTTGGTCAAATATTATTTTTATAGGGCATATTCTTATGGACGTGGCGATACCTAATATGTCTACATTTTAAAATTTATTTAGATTTTACACTATATTATCATTTTAGGAACCAAAAAGATTATTTTAGTATCTCCATAGCCTGGGAGCTACAGTTGTTTTTTTTTTGTTGGGCGACTATCTAATGTAGGGGCTCATTTTTTGCGTGATGAGATGGCGGTTTTATTGGCACTAATTGGGGGTGCATATGACATTTTGATCGCTCGCTATTACACTTTTTGTGATGTTAGGTGACAAAAAATGGCTTTTTTTACACGTTTTTTGTTGTTCATCCAGGGGGGTTGGGATACATGTTACTTTTATAGAGAAGATTTTTACGGACGCGGCGATTCCCAATATGTATGGCTATCAGACTTTGGAGACACTAAGCAGGCATCCTCAAACTGCGGCCCTCCAGATGTTGTAAAACTACAATTCCCACTATACCCTGCTGATGGCTGTAGGTTGTCTGGGCATGCTGGGAGTTATAGTTTTACAACATCTGGAGGGCAGTAGTCTGAGGATGCCTGCACTAAAACTAATATTTTTTTTGGGAAAAAAAATTGTTTCTGTGTCTCCAAAGTCTGAGAGCCATAGATTTTTATGTTCTCTAGTCTAGGGGACTGTTGGGGATTATAAAAATGTAGTACTCCATGGAAGTGTGATACTCCCTGAAGCAATTGATAACGCAGAGGCCCGGATGATCGGGGCACGTGTCACATTGAGTTGTGGTGTCCTTCCGTATCCTCCTCCTGTGACACACTCTGCACTTTTTTGGGGTTCGTCCCTTCTTTCCAGTATGGGGGACCACACCTGGAAAATGTTGGCCAGGGATGATCCGTGCGCCTCCAGTTCCCGAGGTACTCCGGCCTGCTCTATCCAGGTCCGAAAATATCAGGTCCTTGAGGACTGCCTCATAGAATTGGAGGAATGTCCCTGTGCTGCCAGCGCTTCAGGATAGTACAAAAGAGTTGTACATGGCAACCTGCACCAAGTAGACCGCAACTTTTTTGTACCATGCCCGGGTTTTGCGCATGGCGTTATATGGCTGGAGGACAGAGTAATACACTAACAGGTTGACTAGGAGACCGGGCCTGTGGCTGGATCTCCTGGGTACCCATAGAAGGCAGGTCCCTATGCCGTGCATAGCACAGGTAAGTGACTCATCAGGCAGGATTCTAATGATGATAACACAAGCAGGGTCTCACCATGAGAGCGGCCATATTAAATGTAATAAGGTAGAGACTACAGATAATGGGATAGCATTTTGTCCTTGCAGTAACATAGAAACATAGAATGTGTCGGCAGATAAGAACCGTTTGGCCCATCTAGTCTGCCCAATATACTGAATACTATGGATAGCCCCTGGCCCTATCTTATATGAAGGATGGCCTTATGCCTATCCCATGCATGCTTAAACTCCTCCACTGTATTTGCAGCTACCACTTCTGCAGGAAGGCTATTCCATGCATCCACTACTCTCTCAGTAAAGTAATACTTCCTGATATTACTTTTAAACCTTTGCCCCTCTAATTTAAAACTATGTCCTCTTGTAGCAGTTTTTCTTCTTTTAAATATTCTCTCCTCTTTTACCTTGTGGATTCCCTTTATGTATTTAGAAGTTTCTCTCATATCCCCTCTGTCTCGTCTTTCTTCCAAGCTATACATGTTAAGGTCCTTTAACCTCTTAAGGACATAGGGCGTACAGGTACGCCCTTGTGCCCTGGTACTTAAGGACACAGGGCGTACATGTACGCCCTGTGTATTTCTGATCACTGCCGTGCGGCTGGCAGTGATCGGAACCCGGTGCCTGCTCAAATCATTGAGCAGGCACCTAGGCTAAATGCGCGGGGGGGTCCCGTGACCCCCCCATGTCGGCGATCGCGGCAAACCGCAGGTCAATTCAGACCTGCGGTTTGCTGCGATTTCTGCAGTTTCTGATCCCCGCGGTCCCTGACCGCGGGGATCAGAAACTTTAGGATTCCAAAAATGTTCCTGCATCCCTCCCCCCTGCACCCCTAAGTTATTTGAGCACGGTGGGAGGTGCAGGGGGAGGGTTGCGGGCTGGGGGGGGCGGTGCGGGAGGCGGGCGGTGCGGTAGGCGGGATCGCGATCCCCCGCCCGCCTCCCCTTGAATAATCGTTGGTTTCTAGTGGGTATACCAGGGTGCCAGCACATTGCTGGCACCCTGGTATAAACGGCTGACATCTGTGCTGCGATGTCAGCCGTTTAACCCTTTCCATACCGCGGTCCGTACGGACCGCTGTATGGAAAAGGTTAACAGCGCAGGGAGCTCCCTCCCTCTCCCATCGGGGGGCTGCTGTGCCTTTGCAGCCCCCCGAATGGAGAGGGAGAGAGCTCCCAGGCAGCCCCCCCAGAGCCCCGTCCTTACCCTTCCCCGTCTGCGCAGTTCTGACCATAACTGAGCAGACGGGGAAGGTTCCCATGGCAACAGGACGCCTCTCAGGCGTCCTGCTGTCCATGGTGCTGAACAGATCTGTGCTGAAAGGCATAGATCTGTTCAGACAAAGTGTAAAATACAGTAAAGTACTATATATTGTACTGTACTGTATTATACAGACATCAGACCCACTGGATCTTCAAGAACCAAGTGGGTCTGGGTCAAAAAGAAAGTGAAAAAAAGTGAAAATAAAGTAAAAATCAAAAAACACATTTATCACTGATTAAAAATAAAAAAAATTAAATTCCCTACACATGTTTGGTATCGCCGCGTCCGTAACGACCTGATCTATAAAACGGTCATGTTACTTTACCCAAACGGTGAACGCCATAAAAATAAAAAATTAAAAACTATGATGAAATTGAAATTTTGCCCACCTTACTTCCCAAAAAAGTTAATAAAAGTGATCAAAAAAGTTGTATGTACTCCAAAATTGTAACAATCAAACCGTCATCTCATCCCGCAAAAATCATACCCTACCCAAGATAATCGCCCCAAAACTGAAAAAACTATGGCTCTTAGACTATGGAAACACTAAAACATGATTTTTTTTGTTTCAAAAATGAAATCATTGTGTAAAACTTACATAAATAAAAAAAAGTATACATATTAGGTATCGCCGCGTCCGTATCGACCGGCTCTATAAAAATATCACATGATCTAACCCCTCAGGTGACCACCGTAAAAAAAAAAAAAAAAAAACGGTGTAAAAAAAGCAATTTTTTGTCATCTTACTTCACAAAAAGTGTAACAGCAAGCGATCAAAAAGTCATATGCACCCCAAAATAGTGCCAATAAAACCGTAATCTCATCCCGCAAAAAATGAGACCCTACTTGAGATAATCGCCCAAAAACTGAAAAAACTATGGCTCTTAGACTATGGAGACACTAAAACTTTTTTTTGTTTTAAAAATTAATTCATTGTGTAAAACTTACATAAATAAAAAAATTTGTATACATATTAGGTATCGCCGCATGCGTGACAACCTGCTCTATAAAATTACCACATGATCTAACCGGTCAGATGAATGTTGTAAATAACAAAAAAAAAAAACGGTGCCAAAAAAGCTATTTCTTGTTACCTTGCCGCACAAAAAGTGTAATATAGAGCAACCAAAAATCATATGTACCCTAAACTAGTACCAACAAAACTGCCACCTTATCCCGTAGTTTCTAAAATGGGGTCACTTTTTTGGAGTTTCTACTCTAGGGGTGCATCAGGGGGGCTTCAAATGGGACATGGTGTCAATAAAACCAGTCCAGCAAAATCTGCCTTCCAAAAAACGTATGGCATTCCTTTCCTTCTGCGCCCTGCCGTGTGCCCGTACAGCAGTTTACGACCACATATGGGGTGTTTCTGTAAACTACAGAATCAGGGCCATAAATAATGAGTTTTGTTTTGCTGTTAACCCTTGCTTTGTAACTGGAAAAAAAATATTAAAATGGAAAATCTGCCAAAAAAGTGAAATTTTGAAATTGTATCTTTATTTTCCATTAAATCTTGTGCAACACCTAAAGGGTTAACAAACTTTGTAAAATCAGTTTTGAATACCTTGAGGGGTGTAGTTTCTTAGATGGGGTCACTTTTATGGAGTTTCTACTCTAGGGTTGCATCAGGGGGCTTCAAATGGGACATGGTGTAAAAAAAACAGTCCAGCAAAATCTGCCTTCCAAAAACCGTATGGCATTCCTTTCCTTCTGCGCCCTGCCGTGTGCCCGTACAGCAGTTTACGACCACATATGGGGTGTTTCTGTAAACTACAGAATCAGGGCCATAAATAATGAGTTTTGTTTTGCTGTTAACCCTTGCTTTGTAACTGGAAAAAAAATATTAAAATGGAAAATCTGCCAAAAAAGTGAAATTTTGAAATTGTATCTCTATTTTCCATTAAATCTTGTGCAACACCTAAAGGGTTAACAAACTTTGTAAAATCAGTTTTGAATACCTTGAGGGGTGTAGTTTCTTAGATGGGGGTCACTTTTATGGAGTTTCTACTCTAGGGTTGCATCAGGGGGGCTTCAAATGGGACATGGTGTCAAAAAAACTGTCCAGCAAAACCTGCCTTCCAAAAACCAAACGGCGCACCTTTCACTCTACGCCCCGCTGTGTGGCCGTACAGTAGTTTACGGCCACATATTGGGTGTTTCTGTAAACGGCAGAGTCAGGGCAATAAAGATACAGTCTTGTTTGGCTGTTAACCCTTGCTTTTTTAGTGGAAAAAAATTGGTTAAAATGGAAAATTAGGCAAAAAAATGAAATTCTCAAATTTCATCCCCATTTGCCAATAACTCTTGTGCAACACCTAAAGGGTTAATGAAGTTTGTAAAATCAGTTTTGAATACCTTGAGGGGTGTAGTTTCTTAGATGGGGTCACTTTTATGGAGTTTCTACTCTAGGGGTGCATCAGGGGGCTTCAAATGGGACATGGTGTCAAAAAAACAGTCCAGCAAAACCTGCCTTCCAAAAACCATATGGCGCACCTTTCACTCTACGCCCCGCTGTGTGGCCGTACAGTAGTTTACGGCCACATATAGGGTGTTTCTGTAAACGGCAGAGTCAGGGCAATAAAGATACAGTCTTGTTTGGCTGTTAACCCTTGCTTTGTTAGTGGAAAAAATGGGTTAAAATGGAAAATTAGCCAAAAAAATGAAATTCTCAAATTTCATCCCCATTTGCCAATAACTCTTGTGCAACACCTAAAGGGTTAACGAAGTTTGTAAAATCAGTTTTGAATACCTTGAGGGGTGTAGTTTATAGAATGGGGGCATTTTTGGGTGGTTTCTATTATGTAAGCCTCGCAAAGTGACTTCAGAGCTGTAGTGGTCCCTAAAAATTTGGTTTTTGTAAATTTCCGAAAAATTTCAAGATTTGCTTCTAAACTTCTAAGCCTTGTAACATCCCCAAAAAATAAAATATCATTCCCAAAATAATTCAAACATGAAGTAGACATATGGGGAATGTAAAGGCATCACAATTTTTAGGGGTATTACTATGTATTACAAAAGTAGAGAAACTGAAACTTTGAAATTTACAAATTTTTCCAAATTTTTGTTAAATTAGGTATTTTTTGGTGCAAAAAAAATATTTTTTTTTACTTCATTTTACCAGTGTCATGAAGTACAATATGTGACAAAAAAACAATCTCAGAACGGCCTGGATAAGTCAAAGCGTTTTAAAGTTATCAGCACTTAAAGTGACTCTGGTCAGATTTGCAAAAAATGGCCTGGTCCTAAGGTGTAAAAAGGCTGTGTCCTTAAGGGGTTAATCTTTCCTGGTAAGTTTTATCCTGCAATCCATGTACCAGTTTAGTAGCTCTTCTCTGAATTCTCTCCAAAGTATCAATATCCTTCTGGAGATATGGTCTCCAGTACTGCGCACAATACTCCAAATGAGGTCTCACTAGTGCTCTGTAGAGCGGCATGAGCACCTCCCTCTTTCTACCCTAGAGCAGGAGGTATCTGCAAGTGGTGCGTTCTTTAATGTTATGGCATATAGTGCACCCAGCATAGCCATGTATGGATGGCACAGCCAAGGGTTAATAATCCTGGCTCAGCCCTTTGCAGGAGGTTGGGTGAGGATCCAGGATCAGTCCCAGATCAGTTTGGGAGATTTTAATGAGATTTCAGAGAGGAAGGAAGCTATGTCTTAGGCATCTTGCACACAAACGTTTTTTTTCCCGTTTGCGTTCCGTATACGGACCGTATACGAAACCATTAATTTCAATGGATCTGCAAACGGAAGGTACTCCGTATGCCTTCCGTTCCGTTCAAAGATAGAACATGTTTTATTATTGTCTGCTTAACGGACAAGGATAGTAACTGTTCTATCAGGGGCCAGCTGTTCCGTTCCGCAAAAAACTGAATGCACACGGACGTCATCCGTATTTTTTGAAGATCCGTTTTTTGCGGACCACAAAATAATGAAAAATCCATACGGTCGTGTGCAAGAGGCCTCATGCTCCCTCTTCTAAGGCCAAAGAAAGCTAGTGAGACTAAGGCCTAGTTCACCCAAAAGTTTTTTTTGCGAGTGTACGGGCCGTTTTTTGTGTCCTGTATATGGACCGTATACGGAACCATTCATTTCAATGGTTCCGCAAAAAAAAAACTCCGTATGCATTCCGTTTTTCCGTTCCGTTGAAAGATAGAACATGTCCTATTATTGCCCGCAAATCACGTTCCGTGGCTCCATTCAAGTCAATGGGTCCGCAAAAAAAACTGAACACAAACAGAAATGCATCCGTATGTCTTCCATATCCGTTCCGTTTTTTCTGAGCCATCTATTGAAAATGTTATGCCCAGCCAAATTTTTTCTATGTAATTACTGTATACCGTACATGGCATACAGAAAAACGGAACAGAAAAACGGAAACACAACGGAAACAAAAAACGGAAAAACTGATCTGTGAAAAACGGACCGCAAAACACTGAAAAAGACATACATTCGTGTGAACTAGGCTTAAGAGCTGTATTACACAAACAGATTATCTGACCAATTTCTGTCCGATCAGACCAATAGTTGATGTGTATAGGAAAAGATCTCGGTGTGTAAACGGACATCTGACCAATGGTTGGTCAGAAAATCTGTCAGATAATCTGTTGGTGTAATACAGGCCTAAGAGATTTCTGCAAGATCCATGGAAAGAGAGAAATACAGAGACAGAAGGAGAACTTAAAATCTTCATGGCAAAGCACAGGAATCAGACTTTGCCACAGTGAGGGACACTGTTCAGACCTGGACACCCCCCTACCAGACGTGTTATCAAACCCCTGTATCTGGAACTTACAGCCATTACTGCCAAGGTACTGTAACCAGCCATAGATTCCGATGAGAGATACTATAGTAAGATAGTGTACAAAGAGGGCCATAACTCCCGTCCTTGCCTAAATCCATACATTGCTATCTGAGAGAGGATTGCACTGTGTACAGTTGGAACTGTTTTTTTTTTTTTGCTATAGTTGGAAGTACTACAACTCCCATTTTGCTGTACAGTAAAGAGAGACGTTTATTCCATTTCTGGCCTGGTTTCCTAACTCATACACCATACGCTGGCCATTGCACTCTATATGCCCTGTCTTGTTCCCATCCAGACACCTAACATCACGGGCACCCCAACTACCATCAGGCAGAGGCCCCCGAATCAGGGTTTGCCCAGAGGGAAGAAAGGGTATGCCTTCTCTTCAATGCATGGCCCTAGGGAGCAACGGTGAGAGGATGGCTTCTATGATTGGCTGTGACAGCCAGAGCCACTACCATTCCCATCCTCGATCCGGCTCCTCATGGGCTCGCTGCATAGTTACAGTGTGTATTGTGATGCCCCCAGTATTTATAATGCCCCCTGTAGAGCTCCCAGTTAAAATACTGGTAGCACTACAAGGTGCTAAATGAATACTGGAGGCACTACAAGAGACAGTATAACTATTGGGGCACTAAGGCCTCTTTCACACGGGCGTCCTGGATTTGCTCCGGATGTGTCGTGTGTGCATTGCGGGAAAACCGCACGAGTAGGCACGAAGTTGCAGTCAGTTTTGACTGCGATTGCGTTCCAATGTTCAGTATTTTCCGTGCCAGTGCAATGCGTTTGGCAGGCGCGTGAGAAAAAACTGAATGTGGTACCCAGACCCGAACCCAGACTTCTTCACTGAAGTTCGGGTTTGGGTTAGGTGTTCTATTCATTTTATTATTTTCCCTTATAGCATGGTTATAAGGGAAAATAATAGCATTCTTAATACAGAATGCTTACTAAAATGTTGCTTGAGGATTAAAAAATAAAAAAAATTTACTCACCTCATCCAATTGATCGTGCAGCTGGCATCGTCTTCTTGCTTCTTCTTTCAGGACCTGCAAAAGGACCTTTCGATGACGTAATCGCGCTCAAAACGTGGTGAGTGCGGTGACATCAGCGCAGGTCCTGCTGAATGAAGATAGATTACATCATCAATTATTTTCTCTTATAACCATGTTATAAGGAAAAAAATTACAGTGAATACACTTTAATGGGGTCCGAGGTTGCTTTCATCGCTGTAATCTTCATGCAGACCCATTCATTTCTATGGGGCCTGCGTTGCGTGAAAAACGCTGAATATAGACCATGCTGCAATTTTCACGCAACACACAAGTGATGCATGAAAATCACCGCTCATCTGCACAGCCCCATTGAAGTGAATGGGTCCGGATTCAGTGCGGGTGCAATGCGTTCACCTCACACATTGCACCAGCACAGAATTCTCGCCTGTGTGAAAGGGGCCATTAAAATATTGGGGCACTACAGGAAGCATTATAAATACTGGGGGCACTACAAGGGACTAATAAATACTGGAGGCACTACAAGAGACAGTATACTAGAACTATTGGGGCACTAAGGGGCATTAAAATACTAGGGACATTAGAACTATTGGGGGCACTACAGGGAGCATTATAAATACTTGGGGCACTATAAGGGGCAACTAATGGGGGCACCATTACTAATGAGGGCACTCTGGGAGACAATTAGATAGACAACTCAGCAGAGTTGTCTATCAATGAACATGTCCTCAGTAGGAGGAAATACTTAACACATCAGAATCAACATACCCAACGGCACCCTTCTCATCTCACACTCTGCCTCCATACTTATAATCAATGTTCAGGCCATTAGGTTGTAAGCTATTTAGAGTCTGAATCCAAAATGATTCTCTCTTTTTGAGTAACGATACACGATCGCCACCCCTGCGGGGCATTGGTATCTGGTCAATGATCCAGCATCTCAGGTCCTTTTCATTATGTTTTTTAAGTGAAAAATGTCTTGGCACCGGAAGATCTGTGCGACCCTTCCTGATGGTAAACCTATGGTTATTGAGCCTAGTTTTTAAGTCAGTGGAGGTTCCCCCTACATACAGTAACTGACAGGGGCAGGAAAGAACATACACTACAAAAGTAGAGTCACATGAGAGATTAAATTTAATAGGGTACGGTATACCTGTGTTGGAATGTGTAAAAGCCCTAGATCTGCAGATGAATCGACAATTGACACAATGCAGGCACGGGAAACAACCAGTGCCCGATGGTGCCAATGTAGTTTGTCTGGTGACGTTTTTGGGTCCAACGTCTGCCCTAACTAGTTGGTCTTTGATATTTTTGCATCTCCGGTATGCACAAAGGGGTGGTATCATGAATTCAGGTGCAACTTTTTTGCAACCACTTAATACAGGCCAATGTCGTCTCAGTATCTTGTTGATGTCATTACTATATTCAGAATAAGTGGATACAAATGTGACCCTCTTGTCTGTCTTCTTATTTTTACCGCTAGTCTGTAGCAGAGCATCTCTGTCCAGAGCTAATACTCTGTCCTTCTGCATCTCTAGTAATGTACTGGGGTACCCTCGTCGCTTAAATTTAGAGGTCATCACTTCAATAGTTTTATCTAAGGTATCCCTGTCAGTGACTATCCTTTTCGCTCTCAAGAACTGCGAGTATGGCAAGTGTTTTACCATGCTGCGAGGATGACAGCTCTCGTACCGTAACGTCATGTTTCTGTCTGTAGGTTTTGTATAAAGTTGCGTGCTCAGAGAACCATTGGAAGCAAAAACATTAGTATCCAATAATTGGACAGAAACATCCGTAGGTAACGGTAAATTGTAATTCGTCATCTACACTATTCAGATGTCGAAGGAAGTCTTGTAGTTGTTGCACGGTTCCAGTCCAAATGAGGAAGATGTCGTCTATGTATCTCCACCACCCCCTGATGTATTGGGCGTGGTGGGAGCCATAGACGACATCTTCCTCAAATCGGCGCATGTAAATGTTGGCATATGTGGGGGCCACGTTGGACCCCATTGCCACGCCTTGTTTTTGGACATAATAGGTGTCCTGGAAAAGAAAATAATTGAACTCAAGGACAATAGTTAGGAGTCTGATGAACGAGCAGGCTTCAGGCATCATTGAGGACATCTCAAGCATGCTCCGTACCGCAGTAATACCTTTTTGATGCTCAATCAAGGTATATAGAGATACAACATCAAAAGATACTAAGGTGATGGACTCTATTTCTGACAAATTGGTCTCCCTTAACTTTGTCAAAAAATTGGATGTATCCCTGATATACGATTGTCCTCCAGTAGAGAAGTCACGCAGCACCTTATCTAGGAAGATTGCGACGTGTCCAAATACTGAATCAGTCCCAGAAACAATGGGGCGCCCCGGTGGGTCCACCATTGTTTTGTGGACCTTGGGCAATACATAAATTACCGGGGTAATGGGATGAGAGACAATCAGATATTCAGACAGTTTTTGATCTATAATACCTGCAGACAGAGCATCAGAGACACATTGTTCAATAAGTCGTACAATCTGAAATTTAGGATCCTGTGATACCATGCTGTACACTTTAGTATCTCCTAATTGCCTTAAAATCTCTTGGATGTATTTGGCAGTATCCATTACTACGACCGCACCGCCTTTATCGGCGGGTTTTATTGTTAACTCTTTGTCCCTTTTTAATTCAGTTAATGCGTAGGCCTCCGCTGCAGTGAGATTTGGGAATCTGAAGCTCTCAGAACGCGGGAGCAACCTCAGCGTCTCAATCTCAGATTTAACAGCCGAGGCATAAGCATCAATGGCAGGTTCATTTAATACTGGAGTGAAGGAACTCTGGTTAAATAAATTAAACATGTGACATGAAAACTCACTCTCTCTCCTTATCTGCTCCCCACTGGTTCCATGGAACCAAACCTTGAGTTTCAAAGAACGAAAAAAAATATTCAAATCAGACTCCAAATCTAGCCAATTTACCTGTGAGATGGGGCAGAAGGATAAACCTTTGGACAAAACAGTTAACTGTGCAGGGGTTAAAATTTTTGAAGACAGATTGATGACAGCTACTTCTTCACTTTGGAATATTGAGTCCGTGTTTTTATATTGCGTTTTTTTTTGACCACGTCGGTATCGGCGGCCGCCTCTCCTAGTGCGTCTCCTTTTGCCAAATGTGTGTCCGTTTTGTTCCCTAAAAAAGGCTCTGCTTCTCCTTTGTGCTGCTGAATGTTCCTTCTTGGTTTTTTATTATCCCTTGTGTTGTTATATCCCGGGTTGCCAGGTTGCCAATTATAAATGTCAACCTTTTTGTAATCTTCCAAGTCGCGGGCCCATTTAATTCTTTTGCCATCCTCTAGATCAGTCTGCAGCTGTTGCAACTGTAGTTGTAATGTATCATTGAACTGTGTATATTCCTCCTCAGTCATGAGTATACATAACCGTTGTTCTACCTGTGCCAAATCCACCGTCAGTGTAGTAACTTCTTCTTGCAGAAACTCAATGTTTAATAAAATAAAGTCCATAGAGTACTTGTTAGATAAAGCTTCAAAACTTTTGCAAAAAGGGTCACTGCTGGCAAAAAGATTAGGGTGTAAATGGGATCGCATCCCCCTGGGGATCCTTTGTTCTTTGTAGTAATGTCCAAGGGTGGTCATGTGTGGTTTGAGAGATAGAATTCGCCTGAATAAATTTTCATGCTTTCGTCTTAATTCCTTTGGAGACGGAGTAGTGAGAAAAGCCGAGTCTCCCTCTATGCCAATGATGCGCTCAGCATCCTCCTGCGTGAAGACGCAGCCACCATGTGCATCAAAATGCGCCATTGTTGATATGGCAAGAGAAGCCGAAAAAAAAGCCAAAAAGGAAGATAGTAATATACTGTGTCGGTGTGCTGAGCCAGTATCACAGGATTTATGGTGTAAAAAACTACTGGCAGCACCACCTATAGAGCAAACAAAAGCAAAAAGTGGTTGCAAAAAAGTTGCACCTGAATTCAAGATACCACCCCTTTGTGCATACCGGAGATGCAAAAATATCAGAGACCAATTAGTTAGGGCAGACGTTGGACCCAAAAACGTCACCAGACAAGCTACATTGGCACCATCGGGCACTGGTTGTTTCCCGTGCCTGCATTGTGTCAATTGTCAATTCATCTGCAGATCTAGGGCTTTTACACATCCCAACACAGGTATACCGTACCCTATTAAATTTAATCTCTCATGTGACTCTACTTTTGTAGTATATGTTCTTTCCTGCCCCTGTCAGTTATTGTATGTAGGGGAAACCTCCACTGACTTAAAAACTAGGCTCAATAACCATAGGTTTACCATCAGGAAGGGTCGCACAGATCTTCCGGTGCCAAGACATTTTTCACTTAAAAAACATAATGAAAAGGACCTGAGATGCTGGATCATTGACCAGATACCAATGGCCCGCAGGGGTGGCGATCGTGTATCGTTACTCAAAAAGAGAGAATCATTTTGGATTCAGACTCTAAATAGCTTACAACCTAATGGCCTGAACATTGATTATATGTATGGAGGTGGAGTGTGAGATGAGAAGGGTGCCGTTGGGTATGTTGCTTGATGTGTTAAGTATTTCCTCCTACTGAGGACATGTTCATTGACAAAAATATTTTATATAAAAAATGTAAACCGTATAAAAAAACAACAACAAAAATATAATAGAAATAAGTAAAACAAGGCCATTGTAATTTTTGGGTGTCACTTGCATCACTAATACTGTGTATCATTTCAGACAATTGGAATTCCGGGGGAAGACACAAAAGAAAAATGATGAGCCTAGATGGTGGATGAGGAGCCCACTAAGTATTTATTCCTTTTGTGTAAATCTTGGTCTTTTTTTCTCTGTGGTGTGGTGCTATTGTCCCTATGGCATATTAAAAGGGGTAACCTGGAGAACACAAGTACAGTGCTGACTGCCTATATAATAATCTTCTTGTTCTGATATGTAATTGAGGAGAACCCTCTAGGTCACGAGCCGCAGCAATGTGACCCACGGTGCCGATGGCATTAACGTGCTGGCAGCATCGGGGTCACACATCAAGTGTGGTTTCCCATCTTGGAAAAGTGGGGACCCTCCTCTTGATTGCGACTAATGTGGAATTTATTCACTGTGACCCGTTACGGAACGTAGTAGGCTCTCAGCATGATATACAGTAAAAACATATACACTGGCTGGACTCCCCTCCGCACTATGGTGGCTACAGGCATCAATGTTAGGATTGCGCATGCGCCTCCCCCTTCTATCAGCAGTGCATACGACGCGGCAGAAGTAACTGTTATGCGCCTGTTGCGTCATTTAGGAGCGACATCACTAACAAGCGTGGTGCTGCTCGGACGCTATCTGACGTAGCATATGCGACCGGGACATGCGCACTTGCACCACTGAGACGCGCTGAACAGCGCGATAGTATGTGTGGGCTGCATCACTTTCTCAGGTATTACTTCATCATTATACCCCCGTCACATATGTGCACAATTAATGTATCATGAATAATCATGGATGTATTACGAACAGCTGACAAGGTTTATGGACTTTATGTTATAGTACAAGACAGTCAGCCTTATTATGCACTTTATGTACTGTTAGCACTAGGCACTTTATGAACGATCACTATGATGACTTTTTAGAGATTGTATGTATATTTTTTTATACTGTTGTTTATTAAGTATCAATCATGTTGTTGTATAATTGACTCAATTGGCTCACTGATATATGCTTGCCCTGCACTTTTTGTCATTGCTTGAGAAAGGCTCATGTAGAGCCGAAACGTCGCTTTTTTTGCTGCGAACACATGGGTGATTAAACACTACCTGTTTTACTGAAGAAACCGTCTGGAGTCCGATTTTTCTTATTGTCTACTAGTGGGTAAGCTCCAGTTACCGTACTTGGACTTTGCACCCGCTTTTGTTTGCTCTACAGGTGGTGCTGCCAGTAGTTTTTTACACTATATATATATATATATATATACAGGTCCTTCTCAAAAAATTAGCATATTGTGATAAAGTTCATTATTTTCTGTAATGTACTGATAAACATTAGACTTTCATATATTTTAGATTAATTACACACCAACTGAAGTAGTTCAAGCCTTTTATTGTTTTAATATTGATGATTTTGGCATACAGCTCATGAAAACCCAAAATTCCTATCTCAAAAAATTAGCATATCATGAAAAGGTTCTCTAAACGAGCTATTAACCTAATAATCTGAATCAACTAATTAACTCTAAACACCTGCAAAAGATTCCTGAGGCTTTTAAAAACTCCCAGCCTGGTTCATTACTCAAAACCGCAATCATGGGTAAGACTGCCGACCTGACTGCTGTCCAGAAGGCCATCATTGACACCCTCAAGCAAGAGGGTAAGACACAGAAAGAAATTTCTGAACGAATAGGCTGTTCCCAGAGTGCTGTATCAAGGCACCTCAGTGGGAAGTCTGTGGGAAGGAAAAAGTGTGGCAGAAAACGCTGCACAACGAGAAGAGGTGACCGGACCCTGAGGAAGATTGTGGAGAAGGACCGATTCCAGACCTTGGGGGACCTGCGGAAGCAGTGGACTGAGTCTGGAGTAGAAACATCCAGAGCCACCGTGTACAGGCGTGTGCAGGAAATGGGCTACAGGTGCCGCATTCCCCAGGTCAAGCCACTTTTGAACCAGAAACAGCGGCAGAAGCGCCTGACCTGGGCTACAGAGAAGCAGCACTGGACTGTTGCATGTCATTCGGAAATCAAGGTGCCAGAGTCTGGAGGAAGACTGGGGAGAGGGAAATGCCAAAATGCCTGAAGTCCAGTGTCAAGTACCCACAGTCAGTGATGGTCTGGGGTGCCATGTCAGCTGCTGGTGTTGGTCCACTGTGTTTTATCAAGGGCAGGGTCAATGCAGCTAGCTATTAGGAGATTTTGGAGCACTTCATGCTTCCATCTGCTGAAAAGCTTTATGGAGATGAAGATTTCATTTTTCAGCACGACCTGGCACCTGCTCACAGTGCCAAAACCACTGGTAAATGGTTTACTGACCATGGTATTACTGTGCTCAATTGGCCTGCCAACTCTCCTGACCTGAACCCCATAGAGAATCTGTGGGATATTGGGAAGAGAAAGTTGAGAGACGCAAGACCCAACACTCTGGATGAGCTTAAGGCCGCTATCGAAGCATCCTGGGCCTCCATAACACCTCAGCAGTGCCACAGGCTGATTGCCTCCATGCCACGCCGCATTGAAGCCGTCATTTCTGCAAAAGGATTCCCGACCAAGTATTGAGTGCATAACTGAACATAATTATTTGAAGGTTGACTTTTTTTGTATTAAAAACACTTTTCTTTTATTGGTCGGATGAAATATGCAAATTTTTAGAGATAGGAAATTTGGGTTTTCATGAGCTGTATGCCAAAATCAGCAATATTAAAACAATAAAAGGCTTGAACTACTTCAGTTGGTGTGTAATGAATCTAAAATATATGAAAGTCTAATGTTTATCAGTACATTACAGAAAATAATGAACTTTATCACAATATGCTAATTTTTTGAGAAGGACCTGTATATATATGAATATATATATATATATATATATATATATATATGTATATATACTCATCTAAAGAATTATTAGGAACACCATACTAATACGGTGTTGAACCCCCTTTTGCCTTCAGAACTGCCTTAATTCTACGTGGCATTGATTCAACAAGGTGCTGATAGCATTCTTTAGAAATGTTGGCCCATGTTGATAGGATAGAATCTTGCAGTTGATGGAGATTTGAGGGATGCACATCCAGGGCACGAAGCTCCCGTTCCACCACATCCCAAAGATGCTCTATTGGGTTGAGATCTGGTGACTGTGGGGGCCATTTTAGTACAGTGAACTCATTGTCATGTTCAAGAAACCAATTTGAAATGATTCGAGCTTTGTGACATGTTGCATTATCCTGCTGGAAGTAGCCATCAGAGGATGGGGACATGGTGGTCATGAAGGGATGGACATGGTCAGAAACAATGCTCAGGTAGCCCGTGGCATTTAAAAGATGGCCAATTGGCACTAAGGGGCCTAAAGTGTTCCCAGAAAATATCCCCCACACCATTACACCACCACCACCAGCCTGCACAGTGGTAACAAGGCATGATGGATACATGTTCTCATTCTGTTTACGCCAAATTCGGACTCTACCATTTGAATGTCTCAACAGAAATCGAGACTCATCAGACCAGGCAACATTTATCCAGTCTTTAACAGTCCAATTTTGGTGAGCTCGTGCAAATTGTAGCCTCTTTTTCCTATTTGTAGTGGAGATGAGTGGTACTCGGTGGGGTCTTCTGCTGTTGTAGCCTATCCGCCTCTTCTGCTGTTGTGCGTGTTGTGGCTTCACAAATGCTTTGCTGCATACCTCGGTTGTAACAAGTGGTTATTTCAGTCAACGTTGCTCTTCTATCAGCTTGAATCAGTCGGCCCATTCTCCTCTGACCTCTAGCATCAACAAGGCATTTTCGCCCACAGGACTGCCGCATACTGGATGTTTTTCTCTTTTCACACCAATCTTTGTAAACCCTAGAAATGGTTGTGCGTGAAAATCCCAGTAACTGAGCAGATTGTAAAATACTCAGACCGGCCCGTCTGGCACCAACAACCATGCCACGCTCAATACTACTTAAATCACCTTTCTTTCCCATTCTGACATGCAGTTTGGAGTTCAGGAGATTGTCTTGACCAGGACCACAACCCTACATGCATTGAAGCAACTGCCATGTGATTGGTTGACTAGATAATCACATTAATGAGAAATAGAACAGGTGTTCCTAATAATTCTTTAGGTGAGTGTATATATACAGTACAGACCAAAAGTTTGGACACACCTTCTCATTCAAAGAGTTTTTTTTATTTTCATGACTATGAAAATTGTAGATTCACACTGAAGGCATCAAAACTATGAATTAACACATTTGGAATTATATACATAACAAAAAAGTGGGAAACAACTGAAAATATGTCATATTCTAGGTTCTTCAAAGTAGCCACCTTTTGGTTTGATTACTGCTTTGCACACTCTTGGCATTCTCTTGATGAGCTTCAAGAGGTAGTCACCTGAAATGGTCTTCCAACAGTCTTGAAGGAGTTCCCAGAGATGCTTAGCACTTGTTGGCCCTTTTGCCTTCACTCTCCGGTCCAGCTCACCCCAAACCATCTCGATTGGGTTTAGGTCTGGTGACTGGAGGCCAGGTCATCTGGCGCAGCTCCCCCATCACTCTCCTTCATGGTCAAATAGCCCTTACACAGCCTGGAGGTGTGTTTGGGGTCATTGTCCTGTTGAAAAATAAATGATGGTCCAACTAAACACAAACCGGATGGAATAGCATGCCGCTGCAAGATGCTGTGGTAGCCAGGCTGGTTCAGTATGCCTTGAATGAATCCCCAACAGTGTCACCAGCAAAGCACCCCCACACCATCACACCTCCTCCTCCATGCTTCACGGTGGGAACCAGGCATGTAGAGTCCATCCGTTCACCCTTTCTGCGTCGCACAAAGACACGGTGGTTGGAACCAAAGATCTCAAATTTGAACTCATCAGACCAAAGCACAGATTTCCACTGGTCTAATGTCCATTCCTTGTGTTCTTTAGCCCAAACAAGTCTCTTCTGCTTGTTGCCTGTCCTTAGCAGTGGTTTCCTAGCAGATATTCTACCATGAAGGCCTGATTCACACAGTCTCCTCTTAACAGTTGTTCTAGAGATGTGTCTGCTGCTAGAACTCTGTGTGGCATTGACCTGGTCTCTAATCTGAGCTGCTGTTAACCTGCGATTTCTGAGGCTGGTGACTCGGATGAACTTATCCTCCGCAGCAGAGGTGACTCTTTGTCTACCTTTCCTGGGGCGGTCCGCATGTGAGCCAGTTTCTTTGTAGCGATTGATGGTTTTTGTGACTGCACTTGGGACACTTTCAAAGTTTTCCCAATTTTTCAGACTGACTGACCTTCATTTCTTAAAGTAATGATGGCCACTCGTTTTTCTTTACTTAGCTGCTTTTTTCTTGCCATAATACAAATTCTAACAGTCTATTCAGTAGGACTATCAGCTGTGTATCTACCTGATTTTTCCACAACGCAACTGATGGTCCCAACCCCATTTATAAGGCAAGAAATCCCACTTATTAAACCTGACAGGGTACACCTGTGAAGTGAACACCATTTCAGGTGACTACCTCTTGAAGCTCATCAAGAGAATGCCAAGAGTGTGCAAAGCAGTAATCAAAGCAAAAGGTGGCTACTTTGAAGAACCTAGAATATGACATATTTTCAGTTGTTTCACACTTTTTTGTTATGTATATAATTCCACATGTGTTATTTCATAGTTTTGATGCCTTCAGTGTGAATCTACAATTTTCATAGTCATGAAAATAAAGAAAACTCTTTGAATGAGAAGGTGTGTCCAAATTTTTGGTCTGTACTGTATATATATATATATTTATATAAAGAAGGACGTACACTACATTCTACTAACATAGTGCTGTGATGTCACAACAATACTTAGTACACCAATCCGTAATATGTAGTCAGACCTGATAAAATGTGAAGTTGTATGTATTGCAAATACAAATTTGCATCAATAGCGCAGCTTTTTGCAATCACAAATATTTTGGAACACTCTATCTGCATATAAAGCCATTGTTCTGCAATGCATGTGAAATGTAATCAAATACAGTGCTGTAATGTAACATTGCTTACAGTGATCCAGAGTTCTTCCTCCCCATCGCAAAAATTGCTGCCCACCATCTTTTCCAGTCTCTGCAAGCTTCCAGCAGTTTGAAAAAGGTAGCAAAACTAGGCCAAGCCAGTATTGCGCATACGCAAATACGCGCATATTACATGCCCGATTTTCACGATCAAAAAAACATCTTAAATTCTCAAATATGACTAATATTCTACTGAATATTCGCGAAATATTGCGAATTAGAATATTGCCCCTGCCGCTCATCACTAGTCATTAACCGCATGTTTCTGCTGGAGCATCCTATCAAGCATATACAAGGTGGAGTTCCAGCACGTCGGGCTGTCACAAATCAGACGTCTGACGGGCAGGTGGTGTCGCCGCTGAACGTCAGCAAGGCGAGCCATGGCCCTGTAAGATATTCTAAAATGGCCAGAGATTTTCCTGGCCTGCTGCAAGACGTCCTGGACCCCGCGGTATTTGGCAACGAATTGCTGCACGACTAAGTTCAAAACGTGTGCCATGTACATTTTGCCCTGTTTCAGCGCGCTCAGCAGATTAGCACCGTTGTTGCACACCACATTATCAACTGTCAAATTGAGCGGGGTAAGTCACTGATCGACCTGTGACTGCAGAGCTGAAAGAAGTGCAGGACCGGTGTGGCTCTTGACTCCCAGGTAGAACAGCCGCAGCACAGCATGACAACGTCTCACCTGGGACGTCGAATAGGTTCTCAGGAGCTTGGGGGGTGCAGCGGAAGAGGCGGTAGCAGTGGAAAAGGAGGAGTCAGCCGAGGAGGAGACGGAGGTTGGAGTAGGAGGAGGAGAAGAAGAGGCAGGCCTGCATGCAATCCGTGGTGGTAACACCAAATCCACATGGGAGCCACAGGTTACGTGCTTGACGGCCATCAGAAGGTTCACCCAGTAAAAGTTATGTACATTCCCTGCCCGTGTTTGCTAAGACCACATGTCTGTGGTCAGATGTATCTCGGCACCGACACTGTGTGCCAGAGACATAGTCACTTGCCGCTGAATGTGGCCATAAAGCTCTGGGATGCCCCTTTGGGAGAAACCTTTCATTGCGGTGTGCCAATGGCCACAAATTTTCTAAAGGCCTCCGAGTCCACCAGTTTATATGTCAGTAGTTTGCGGGCTAGCAGTTCCGACAAGCTAGCGGTCAGCCATTGTGGAAGAGGGTTATCCGGCGTCATCAACTTTTTACGCTCAATATTTGGTGGAAACAGGTATATCAAACCTCTTAATCAGTATTTTGTGGAAACAGGTAGATCGCAGGCCTTAATCAGTATTTGGTGGAAGCAGGTATATCAAACCCCTTAATCAGTATTTTGTGGAAGCAGGTGTATCGCAGGCATCAATCAATATTTGGTGGAAGCAGGTATATCGAACCCCTTAATCAGTATTTTGTGGAAGCAGGTGTATCGCAGGCCTCAATCAATATTTGGTGGAAGCAGGTTTATCAATCCCCTTAATCAGTATTTGGTGAAAGCTGGTATATCGAACCCCTTAATCAGTATTTTGTGGAAGCAGGTGTATCGCAGGCCTCAATCAATATTTGGTTCGAAGCAGGTTTATCAATCCCCTTAATCAGTATTTGGTGAAAGCTGGTATATCCATCCCCTTAATCAGAATTTTGTGGAAGCAGGTGTATCGCAGGCATCAATCAATAGTTGGTGGAAGCAGGTATATCAAACCCCTTACTCAGTATTTGGTGGAAGCAGATGTATCGCAGGCATCAATGAATATTTGGTGGCATTAGGTATATCAATCCCCTTAATCAGTATTGGGTGGAAGCAGGTATCTTGCAGGCCTCAATCAATATTTAGTGGAAGAAGGTATAGCAAATCCCTTACTCAGTATTTTGTTGAAGCAGGTATATCGTAGGATTCAATCTGTATTTGGTGGAAGTAGGTATATCAAACCCCTTAATCAGTATTTTGTGAAAGCAGGTATCTCGCAGGCCTCAATCAATATTTGGTGGAAGCAGGTATATCAAACTCCTTAATTAATATTTGGTGGAAGCAGGTATATCAAACCCCTTACTCAGTATTTGGTGGAAGCAGGTGTATTGCAGGCCTCAATCAATATTTGGTGGAAGAAGGTATAGCAAATCCCTTACTTAGTATTTTGTGGAAGCAGGTATATCGCAGGCCTCAATCAGTATTTGGTGGAAGCAGGTATATCAATCCCTTTAATCAGTATTTGGTGGAAGCAGGTATCTCGCAGGTCTCAATCAATATTTGGTGGAAGCAGGTGCATCGCAGGCCTCAATCAATATTTGGTGGAAGAAGGTATAGAAAATCCCTTACACAGTATTTTGTGGAAGCAGGTATATTGCAAGACTCAATCAGTATTTGGTGGAAGCAGGTATATCAAACAGCTTAATCAGTATTTTGTGGAAGCAGATGGATCACAGGCCTCAATCAGTATTTGGTGGAAGCAGGTACATCAAACCCCTTAATCAGTATTTGGTGGAAGCAGGTATATCAAACCCCTTAATCAGTACTTGGTGGAAGCAGGTATATCAAACCCCTTACTCAGTATTTTGTGGAAGCAGGTGTATCGCAGGCCTCAATCAATATTTGGTGGAAGAAGGCATGGCAAATCCCTTACTCAGTATTTTGTGGAAGCAGGTATATCGCAGGACTCTTTCAGTATTTGGTGGAATCAGGTGTATCAATCCCCTTAATCAGTATTTTGTGAAAGCAGGTATATCGCAGGCCTCAATCAGTATTTTGTGGAAGCAGATATATCCAACCCCTTAATCAGTATTTGGTGGAAGCAGGTATATCAAACCCCTTAACCAGTATTTGGTGGAAGCAGGCATATCAAACCCCTTAATCAGTATTTGGTGGAAGCAGGGATATCAAACCCCTTAATCAGTATTTTGTGGAAGCAGGTGTATTGCAGGCCTTATTCAATATATAGTGGAAGAAGGTATATCAATCCCCTTAATCAGTATTTTTTTGGAGCAGGTATATCACACCAAATTCTAGCAAAATAAGTAACCCTTTAAAACGTATAAATTTTATTTCAATTAGTAAAAAATCTGGGAATAAAAATCCCATATCGAGACAGACAGTTATCTACTAAATTAAGACCCATAGTAAGCACCAAGGAAGCAATGGGGGAAATGGGGAATCTGTCCCTTTTCTCTCCCTGGTCTATTCCTGAGCCCAGGGATGACCCCTGATGGCGGGGACTCCCTGTCCTCGAACCTGGGCTGTTACTACCCTCACAAGACCCTATGGGGTATTGAGGGAAGGTGTAAAAATACGTAATCTCCTTAGACAAGGGTGCTTACAAAAACGATAAAAGACACAGAACGTGCCTAACCCCTATAAAAAAGGGCCTATTGGTGGGTTACATTAATACTTATACAGTACTCATCGTATTATCGAGGACCAATAAATGAGTGTATAATCCACCTCTTAGTTTAGATAGTATATGAAAATCCCAACGCGTTTCCCCCAATTTATGGGTTCATCAGGGGGTCATTGGGATTTGGGTGATCGATACGAGCATAGATAGTACGGTATACATAACTGAAAAAACGATACCAGGCAAGATAAGATGGGGCGCCAATCGTCACTGGCTGGAGGGAATCTCATTCACTCGGGCAAAGCATAACATGACAATATGACCAAAGGACCAGCACCGGTCGGCAGTAATGCCCATCACAGGACCTAACTGGAGTTCAACGCAGAAATCTGTGGTAAAAAGATACATAGTAGGAGGAAATGGTATCCTGAAAACACCTCCAACATTTCCCATACCAATAGAGAAAAACTCACAGTCTGCGTACGATAACTTGAAGCATCACAGGTCCAGGGGTGCATCTAATAAATTCCTTCAGTCCATACAAATGGCCCATGCTGCAACAGGACAGAGGACAATCAACAACCATAATGGTCTAACAAGAAAAATGGGGAAGAAATTCCCCAACTTACAGTTGTCTGAATCAGGATACGGTGGTCCCCATGTCTCCTCATTTAGCCCAATTTCAAAATAGCAAAGGTGCCCCCTTATATATGCTCCCACATTCAAAAATGCCGCCATGAGCTAGTGGATGCTGGAAAGGTAACTTCCAGTCACATGGTGTATCAGGAAGGCATGTCTTCCGGGCGGTTAAACGCAAGACAGCGCGCTCACGTGATAGCTTCCGAACACGTGATTCCGGCCGATAGAACGCAGGACAGCGAACTCGCGTGATCTCTTCCGATCACCTGATACTTCAGTATGTCAGATCGTGGAACGCATGGGGAGAATGGAGATCGCCACACATAGTCACCCGATGCGGTCCACAGCACACATCAGAGAATTCGCCGGCCAGGCGTACATGCCGAATCTCAGCCGTATTGCATGATACATATAAGCCTGCGTCTGATCATTATTGCCCCAATCAGGGCAGAATAAATCGATATCAATTTGATAAATCGATAAACAAAAATCACCAATAGATCAGAGACGGGTTAAACAACACATGGTGGATAAATAAAGAATATATTAATTGAATGTCGTGAATAGAGGAAACCTTCACCAAAAACCATCAGACAGCCTCGAGAGATGAAGAGGTTGTCATATTATCCGACGAACAATCAGGTTCGCTGACCCTGATAATTGTTAAATTCAGATGCTTCCGGCATCTGGCCAGTTTAAGGGCACTCAAATTTCACCAGATCTGGTAATACATGACAGGGGGCTATCCAGTATAGAGACAAGTCTAGAGGTAAAAGAGAGGGATTATAAGAAGCAGGCAAATGTCAATCTCTCATTAATACCGAGGGGGGACTGGGATCGGAACCGATATATCCATTCGCATTCCTTCTGCAGAATCTTTCTATCCCAGTTACCCCCACCCCCCCACCCCCCCGGGGAGATGGTGAAACAAGCTCCAGAATGGAGAACCTCAGACAGCTCGGATCCCCTCCATGGATTCATTGACATGTAATGCAACTGGTGTAACATTCTTTTTGACTAAGTCGTTAACGTTTTCACAGATCCTTCTCTTGACCTCTCTCATTGTTTTCCCTATAGTCAGACACGTACACTGACAGATGTATATTGCACCTTTACTTCTACAGTTAGCAAAGTCCCTGATCTTAAAGACCTGTTTCGTTACAGAACAGGTGATGACCTTAGACGTTGAGATATAGTCACATGCCTTACAAGAACCGCATTTAAATACTCCAATAGGTTTACGGTCCAGCCAGGTACCCATCCTTGCAGGAGGTGTAAAGTGGCTATGGACCAAACGGTCCTTGATACTCTTCCCACGACGATAAGTAACACTGGGATGATCAGTTAGAACATCAGACAGGTCAGGGTCCATGCGTAATATAGGCCAGTATCTTTTCAGTACCGTCATCACTTGATGATTGGCTGCATCAAAAGTAGAAATTATCAGCAGAGGTTGATGTTTGCCTTCAGCCTTTGGCTTTGGAACAAGAAGATCAGCCCGATTATGTTGTTGGGCATTCTTAAAGGCTTCCTTCAAAACCGTCTGTGGATAACCCCTACCCCTAAATCTGTCTTGTAGTTTCCTGGCCTCACTACAAAAAAAAACTCACCATCCGAACAATTCCTCCGCACTCTGAGGTATTGTTATTCAGTTGAGCAATAAACTTTCTGAGGTCACCTGGCCCACCACTCCAGACCAAGAAGATGTCGTCTATATAGGGTGTCCAAAATATGATCTTTTCAGTCCACCAGACTGATTGGTCAGGAAACACACATGTATCCTCCCACAAGCCCAGGAAGAGGTTAGCATAGGTCGGGGCACATTGACTCCCCATTGCTGTCCCCCTGAGCTGGTGGTAGAATCGTGCGTTAAAAAGAAAAAAAGTTGTGGGTCAGCGTGAACTCCAGCAGTTTCAAGGTGAACGTATTATGTGCCCCACAGTGTATACCTCTGGTCCTTAAAAAGTACTCCACTGCCATAAGTCATCTGTGATGTGGGATGGAACTATGGAACTATATAGCGACTTAAAGTCAATACTCGCTAGAATACAGTCAGGATCAAGGTTGAGTGTTTTGATCTTATTAAGGAAATCCATTGTGTCCCTCGTATAGGCAGGTAGAGACAGAACGATTTGCCTAAGTACCTGGTCAAGGTATATGCCACAGTTCTGTGTGAGAGAGTTTACTCCCGAGGCTATCGGACAACCTCTCAGTGGTGTAGTACCCTTATGGATCTTCGGGAGTTCGTAAAACGTACAGACGTGGACAAAATTGTTGGTACCCTTTGGTCAATGAAAGAAAAAGTCACAATGGTCACAGAAATAACTTTAATCTGACAAAAGTAATAATAAATTAAAATTCTATAAATGTTAACCAATGAAAGTCAGACATTGTTTTTCAACCATGCTTCAACAGAATTATGTAAAAAAATAAACTCATGAAACAGGCATGGACAAAAATGATGGTACCCCTAACTTAATATTTTGTTGCGCAACCTTTTGAGGCAATCACTGCAATCAAACGCTTCCTGTAACTGTCAATGAGACATCTGCACCTCTCAGCAGGTATTTTGGCCCACTCCTCATGAGCAAACTGCTCCAGTTGTGTCCGGTTTGAAGGGTGCCTTTTCCAGACTGCATGTTTCAGCTCCTTCCAAAGATGCTCAATAGGATTGAGGTCAGGGCTCATAGAAGGCCACTTTAGAATAGTCCAATTTTTTCCTCTTAGCCATTCTTGGGTGTTTTTAGCGGTGTGTTTTGGGTCATTGTCCTGTTGCAAGACCCATGACCTGCGACTGAGACCAAGCTTTCTGACACTGGCTAGTACATTTCTCTCTAGAATTCCTTGATAGTCTTGAGATTTCATTGTACCCTGCACAGATTCAAGACACCCTGTGCCAGACGCAGCAAAGCAGCCCCAGAACATAACAGAGCCTCCTCCATGTTTCACAGTAGGGACAGTGTTCTTTTCTTGATATGCTTCATTTTTTCGTCTGTGAACATACAGCTGATGTGCCTTGGCAAAAACTTCGATTTTTGTCTCATCTGTCCACAGGACATTCTCCCAGAAGCTTTGTGGCTTGTCAACATGTAGTTTGGCATATTCCAGTCTTGCTTTTTTATGATTCGTTTTCAACAATGGTGTCCTCCTTGGTCGTCTCCCATGTAGTCCACTTTGGCTCAAACAACGACGGATGGTGCGATCTGACACTGATGTTCCTTGAGCATGAAGTTCACCTTGAATCTCTTTAGAAGTCTTTCTAGGCTCTTTTGTTACCATTCGGATTATCCGTCTCTTAGATTTGTCATCAATTTTCCTCCTGCGGCCACGTCCAGGGAGGTTGGCTACAGTCCCATGGATCTTAAACTTATGAATAATATGTGCAACTGTACTCACAGGAACATCTAGTTGCTTGGAGATGGTCTTATAGCCTTTACCTTTAACATGCTTGTCTATAATTTTCTTTCTGATCTCTTGAGACAGCTCTTTCCTTTGCTTCCTCTGGTCCATGTCGAGTGTGGTACACACCATATCACCAAACAACACAGTGATTACCTGGAGCCATATATATAGGCCCAATGGCTGATTACAAGGTTGTAGACACCTGTGATGCTAATTAGTGGACACACCTTGAATTAACATGTCCCTTTGGTCACATTATGTTCTGTGTTTTCTAGGGGTACCATCATTTTTGTCCATGCCTGTTTCATGAGTTTATTTTTTTACATAATTCTGTTGAAGCATGGTTGAAAAACAATGTCTGACTTTCATTGGTTAACATTTATAGAATTTTAATTTATTATTACTTTTGTCAGATTAAAGTTATTTCTGTGACCATTGTGACTTTTTCTTTCATTGACCAAAGGGTACCAACAATTTTGTCCACGTCTGTAGCTATACAAGGATGCAGAGGGAGGAGAAAATCATATTCAGCCGAGCTAATTACTTTCTTGTTTAGACCCTCAAACAGTATTATCTTCAGATCATTCATAAACGATGGAGTAGGGTTAGACGATAGTACCTTATACCCATCTTTGTCCCTCAGTAGATCCATACACATATGTAGGTAAGTATTCTCAATCAATATTTGGTAGAAGCAGATATATCAAACCCCTTAATCAGTATTTGGTGGAAGCAGGTATATCAAACCCCTTATCCAGTATTTGGTGGAAGCAGGTATATCAAACCCCTTACTCAGTATTTGGTGGAAGCAGGTATATCAAACCCCTTACTCAGTATTTTGTGGAAGCAGGTGTATCGCAGGCGTCAATCAATATTTGGTGGAAGCAGGTATATCAATCCCCTTAATCAGTATTTGGTGGAATCACGTATCTCGCAGGCCTCAATCAATATTTGGTAGAAGCAGGTATATCAGACCACTTAATCAGTATTTTGTGGAAGCAGGTATATCGCAGGCCTCAATCAATATTTGGTGGAAGAAGGTATAGCACATATCTTACTCAGTATTTGGTGGAAGCAGGTATATTAAACCCCTTAATCAGTATTTTGTGAAAGCAGGTATCTCTCAGGCCTCAATCAATATTTGGTGGAAGCAGGTATATCAATCCCCTTAATTAGTATTTTGTGGAAGCAGGTGTATCGGAGGCGTCAATCAATATTTGGTGGAAGCAGGTATATCAAACCCCTTAATCAGTATTTTGTGGAAGCAGGCATATCAAACCCCTTAATAAATATTTAGTGGAAGCAGGTATATCAATCCCCTTAATCAGTATTTTGTGGAAGCAGGTGTATTGCAGGCGTCAATCAATATTTGGTGGAAGCAGGTATATCAATCCCCTTAATTAGTATTTTGTGGAAGCAGGTGTATCGCAGGCCTCAATAAATATTTGGTGGAAGCAGGTATATCAAACCCCTTACTCAGTATTTGGTGAAAGCAGGTATATCAAACCCCTTAATCAGTATTTGGTGGAAACAGGGATATCAAACCCCCTAATCAGTATTTTGTGGATGCAGGTATATCACACCCCTCAATTATTTTTTTTGCCTCAACAGTTATATCACACCACCCGGTTTATTTAGGGCAACAGTTTACACGTATATTGCAGCCATCAATCAGTATTTTGTGGAAGCAGGTATATCACACCCATTGCAAATAGTTGTTCCAATAGCGCTTGTCCCTCTATATAGCTGCGGTATCGCAGCAGAACTGCACACAACTGCTGCACAATACAAATGCACTATAATATATTTTCTATGTTAGAAAGTAAGTATATCACAGTATCACACCCCTCAGTATATCACACCTACCGATAGCACACCCTATACCAGTCGTTAAAAGGACTTTTGTGGCCCTATTAGCTAGCATTTGGTGTCCCTAACAGTCTGTCCCTGCTCCACAAAGCAACCTCTCCCTACACTGGCAAAACACAGAATGTAAAAAGGCTGCCAGATCGGGTTCTGTTATAGGGTGGGGGTGTGTCCATGTGCTGAAACATATCAATTGGCTGTCCTGTCCCACCTGATGTGTGTGTCATGGGTCAAAGTTCGGCGCAATGCAAAAGAATATGGCGTCGGTGGACATAGCCATATGTTTGCATGTTCGGCCAATCGCGAACGAGCAAAGTTCGCCGCGAAACAACCGCCAGGCGAACCACAACGCCATCTTTACTGAGCATGTGCTGAACAGTAAAGAGAAATTAGAAAAACAGCAAACAGCAGGTGGTGCTATACTGATAGATTACATTAAATAACTCACAAGCTATTAGAGATGAGCTGAATTTCATATTTTGAAATTCGTTCACGCTTCGTTTACTGGTAAAAGATGTCAGCCAGCTACATAACGATTTTTAAGATGACAGAAACCCTTGAATTGCATTATGGATTCCGTTACCACGGACCATAACGCAATTCTATGACGGAATACATAACGGAATGCCTTTAGAGGCATTCCTTTATTTATTCCGTCATAATAGAAGTCTATGGGCTGCAAAACGAATCTGTCCTATTTCCATTATGCAAGGGAGTCCTCTCCTCCATAACAGAAATGAGACAGATCCGTCTGGCAGCCCATGGACTTCTTTTATGACGGAATAAATAAAGGAATGCCTCTAAAGGCATTCCGTTATGTATTCCGTCATAGAATTGCGTTATGGTCCGTGGTAACGGAATCCACAACGCAATTCACCTTTTACCAGTAAACAAAGCGTGAACGAATTTCATAACCTGAAATTCGCTCATCTCTAGCAGCCATAATAATTTTTTTATTACATGTAATGACAAAAGTATTCAGGACCAGGTGCTGGTTTGAAAACTGTAGAATATTATTTGTGGGACAACCCCTTTAATGGTTTCAGCTATATTACATTGTTTCTGCTTTGATCGCCCTACGTGTGTTACTGCAACGTTATCATCACAATATCGAATACATCATCGATAAACGCCATAGCATAGGACACATCCACTGACAGGATGAATATGTCTCTCTAAAATTTATTGCACTATTTACATACACTGCATATTTATTTATAAATGTATATCATTTTATAGATAGATTTTTCTAAGAAAAGAAACACATAATATCAGCACACAAGATAACTAGACATTTTGGTTTTCCATTTTACTTTACATCCTACAACAGGTATCAAAATCTAATTATTATTTCTTGTGCCTTTTACCACAATGTAAATTCATTACTATTAGTTTACACAGTTTATGACCATTCAGTCTTTAAACCACTTTTATTCTTTTATTGTCAGTCACCCATAAGCAAATCTCTAATATAAACTAGGCATCACTGTCTTCACTGCGTGGTTGAGGAGTAAAATATACAAAATGAGCAATACAAGGCTGTACTAATTCAAGATGTGGTCCTTCCTATACTGTCTAAATAGGACACATCGGGCCTCATGTAAAAACGTGGATGTGGTGTAACCATCAGTGATGTTCAGTTCGCAGTGTTCGCCAGCGAACACATGCGGGCTGCCATCTTTAGTAAGGTAGACTCACCCGTCCGGCAATGCACAGGTAAGCTCTTACCTGTGCCTGTGTCGGGAGCCGGTCAGAAATCAAATGCAGTTCCGAGAACAGCCACCGGGGGCCTTCATTGGGCTGTTCTTGGAACTGCCTGCTCCAGGTGACTGCATTTGATTTTAGACTGGCTCCCGGCACAGGTAAGGGCTTACCTGTGCATCGCGGGACGGGTGAGTCTACCTAATTAAAGATGGCAGCCCGCATGTGTTCGCTGGCGAACACTGCAAACTGACCATCACTGGTAACCATAGTAACCAACCAGACACCAATCAAAACTGGTGTAAAGGAAAAATTCCCTAGTTGCCCATAGGAACCAATCAGAGATTCCACATTTCCTTTGGAAAATGAAATGTAGAATCTGATTGGTTGCTATGGGCAACTAAGCCAGTTCTACTTTATATCAGTTTTGATAACTCTCCCCCTATGCTTCTGGAATATATAACTTGCATACATGGGACTGACTGAAGAAACAAACTGGTAATAGCAACCAATCAGATTGCAGTTAACATATTTATAATAAGGGTTACAAAATGAAAGCAAGCATCTGATTGGCTGCTAGTGTCAAAAACCCTGACGAGTCCTAGTTATCTTTAACAGCTACAAAATGGCTACTTTGGTTCACAACAGCAACATAATTTGGGCCTGATCACAGTTCTGTTTACATTAGCGTTATGAGCAGGGGTGCACCATCAATGAGGCCAGGTGAGGCGATCCCCTCAGGCAGCACCAGGTAGGGGTGGCAGCCAAAGGGCTATGAGCTGAAGGGAAGGGGTTAGGTTAAGGATTTGGCATTGGGGAGGGGGAGCATTGTTTCACTTTTCACCTCAGGCAGGTGCACCCCTGGTTATGGGGGATACAAACAGTGACCAGCAGGCCTCATTGGGGTTCTGTCAAGGTTTCTATCATATTGACAATATTTCCTTCCTGTCAAAAGTGAGGCACGCCCCGAGGAAGGCTCTAAGTGTCCACAAGGCCATACAACACGTAGTAAACACAAGAGTGGAGTCAGGTCAAAGCTCTTTGGAAAAATGAAAGCTGGCATCCATTGGTTGCTATGGTAACACCTTGCCATTAAGTCTGTGCTGGTTTTATAATTGAGGCCTACTGTAGTTTTCGGTGGTTACATGTAGTGAGTACTGATTGTAGGGATATACTGATACTAGTATTCTCCCATAGGCCTCTTTCACAAATCTGGAATATGCACGAATTCTGAATGATATACCATCCAGATTGTCATCAGTATTATTTCAGTAATTCATGCGGATTTACAGTACATGTGTATTCCTTCTTTGCTGCACTTTTAGCAGCGGATTCCAGTACACGTGCCATATACGAATTACAAATACGGTAGAGTAAAAGAGGCCATAGAAGGAGACACAATATGTGGCATACTTATTGCAAATCTGTAGAGAATCCATCTTGTGAGGCACAGGTCCATGCCTACCAGGCTTTCTTAGCTGCCACCAGCACACTCAATTCTGACAATTGGTGAAGGACCCAGCTGAAGCACCCCACCTACAGTAGGTTACTCTTCTGCAAGTGACATGTTATAAAAGATCTATCATTGGAATACCTCCTTAGGTTTATTGTAAACGCATAAATTGATTGCTGTAGGCTCCATTGAAGCCTATTTCTTAGGTCCGTCATCTTCAGCATCCGTCATCCTACCCAATAATTCAAACATTTTGGGGGATTATTATAAAAAAAAAAGTGTTATTCCAAAATATTACAATTACACGAATGATAACCACTGAGGCCACGGTTTTATTTTACTGCAATTTTGGATGGGGCTTTTCCAACAATAGGAACATACTGTAGCTCTAAAGCTGTCCTCCACTTAAGCATAAACTTTAGTTTCTCTGCTGCCGGCTTCCATGGATCCCGCCACTGTGGTGTTACTGCACCCAGACCTATCAGGCTGTGTTCACACCAGCACTATCAATTTCTGTTCCGCTGTTCTGTTCTGTTAAAAGAGCAGAACAAGAAAAGTAATGGAAGTGCTGGATCAGGCACATAACTAAAATGAATAACGCCAAACAGACCCCACTCACTACAATGAGGTCCATTTGGTTTCCATTTGGCAGTCCACTCTTTTAGTGTTCTTGGCAGATGTGAACATAGCCTAAGTAAAGGTTACTAATTTTCAATGGGGACAGCTTTATCTATAAGCTGATGTCACAAGCAGCTTTTTGTGGCAGTTTTTAATGCGTTTTATTGAGCTGCAGCCAAAAGTGGATCCAGCAGGAAGAAGTACAAATCCTTCCTTTATATTTTTCATTCCAACCAACTTCTGGCTTTGACTCAAAAACCTGCATCAAAAACCGCCACAAAAAGTCAGGTGTGACATTGCCCTTAGGGTGCTACCACACTAAATTCTTTGTTCTGTTTTCTCTAGTAAAAAAACACCATGAAACTGATTCTTACAAACCTTTGGTGATTTTCTGCATACCTTTTGTTTCTGATAGTGAAGTGTATGGAAAACATCTGAAAAAATGCTATACCTACAGCATGTTGCAATTTACAGTGAGTTCAGGAAGTCTTCAGACTTTTTTCACATTTTATCTTATGGCCCTGTGCTAAAATTTAAAAAAAAAAAAAAAAGTTTCCCCCCATGGATCTGCACACAATAACCCATAATGAGAAAGTTAAGAGAATTGTTTGCAAAATTATTAAAAAAGGACAAACCAAAATTTAGCATGGACATAAGTATTCAGACCATTTACTGTGACACTTGAAATTGAGATCTGTGGGCCAAATATCTTAATCAGCTTTGAGATGTTTCTACATCTTGATTGGAGTCCACCTGTAGTAAATTCAGTGGATTGTGATTTGGAAAGATACAGACCTGTCTATATAAGGTCTCACAGCTGACAATGCATATCAGAGCAAAAACCAAGCCATGAGGAGGAAATAACTGCCTGTAGAGCTCAGAGACAGAATTGTGTAGAGGCACAGATTTAGATAAGGGTGCATCAAATTTTCTGCTGCACTGAAAATACCCAAGGGCACAGTGGCCTCCATAATTTCATAAATTAAAGACGTTTGAAACTACCAGGACTCTTCCTAGAGCTGGCTGCCCCAAACAAACAAAGTATTTAAGGGGGGGGGGGGGGCTTGGTAAGAGAGGCGACCAAGAACCTAATGGTCATGCTTCCAGAAGGTCAACCCATCAGTGCAGTATTTCATCAATCTGGGCTTTATGGCAGAGTGGCCAGAAAGAAGCCACTCCTCAGTAAAAGACACATAAAAGCTCACCTGGAGTTTGAAAAAAAAGCATCTAAAGGACTCTCAGACTATGAGAAACAAGATTCTCTGGTCTAATGACCAAGATTTAATTTTATGGCCTCAATTCTAAGGCCTAGTTTACATGAAAGGTTTTTTTTGCGAGTGTACGGGCCGTTTTTTTGTGTTCCATATACGGTCCGTATATGGAACCATTCATTTCAATGGTTCCGCAAAAAAAACGGAATGTACTCCATATGCATTCCGTTTCCGTGTTTCTGTTTTTCCATTCCGTTGAAAGATAGAACATGTCCTATTATTACCCGCAAATCACATTCCGTGGCTCCATTCAAGTCAATAGGTCTGCAAAAAAAACTGAACACATACGGAAATGCATCCGTATGGCTTCCATTTCCGTTCCGTTTTTTCTGAACCATCTATTGAAAATGTTATGGCCAGCCCCATTTTTTCTATGTGATTACTGTATACTGTACATGGCATATGGAAAAACTGAACGGAAAAACGGAAAGGAAACGGAAACACAACGGAACTCAAAAACGGAACGGATCCGTGAAAAACGGACCGCAAAAAACTATAAAATCCATACGTTTGTGTGAACTAGGCCTAAGGGTCACATTTTGAGGAAACCAGGCAGTGCCCAATACTATGGGGTACTGAATGCCGACAGATAGGGAAAAACTAGATTTTTTTTCCACAAGGCTGCAACATATCAAAAAGTGAAAAAGGGAAAACTGTCTTAAAGTGCCACTACAAATATACAATATAAAAAAAAGGAAAAGGCGTTGGGGGCTTCCACATGTGCTGCGTTTTGGGTGCACCAAAAAAAAAAAAGCCACATGCAGTTTTTGCAGCAACATATCGGCTTTTATGCTGTGTTTCCATCCAGCAAAGGGAAACACACAGCAAACTTGAATTACATTAATGTAATTGTTGTGTGTGATTTGCTTTTTTCCCACTTACTGGATGGAACTGCAGCATAAATGTGAATATGTTGCCTCAAAAATAGCACACTTTTTTTTATACCTTGCTTGCCACATCCAAAACGCACCACTACTGCGATGTGTGGCAGCAACTGTAGTGTAAAGCCACAGCAGACAAGTTTTGTAATAGCAATGAATATGCAGGCTATGAGTTCAGTGAAGAACAGGGCCTCAAGAATAGTAGTCATAAAGCACTTAAAGAGGTATTACAGTTTTAATTATTACATTTATTTATGTAGAGAATAGAAGGTTGAACAATTTTCTAATATACATCTATTTGAAATATATTTAATATACATCTATTTATTCAATCCATACAGTAGCCTCTCCCTAAAGAAAAAAAAATTGGTACTGCCCTTTATAATCCTGTAAAATGCATCCATAGGAGAGCTGATAGGACTAAACATGGCATCAGTCATGACAGCCATCATGTGACCCTAACAAGTATTATGTGAACTGGCTTTCAGTTAACTGCCCAGCAGAACATATACAGTATATACGGCTACCTGCAGCAGTATCTCATCATGTCTGACAGTGTGTTTTGTGTTTTTTTTTTTTTTACACTAAACTTTATTAACAACATGACAACATCACCTAGAGTCAGGAAGCCATTTTAAAACATCACCTAGAGACAGGCTGCCATCTAAATACACACGTTACTGTAATAACCACAATAAAAATCATGATTCCACCTGTAGTCCTATTTATTTATTACATGAATGTCCTGACCCAGCACTTGTATGTCATGTAACAACGCTGCTTACTGAATGTCAGGAAGAATGTCACATGACTGATGTCGTGTTTCAATTAGGAAATGGATACATTACACAGGACTGATGCATGGGCTATACCCTTCTACTGCATATATGGTTCAACGCCTGATATAAGAATGGTATGTATGCAGAATTTTAAATACATATAGAAAAGTGTATAATTTCCTATTATATAAAAAATAAGAAAATAAAAACTGGAATATCCCTTTAAGCAATGTAGTTGATTCCCAGTTAACTCATAGGCTACCTTGCTTCTTGCTATTGACAATAGCATGCTTCTTTGACACAAGGCCATTATTGCATCAATGATTCATTATAATGTTCTCCCATACACTGCAACAGTATACTAAACATATGATGCTATACAATCTCTGGGAATTAGTAAATTACTGCAGGTTACTATCAGAATGTTTTAGTGACTTTGGCTGTGTAGTCCTAGGTGCAAGCTGCCATAACAGACACACAACTCACAGATCGCAGTGCAACCACATTCATTTTCATTATTTTGAGATCATATAGCATTGCGATACTGCAATCATTGGCTATGTCGTAGCCTCAGCCTAATGTATTTTTTGTCCATGTCGGTTCCGTTTTTTTGTGGCCCGTCTGTGGAACCATTCACTTCAATGGGGCCAGAAAAAAAAGGAAATTACATTCCGTGTCCACATGTCAGTTTCACAAAAAAATAGAACAAGTCCTATTATTATCCGCATTACAGACAAGCATAGGACTGTTCTATTACGGGCCGGCCATTCCATTTTGCAAAATGCAGAACGCACATGACCGATACCTGTGTTTCACGGATCCATAATTTGTGGACCGCAAAACAACAAAGGTCCTTATGGGAACACAACATTGCAGTGCGGATTTACAAATTTCCTAACCCATTCTTTAAATCAAGTCCTTGCAGCCACACCCCGGTCAGGTATGTAAAATGAGGCTGCCCTGTGGAATATCAGTGTAGTTGGGAGGTCTAGTTAATGTATTTCAATCTTGATACCAAATATGAACAACAAAATGACAGATGATTTGCACATATATATATATAACCTATTTCACATCACACAAGATAATGAAGACAAATAAAAATAACTCAAACCCAAGAAAATCAAACAAATAATGTGCAATATCAATACAAGGTTTCATTACATCCCTTTTTCCTCCATATCAGAAATTATTTACATAAATCTATAATAGTTTAAATTATAATGTTGATCCATAAATTAAGTGAACAAAACCCATAATAACAATTCAAAAAAATAAAAAAAAAAGTGAAAAAAGGTTCAAATAGCAGTCTGGTTAAATCCATTGATGCTCACTGTGAGTTAAAGCAGCTGTATTTTCCCTTACATGAAACCTGAAGAAGAGTATCACCATGATAATTTAGATTTTATTATGAAGCTCTAGACTCTTGAGTTGTAAATTTGAAAGTGTTTTCCGAGTCTTAAATATTGATGACCTATCCTCTGGATACATTATCAGTATCTGATTGGTGGGGTTTTGACAACTGGGACTCCCGCCGATCAGCTGTTTAAGAAGGCATTGGCGCTTCTGCGAGCTCCGCTACCTTCTCCCTGCTCACCAAGCTCAGTGCCATATATAGTATAATGGCTGTGTTTGGTATCACTGCTCAGCTACATTCACTTCAATGGGGCTCAACTGCGCCTAGGCCATGTGATTGATTTATGTGTCGTCACTTGGCCAAGGGAAAGATGGAGAAGACCGCTGCGCTACTGCAGGCACCGGGTACCTTCTCAAACAGCTGATCGGTGGGAGTCCTGGGTGTTGGACCCCCATCGATCAGAAACTGATGACTTATCCAAAAAATAAGACATCAGTATTTAAGTCTCAGAAAACCCCTTTAAATATAGCAAAAAATAAATAAGAAAAATATATATATTTGAAGACCTGGAGTTCCTTTAAAGCTGGCCACACACATTCAATAGCTGTCGGCCGAACGATCGGCTTTCTCTCCAGACTCCCCATACACATTTGGTCCGGCCAAGCTTGTATGTGTTGTCAGTCGGGAGAGAATAGAAAGCCACTGGCAGTTACTTCTAGTGGCAGCTTATTTTGTGGGAAAATGAAAGGATCGGGCCAAAATATTCACATTAGGCTGGGTTCACATCATGTTTTTGTCCTGCATTTAACATAGACGTTGGGGAAAAACGGATGCAAAAGCATAGTACCCTGCACTTTTCCATCCAAAGTTGGGCAAAAAAAAGTATATGTTAATGTATTTTTTATTTTTTTACAATGGTACAGCATTCGTCTGAGGCATCCGTTTAACACATACGTTTTTTGTATACGTTAAACATAAGACAAAAATGTGATGTGAACCTAGCCTTATCTTTTAGGGGAGAGTCAGGAGCTCCCCATACACATTAGACGGTCAGCTGAACCCACCATTCTCAGCAGGTATAGATGACAATACACTAATGTGTATTGGACCCTTAAGACCACGTTCACACAGCAGAATTGTGGTCAGTATTTTGCATCAATATTGGTAAGCCATACCCAGAAATCAGTTCAAAACATGAAAAAACAGAAGAGGAGCAAATCTTTCCATTATACATTTCTCTATAGGGTCCACTCCTGATTCCAGCTTACAGATATTGATGCAAAATGCAGAATATTGCAGAGTAAGGCCTCATGCACACAACCGTGCCGTTTTTTGCGGTCCGCAAACCGCGGATCCGCAAAAAAACGGAAGCCGCCCGTGTGCCTTCCGCAATTTGCGGAACGGAAGGCCATTGTAGACATGCCTATTCTTGTCCGCAAAATGGACAAGAATAGGACATGCTATATTTTTTTTGCGGGGCATCGGAACGGAGCAACGGATGAGGACAGCACACGGAGTGCTGTCCGCATCTTTTGCGGCCTCATTGAAGTGAATGGGTCCACAAAAACTGCGGCTCGGATGTGGACCATAACTACGGTTGTGTGCATAAGGCCTAAGGGTACATGCACACGTTCAGGATTAATGTGTGTTCGCAGGCAAATCCGTGCGGTCAATCCACATCAATTGGTGCAGATTTGCATGTGGATTTGCATGCGGATTTTGATTTTACAATCCGCACCGCAAGTTAAAATCCGCGCGGAAAAAATCTGCATCGTGTGCGTTGAGAATTTCAAATTCTCATACAATACAATGTACATGACCTACGATTTTCCGCACGCAAATCCGCGCACAATCCTGATGGTGTGCATTTAGCCTAAAACAAGCCTTACAGGAAGAAAACAGGGAGCCTGTCAGCAGTTTTGACGAGTAGGGGGTGAGTGGGGGTTGGGGAGAGACGTACAAGCCGCTCCGTTTGTGGAACGTTTCTCATCAGGAGTAGTGTAGATATGAAGTTTTTTTCTACTAGATTCTACACTTGGAAGCGTACAGGGTGGGGTTTCATGGTGAAGTGCCCTCTGCTCTCTATATTGAGCTGCTTCACAGTCCCTCCCCTGGTCATCTGGTTGGATACCATATCGGTCACTCAGAAAGGATGGGCTGTAAAATATCTCAATGCAAAGAGCAGAGTGCCCTTACACAGTTTCATTGAAAAGTATAGTTGACTATCCTTTTTTAATACAACTGGGGCTGCGGGATCCTGATATATCCCACCCAAAAATATGCTAAAAAGGACACCCTTGTCACATACACTTGCCAATTAAAGTCTGGTGATGTCGGTGTATTCATGGTGAAGTGCAAACAGTGCACCACAGATCGGTGGGATTGTTCGGATATGGTGTGAATTTAACTTTAGCTGTGAAAATACATAAAAAAAACCAAAAGGCAATAACAACCATCCTAATAGATATTCCATAGTAAGTGACAATCAAGCCAAATATTTATTATTGAAGAAATAAACTACCGGTATATATGGTTATGTGCTAATTATTTTTTATGCATCTCTAAAAAACACACTATAAAATAGGTCTCAAAGTCCTCAAAAAATTCTATAATTTTATTATATTGTTAAAAGGGCTGTCCACCTGGATAACCTTTTTAGGGAGACATAAAGGTATGAAAACGGCATCATTTATCTCACCGATCCCCGATGTTTACCCCACTGGTCTCCAGTTTCAGAACACACAGTAAATGGCAAGAAATGCCCATTCAACATTCAGCCGATCATTGACTGGGGCAGGTCACTGCTGTGCCATTTTCTGTGTGTCATGCCGGAAACAGAAAGTGGAGACCAACGGGTACATGGTAAGTGTCAGAATGGTAGCGGTTGGGGATCAGTGAAATTAGTAATGCTTATTTTTTTACCGTTCTGCCCCTTTTCTAAAATATCATATTGCTCTGGACAACCACTTTTATGCTACAGAAGTAGCCAACTTCACTGCAAATGAAAATAATTATAATAAAATATTGTTAACTATACCCAGAGCTTTAAAATAACTGTACTTTTATCTTTTTGAGTGTACTGTAAAGTTTTACCTAAAAAAGAAGCAATAAACTATGCATGCTTTTTATTGCCTATTTCAAATGAATATTTAAAGGGAATATGTCATCAGAAAATGATCTGCTGTTTAAATAACTTTTTTATGTTTAACATATTTTAAAATAATTTTTGATGATGTTATTTGTAATTTTCCATGTCACTTTTTATGTTTAAACGAAAACTAAAAACCCTGCAGTTTTTGCACTGGCCACTATGTCTAATAATTGGCGCCACTTCTTGGTCTGTACAGATTACTTTACTGCAGTTAACTCATTTTAATCCTGCCTGTAATGATATCCCCTTTGTGCATAGATAACACAGGATCCACCATTCATAATAGGTGATTGTCAGAGCTTATCTGTTTTTCCCTTGTACAATGACCTCTGCACAGGGCACAGAGCATGCCTAGAAAACTTTCCCATGTAAGTCATTACGGTCCCCTCCTGACCATTGTGTCTATGGACAATAGGGCTGCCATAAAGCAATTTTATTAATGCTTTCTAAATGCTGTTAAGAACAGCTCAGGCAAGATGGCTGCCCCCATAATAATGTTCCGGAAATAAAATTAAAAAAATCTACAATCAGATTCGGGAAAAAAAAAGATTTTTGGTGACATATTTATTTTTACAAATATTTTTGTAATTAAAGTATCCTGTTGAAATTAGGATCCTTAATAAACATCTTGGAACTGTGGCTAAAGAGACTGGTTTAGTATATATTTAAATGGGTTGCATTTCGCTGGGATTTTCACAATTCCTACAAAGCAGGCGACGAAAATACCAAGAAAAACCACCTCAAAAATGACTCAAGTATATACACCTTCACATACATTTATACACTTCGGACACACCTATACAGAGTTGACTTGAGCTCCGAATTTCAAAAGTGTACTAGTAGTTATTAAAAGGGTTGTCTGAGACTGAGAACCTCTTTTGAAATTGCCAGGCAGGGTGCAGGGATAAAAAAAAAAAGACTCACCTGTCACCAGCACTTCTAGTTCCGATCCTCCTTCTCTGCTTCCAGTCCAAGATGTTATTTACCATCTTCATGCATGTCACTGCTGCCTGCCAGTTAATGGCTTCAGTGGTGATGTGTGCCAACGATGACTCCATTGACTGGCTAGCAGTTGACATGCCATACATCGAGTCCAGGAGGGACCAGAAGTGGAGGAGAAGGGAGGTTGGCACTAGAACCAGAGCACCGGTGACAGGGGAGCCTTTTTTGTATCCCTGTCTGGAGATATTAAAAGGGGTTCCTGGTCTCAGAGAACTCATTTAAACAGTGTTCATGCTTTATAACCCCATTTAGATTAAGAATTAGATTTTTTTTTATTTCAAATTAAAATAAAATAAAATAGCACTGTTGGCTTTTAGAACTGCACAACAATCCAATATGTGAAAGTGGGTGTTATCGTGCTCACAGAAATAGGCTGAATCAAAAGTAATTTTTATAGGGAAGTCAAGGAATATGCATCAGTCCATTGATCACAGTATTTAAAAACACAAAAAAATTATCATTGTGGTTTTCCAAAAATACAGTTCTGCAGGGGGCCTTGGCCTTGGCCGTCCTGATTATTACCAATTGGATAATTGACTAAAGGCCATTTTGCATTGGCCGAAGGTTGTCCATAAAAACCAGGTTCATAAAAACACTTGCTCCAGATAATTGCCCCGTGTTAAGGTGCCGCCAAACACCGGATGAAGGAGCAAGCTCTTGTGCATTGGGCAATTGTTTCTTTTATGTGGCACATAAAATCCTTGTTTATCGGCAGCACATTGCCCTGTGTAAACAGGGACGTGCTGCAAGGAAACTGTATTAATGATTGTTCAGCCCCATACCGCCCTGATGAGTGCTGCATGTAAATGTACCTAATGAACAGGCAATGATTGGGAATCAACGTTCACCAGATCTACCCCTCTGACCCCAAAAATATGTGACATGTACTCTGAGGAATTAGGTGATTTTCAGCATTAAAATCTCCAGGTAGGGGGACTTTCACACTAGCGTTTTTCTTTTCCGGCACCGAGTTCTGTCCTAGGGGCTCAATACCGGAAAAGAACTGATCAGTTTTATCCCCATGCATTCTGAATGGAGAGAAATCCATTCAGGATGCATCAGGATGTCATCAGTTGAGTCATTGAACAGCGTTTTGGATGGAGGAAATACCGCAGCATGCTGCGGTATTATCTCCGTCCAAATTCCGGATCAATTGCCGGAATGCCGGATCATTTACATTGAAATGTATTAGTGCCGGATCCGGCATTAAAAATATCGCAATGCCGGATCCGTCCTTCTGGTCTGCACTTTAGGGAAAGGCCTGCAACTCTTCATACCTTCGGCGGATCTTCTATCTTTATTCAACAGGACCTGCGCTGACGTCACCACGTGGTGAGCGCAATTACGTCAAAGGTCCTTTTGCAGGTCCTGAAAGATGAAGAAAGAAGACGATGCCAGCTGCGCGAACAACAGGATGAGGTGAGTTAATATTTTTTAATTTTTTTAACCCCTCAAGCAACATTTTAGTAAGCATTCTGTATTAAGAATGCTATTTTTTTCACTTATAACCATGTTATAAGGGAAAATAATAAAATGAACAGAACACCTAACCCAAACCTGAACTTCAGTGAAGAAGCCCGGGTTTGCGTCGGTACCACATTTAGTTTTTTCTCACGCGCATGCAAAATGCATTGCACTCGCGCAGAAAAAACTGAACACCGGAACGCAATCGCAGTCAAAACCTACTGCAATTGCGTGCCTACTCGCAAGGTTTTCCCGCAATGCACACGCGACACATCCGGAGCAAATCCGGGACGCCCATGTGAAAGAGGCCTTAGAGGTAGATTTATGGTAACTGGTGTAAAGAAAACTGTCTTAGTTGCCCATAGCAACCAATCAGATTGCATCTTTCATTTTTCAGATCTCTTTTGGGAAATGAAAGGTGGAATCTGATTGGTTGCTATGGGCAACTGAGACAGTTTTCCTTTACACCAGTTTCATAAATCTCCCCCTTAGGTTTTTATATTTGTATCATGGAAACATATGGAAAGGCTTCCTGTATCATCTGTAGTAAAAGTATAATTTTTATAATATAGCTAATGCTCCAGTAATATTCCTTATAGTTTCTAATACTGCTGCTTTAACTCATAGTTCTCTAAATGCAAAAAGATGTGGAGAAAATAATGTGCAGAACTTGAAAGACAAAAATAGATGTTCAACATTTTCAATTAATATTAACCAGAGGCCTACCTGGAACAATAGACCGTACCAATGTCACATGATCCATGGAGAGGAGTGGGTCATATCCTTATCAAACTACTACAGGCAGTACCTGGGATCAGGTGCCACTTACATCCTGGCCATTTCTTCCTCTGTCGGTGGATTGGTAACACTGCTGTGCAAATGTGGCCATACATACATAGCATTTGTTGAACCTAGCGATCTAGCTGGGACTGACCTACCATCTAATGTGTATTAGATGTTCAGCTGGCATTTGTTCGTTAGATGTCCTGGGAAATAATAAGACTGGGTATGTTGTGGGCAGGCTTTTTTATCTCTTCCAATTGAGAGCACATGCATGGCTGTGATTAGAGATGAGCGAATTTCTTAAAAGTTCCATTCGGCCGATTTGCCGAATTTCACCCAAAAATCTGTTTTGTGCCGAATTTCAGTACAGACCAAAAGTTTGGACACACCTTATCATTCAAAGAGTTTTCTTTATTTTCATGACTATGAAGGCATCAAAACTTTGAATTAACACATGTGGAATTATATACATAACAAGCAAGTGTGAAACAACTGAGAATATGTCATATTCTAGGTTCTTCAAAGTAGCCACCTTTTGCTTTGATTACTGCTTTCGACACTCTTGGCATTCTCTTGATGAGCTTCAAGAGGTAGTCCCCTGAAATGGTCTTCCAACAGTCTTGAAGGAGTTCCCAGAGATGCTTAGCACTTGTCGGCCCTTTTGCCTTCACTCTGCGGTCCAGCTCACCCCAAACCATCTCGATTGGGCTCAGGTCCGGTGACTGTGGAGGCCAGGTCATCTGGCGCAGCACCCCATCACTCTCCTTTATGGTCAAATAGCCCTTACTTTCAAAGTTTTCCCAATTTTTCGGCTGACTGACTGACCTTCATTTCTTAAAGTAATGATTGCCACTCGTTTTTCTTTACTTAGCTGCTTTTTTCTTGCCATAATACAAATTCTAACAGTCTATTCAGTAGGACTATCAGCTGTGTATCCACCTGACTTCTCCTCAACGCCACTGATGGTCCCAACCCCATCTATAAGGCAAGAAATCCCACTTATTAAACCTGACAGGGCACACCTGTGAAGTGAAAACCATTTCAGGGGACTACCTCTTGAAGCTCATCAAGAGAATGCCAAGAGTGTGGAAAACAGTAATCAAAGCAAAAGGTGGCTACTTTGAAGAACCTAGAATATGACATATTTTCAGTTGTTTCACATTTGTTTGTTATGTATATAATTCCACATGTGTTAATTCATAGTTTTGATGCCTTCAGTGTGAATCTACAGTTTTCATAGTCATGAAAATAAAGAAAACTCTTTGAATGAGAAGGTGTGTCCAAACTTTTGGTCTGTACTGTACGTCACGAAGCGCATTTTTTTGTAGGTAGCGGGTGCAATGACAGGGAGCTGCGATAGCGCCGCCTCCGTCATTGTACCCCTCAGATGCCACGTTCATACATGATCTGTGTAAAAACTGTTTAAAATGAACAATAAAAAAAAATTCAATCAAGCTTACCACCTCCATTTGCTCGCGTTGGTCTGGCCACCGCCATCTTGCTTGAAGATCTCGGGCGAAATCCTGTGCGGCGCGAGATTACGTCATCACGGCGGCTGGCCGGCATGATGATGTAATAATATCGTGCCGCACGGGATTTTGGCCGAGACCTTCAAACAAGATGGAGGCTGACGGCCCGTCGCGAGCAAATGGAGGAGGTAAGTTTGATTTATTTGTTTTTTTATACTATTTCAGGTTAAATCGATTCGCTCATCTCTAGCTGTGATGTTGAGATGAATAGCCGTCAGTCGTACAACAGAAACTGAAGGTGTATGGTATGGCCACCTTAACACTGAACCAACAGATCCAACCAAAGTTGGTCCGAGTTAAGTAAATTTATTTTAAACATTAAGCACCTAGTTCCCGGTGTTTGTCCTGTATGAAATGTTTCATGCACAGCAGTAAAAAATGAGGTGAGTCAGAAGAAAACATCTTAGCTTATTGACTTTGAATAATTGTTGTATACCACACAAAGCAGCATGAGTAGATGGTGTCACTGGTGGAAGATAAATGAGAGATTTGCAATTCACAATTGTTAGACCCTCGACCAGTGATCAAGATACACCAAAATGCACCTTGACTAAATACCAGTCAGCGATTTTAACATTTGGTGCCAATACTGATAAGTGTAATAACTTCTGGTAGTAAAATACCATGGTCTACAAGTGATGTAAAAAGCCAATGGAGGGATTTATAAAGTTATTGGAAATAAAGAGTATGGCTCCTCAATCCCAACCATTCTAAATACAACAATTGAAGACAAGTTCAAAAGCAAGAAGCTGTAACCAGGTTCCTCTGACAAAACGTCTCAATTTTTACTTGAAAATCTCACTTTTCAATGCAACAAGAACCCGATCCCTCATAGTTAAAAGATAAAGCTCTCATTTAGCTCTCGCACATTATTTTAAAACCTTTCATCCTATGAATGATTTTTAGTCATGTAAATTAGGTCTGACAAATAGTTTACAATGACCTAATTAATGGGCACTGACTTAGGTTTTGCCGAACAGTATTTAAAGAAGGTGATTTTTCCCCCCTCCAGAAATAGCTCCATTCTCTTCCATGGGCTGTGTATGATATTAAAGCTCCAACCCCACTCAAGTAAATCGAACTGAGCTGCAATATCAGGCACAACCCATGGACAAGGGTGTTTCTGGGGGGAAAAAGCTTGTTAGTCAACCCCATAGCTCCATGCTTGTCCATGGGCTGTGTATGATACTGAAGCTCCAAACCTTTTCTGGGGAAAAAAAGCTTATTAGACAACTTCTTGAACACCACATTCGTGTTGAAGCCTTAAATTTCATACCAAACATTTTCTTTCTAAAGGAAGAACATTAATATATATTTTAGAGTGCACAGTGACATTAAGATTTGCTAGTATGTACAATAAAACATTCATTTTAGCTGGTTGGAAGGAATGATAAAGGTTTCTGGAAGAATATCATTAAATGGTGCTTTAAGAAAACTGCATGGTTCTCGATCAATAAACTGTTTTTCACTTGCTATATTAAATATACAGGACAATGCACCACAATGAAATAGCTGTATATATATTTATATATATATCTTATGTTTACAAAAATAAGCATTGCAGTGCGTATGTCCTCCACTAAAATCCCTGAATTAACGGCAGCTTTCATGACTTATAGAAACTACTTCTAGTATTCTTCAAATAATTTTCCTCTCTGTACATGCATAATAAATTAAACTTTTATACTGCAAAAAATGGCTGGTCTGTGAAAACTAGAATCGGTTTTGGATGCATATTTTCTGCCTTGGTTGATCCCCTATTATGAGATCTTTTGCTTAAAATGTAAATACAATATGGCCACATCCAGTGTACACTTCAAAAACCGTCTAATGTTGTATCATCATCAAAAAGCATTTGTGCAAAATATGCCTTTTATAAGAAACCAGTGTCCATAACTGAAAAAGCAAATTATTTATGACTTCTGTACATAGTAGCTGATACCTACTATGTAGCTATGTATAGAAAAATACTGTACCAGGCAGACTAACTAGAGAAGATAGCAGACCTTCAGGTGCCACCATGGACTAGGAAAGAACCATTAATAGTACTGAACAATTACCATATTGCATTGATTTCCATTGTTCAGCAAATCCAGCACTAGAAACACACAACTAAGGAGCAACCAATGACTTTTTAGTTGACTATGTTGCCGGTTGCAGTAATTACGAGAACAGACTGATACTGTCTCTACAAATCTACTGTTTTCTACTGTCTTACGAAAGAAATTTGTTCATTGTATAAAAAGTTATTTTCCTCTGTCCTTCTTTAGCAAAAATGTGAACACACTCAGTTTTTTCGAAAAGTTTCTATGTCAGCCTGTGACCTTGCTTCAAATGTGCACTGCTGTCCACTGGGTTCATCAAAGCTTGTTCCATCTCAATTTGGGAAAGGGTTTCAGCTATTTCATCCCTTGATATTCCTCAAAATGAATCCCTGGTAATGAATAGTTTCCATTCTTCTGCAACTTTTCAACAATCTCTAGTTATAAATTACATTAAGTTCCTCACCAAATAAATAAGAAGGATTTGTAGCAGACTTGATTGGGGCTGGCTCTGGGCCAGTTAGCAGCCTTTTATCTAAAACCCTGGTCACTGTTAAAAAGGACAACATTTTAGCAAATATTGGAATCTCAAACAATAAAAAAAAAAAACACAAAAAAGACTATGAAGAAAATGTCCCCATTGGGCAGAATGGGGAGCCATAGAAAGAAGTAATTCTCCTGAACAGTGACCGAGACAGACTTGACGACCTCCGGGTGCATCACCATTTTTATGGCGAGGGTCGTTTCTTTGTATTGCACCAAACAGTAAAATAAAGTCTCTGTGACACGTCTGCCTGCTAGATCAGATTCCGCCTCTGCACATGGGCAAGTTCACATAAGTGAAAACATTGAATTCCGTGAGGATGGAGATACACAGGAAGATGCTATACAGAAATAGACATGTCAGTCCAAGCTTCTTGTCCAGTTTCCACTTGTTCAGGTGAACACCACAGACCTATAATAAAGGCAACAGAGTCAGCATGTCTGTATAGGGAGAACCATACATTTAATACATTCAGTAAACAATTCTGGTGGTCTGGTTAAAGGGAACCCGTCACCAGGAAATGCAAAGCAATCTGCAATCAGCATGTTCTAGAGGAGCTGAGCAGATTTATATAGAGTTTAGTGTGAAAAGATTTAGTATGTCATTTAGTAATTGAAATTTCTGCTCATTCTGGGCTTTGAAGTCCAAGAGGCGGTCCTATCAGTGATTGACAGCTATCTCTGTATACACAGTCATAGAGGAAGGCTGTCAGTCACTGATAGGTCCGCCTCCTTGAGTTCAAAGCCCAGAATGAGCAGGAATTTAAATGAATGAAATACAAGTTTTACTGAATCTTTTACCATAAAACTATATATCTGCTCCTCCTGCTCTATAACATGCTGCCTACAGCTCACACACCATGTTCAATGTGACTGATCCCCTTTAAATGATTTTTAAATAATTGCTAACATGTATAAAATATGCGATTGTCTCTGTGCAGCTTCTGAATTGGAATATACAGTGCCTTGCAAAAGTATTCACCCCCCTTGACTTTTTTCATATTTTGGTGCCTCACAACCTGAAATTAACATGGATTGTTTGAGGATTTGCATCATTTAATTTACAGAACATGTCCACAGCTTTGAATATTTAATTTTTTTTATTGTGAAACAAACAACAAATAGAACAAAATAACAGAAAAAGTCAATGTGCATAACTGTTCACCCCCCTAAAGTCAATACTTTGTAGAGCCACCTTTTGAGGCAATCACAGCTCCAAGTCGCTTTGGATACGTCTCTATGAGCTTGCTACATCTAACCACTGGGATTTTTGCCCATTCCTCCTTGCAAAACTGTTCCAGCTCCTTCAGGTTGGATGGCTTGCGCTTGTGAACAGCAATCTTTACGTCTGACCACAGATTTTCTATTGGATTGAGATCTGGGCTTTGACTAGGCCATTCCAACACATTTACATGTTTCCCCTTAAACCACTCAAGTGTTGCTTTAGCAGTGTGTTTGGGGTCATTGTCCTGCTGGAAGGTGAACCTCCGTCCTAGCCTCAAATCACGCACAGAGTGGTACAGGTTTTACTCAAGAATATCCCTGTATTTAGCACTATCCATCTTTCCCTCAACTCTGACCAGTTTCCCAGTCCCGGCTGCTGAAAAACATCCCCACAGGATGATGCTGCCACCACCATGTCTCACTGTGGGGATGGTGTTCTTTGGTGATGTGATGTGTAGGGTTCGAGCCACACATAGCGTTTTCTTTGGCCGAAAAGTAAAATTTTAGTCTCATCAGACCAGAGCACCTTCCTCCATATATTTTGGGAGTCTCCCACATGCCTTTTCGCAAACTCACAACATGTCTTTGTTTTTTGCTGAAAGTAATGGCTTTCTTCTGGCCACTCTGCCATAAAGCCCAACTCTATGGAGCATACGGCTTATTGTCATCCTATGTACAGATACTTTAGTCTCTGCTGTGGAACTCTGCAGCTCCTCCAGGGTTACCTTAGGTCTCCGTGCTGCCTCTCTGATTAATGCCCTCCTTGCCTGGTCCGTGAAATTTGGTGGGCAGTCCTCTCTTGGCAGGTTTGCTGTTGTGGCATGTTCTTTCCATTTGGTTATGATAGATTTGATGGTGCTCCTGGGGATCATCAAAGATTTGGATATATTTTTATAACCTAACCCTGAGTTGTACTTCTCAACAACATTGTCCCTTACTTGTTTGGAGAGTTCCTTGGTCTTCATTGCAATGTTTGGCTAGTGATGCTTCTTGCTTAGGTGTTGCAGCATCTGGGGCCGTTTTTCAAAAAAGGTGTGTATATGTAATGACAGATCATGTGACACTTAGATCGCACACAGGTGGACATCATCTCATTAATTATGTGACTTCTGAATGTAATTGGTTGCACCAGAGCTTTTTATGGGCCTCCTAACAAAGGGTGTGAATACATACGCACATGTAAATTTTCTGTTTTCTATCTCTAAACAATAGTTTTATTTATATATTTTTCTCATTTCACTTCACCAACTTAGACTATTGTGTTCTGATCCATGACATAAAATTCAAATTAACAAAACACGAAAAAAGTCAAGGGGGTGAATACTTTTGCAAGGCACTGTATATTCACCATGCACTGTAATAATTGCTTATTTTGTAACTGTGTAATACTTCATTTTCCCTATGCTGCAATGAAATAGAAGACATGCTGCCGGATACCCCTACTGATCACCGCAGATTGTTGGGTTCCCAGCTCATTGTCAGGGGGCTGAAAGGAGAGTCAGAAGGTCTTCTTTTCCACATTTATAAAATACAACAAAAGAATATGACTTAATTCTCCATAACAAATAAGAACGATTTGCTGTTTATTACCCATCCACGATAAGTAATCCAACAAATAAAATCGTAGCCATGCAGAAGGTTACTACATACCGTAACAAACAAGGAAGCCAGGAGCAAAGCCACAGAATATATGAGGCCCCTGCTGTTAAGATGTATCTGTAATAGAAGAATAGTCATTTATTATTACACACTAGTAGTACACGGCTACTAAATACATATAACTTAGAGCAGATGTGGTACATGACACAAAGATTCAAAGACCTCCTCAGATCCTTCAATAGGCAAACACAGTGGATCCGCTTTGCCCTGGTTGTTCTTTTAACACACTAACCTTTTATCTATAACTATGCATACAAATGAGATGCAAATCCTCTGGGGTGGGTAGTGGTTTGGTGTACTCCAAATATGGTGAAAAAAGATTACACCTATGAGGACCGAATTCTTCCGATATCAATCAGGTTTAAGCCCTTCCCACAAAATGTCATAAATGTATGGCATGCAGGAGAAGTATGGAGCAGGCTCATGAGTTGAGCCTATTACATACACGTTTGGTGCAGCTGTGTAATACAGCTGACCCCCATCTGCTATGACTGGTGTCAGGTCATTTAACCTGTCAGATGTGACTGGCAGAAAAAAACAAACAAAAAAAAACTGAATATAAATAAAGCAATGAACAAAAATGAAGATCATCAGTATCACTGCATCCAAAATTGTCCGAATGGTGAATGCCATAAAAAAATTTAAATGTGTGATGCTCTATTTTTGGTCACCTTGCCCTGCAAAAAATTTAATTAACAGTGACCAAAAAATGTATATATACTCCAGAATGGTACCAATGAATCTACATTCAAACCCGCAAAAAGCAAGCGATCTACAGCTCTGTAGATGGAAACATGAACAAAAAAGGTTATGGGTGTCAGAATATGGCAAAGTTATGAGCAAAACCTCATTTATGGTCAGGGCTAGGACAACGTCGGCGCACGCAGAGACACTTGCCCTGAACATAGTGGCTGAATTGTGCCGGGAGCCACGGCGCGGGTACACCAGTGAAAAAAGGGGGCATACCTGAAGGGAGTTTAGAGAAAAAGGGCGGGAGGGAGGGGCGTGAGGCTCGGGCGCCTGGCTGAGCGGCAGGTAGGGGGATAAATAGCCAGACGCCCCTCCCACAAATGCAGGCTGTTAACAGCCTTATTATTTATGGTCAGGGCTAGGACAACGTCGGCGCACGCAGAGACACCTGCCCTGAACATAGTGGCTGAATTGTGCCGGGAGCCACGGAGCGGGTACACCAGTGAAAAAAGGGGGCAAAAAACATCAGTTAGGTACAACACTTTTTTGCAAACTACAAAGCCAGTGATCGAAAGGCGCGAGATATCTCTACTCGAGGATTGGGTATATACCTAGTGAAGCAGGAGGGCCGCCACCGCCCCATGGACCGGATGACATGAGCTGGCACCTGATGCCGAGAAGCAGCGGAGTCTGCCCCTAGCGACATGAGTGGCCCGAATTTACCCTGGGGTCATAGCCTAGACCCTGGGCGAGGGCACGGATGAAAGATATAAACTGAGGGTGCTGAGAAGCTTGCCTGCGTGTGGCAGGAGTGGGCTATCTGGTGATGAACCTTGGATGAGGCCTAGCAGTTGATGCAGCACCTGAACTGGGCACCAATCGTTCAGCGTGGGATAGAATTTACCTCAGAAGGGAGTCCCGTCTGAATGGTTTTGGTGGAAGGTAGCAGGGGAGTGTAATGGCCCTGACCCCATAACAGATGCTGCTTCAGAGGATGGTTATGGCGATTTGAACCCGCCAGAACCTCACCGGGCCGGAGGAATCCATAAAAGGTGAGATACATGGCCGCTTTCAAAATCAGGTTAGTGAAGGGCCCAAAAAGGATTACCATCCAATGACGAAAAAGATCCCTGAACAATTTACCGGACACAGGTTGCCTATGGCTCACGGACCCCTTCCCCTCCTTTTGAATACCCCGAAGGGTGGCTTTAGAAAACGAAGACAGAACCTGGGTGATCCAGGAACGCTGACCACCTGGGCGATCCAGGAACGCTGACAACCTGAGCGATCCGGGAACGCTGACAACCTGAGCGATCCGGGAACGCTGACAACCTGAGCGATCCGGGAACGCTGACAACCTGAGCGATCCGGGAACGCTGACAACCTGAGCGATCCGGGAACGCTGACAACCTGGGCGAAGCAGGAACGCTGACCACCTGGGCGATCCGGGAACGCTGACCACCTGGGCGATCCAGGGACGCTGACCACCTGGGCGATCCAGGGACGCTGACCACCTGGGCGATCCAGGGACACTGACAACCTGGGCGATCCAGGGACGCTGACAACCTGGGCGATCCAGGGACGCTGACAACCTGGGCGATCCAGGGACACTGACAACCTGGGCGATCCAGGGACACTGACAACCTGGGCGATCCAGGGACACTGACAACCTGGGCGATCCAGGGACACTGACAACCTGGGCGATCCAGGGACACTGACAACCTGGGCGATCCAGGGACACTGACAACCTGGGCGATCCAGGGACACTGACAACCTGGGCGATCCAGGGACACTGACAACCTGGGCGATCCAGGGACACTGACAACCTGGGCGATCCAGGGACACTGACAACCTGGGCGATCCAGGGACACTGACAACCTGGGCGATCCAGGGACACTGACAACCTGGGCGATCCAGGGACATTGACAACCTGGACGATCCAGGGACGCTGACCACCCGGGCGATCCCGGGACCCTGACAACCCGGGCGATCCAAGGACCCTGACAACCTGGGCGATCCAGGGACACTGACAACCTGGGCGATCCAGGGACACTGACAACCTGGGCGATCCAGGGACATTGACAACCTGGGCGATCCAGGGACACAGACACTTAAACGAAGACAGAACCTGAGCGATCCAGGGACGCTGGCCACCTGGGCGATCCAGGGACGCTGACCACCTGGGCGATCCAGGGACGCTGACCACCTGGGCGATCCAGGGACGCTGACCACCTGGGCGATCCAGGGACGCTGACCACCTGGGCGATCCAGGGACGCTGACCACCTGGGTGATCCAGGGACGCTGACAACCTGGGTGATCCAGGGACGCTGACCACCTGGGCGATCCAAGGACGCTGACCACCTGGGCGATCCAGGGACGCTGACAACCTGGGCGATCCAGGGACGCTGACAACCTGGGCGATCCAGGGACACTGACAACCTGGGCGATCCAGGGACACTGACAACCTGGGCGATCCAGGGACACTGACAACCTGGGCGATCCAGGGACACTGACAACCTGGGCGATCCAGGGACACTGACAACCTGGGCGATCAAGGGACACTGACAACCTGGGCGATCCAGGGACACTGACAACCTGGGCGATCCAGGGACATTGACAACCTGGACGATCCAGGGACGCTGACCACCCGGGCGATCCCGGGACCCTGACAACCCGGGCGATCCAAGGACCCTGACAACCTGGGCGATCCAGGGACACTGACAACCTGGGCGATCCAGGGACACTGACAACCTGGGCGATCCAGGGACATTGACAACCTGGGCGATCCAGGGACACAGACACTTAAACAAAGACAGAACCTGAGCGATCCAGGGACGCTGGCCACCTGGGCGATCCAGGGACGCTGACCACCTGGGCGATCCAGGGACGCTGACCACCTGGGCGATCCAGGGACGCTGACCACCTGGGCGATCCAGGGACGCTGACCACCTGGGCGATCCAGGGACGCTGACCACCTGGGCGATCCAGGGACGCTGACCACCTGGGCGATCCAGGGACGCTGACAACCTGGGCGATCCAGGGACGCTGACAACCTGGGCGATCCAGGGACGCTGAAAACCTGGGCGATCCAGGGACGCTGACAACCTGGGCGATCCAGGGACACTGACAACCTGGGCGATCCAGGGACACTGACAACCTGGGCGATCCAGGGACACTGACAACCTGGGCGATCCAGGGACGCTGACAACCTGGGCGATCCAGGGACATTGACAACCTGGACGATCCAGGGACGCTGACCACCCGGGCGATCCCGGGACCCTGACAACCCGGGCGATCCAAGGACCCTGACAACCTGGGCGATCCAGGGACACTGACAACCTGGGCGATCCAGGGACATTGACAACTTGGGCGATCCAGGGACACAGACACTTAAACAAAGACAGAACCTGAGCGATCCAGGGACGCTGGCCACCTGGGCGATCCAGGGACGCTGACCACCTGGGCGATCCAGGGACGCTGACCACCTGGGCGATCCAGGGACACTGACAACCTGGGCGATCCAGGGACACTGACAACCTGGGCGATCCAGGGACACTGACAACCTGGGCGATCCAGGGACACTGACAATCCAGGGACGCTGACAACCTGGGTGATCCAGGGACGCTGACAACCTGGGCGATACAGGGACCCTGACAACCTGGGCGATCCAGGGACACTGACAACCTGAGTGATCCAAAGACCCTGACAACCTGGGTGATCCAGGAAAAACTGACAACCTGGGCGATCCAGGGACACTGACAACCTGGGCGATCCAGGGACACTGACAACCTGGGCGATCCAGGGACATTGACAACCTGGGCGATCCAGGGACACAGACACTTAAACAAAGACAGAACCTGAGCGATCCAGGGACGCTGGCCACCTGGGCGATCCAGGGACGCTGACCACCTGGGCGATCCAGGGACGCTGACCACCTGGGCGATCCAGGGACGCTGACCACCTGGGCGATCCAGGGACGCTGACCACCTGGGCGATCCAGGGACGCTGACCACCTGGGCGATCCAGGGACGCTGACCACCTGGGCGATCCAGGGACGCTGACAACCTGGGCGATCCAGGGACGCTGACAACCTGGGCGATCCAGGGACGCTGAAAACCTGGGCGATCCAGGGACGCTGACAACCTGGGCGATCCAGGGACACTGACAACCTGGGCGATCCAGGGACACTGACAACCTGGGCGATCCAGGGACACTGACAACCTGGGCGATCCAGGGACGCTGACAACCTGGGCGATCCAGGGACATTGACAACCTGGACGATCCAGGGACGCTGACCACCCGGGCGATCCCGGGACCCTGACAACCCGGGCGATCCAAGGACCCTGACAACCTGGGCGATCCAGGGACACTGACAACCTGGGCGATCCAGGGACATTGACAACTTGGGCGATCCAGGGACACAGACACTTAAACAAAGACAGAACCTGAGCGATCCAGGGACGCTGGCCACCTGGGCGATCCAGGGACGCTGACCACCTGGGCGATCCAGGGACGCTGACCACCTGGGCGATCCAGGGACACTGACAACCTGGGCGATCCAGGGACACTGACAACCTGGGCGATCCAGGGACACTGACAACCTGGGCGATCCAGGGACACTGACAATCCAGGGACGCTGACAACCTGGGTGATCCAGGGACGCTGACAACCTGGGCGATACAGGGACCCTGACAACCTGGGCGATCCAGGGACACTGACAACCTGAGTGATCCAAAGACCCTGACAACCTGGGTAATCCAGGAAAAACTGACAACCTGGGCGATCCAGGGACACTGACAACCTGGGCGATCCAGGGACGCTGACAACCTGGGCGATCCAGGGACGCTGACAACCTGGGCGATCCAGGGACACTGACAACCTGGGCGATCCAGGGACACTGACAACCTGGGCGATCCAGGGACACTGACAACCTGGGCGATCCAGGGACACTGACAACCTGGGCGATCCAGGGACACTGACAACCTGGGCGATCCAGGGACACTGACAACCTGGGCGATCCAGGGACACTGACAACCTGGGCGATCCAGGGACACTGACAACCTGGGCAATCCAGGGACACTGACAACCTGGGCGATCCAGGGACATTGACAACCTGGACGATCCAGGGACGCTGACCACCCGGGCGATCCCGGGACCCTGACAACCCGGGCGATCCAAGGACCCTGACAACCTGGGCGATCCAGGGACACTGAGAACCTGGGCGATCCAGGGACACTGACAACCTGGGCGATCCAGGGACATTGACAACCTGGGCGATCCAGGGACACAGACACTTAAACAAAGACAGAACCTGAGCGATCCAGGGACGCTGGCCACCTGGGCGATCCAGGGACGCTGACCACCTGGGCGATCCAGGGACACTGACAACCTGGGCGATCCAGGGACACTGACAACCTGGGCGATCCAGGGACACTGACAACCTGGGCGATCCAGGGACACTGACAATCCAGGGACGCTGACAACCTGGGTGATCCAGGGACGCTGACCACCTGGGCGATCCAGGGATGCTGACAACCTGGGCGATACAGGGACCCTGACAACCTGGGCGATCCAGGGACACTGACAACCTGAGTGATCCAAAGACCCTGACAACCTGGGTGATCCAGGAAAAACTGACAACCTGGGCGATCCAGGGACCCTGACAACCTGGGTGATCCAGGAAAAACTGACAACCTGGGCGATCCAGAAAAAAACATTGACAACCTGGGCGATCCGGGAGGCACTGAGATCCCGGGAGGGCCAGGGGACCCCGGCCATACGTACAGACCAGGAGAGAGAAGCAGATTTGAACCAGAAAACGAAAAACCACTGTTTTCTGAGACCGTAGAGTGAAAACACGTAAATCGCTAATTCTGGTATTGTGAAGCAAGGCAGATAAACTTAAAATTAAACGTACAGAGCCCCAAATAATTTGGCAGGGGACCCAAAACTGCGCCCCCCCCTGAAAGCGGGAGGGCAACCTGCATCCCAAAACCAGAATTAATAGATATGCAAGATAGCATGGATATATGTGAAAACAACCTATGACACCATTTTTTAACATGATAGGCTCTCATGCTGAGCCGGCATGTGACCGGCAGTTCCCTGAGTGGAACGCCGCTCCCCCAAACCTGCCGCCCGCACTCGTGCGAGCGCAACATGCTGGGGGGAGCGGCAATCAAGCGTGCCCCAGCAAGGGGCAGGAAACCAGGTCGGGTGCGAGACGCAGCTAGAACGGAGCCAGCTGAGCCTCGATCACCCGGCAGGCTGGCGTGCTGCGATCCGGATGTCGGCGGAGCGTGAGGGCAGGATACCGGAAGCGATTCGGGTCGGAAGAGGAGGAGATCGAAACCGCAAATGGTGCGTGCGGCTCGGGCGCCCCAGGAGACAGGAGCAGAGTGAGACAGAAAACAAAGCAACACTGTAATGCGCTGTGAAGCACATGAAGCACATGTGCTGACAGAGGGAGACGGCTGAAACCCACAGTGAGGGAACCTTGCAACAGGTGAACCTAAAACCGCATGAGCATATGACCCTAGCAATCTGGCAGAGGGTATAACTGAAAAACTGTGCCCCCCCCCTAAATCAAACAAGACCCCCACTTGCATCGCAGCCACAGGGCAGAGTGCTTGTATGGCTCTGCTTATCCCCTTACCAGCCTGCTAAAAGTGAAGACCAGAAAGCCTGTCACCACGTCCCATGTTAAAAGAAATTGCATACTGACCCAGCATGTGACAGAGGCAGACAACTTAACTGTGATGCCGCTCCCCAGACCCCGCCGCCTGTACCTTGGGGTAGATGCGCGAGCGGTTTATGCTGGGGGAGAGCGGCGTCTGCACCCTATACCACCGGGTGCCAGAATCCAGGCCGGGCGTGAGGCTCAGCTAGAGCGGAGCCAGCTGAGCCCCGATTACCTGGTAGGCTGACGTGCGGCAATCCGGACACCCGTAGCGCGCGTGCGCAGAAAAAACAGGAAGCCAAAACGACATGAAGAGGAAGGAGCGCGATACCGCCAAGTAATGCGTGAGGCTCGGGCGCCTGGCTGAGCGGCAGGTAGGGGGATAAATAGCCAGACGCCCCTCCCACAAATGCAGGCTGTTAACAGCCTTATTATAAAACGATATAAATGTGGTATCACTAATCGTACTGACCTACAGAGTGAGGTAGTCATGTAATTTTGAGTGAACGCTATGAAAACAAAACCCCCCAAAAATTCGGAATTGTGTTTTTTTTCAGTTTCACCCAACAAGGAATTTTATTTCTCATTTTCCAATACACGATATGGTAAATTAAATGGTGCCATTTAAAATACAACTTGTTCCTCCACAAAAATAAGCCCCCATAATGCTATGTGAAAGAAAAATTAGGTTATTTATTGAACATGGAAGGCGGGGAGGAAAATATGAAAATTGGAAGATGATAATTGCCTGGTCCATAAGGGGTTAATTAAAAAGTGAGATTTATGAAGTGTCTTTGTAAGCTGATTATCACTTAATTCCGCATGAAACTAATTAACCTTTAAGTACCCTTAAAAATACTAATTAAATCAATATCCTATCAATACTTCCTATTATTTCTTCATACAGTTCCAAGAACTTAAACTGTGATCTCCATCTGATGACGACATGAAATGCATTATCTGCAGCAAAACAAATCAGGAGGTAACGTTGTGTTCTAGGGATTATAGAAACTGAGACAACAGCCAAAGAGAAGTATTTTCCATTGTATACAATGCATTACTAATGGAATGAGTCAGGTTTTCCACATGGAGGTCATGCCAATGTTTATTAGCATATCTTGGGCAGTGTCTCGGGGTTAATTAAAAAATCCTTTTTGGTAACTGTGTCCAGGATCTTAGCAGATTTTTTAGATATTTCCTATAATGTATACATGAATAGTTATTGTTTAGATACCAGGCTATTGTTTATAGTGGGCTCATATGGAGTACAAAGCATTTTGTTTTTACATATAATGGGTTTTCCAGGTCATCAAAGTTTGAACAGTGAAGGACTGATCTCCAGGCCCACACCACTCAGCAGACTGGAGATCCATGGTGTTTGCCGCTTCATTGCTTACATAGGCACTGTAGCTTATTCATATTGTCTGTGCCTAGTACTGCTATTCTTCCCATTTAGTCTGCTCAAATTGATGGGGACAACTGCGGTACCCTGCGTAGTCACATTTAATGAGCTGCTGTGCATGTGTAAACAATACAGTGAGGTTGGACCACCAGAAATCAAATATTGATGGCTTATCTTAAGTATAGGCCATGACCTGCATATCCCTATCCTCTGTCCGTGTCTGTCTGTTTTGTTCATGGTACTCCAATAGACAAGTCTCTGTCCTTCCAGAGACTACATCTGTGCCTACTTGGATTAGTTTACAAGAAGAAGGCATGGCTAGGAAAGCCAACGTAAGAGTCCACATGTAGTCTGAGATCTAGTGATCAAAAATTTACTTATTAAAGGTTGTTCATTGATATTCTCTTTTTATTTTCATGACCAGTCATGTTAGGTGGACGTCCAATGAATGCAAATGATGGTAACAGCCCTGTGACCACACTCATATTTTACTGAAGTTCCATTACTATTGAAGCTTCCATTTATCTGGTTAATCGGCATTTATACCAGGGTGTACTTGGCCTCTGTAAAAGGACCCTTACCGTCCAACCAGATTCTTTGCCTCATTAGTCTTTGGTAATGTTAGGTCTGTGGTCCATGCTAGCCTCCCTCTTGTTCCTTGCTGGCACAGACACTGTTCCACTCACCATGCCATCGCTGGTGTCCTCTTGATGCTGCTGCCTGATCATCCCTTAGGTCAGTGCGCACGCTCCAAAATCCTTCCACAGCCAATGGCTGAAGGTCCATAGGTATTTAAAGAAACCTCTCCAGGCAGAGGGTGTCTGAGCTCTTGGTTCCCTGCTGACCAGCAAAGTTGTTTGATAGTCTGATGCCATTGCGATTTACCTGTGTTTATTCTGCATTATTTCCTGCCTGTGTTCCTGTCGTGCTCCAAGTCCTGTTCTCATCCTGCCTATGTGCGCCTACACTTTCAAGTCCAAGTTCAGTTTCTATTTAAGTTAACCCAGTCTGTCTTATCTGTCTGTTAAGTTCCCAGCCATATGGCAAACCGGTTAGCTGGCACAGTGGGTTCCATTCGCTGATCCATAACAGGTAAGATTTTACTGCACAACTCTATCTCCGTTACCGATCAGATGGCATAAAACCTTTGATTCTTTATGCAAAGAAGCCAATAAGTCTTGGAAAATCTGTTCACATATGAAGCCGTGAGATTAACAATGTCTACTGGTTATAACAATAATATTCCACAAGTCTCTCAGCAGAAATCTTGCACCAGATTACAAGGGTACGCCCACATGAAGTGGCTGTGCTGTACTTGGGGGTACCACGTGAGCGGCCATTAACAATGAAAAACAGAAGAAACAATGCGGTTGTATTTAGTTAATCGGATGTAGCGGTGACTCGTACATCAGCGTTTTACTTGGCAGCAGCTGGCTGCATGGCACGTGGCAGCAGGCAGCTGCATCCGAAATGCAGCATGGCAGCTCCACGAGGTCATACCTTAAGAGTGTGTTGCTTGTTTCCAGCAATGTATATGGATGTACAGTGCACATAATTAATTATATGTATGCAATCAGTTTGTATACTGGGCTGTATACTATTCTGAACTGCATTTGAATTAGAAAGTGGACACCCTCCATCTTCCAAGGAACTTGCTACGTGATCACAGAGTATCTGAAAGCTGGACCCTGCAATCATCAGTTGTCACTAGGGGAAATGTAGTACTGTATGCCATGCATTTAAAATATAGGTGATTTATGAATGTTGGGGACCCATTGCTTTTAAAGATGATTTTGGGAGGAGTGGCAGGGCACATGCTTGAATCTCTCCTCCTTGAGGAGTCTGAAGCCACGTCTTGTGACTAAGTAATACATGTTCTTCATTGGATAACCCCTTTAAGTCAAATGGGGGTCTGAGAGCTGCACATTTCAAATGTTCTGTGCCTTGACTAATAGAGGTGGCCCTAAATATGGTGGTTTCTGTGAGTGGACTGTTCTAAATTTCTAATGACTATGGGACCATTTGACACCTATTCATACCATAAATATTTCCGATAGGTTACGCTATAGACATTATTTGATTTACTTTGTAACAGTAGATGGTTATGGTCACTTTATACTATTCTATTAATGTTAACTGCCAAGGAATTGTAGATATAATTGAATTGGAAAAACAACAACCTATTCTATATTAAAATGGAATGTAGACTTTAGAAACGGAAAATCATCTGGAATTCTGTGTTCAATCTTTGTCAAAGAACTTACTGTTAATGTGCCAAAAAGAGCGTCTCCTGTGTCGTTAGTTTCATACAGTTTTATTATTATATGATATGTGTTTCCTACTTATATATTGCTAGAATACTAGACTTTTGCTAAGGATACTCCATAAAGTAAAAAAAGAATCATCGGTATATTCTTGGAAAAGTGGGTGACAACCAATACAGCTTTCTCAAGGATTTTTGCCTAGCTTTCCCTGCGTAATTATGTAATGTTAAGGTATATATATTTTTTTTTTACCTAAATATACAATATATATACAGTACAGAACAAAAGTTTGGACACACCTTCTCATTCAAAGAGTTTTCTTTATTTTCATGACTATGAAGGCATCAAAACTATGAATTAACACATGTGGAATTATATACATAACAAAAAAGTGTGAAACAGAAAACATGTCATATTCCAGGTTCTTCAAAGTAGCCACCTTTTGCTTTGATTACTGCTTTGCACACTCTTGGCATTCTCTTGATGAGCTTCAAGAGGTAGTCACCTGAAATGGTCTTCCAACAGTCTTGAAGGAGTTCCCAGAGATGCTTAGCACTTGTTGGCCCTTTTGCCTTCACTCTGCGGTCCAGCTCACCCCAAACCCTCTCGATTGGGTTCAGGTCCGGTGACTGTGGAGGCCAGGTCATCTGGCGCAGCAGCCCATCATTCTCCTTCATGGTTAAATAGCCCTTACTTTCAAAGTTTTCCCAATTTTTCGGACTGACTGACCTTCATTTCTTAAAGTAATGATAGCCACTAGTTTTTCTTTATTTAGCTGCTTTTTTCTTGCCATAATACAAATTCTAACAGTCTATTCAGTAGGACTATCAGCTGTGTATCCACCTGACTTCTCCACAACGCAACTGATGGTCCCAACCCCATTTATAAGGCAAGAAATCCTACTTATTAAACCTGACAGGGCACACCTGCGAAGTGAAAACCATTTCAGGTGACTACCTCTTGAAGCTCATCAAGAGAATGCCAAGAATGCAAAGCAGTAATCAAAGCAAAAGGTGGCTACTTTGAAGAACCTAGAATATGACATATTTTCAGTTGTTTCACACTTTTTTGTTATGTATATAATTCCACATGTGTTAATTCCTAGTTTTGATGCCTTCAGTGAGAATCTACAATTTTCATAGTCATAAAATAAAGAAAACTCTTTGAATGAGAAGGTGTGTCCAAACTTTTGGTCTGTACTGTATATATATCTCAAAGTAAATCAATGTGTTCGCCTCAAAATCTGTAGCATAAATTGGCTCTGATGTAAGAATTAAGTAATTGGACAGGTATTATTTACAAAAGAGGCTGCACAAATGATAGGGATGACAAGGGTTTGGGACCAAGAGTGAAAGGAATAGGCAGTGATCAAGCGAAACCACCATCTATATACTTTAGAAGGGAGAGCTAAATGCAATCAGCTTCAGGTCCCGTTAATCAGTAAACTGTGGTTCTACATAGGGGAAGTGGATATGCCATGTTATACACCATTATCCCAAATTTCCAGGGATACTAGCATTAACTTCCTTATTACCTTATTCACTAGGAATGCTGGCATTAAACTCTTCACTTTATTACACTACCCATTCATTAAATATTTGCCCCTAATCCTCAGGAGATGCACCCATAGGGCAGATAATGATGGCGGTGACATGATTTACCCACACCTCCACTTTCTGTGCTGTCCCTAGATGGATTCATATCTGTGCATGCATTAAACAGTAAATTAACATATCTGGCACTTATAACCCCTTTAATTATATAGTCACCCTTAGTTCTCAAGAAACTCATGATATTGGGCCCCAAGCTCAATACCTTCAGAGGTGGTTACCACAGATGGCATCTTAGTGGCCATAAAGAACTTCCAGTTTGCTTGACACTACAGGTTAGACTAATGAAAGTGCCAAAGTTTTGCACAGGGATGCAAAACTTTGTTGTGTCAAAAAGTCGAGAAAATCTGTAGACTGATGGGATCTTAAAACATATTCCAGCCTGAAGCATTACTATCTATTGGATAGGTGATAAATGCGAGACCCCCACTGATCCCTGCAAGACTTCAGCTAAAAGTAGTTTTAATGGGGTGGCCTTTCAAGCCCATGCCCTGCCCCTGAAATCAGTCTATAGAACTGATGAAAACAGACGAGGACTGAGACTGGTGGGGGTCCCAGTAGTAAGACTCCCAATGATCTGACATTTATCAACCATTCAGTGTATAGGTGATAAATACTTTAGGCTGGGATGACCCTTTCATTGTAATTACATTGATATTGTCCCATATATTAAAATCCTTTCTGTTTTTGTATAACTAAAAGGTCAGAACCGTATGAAACAGCTGGAAATGTCCATGGCTCAAGTTTATATTCCTATCTAATTGGCAATTCTTATTAAAAGTTTTGTGTGCTGAAGTAATTCACACAGGAAATAATGTCATGCGCCTTAGTGATGGCATATGGTTTTCGGCTTCGATTGAACTACAGCTGTTTTTAAAGTCCCTGAATATAAAAAAATAACCACTTTTATCAGAAAATAAATAAGCAGCATCCACAGTATGTGTCCAGTAAAGAGAATACACTTCCACATTAGATGGTTTGTTCTCCTTTAGTCTAAAGTCTAATGTGACGTGGAATTTTGGGTCCCTACACACACACACATATTGTGTCCCCAGCCCTATATGAGGGTGATTCATGGACCCAAACAAGTTGATGCCCATTGGTGATCACTACCCCTATGATTATTACCCCTGCTCCTAACCCTATAATAAATCTCATACCGAGTTAAGTCAAGAGGTTGTTTTGTTTATATGACAACATCTTAAATTTTTGGCTTCCCTGAGACAAGATGATCTAGACATATTGTAGCTGCTGCATGCAAGGGGAGTCAGAGCATAACAGGGTCCAGGATCCTTTTGCCTGATAAAATGTTGGGGTCCCTGAAAGAAACCTTCGGGTACTAATGGTTTCCATCAACAATGGAAACCAAAGTACAGATGTGAAGGAACCCTAATTTGTTTCATCCCTGCCCAGCTGTATCCATACATTTTGAATCCTTTAATGATTGGCAGCTGACCACTGGTCCACAGCTTCCTCTCCTGTGTAGACAGGATGTCAGTCTCTCTTGGGAGGCTGACTTCCTGTGAACTAGATTACATCAACATCTACTGTATGAAATCCTTCCTGGCTGCTCTCAGACATATCCACCCCCTCACCAAATAACGTCTTTCTTGTTCCTTCATGGGTCCAACATACATAGAGGATTGGCACTATGTCCCACCCTATCACAAGCAGGAGGCAGGAACACAAGCTGAAACTGCATCACATAGAATACACAAAGACTCTGCCGTAAGAGTTAGGGGACAGATGTTATATGCCAATTATCTATCACTTGATGCCCAATCATTGGGTGTGGAACCACTGTGTCAGCCAACCAGTTTGACTTTGGGATAAACCTAACGGCATTATCCTGGCAGTACCATGGTGTTCACTGTTTAATCCCACCAGGCTGCTAACTCTTGGAGTAGTCCCGGTAAGGTTTACAGCTGAACCAGGGAAGTCAGAGACACTAATATGGGGCACCGAGGGATCAGTCAAAACTCGTAGTCAGAAACAGGCCAAGGTCAGGAGAGGCAGAATTTGTGCAGATTTGTGACACAAGTTCGAAAGTCAGTGCAGTTCAGCTTCACAGATCGGGTCAGGCGGCAGAGGGCCAGAGCAGATTTTAGCACCTTTCCAGGATCTAGCAAGCTAGTAAACCTATTGGTTAGGCAGTGAGGGAGACAAATAGCACAGCATATATAGCAGAGCTGATTAACACAGAAGCAGCTATGCACTGAACCAAAGGAGTGTTAACTATTGCAATACTGCAGAATGAGGTGAGGTTCAATGCAGAATATTTCCAATTGACACACAGGACACAGGTTCCTGGGTAGGTTGCTGAAGTGCTGGAACTGCGACAGACACAGGGTAAGTAGAGTGGTGCCTGTGCCCATCTGAAGTAATGGGGCAGCACCAGGCATGGGCCACCGATGTAACACAGAGGCAAAGAACCTCTACATTATTCATTAATAATGGCCTATGGTGCACTATATAATTCTGAGCTACATTTTCTATGACCTTTAAATTTGTTGTGTGGGGCAACAGAAGTGATGTCTGCTCAGAGCACACATCTTGCTTAATGAGGTTGTCCAGCTTAGGAGCAGGTAACAAAAGTAGTCAGAAGTTGTGCCCCATTTACAAAAAAACACTCATCTGTCCACAGTCCCACAATTCCAGTACCACTGCCCTATTCCTGGCTGCTTCTGGCTTGCGCCCTTGACTGCTGCAGGAAATCACTGGCCTCAGCATTCTGTAGGGGGCAGTATTAATAATTAGGGCATTCTAGAAGGGAATTAATATTGGTGGGACCTTGAGGAGCACTATTACTATGGGGGGCACTCATTTTTCTTCAGGATAGTATTTGTGGGTACTGGGGAGCGCAGCAAGCAGCAGTATAAAACTGTTGGGAATCCAGGTTGGGGTATGATGATAGAAGTGAGGAACCTAAGATGTCTGTGTGTCACACTCTGCAGAGACGAGACACGGCTGAAAGAAGTTGGCCGGACTGAATGGAGAAGATGATGACAAAGAAGATCTAAATCAGAGGAGACGTCAGCTGGGAGGCACTGGATGTGAGAGGTACGTGCTGCTGTATAGCAAATACAGCACAATGCAGTGTGCGGGAAGGGGGGTAGACTTAGAGAATTGGGCAATATGGTAATGGTAGTCTTGTATCCATGGTATGCTTGTTAATTAGTGTTCTAAGTACTACTGCAATTGCTCATCCCCATAAAGATTCATTGTTTGCAGGCAGCAGAATGCTGTTTAGACAGCACAATACGATAATTTAGGTGTCCTCATAAATTAATGTTTCACCTACTGAACAAGCATATGAACTCTCATCCCCGATAATCTGCCCAACAATTGCATAGCGTAGACCTGTCGGTAGACTTAGCTGTCGGAATTGCTGCTGAGCCAATTTGCTGTGGGATACCAGATATGATATAGAACAAACCTATTAGATGCTCAAATGGGGAGGACAGATTGCTAGATAAGCGTCTGAAGGAAAAGGGAAGGATTAGAAGATAACAGATTCCAATTAGGTGATGTACCCACAATAGTTAAACAAAAATGGGGATGGGGAACCCCATAATAGAATATATTGATTATTAGGTTTAACTATATCTAAAAAGTGTTAGGAGGCCAGACATAGATAAGGCCAGCAGGAAAAATAAAAATGAGAGTAATGCTGAGTTTACACCGCCAGGCAGATTATCAGGGGCGAATGTTTACACGAATGCTAGTTCCCGATAATGTGCTTATGTCTAACGGTGCAGAAGATTATCCAATGAATGAACGAAACGCACATTCATTGCTTGAAACAATCTTTCATGTGGACTCCTAAATTATCATTTCTGGGCAGTAGATGGTGCTGTCTACAATATTTTGCTGCCCAGAAACAATGTATCTGCATGATCTGTATGTGGCTGCTCGTCAGAGGGTGTAAATCCAGTATAAGGGTATAGGAGCCACCCTAAGGGAATATAGTTACATTAGAACAGATACAATAAATATGTGGCTAATATACACTCACCTAAAGAATTATTAGGAACACCATACTAATACGGTGTTGGACCCCCTTTTGGCTTCAGAACTGCCTTAATTCTACGTGGCATTGATTCAACAAGGTGCTGATAGCATTCTTTAGAAATGTTGGCCCATATTGATAGGATAGCATCTTGCAGTTGATGGAGATTTGAGGGATGCACATCCAGGGCACGAAGCTCCCGTTCTACCACATCCCAAAGATGCTCTATTGGGTTGAGATCTGGTGACTGTGGGGGCCATTTTAGTACAGTGAACTTATTTTCATGTTCAAGAAACCAATGAAATGATTCGAGCTTTGTGACATGGTGCATTATCCTGCTGGAAGTAGCCATCAGAGGATGGGTACATGGTGGTCATGAAGGATGGCCAAATTTGGACTCTACCATTTGAATGTCTCAACAGAAATCGAGACTCATCAGACCAGGCAACATTTTTCCAGTCTTCAACAGTCCAATTTTGGTGAGCTTCTGCAAATTGTAGCCTCTTTTTCCTATTTGTAATGGAGATGAGTGGTACCCGGTGGGGTCTTCTGCTGTTGTAGCCCATCCGCCTCAAGGTTGTGCGTGTTGTGGCTTCACAAATGCTTTGATGCCTACCTCGGTTGTAACAAGTGGTTATTTCAGTCAACGTTGCTCTTCTATCAGCTTGAATCAGTCGGCCCATTCTCCTCTGACCTCTAGCATCAACAAGGCATTTTGGACCACAGGACTGCCGCATACTGGATGTTTTTCCCTTTTCACACCATTCTTTGTAAACCCTAGAAATGGTTGTGAGTGAAAATCCCAGTAACTGAGCAGATTGTGAAATACTCAGACCGGCCCGTCTGGCACCAACAACCATGCCACGCTCAAAATTGCTTAAATCACCTTTCTTTCCTATTCTGACATTCAGTTTGGAGTTCAGGAGATTGTCTTGACCAGGACCACAACCCTACATGCATTATAGCAACGGCCATGTGATTGGTTGACTAGATAATCGCATTAATGAGAAATAGATACCCCCTAGAGGGAATTAGAGACTTAATTGAGGTATTGATGAGTGGGCACACCTAACTGCGCATAGTTCCCAGCTTACAGTATATATCTTCGTGAGTCCAATCCAGCTGTCAATTTAAATAACCAGTTTTTCAGTGAATAGGTTTTCTTGATTTTACTTACTTACCTCTCTGTGATATGTGTATCACATGTGTTTGTCACATTCTAGTGACGTGCTGTTCAAGCACATGTAACTGTCAGTGGTAATGGGCCCAAGCCACTTCCGGTCTACCCAGGAATGATAAAACAGAAGATAGGTACAGCTATTTTTCCCCCATGGTGCACACTTTCTGACCATTGGGATTGTCAGCTCCTAGGCCAGACAACCCATTAAAAGAAGCAGTTGTCAACTGAAAACCCCATGGTTGACTGATATTGAGCATATTCCACCTCATGCTTCAGTATGAAAATAATTAATTTTAAATAAATTTGGAGGAATAACATAAAACCCATGGGAGAGATCGCCTGGGATTGCATGTGAACAGAGGTTCAATGACATCAACAAGTCAAGCAGTCAAGTTAGAAGATGCTGACTCAAATGGTTTTGGTAATTATCCAATCAACCTAACGGCTTAATCATTTCCTGGCTGCAAGTCTTAATGAAGACTTCTCCATAAGATTTCTATAAAATCTGGCCCTCTAGATTAATATTTTAGCATAACATGCCCAGAGGAGTCAATATCTTCATGTCTTGACTTCTTTAATGTACAGAACACATTTTACTTAAAAGGTACTGTAGCTGTTGTGCACCATAGAGATCTTCCCTGGAATGAATAGTGCGTGTGTGCCCTGGGGAAATAACACTGGCCAAGGAATTTGCTCTGCCAGGAAACAAAACTGAGTGTAATAGATCTTACAGCTGGTCTCTGCTGGAACATTATCTAATGCACTAGGCAGACGCCATGCTGGCCAAACTTGCTTATTTTCATTCTGTGGATTCCAATGAATGTGGTCACTTTATAGTTCAGGAGACATTTAAGGTTCCACTGCACTCAATAGAAGTCTTCACAATGAATCAAAAGTGATTCGGTAATAATATCCTACTTTCTAGAGTAACTTAAAGGAACAAAACTGATGCTTAGGGGAGGTGCAAGACTCAAGGAATTGAAGAACACCAGAATGCCTGTGTCATGCATCGTGCCTTCAGCCTGTATGATTGACATTAGCACCTTATCGGAGTGTTTCTGTAATTAAGCATGATATATTAAGGAGAATACCTGTGTGGTTTTTTTTTGCATTTGGAAATCTTATTTTAATATATAAAATCTTGCACTGAGTCAGTGTCATGGTTTCCATTAAAAAAGATGGAGTCATGGTGTCTGTTGCATTCACATTAGATGTACCGGTATCTTGGTCAAACATGCCAGTTTTGGCAGGATTGACTGACGATCTAATATTGGGGGACAGAAGGTAGAGAATATTGGATTTCAAAATACCAAATTCTTTTGTTCTTAAAAGGGTTATCCAGGGAGCCTCTGAAATAAAAAAAAAAGCTTCCAGTCCCTACACTGCAGTGTTAGTAACTGTCCCATAACATTTTTAGCATTATTCTATGCATAAATTATCTCCTAAGTTACCTTAGTGCTAGGCCTCTTGTTGCTCTCCCAAAATTGTGGGTTAGAAGCAGGACTTTCATGGTCTTCCCAGCACCCTTCTGCCTCCCCTGCCATGCTGTGTCTCCTCCCTAATACACCACAATATCGTTTTGGATCCGACCTAATGATACAAGATCCCAGTGTGACTTGGGATCATGTGACTATTAGCAGCGGTCATCAGATGTCAGTACTGAGCCCCTTTAGGTGATGTAAGTGATGACAATCTGACATGAATGGGTGGGGAGTTGCAGCCTGCGGTCCTTTCAGTCATGTGATATGGGTCCTGTCATCACATTGCAGAAAGAAGCAATGCAACTTCTGCTATCATGTGGCCTCAGTATGTAGTGGAAGAATGGGGTATACTTGCTGATTGTAACAGCGGCTGCTGTATGCCGCTGTTCCCCCGCTTATCGCCGCTGTCCTGGGTGCCACGCTCAGCGGTAAACTGTGGCCCGTGTTTCCCATTTCACCGCTGCGGTCCTGGGCTCTGTCTCTGTAGGTGTTATTGCTTCTGAGGGTTCTGCTCCACAGCTTCCACTCAGCCCTGGACACAGCTTGAGTTCGGCTGGTTTCGTGCTACACTGCTCTAAGGGCGGAGCGCATCACTCCCTGGGCTGTCTGGGTTAGGTCAGGTGACCTCGCTGACCAACTCTGGCTCTCCTGCATATATTTAAGTGGCTCAGCCCCCTTCCCAGATGCCTCAGTGTCAAGGTCCTGGTATTTGTTGGCTCCTGATACTCTTGTGTGCTCCTGATCTATACTTCGTTCCTGGACTCTGCTTATTGTCTGATCCCTGCCTGCTTTCTTTGACTCTACTATTGGCGACCCGTATTGCCTGACCTGTACCTGTGCCGCCTACCCTGACCTATTGCCTGTCTGACCACTTCTCTGCCTCATCCTTTCGTCCTGCACAGTTGCTCCTGGTAACGTCTCTGCCCGTCTGACTACCCTTGTGCTTCTAGTACCTACTCAGGTATCTCCTGGTCTGCCCGGACCAGCTGCCACTGACTCGGGGATTGCTCTGGAATAGCCCCTGGCAACTACCCTGACGGCTCAAGTCTAATCTCACCACCAGAGGCTCTAGCGAAAACCAGGTAGTTGCTTAGACACGCCCCTCCAAAGTATAGCCAGTCAGTGGCACAGTGGGTTCACATCCACTGTTCTGTGACACTGATAACATTCTAGAAGAGGAAGAAGATTTTTGGCTCCCCAGATAACCCATTTTAAGGCAATAAATCAGGCGGTCAGTTTTTCACAACACATGCAAGTGTATGGGGTATCTGGAGAGATAGCTTGCGCCCTCCTTTTTCTCAGGGTGTCTTTGTTCCCCATCTGGGTCCCTTCCTGTCACCGCCAGTTCTGTGAGAAGGTCTGGCAGACGTTCTTCTCTACCTCTTGTATGACGTTCTTTGTTTTGGTTTCACTTTGTCATATCCTTTCCTTCTGCCAGGTGTCACTTATTTAGACTAATTGTCTTCCTTTATATTCCCTCCCATACTGCCTTACTTTGTGGCTTATACTACTTCCTGGATGAAGTGTTCGCTCCTGGAGGCTGCTGCTGCTGTTTGCTCAAGATAAGTCTTTTCCTTTATTGTGTTTCCTTGCTGGCTTGATTCTAGGTGACCCTGACTCCGTCCGTATTAAGTGCAGGGAGCCGGTAGTCATGTCCCCTCACTATTATAGGGTTTTCAGGTGTCACACAGTCTTAGGTACGTGAGCATGCAATCGTCTACCATTGAGACCCTTGCATGTGCATAGCAGTCAAGGAGAGCTCTTAGGGTTTTATAGGGCTCACCTATATGCTCCTTAGTTTGGGATCAAGCCAGTCGGTTGCTTATTTATTAGTTCCAGCTATCTGTAACTTCATCCGTGACATAATAAACCGCCATAACCGTCTTAAGCATGGATTCGGTTACAGCCTTGATTGACCGCATGCAAGCTCTTTCGCTGGAGGTAGCAGATCTCCGTAAAACTGTGTCTCAGTTTCAGGTAACCGGTTCTGCTGGCGTTCATGGAGTTTGTTCCGAGCCTAAGATCTCGCTTCCGGATACGTTCTGCGGGGGTAGTGAGAATTTTATTCGCTTTAGAGAGGCTTGCAAACTCAATTTTCGCCTACTTCCCCATTCCTCTGGTGATTAGGAGCAGAGGGTAGGGATCAGCATCTCGCTGCTCAGGGATAACGCTCAGTCTTGGGCCTTACCGCTGCCGGTGGGGGCATGGCCCTTCCGATCGGTGGATGAAATTTTTGTAGCCCTGGGGCAGATATATGATGACCCGGATCGTATTGCTCTGGCTGAATCTAAACTGCGTCTTTTATGCCAGGGTAAATAGTTTGCAGAGATATATTGTTCTGAATTTCGGAGATGGGCAGCTGATACTGGTTGGAATGATGCTGCACTCTGAAGTCAATTTTGCCATGGTCTTTCGGAAAGATTGAAAGATGCATTTGCTTTTCATGAGAGACCAGTGTCGTTAGAGTCTGCCATGTCTCTAGCTGTTTGTATTGACAGGCGTCTCAGAGAGAGAGAGAAGACTACTCTTTCCTGTCATATTCAGCCCAAGGACAGTGGGGCTGTCTCATTCAGTGCGCAGGGGTCTCAGTCTGTCTCAATCCCCTCTGAGGAGGAGGCCATGCAGCGGGGTTTGCTTGCCTCTGATAGTAGAGGATTCAGCTCTCAGAGGAGGGTTTGTTTCTGTTGTGGGGGTATAAATCATTTGGCTAATGCTTTCCCCTCTAGGAGATTCATGGAGTTTTCTGAGGGTAATAAAAAAGAAAAAAGAAAAGAAAAAACACTCTAAAAACTTTCCATTTGCTACTATTGGCAAGGTTGATGCGGAAATTTAAGGTTTGCCGTTTGCTTGTTGATCCCGTTTTCTCCTACCTGCCAGGGTGGCGCTAGACAGCAAGAACATTGTTTGTGAGATTTTTGTAGATAGTGGAGCAGCTGTCAATCTCATTGATAATCAATTTGCAACAACGCATGGTTTCCAGGTATGCACTTTGGAAAAGGATATACCTGTTTCTGCTAACGATTCCGCTCCACTTTCTCAAAGATCGTTAAAGGGCATAGTTCACAATATCCGTTTGGCTGTGGGTGACGCTTATGTCAAAGATATGTCATGTTTCGTCTTAAGTGGATTACCTACTCCTCTAGTTTTGGGGCTACCCTGGCTCACTAAACATAACCCCACCATTGATTGTAAAGCAAGGCAAATAAATGGCTGGAGTGAGTTTTGCAGAGAGAATTGCCTCACGGCGTCTCTTTCAGAGGTTTCTACCAAGACTGTGCCATCTTTTCTCTCTGAATTTTCGGATGTGTTTTCTGAGAGTGGTGTCCAGGAGTTGCCCCCTCACCGGGAGTACGACTGCCCTATTAATTTCATACCAGGCGCCAAGCTGCCAAAATCACGATTATACAATCTCTCCCAACCTGAAAGAGTCGCTATGCGTACTTATATCTCTGAGAGCCTGCGAAAGGGACACATCCGACCCTCGAAGTCACCTGTTGCCGCTGGGGTTTTTTTTGTTAAGAAAAAAGATGCTTCTTTAAAGGGGTATTCTCATCTTAATGATCACTGTTAAATCTGTTAATGATTTAACAGCGATCATTTTTGTAAATATATCTAATAACAAATTCCCACCCCTTAGAAGAAAATAAACCTATACTTAACTGACTGTTGTCTTCCGTCTCCCCTGGTTACGGCCACCGGTATACTCAGGAATCGCGGTGGCCGTGCGTGCGCAGACGACTTCTTCTCTTCTCCCAGCCGGCCGCGCGCTGTACTGAATGCGCACGCCGAGGCCGCGCATGCGCTATGGTGATTTCTTCCTGGCCAGTATAGTATACTTGCCAGGAAGAAGTCACCAGGGTGCATGCACGGCCTTGGCGTGCGCATTCAGTACAGCGCGCGGCCCGGCCGGGAGAAGACATCAATCAAGATGGAGCCCGCCCCCTGCCGAGTGCCGAAACCAGGAAGTGGACGGCGCGCCGGGAGCAGGTATGTTGTCTGGATTTCAGGGAGCTAAACCGTATCATGATTCGTGACCCATATCTACTTCCTCTGGATAAATCTCACTTTTTAAAGTGTTTTACAAAATGATAAGTGCAAGCAACTTACATATGAACCATAGTCCACAGCGAGAGTCTGTAGAGCCCAAGGTAGTCCGAGGCCAATAAGGATATCAAATACATTGCTTCCGATGGATGCGGTTTTTGGGTTTTGCCAATTATTAGAGAAAGTTCATTTTTAATTATTCCTCTGGTGTTAAGCCACTCACTGATATGACTAAAAAGGGGGTGGCTTTTTCCTCGTGGTCGGTAGATGCGCTTAAAGCCATTTCTAGTATTAAAGAGTGTTTTGCTTCCGCTCCCATTTTGGTACAACCTGATGTCTCTCTACCTTTTATTGTTGAGGTGGATGCTTCTGAGGTGGGTGCGGTCTTATCTCAGGGTCCCTCTCCTGCCAAATGGTGACCGTGTGCCTTTTTCTCAAGGAAACTCTCCTCTGCAGAGAGAAATTACAATGTGGGAGATAGGGAGTTGTTGGCCATCAAATTATCTTTTGAGGAATGGCGCCATTGGTTAGAGGGAGCCAGACACCCTATTACCGTGTTTACCGACCATAAGAATCTGGCCTACTTGGAATCGGCCAAGCGTCTGAACCCGAGACAGGCCAGATGGTCTTAGTTCTTTTCTAGGTTTAATTTTGTTGTTACGTTCTGCCCTGGGCTTAAAAATGTGAAGGCGGATGCCTTGTCACGTTGTTTTCCGGGAGGGGGGAAACTTTGAAGACCCGGGTCCCATTTTGGCTGAAGGGGTGGTCGTCTCTGCTCTTTATCCTGATTTGGAGGCAGAGGTTCAGGCAGCCCAGGCAGAGGCTCCTGATCTTTGTCCTCCTGGGAGGTTGTTTGTGCCTCTCGCTTTACGACACAAGGTTTTTAAGGAGCACCACGATACTGTCCTTGCTGGGCACCCGGGGAGTAGAGCCACAGTGGATCTCATTGCTCGGAGATTCTGGTGGCCGGATCTTTGTAAGGCTGTTGAGGGTTTTGTGGCAGCCTGCAAGACCTGCACTCGTGCCAAGGTCCCTCATTCACGGCCATCGGGTTCTCTCCTCCCATTACCCATTCCTTCCCGTCCTTGGACGCATCTGTCCATTGACTTCATTACGGACCTGCCTCGTTCCTCGGGGAAGACTGTGATTCTGGTGGTAGTGGACCGTTTTAGCAAAATGGCGCATTTCATTCCCTTTTAAGCATGCATGGGATAGGCATAAGGCCATCCTTCATATAAAATAGGGCCAAGGGCTATCCATAGTATTTAGTATATTGGGCAGACTAGATGGGCCAAATGGTTCTTATCTGCCGACACATTCTATGTTTCTATGTTTCCTGGGTTACCCAATGCTAAGACGCTGGCGCAAGCGTTTGTTGATCACATTGTTAAATTGCATGGCATTGCTTCAGACATAGTTTCTGATAGGGGCACGCAATTTGTTTCTAGATTCTGGAAGGCCTTCTGTTCTCGCTTGGGGGTTCGGTTGTTGTTCTCTTCTGCTTTTCACCCACAGTCGAATGGTCAGACCGAACGCGTCAATCAGAATCTGGAGACATATCTGCTGCGCTGTTTTGTGGAGGAGAATCAGGAGGATTAGTGTTCTTTTTTGTCCGTTGCTGGGTTTGCTTTAAATAACCGTCGCCAGGAGTCCTCTGATAAGTCAACATTTTTTGGTGCATATGGGTTTCATCCGCAGTTTGGGACATTCTTCTGGTTTACATGATGAGGAGAGATTTTCTTTGTCTTTGTCATTTATTTGGCAAAAGATTCAGGGTAATCTGAAGAGGATGAGTGAGAGATATAAGCGTGTGGCGGATAAGAGACGTGTGCCTTGTCCGGACCTGAATGTGGGTGATCTGGTGTGGTTGTCTACAAAGAATATCAAACTGAAGGTTCCCTCCTGAAAGTTGGGTCCTAAGTTTATTGGGTCCGTCATCAATCCCACTGCCTTCCGTCTTGATCTTCCTCAGACTTGGAAATCCATAATGTTTTTCACAAGTCCCTATTAAAACCTTATGTCCAACCGACTGTACCCTCCACTTTGCCTCCTCCTCCGATTTTTGTTGATGTAATCTTGAATTTCAGGTTTCTAGGATTGTGGATTCTTGCATTATCCGTGGTTCTCTTCAGTACCTCGATCATTGGGAGGGTTATGGTCCTAAGGAGAGGATGTGGGTCCCAGTGGCAGACATTAAGGCCACTCGTCTCATCAGGGCTTTCCATAGGTCTCATCCTGAGAAGGTGGGCTCTGAGTGTCCGGGGTCTACCCGTAGAGGGAGGGGTACTGTCACCACCAGTTCTGTGAGAAGGTCTGGCAGACGTTCTTCTCTACCTTTTGTATGATGTTGTATGATGTTCTTTGTTTTGGTTTCACTTTGTCATCTCCTTTCCTTCTGCCAGGTGTCACTTATTTAGACTAATCATCTTCCTTTATATTCCCTCCCATACTGCCTCACTTTGCGGTTTATACTACTTCCTGGATGAAGTGTTTACTGCTGGAGGCTGCTGCTGCTGTTTGCTCAAGATAAGTCTGTTCCTTTATTGTGTTTCCTTGCTGGCTTGATTCTAGGTGACCCTGACTCCGTCCGTATTAAGTGCAGGGAGCCGGTGGTCGTGTCCCCTCACTATTATAAGGTTTTCAGGTGTCACACAGTCTTAGGTACGTGGGCATGCAATTGTCTACCATTGAGACCCTTGCATGTGCATAGCAGTCAGGGGGAGCTCTTAGGGTTTTATAGGGCTCACCTATATGCTCCTTAGTTTGGGATCAAGCCAGTCGGTCGTTTATTTATAAGTTCCAGCTATCTGCAACTTCATCTGTGACACTTCCACCACCTCCATGGCTTTTTCTATCTTCTATCTACCTCTCTTTCTATCCCTGCCTTTTTTTTTATTGCCAGTAGAGCTCCTTATGATGCTTTTCTTTTCTGCTAATCAAAAAAGATGTCCCACTGGTTCGGTCTACAAAAGCTCTCTTTACTCTGATGTGTTGTATATGGTATTAATGCACTTTTCTTATTTTCAATTTACTCTGCTAAAAATAAAACAACGGAATTACCCAACAGAAAAATACTTTGTTTCATGATCTCATAGCTAATACTAGTTTTCCATTTATCATTGTTACATATAGTTACATGCGTTGGCTCCTACTAGATATACCCAAAAGAAGAAGAATCTCTAAATATGATTGCACTTAAAACAAGTGCTCTATTACGCTGATCTCCCTAAATCAAGGATGATCCCTTCAGGATTTGTAGTCTTACAGGAGGGGCTACAGTCTAATGAATCAGGGTTGAACACAGTACAGCTCCTCAATCTCTGGGATTTACTGGCATCACATTTAGCATCATGTTAATCTCTTGAAACATAAATACATGACATTTGCCATCTAATAAATGTTATGCTGACTTCATATTTGGATAAATTTCACTTTTTGAAGTGTTTTACAAAATGATAAGTGCAAGCAACTTACATATGAACCATAGTCCACAGCGAGAGTCTGTAGAGCCCAAGGGAGTCCGAGGCCAATAAGGATATCAAATACATTGCTTCCGATGGAGTTGGATACAGCCATATCTCCCATACCTGTGAGAAGAAAAATATTCAGCTGAGATATGTGTGAAGGCAGTTTGCCTGGATTTGTGGGAGGGGCTGAGGTCCGCCTCCAGCCTATTTAGGGCACCCCCTTACCTGGCTCCTGCACCATCCGAGGTCTGAGCTTTGAGGGAGGAAGTCGCTTGTGGAGCTACTGGAGAGTTACCTGCGAGTTGCTGAGTCTTGGAAGTTTGCGTCACTCGGTTCACTATGGGTCACGTTTTGCCCGGTATACTATGAGTCATCCATACGGTACAGCTGGGGCCTCACGGTTGCCCCCTGTACCGGCTCATTTCATTTTTCCAAACTTTGCACTCATGTCACAAATTCTCGTTACAAGTCACTATCATTTCATGTCTGCGGTACAGCACAGGGCCTCACGGTTGCCCCCTGTGCTAGCTCAATTCATTTCATTATTTTCATTTCAACCATGTCACAGTTTCACTCCAAGTCACGGTTTCATGTCTGCCTCTATTTCCGGTCATGCATGCACGCGCACCACACCGCATCCCCACTCCTAGCACTGCCAGCACGTGTACCAGGTTCCCATGGCGGCCACCAACGCCGTTTCCCCTCCTCACCAACATCTCTCTCACACACATTCCGTCCCCCTACCCTCACACCCCTTGTCCAGCTCAGCGGCACGCCCGCCCCCTCACTTTCACCAGATGCTCGCCTCATCCCGGCCGCTCCACACGCTCCCCCTCCACAAGCCTGCACCACTGCCGCGGTCCCCCTCTTCCCCACTGCCGCGCTGCCGATGGCGGCCGCCACGTCCCGGCGCCCGGTCTGCGCATGCGCGGCTGGGGTGCTGCGCGTGCGCGGTCGCGTCGCCGCATGCGCGGTAGCCTGGCGGCCGGCCACCGGCGCCGCGCATATGCGTATGTATGTTAGGGGGGGGGGGGGGGTGCCGCATGCACACCCCTGCACCGGCACCACAGATCCAGCTACCGCTCCCCTCTATCAGGCAGCGCTTTTCAGGGGGAGCGCAAGTCAAATCATCAACTGAGCATGCATCAGGGAGCACCCGCCATGCCAAAAATAAATGAATAAATAAAATCCACCATATCAATACCACTCAAAACACATCATAAAATCACAAAGAAACCCGCCATATAGTGAAAAAATAAATAAATAATTAAATAAGTCTGCTCGGCTCCAGTCAATCAGTGTTCCGCCCTAGGGTTTCAGCCGCTGTCCCCCTCCATCAGGCGGCACAATTCAGGAGGGGCTCACACTGTTTCCCCTCCACACCCCCCCCTTTCACACCAATAGACCCCACCACACCAGGCCACAGTTCCCTCCATCATAAACCCGCCACATCACCCACGCGCCCCGGGAAAAAAAAAAAAAAAAAAAATTTTCAAAGTTCCAATAGCGTCATAGGTAGAAACCCGCCATACAGCCCTGGGACACAAAAAGGGGAAGGAAAATAATTGTGCCACCTCATCGCCGCCCGGCACACGTGCCGCGACCACAGAGCCCCCGCTCTGCCTCCGGTTCCTGCTTACCTCCGTCCCTCCTGTCACGCGGCCGGCCGCGTCCTCCTGGCTGATCTGCGCACGCGCGGCCTGGCGGTACTGCGCATGCGCGGCGGGTCCCGTCCGCCGCATGCGCGATGGTCGGCCTGGCATCCGCGGCCGCGGCTAAGTACGGGGGACCGCCGGCATCCAGGGTTGTCCGTCTCTACCAGCTGCCGGCGGAGCCCGGAGCAGGCGGTCAGCTTCCTACCCCACACTCAATTAGGCAGCACGATCCCCCCAACAGGTCAAGCACCACAATCACAACACAAACCCGCCACATCACCCGCGTGCCCCATGGTCCAAAGTAAACAAATAAACAGATAAAAGAGAGGGAATCCCGCAATATAGTCCATGGCCACAAAAAATAAAAATAAATAAATAAAAAATAATAAATAAATAAATAAATAAATAAATCAATAAATAAATAAATAAATAAATAAATAAATAAAAAAATAATAATAATTAATTCTGCCATTAGTCGCCCACGCATGGCTTCTCCGTTTTAGTTTCACTCACAGCACTCCGCCATTTGGTCTCCCACGCGTGTCTTCTCCGGTTTAGCACGCACCCACGACTCAGCCATTAGTCTCCCACGCATGGTTTCTCCGGTTCAGTTGCATACATACGACCCCGCTATTTGAGTCTCACGCCTGGCTCCGCCATTAGAGTCTCTCGCGCATGGCTTTCTCCATTTTAGTGTTTCACATACAAATCCGCCATTAGTCTCACACATGGCTTCTCCGTTTCAGTGTTTCACATATAACTCTGCCATTAGAGTCCCTCACGCATTACTTCGCCGGTTAGTTTCACACACATTTCTCCGCCATTACAGACTCTCACGCATTACTTCGCCGTTTAGTTTCACACACATTTCTCCGCCATTACAGACTCTCACGCATTACTTCGCCGTTTTAGTTTACACACAATTCTCCGCCATTACAGACTCTCACGCATTACTTCGCCGTTTAGTTTCACACACATTTCTCCGCCATTACAGACTCTCACGCATTACTTCGCCGTTTTAGTTTACACACAAATCTCCGCCATTACAGACTCTCACGCATTACTTCGCCGTTTAGTTTTACACACATTCCTCCGCCATTATAGACTCTCATGCATTACTTCGTCGTTTAGGTCACACTTATAACTCCGCCATTAGAGTCTCACGCATCACTTCGCCGTTGGTTTCACACAATAACTCCGCCATTAGAGACTCTCTCGCATCACTTCGCCGGTGGTTTCACACAATAACTCCGCCATTAGAGTCTCTCACATATGACTCCGCCATTAGAGTTTTCTCACGCATGGCTTCTCCGTTTTAGTGTCACACACATGACTCCGCATTAGTCTCACGCATGGCTTCTCCGTTCAGTGTTACATACATAACTCCGCCATTAGAGTCTCTCACGCATCACTTTGCCGTGTTAGTTTACACATATGACTCTGCCATTAGTCTCACGCATGGCTTCTCCGTTTGGTGTCACACATATGGCTTCGCCAGTAGAATCTCTCACGCACGGCCCTGCCATTAGAGTCTCTCACGCATGGCTTCTCCGCATTTTACATATATGGCTCCGCCATTAGTCTCTCACGCATGGCTCCGCCATTAAAGTCTCACGCATGGCTTCTCCGTATTAATTTCACACACATGACCCCGCCATTAGAGCCTCTCACGCATGGCTTCTCCGTATTATATTTTACACGAATGGCTCCGCCATTAGCGTCTCTCACGCATGGCTTCTCCGTATTAATGTTTATACATATGGCTCCGCCATTAGAGTCTCACGCATGGCTTCTCCGCATATCTCATACACATGACCCCGCCATTAGAGTCTCTCACGCATGGCTCCGCCATTAGAGTCTCTCACGCATGGCTTCTCCGTATTAATTTCACACACACGACCCCGCCATTAGAGTCTCTCACGCATGGCTTCGCCATTAGAGTCTCTCACGCATGGCTTCTCCATATTATTTTACACACACGACCCCGCCATTAGAGTCTCTCACGCATGGCTCCGCCATTAGAGTCTCTCACGCATGGCTTCTCCGTATTTAATTTCACACACACGACCCCGCCATTAGAGTCTCTCACGCATGGCTCCGCCATTAGAGTCTCTCACGCATGGCTTCTCTGTCAACTTTCACACATATGGCTCCGCCATTAGAGTCTCTCACGTATCGCTTCCCCATTCAAATTCCACACACATAACTCCGCCAGTCGAGGCCGGCTGCGTGGTCCCACAACCAGCAGGTTCCATGTCTTTTCTGCCTTCAGACCCGCTCGCATGGCTCGGTCATCTGGGGCTTGCAATACATTATCTTGGGGTGACTCGCACGCGTGGCTTGCGCCATTAGAGTCTCTCTCACGTCATCATTTTCTCTGACTTTTAATTTCTAGGTTGTCAGATTCCTCCTGGAGCATAACATCACGCCCCCTTTTGTCATGTCTTCTCTTCTGGGGTTTGCTTCTTTTTGCCACCTTAAACTCAAATGTCACACAACGCCATCATACTCTATCTCACTGGCATTTTACACCACATGCAAATCTTACACCCTAATAACATCAGTTGCGTGGCCTCTCACCAGATCAAAACCATACTCAGAGGTATTCAGAAGCGGAACCCGCACGTCCTGCCCAGAGGCTACCCGTTAACAATCATTTTTCGAGGCATTATCTGAATTACTAGACGCCAAGCCTTCTGAAGCAGATACCAACTCCATCCTCAAAACAGAAATTTACTTGGCCTTTTACGGTTCCTGAGGCCCGGGGAATTCACTACAACCTACACGACCCAAGCCACACCTTGTCTTCTTGTCTCCCACTTGGCAAAACACATGGATCATTACGTCCTGACCTTACCTCACTCCAAGAGTAGTCAGCACTTACCCGTCAACATTTCATATCACCCCACGCACAACAGATGGTGTCCAGTCAGGGTTCTGGATGCTTACAGACAACGTCACAAGTTCTACCCTCTCAACCGCTACTTCACTACATGGTTCGGTACTCACCACCACCACCTTCATGACCCTTGTCAGGTCATCCCTCACACAACTGGGCCTCACGCAGCCAACTACTCAGGGCACTCCTTTCGCTTTGGAGCCGCATCCACGGCCTCCAGTGCCAACGCCCCTACTCATGTCATCGGGAATTGGGGCGCTGGAAGTCATCCGCTTACTCGCGATACATTCCCAATCCAACACAAGAGTTAAGAGATACTTTCCAAAACATGTCGGGTTGAGCTATTCATGTATATTTGACTACAATAACTGGTTATTTCATTTTTGCCCTCTTCTTTCTCAGGCCTACCTCATCCTCGGTTTCGGCACACCACAACCGACTACGCTTATTCCCTGATTTCCTAGGGTTCTTCACTGTACTACCGTAAGCGCCTCACACAAGTGTGAAGGCAGTTTGCCTGGATTTTTGGGAGGGGCTGAGGTCCGCCTCCAGCCTATTTAGGGCACCCCCTTACCTGGCTCCTGCACCATCCGAGGTCTGAGCTTTGACCCTCCCACCACTCCACTCATTTACAACTCATTTCTTCCATATCTCTATCCTTGGGTGGGCCCTCTTCTTTCTCAGGCCTACCTCATCCTCGGTTTCGGCACACCACAACCGACTACGCTTATTCCCTGATTTCCTAGGGTTCTTCACTGTACTACCGTAAGCGCCTCACACAAATATGCATTTATATGTATATATGGAAGTCATTAATGTTTCATTGTATTCACAACTGAATATATTTCAATATATTTCTAAATTCTGATACATTAACTATTAGGTGATCAGCTGGAATACATATCCCTTAAACTTTACTGTTTATTCCTTCCTCTAATAGCTCATAGTTGCAAAAAATTTGCCACTTACTAACAGGAGTAGTTGCCCACAATCGACCATATATACATTTAGTTGTGGACCATCTAAGGCTAGTTTCACACATGTGGCATAGCAATCTGGCAGGCTGTTCTGGCAGAGAAAAGCCTGCCGGGTTCTTTAGATGCGGAATAGCTGGACACTGCCGCATGTCCGCTAGACCCCTTTGACTATAATGGGATTCGGCCGGTCAAAAATTGCTGTACGCAATAGTTTCTGTCCAGCCGAATCCTGGCATTTACACTGGGGAGTGGCCAGATCCCCACCGGTTCCAATTATAGTCAATTGGGTCCGGCAGGCAAGTGGCGCTATCCGGCTATGTCAGATCCAGAGTTCTCCGGCAGGCCGTTGTAGCAGAGAGCTGTGCCACGTGTGAAACTGGCCTAATATGCATGGAATTGACCCGACAGCAGATGTCTAGGTAGGAAGGAAGGATTAGGCTTTTGGATTTAAACATTCCTGATCCGGATTCCTGGAAAATAAGTTGGCAGCAGCTTATACCACTCTCTCTACTGTGAACACATGCACGCTTGGCCATACTGATTATTTATATGTACATCTGTTGGCCTAACTAGCATTCTGTTGAAAGCTATCTAAGGTGTATGGCCAAAGACTCTTCCATAATTGGGCCTCATAGACATTCATTTATAAACCCCCTAAAAAACCACAGTATTCCTAAGATTCATGTTTTTTCCCCCCATGGATTCCATTTGAAAAATCATGCCCTACGACTAGTAATCTCCCCTAGAAGCACTGCTCAGGCACACAGAGGTGTATGGGGGCACCTTAACAAGCCACAAGGATTGATTACTACTAGTCTACTGTACAAATATACATTTCAGTCCTTCTGTCTTCGTGTGCAGTGTAGATGAGGTCTTAAAGGGGTTCTCTCACTTCAGCAAGTGGCATTTATCATGTAGAGAAAGTGAATACAAGGCACTTACTAATGTATTTGCTGGCTGGATTCATTTTACCATCACATTATACACTGCTCATTTCCATGGTTACGACCACCCTGCAATGCACCAGCAGTGGTCGTGCTTGCACGCCATAGGAAAAAGTACAAGCCTATGCGTACTCCCATGGGCCCAGCCACCGGAGAGGCTGTCTTTTTCCTATAGTGTACAAGCACGACCACTACTGATGGATTGCAGGATGGTAGTAAACATGGAACTGAGCAACATATAATGAGATAGAAAAATGAATCCAGCCAACAAAGGAAGCAATATGGATAATCACAGTACATTAGTAAGCGCCTTGTATTAAGTTTCTCTACATGATAAATGCCACATGTTGAAGTGGCATACCTCCCAATGCATCTCCATTCACCCTTTAAGCTCTGCCCTGATCCAACCAGAAATGCCTACAAAACATCCCATAAATGCTTACTTTTAAGCATACTTATATAAACCACTGCTGTTTGGTGGTCTGTTTCATGGTATAATCCTGTGAAAAACGGGACGGATGGGAGGTATATTTAAGGGCTCATGCACGCAACGGTATGTTTGTATGGTATCCGATCCATATTTTTTGTGGATCAGATGTGGACCGATTAATTTCAATGGGGCCACAAACATGCTGACAGCACACCGTGTGTTGTCCCAATCCGTATGTCCGTGCCTCAGTCCCGCAAAAAAAATAGTGCATGTCCTATACATGTCTGTTTGCGGACAAGGATAGGACATTTCTATAGAGGGGAAAAAAATGTCGGCACGCACTCAGCTAGTATCTCTGTTTCGTGGATCCGCGGTTTCCAGACTGCAAAACACTTATGTCGTATGCATGAGGCCTAAAGGACATCTTCACTACTGCCACATCCAGCCACGCAGTGGGAAAGCTTCAGGTAATATGTGATATATGGCACTTACACACATGGGCATACATACATCTGCCTTGTACCATTGGGATTCAGTGGTTTACTTTATTAAAGTGGCAGCAGTGGAGAAACTCTACTGACTCTTATAATCCAATAGATCTAGGATTTTAGTAAAGTGAACATGAAGTTAGGAACTGTTGAAAGATAAGTAGAGAAGAGAGATATTGTAGTTCACCCTGTACACAAACCTTGTCTTGCAACTATGAGGCTGGCCATACAGTCCGGGACACTTGTTCCAGCAGCCAGGAAGGTGATGCCCATAATTACATCTGGTATTCCCAAGGTGAACCCGATTATAGTGACCTACAAATCAAGCATGCTATAGTTCAAAACCAGTGTATAATAAATTCTGTACGATTTTTTTGTATAATACAACATAATTTCCCCAACGGCTAGGCTAACATGTTAACAGATGGCTAGCTTTCCTATCGTCACTTTAGAAAAAAAAAAAAAAAACATTACAACAAAACTGGTGAAAGCCAATATGTCTGCAGGTAAAAGAAACATAATTGCTAAAGTTTTACTATTACTCTTAATGGAGTTGTGCCAAGTTTATGTTATCCCCTATCCACAGGATAGGTGATAACTAGCTGATCACTGAGGGTCACCGATGCTGAGAATGGGACCTGTTCCAGGTCGTGCACGCAAACTGCTGCTCCGTTCATTCTCTACAGGAGCAGTGGAGATAGCCCAGTACAGAGCACAGCTATTTCCAGCGCTCCCATACAGAAAGAATGCAGCGGCAGGGCACAGACCACATGCTTGACTTGTCCCTCCATTAGAACTGGGGAACGGGACCCTCGTTCTTGAGATCGGTGGATAGGTGATAACTTGGCACAACTCCATTAAATTCTGAGTTACTATCATATTACCATTTTTATGTTTTAGGGACTGAATTTTGCGTGTAGATGGTTTATGGGGTTGTCCACCTTTTAGATATTGGTGCCAGAACCCCACGGTCTTTCAATTTTTTTTCAGGCTTGAGCATGCCCCTTTTCCTGACACTCCACCGCCCCTGCATAGGTTTCACCCCTTTGATAGCACATCACTCCCCTTTTCATGATGCGTTATGCCCTTTAAGAGCACCTACGGGCACCAGGGATGATGCAACATACTGGCTTCACACTTAGGCCTCTTTCACACTACAGTTTTTTGCTTTCCGTATACGGTCCGTTTTTTGCTTTCCGTATCCGTTCCGTTTTTTGCGGAACCATCAATTGAAAATGTTATGCCCAGCCCAATTTTTAATATGAAATTACTGTATACTGTATTTGCCATACGGAAAAACGGAACGGAACAACGGAACGGAAACGGAACCACAACGGAAGCAAAAAACGGAACAACGGATCCGTGAAAAACGGAACGCAAAACACTGAATGCAACATACTGTAGTGTGAAAGAGGCCTTAGGGTCCATTCACACGTCCGTTTTTTGCTGAACAGATCTGGACCAGATCTGGACCCATTCATTTTCAATGGGTCCTGAAAAAAAAATCTGACATTGTGCTGTCCGTTTTTTTTCAGGACCCATTGAAAATGAATGGGTCCAGATCTGGTCCAGATCTGTTCAGCAAAAAACGGAACAGATCAGGAAACAAACAACGGACGTGTGAATGGACCCTTAGGCGTAGTTTACTCCTCAGTGATTTCCATCAGCGATTGTGAGCCAAAATCAGGTGCGGGTCAAAAACACAGAACAGGTGCAAATCTTTCCTTATCTCTGTGTAGGCTCTACTTCTGGTTTTGGCTCACAATCCCTGATGGAAATCACTGACCAATTCACTAAAAAGTGAAGTAGGAGTTAGGGTCCATTCACACGTCCGCAAAATGGGTCCGCATCCGTTCTGCAATTTTGCGGAACAGGTGCGGACCTATTCATTTTCATTGGGGCCGCAAAAGATGCGGACAGCACACAGTGTGCTGTCCGCATCCGCACTTCCGTTCCTGCAAAAAAATAGAACAATTCCTATTCTTGTCCGCAGCCATGCGGAACGCACATGGCTGGTGTTCGCGTTTTGCAGATCCGCAATTTGCAGACCGCAAAACAGTTGCAGACATGTGAATGGACCCTTAGTGGGAGAACAAAGCTGTCCATGTGCTGTGTTAGAAATTTCCCAACACCTACAGGAGTCCAGGAGGTATCCTCCTTTTGCAGGTGGTTCTCACAAGATTCAGGAGAGTTGGCAAGTATAGGCTGAAGAGAATGTTTTCACTTTATTGGAATTACATTTACATTTTTACTTTTGTAAATTTTTATTATTTTTTTTACAATATTAACAAACAATTGTTTCCCACTAAGGAGTTTTTAACTATTTGAAATACCTTTATATTCCAATACATTATTGTCTGTTACAGGATGCCTATGGCTGGCAGGCATGTTACTGTAGATATCTGTTGCCTAAACATGTTGGCCAACAACTATCACTTCCGACTTTCCCATACACATACTTGGTCGAGGTGGACAGGCCAAAAACCCTACTGGGATGAATCCCAGTGGACCAATGCCCAGTAGGCTGCATGAGCCCCCCTCATGGCAGTTGGACGGCTACATGACATTCTGACTCTCCCAGTGTTGATTAATGGTGGGAGTGCCAGGTACTTATGCAGCCGACTGGCAGACACAGATGTCCTCCTGGATTCAATTGTATTGCGGTCCCCGCGAAGGCATGCGGTCATGTGGTGGAGCATGGGAGCCGATGGCTTCCTGACCCACCGTTCAACTTCATAGGTCTAAGGCTATAAGGCTACTAAGACGCATGCAGTCGCGGTGTGATGACATCATTGCAACTGCTTGCTCTGGGTCCTAGGGGGAGTGATAACACCATGCTGACCTCCTGCACCGGAACGCAGCCCTCTCAGGCCACAGATAAGAAAAGGCCTTTTACCTGCTCCACTGATGGTGTCGGGGACGTGGGCCTAGGTAAGTATTAGATTTTTGTAATACCTGTGGACCATAGGGGGCATTATTGGCAGCACTATGGTGGCATGTGTAATACTGGGGGCTTTACTAGGGACATTAGGGAATTACTAGGGGACACAATAGGGGGCATTATTATTGGTGGAGGCACTATATGGGGCATTTTTATTAGTGGAGGCACTGGCACTAAAGAGAGCATTACCATTGCTGGGGGCATAATAGGTGGGCATTATTATTAGCGGAGGAACTATACTGGGCATTATTATTACTGAGGGCAAACTAGGAGAGCGTTATTATTGCTGAAGACACTATACAAGGGCATTTTTAAACTGGGGCATTATGGGGGCATTAATACTGTGGGCACAATATGGGGACTTTATAATTGCTGGAGGCACTATAGATGGCATTATTAACCACTTGTCGACCGCCATTGACTAGATATTTTCAGGCGGTCAGCATAAACAGTATCTCTGCACGGAGGGTTTAAAATACCTGTGCAGAGATCGCAGCTGCGTTAGTGAGGAGTCCGCTGTCATGGCCAGCAGGGCTCCCATAGCTAAGGCAGTGATGATTTTTCACCATTACTGCGTTCCCCATTATCTTTACACAACGGGGATCTGACAACACAAAACCCCACTAATCAGCTGTTCTGGAGTAGCTCCACCGTCAGAAGTAGGCACTAGAACTACAAAGCTCTATCCATTGTGTAGGGGACACGGCTGGTTACTGTAGTGCTGCTCACAGTCACCTCAATGGGAGCAATGCTGCAGTAACCAGCTACGTCCCCTAAACAATAGATGAAGCTATGTATTTCCAGCACCAGAGCTACTCCCAAACAGGCGATCAGAATGGGTGCCAGGTGCTGAACCTCTGCTTAACAAAATATTGATGGCCTATCCAGAGGATAAGCCATCAATATAAAAGGACTGCGCAACCACTTTAAGGTACTACATGCCCTAACAAGTATTCTGACTGGACAGTCCTGGGGGATTTTTAGTCCCTGGACTATCTTTATAAAAATGTCTCCCCCGGGATTGCAGTTTGTTTACATCCAATAAGTGCTGCACTTAGTACTGATTGTGTTATCTAAGCTTCTTCATTTACTTACCATCCAGACCATCACATAAGAGAAAGCTGCGATCCAGATAGAAGATCCGATGAAAGTAAACATAAACCATTTCTCCCATCGAGGTTTAGCACAGTTGGGTACGGTGAAGTACATGAGGAAACTCAATGGCCAGGTGATCACCCATTTTAGTTTAGTAACCTTCCCAGCTGTTGAGACAGAACAAATACATTATGGTAAATAGGTGTATCACCCACACAGGCAGCACTTGGCATTAAGGCTATGGCTATATGTGTCGCACGACAATAGGTCACGCAACATTTTTTGTAATGATAGTCAATGGTGTCGCACTGTTACATGCTGCGATGCGTCAGTCATGCAAAAATCTAACTTGGATGGATTTTTTGCGACTGTCGTGTGCGACACTATTGACTATGAGTTTAAAAAAAGTTGGACGACTTTCCTGCAACAAGAAGTCGCGCAACACATGTTACCGTGTAGCCCTATCCTAAAAGTGTTTGCTAAAAAGAACTATGTGGAACTGTTTTTAATGGGGTTCTATACAGTATTGCTGTTCATGCAGCTACAAAATATTTCCAGACTAAACCAAGAAAGGACATGTCCTTTCTTGAAGAAGTTTCCACACAGACACTAAACACTAAAGCTGCTGGAAGATTTGGCTAAAGCCATGGTGGATCTACTGCATTCGAAATGCAAAACCATAGTAGAAGGGTTTTTGCTGCGTATTCTGAAATTTGCTGTGTGAACAGGAGAGATCCAGCCAACAAGTGTGTCCTGCTTATCCAGTGAGCTATATTTTTACACTAGTCCTAAAATCAGACAACCAAATCAGAAGAGTGACTTAGACTTCGGCATTTATTTATTTATCACATGTCTTTGAGTGGTAAAAGTATGTGAACCTTTGCTTTCAGTACATGGTGCAGAAATAACTGCAATTAAACATTTCCGTTTAATTGTTGATTAGTCTCGCACATCGACTTGGAGGAATTTTAGCCCATTCCTCCATACAAAACAGCTTCTTCTATGTTACCCTGGGTTCACACCTGAGCGTTTTACAGCGCGTTCCTACGCGCTGTAAAACGCACAACAGGCAAGAACCAATGATTCCCTATGGGAATGGTTCTCACCTGGGCGTTTTACAGCGCGTACGATCGCGCTGTAAAACGCCCGACGCTCAAACAAGTGCTTGAGCTTTTTTTTGGGCGTTTGTCGCGCGTTCCCGCACATAGAAATTCGGGAACGCGCGACAATGTGTGAACGGCAATCTCTGTATGCGCGATTGTAAACGCCCGTACAATCGCTCATACAGAGCGCTCGTTTCCGAACGCTCAGGTCTGAACCCAGCCTTAGGGTTCCCTTCTTTACAGCAGCTTCTTTTTCCTTGCAACCCTGCCATGCGCACCATTGTTGTTTAGTGTGCTCCTGATGGTGGACTCATGAACTTAACATTAGCTAATGTGAAAAAGGCCGTTACTTCATTAGAGGTTACCTTGGGTTCCTTTGTGACCTATGACTTGCTCTTGGCATGATCTTTGTTACTCACTCCTGGGGAGGGTAATAATGGTCTTGAATTTCCTGCATTTGTACACAATCTGTCTGACTGTGAATTGGTGGAATTCAAACTTTTTATAAATGGTTTTATAACCTTTTTAAACCTGGTGAGCAACAGCAACTCTTCTTCTGAGGTCCTCAGAAATCTATTTTGTTCATGCCATGATACACTTCCATAAACATGTGTTGTGAAGATCAGACATTGATAGATCCTATTTCTTTAAATAAAACAGATTGTCCACTCATACTTGATTGTCATCCCATTGATTGAAATAGTGATAGTGATCTGACTCTAATTTCACCTTCAAATGAACTGCTAATCCTAAAGGTTCACATACTTTTGCCACTCACAGACATGTGATATTGGACCATTTTACTCATTAAATAAATGACCCAGTCTAATATTTTGGACTCATTTGTTTAATTTAGTTATCTTTATCTACTTTTACGACTTGTGTGAAAATCTAATGTAGTTTTAGTTCAAACTTATGCAGAAATATAGAAAATTCGAATGGGTTCACAGACTTTCAAGCATACCTTATAGAAGTATATGCACAGTCTTACATTTCTGTGGTTATCCCTGGCAACTGAATATCATTTCTAGATACTGTTCAGATATATACATATGTTTAGATTAAGAGACATCCAATTTTGTGTAGTTTGCATCTGTCAAGCTGTTTGGTGTTTTGTATGGATTCTCAGTAAAGAACTGTACTTATGCACTGTTTGCCTCAGCGTTATTGTCGCCATCCACCTGCATCATTACATCAGCAGTAACCTAAACTTGTATTCTTTACAATGTAACATTGAGTGTCTGCTCCAATGCTTTACTACCACTTGTAAAGGGTTTTACTCCAGTAATAGACATATTTGCAAGCATATGCTTTTTATTTAAGCTCAGAAGGTACTGTTAAATACATGCTTTTAGTCTATCGTCTAGTGCCACCCACTGGTATTCATCATGAATTACAGGCTGTAGGAAAATAGAACTCTTTAACGTCTACAATGTCTTTTTCCTTCTAATCCTGGCTGGGGTTGTAATCTGCTCGTATTTATCGTATCATACTTTTTAGCCATTTAGATGCAGGCTCCGTTTTGAACATCATATTAATTTCTGCAAAATACGGACAACAATCCAAAGTTTGTCAAGACACACATCTCTAGCAGCTGAGCCCATATAATGAAATGCTCTCTGCTGCATTGTATTACAGTACAGGCTCCTGAACTAATATGACAAGAAAGGAGATCACCAGATCATGCTCTGTACACTGCTGGGTCATTTGAGCTCTGAAATGATATATAGCTATGGACTTTAATACATGCCGTAGGTAATAACCAACAATAGATACGTAAACATGATGCATTTTTCACAGTGGATGGACTATGTATAATATCTATTCGTACTCAGTAGAATGGTTCACTAAGTTGAACATTTTAAACTCTACTTACATTTGTTAGTACCATGTAAAGTTGATCAATAGAAGGATTTAAATACTATGGACACCTTTAAGTCTTAGCGTAGTGTGGAGGGAAGAGAGGCACTGCAGGGGGGGCATTATAACTACTGGTGGCATTATAGTTACTGGGGGCACTACAGGTGGGTGTTATAACTACTGGTGGCGCTACAGGGGGCATTATCGCTACTGGTGGCACTACAGGGGGCATTATCACTACTGGGGGCACTAGAGGGGGACATTATAACTACTAGTGGCACTACAGGGGCAATATAAATACTGGTGGCACTACAGGGGCAATATAAATACTGGGGGACCTACAGGGGTCATTATAAATACTGGGGTCACTACATAAGGCATTATGAATACTGGAGGCACTAGAGGAGGGTATTATAACAACTTGGGATAAAATGGAAATTACTACTGAGTGGCACTTGAGCCTAAATGGGGATGATTGCTGAGTGGGGACATAAAAGGTGGTATTATTACTAAATAGGTGTGTTCAGTGTGGCAAATTATGACAAGTTACGGTCAGGAGAAGTCTTCATAGTGATCTGTGCAGGGTTGAGAAAAAAGGAAAGGGAATGACTCCAGTCAGAGGAAACTTCACCTGTAAGTCACTTGCCAAAGCCATAACTTTATTTTTCCATTCACGTAGCCATACGAGGGCTTGTTTTTTTGCAAGACAAGTTGTACCATTGGCACCTACCTAATTGCACCCTTTAATATTGCATACAATGTAGTGGGAAGCTGGAAAAATATCCTAAATGGGGTGAAATTGGAAAAAAACCTATTCTGCCATAGTTATATGGGTTTAGTTTTTATGGTATTCCGTATGCAGTAAAACTGACCTATTACCTTCATACGTCTACAGCGATACCACATTTATTTAATTATTCTCATGTTGTAATACATAAAATAAAAAAAATGGGTCCTCATATTCTGACCCCCATAACTTTTATATAATTACGTCTACTGAGCTAAGTGAGGGTTACATTTTTGAGGGGCGATCTGTAGTTTTTAGTGATACCAGTATGTACGGATGGAGTAGAGTTAACACTCCTGTTTTCTGAGATTTCTGAGTTTCGTTATCTAATCTAAGCAAACACCTTCAATTGCTTTTCAATGGCTTTTGTCTCAAAATAATGCTATGAGTTAAGAAATTTGAGTTAAGAGCTGGAGTGCTAACCCTGCTACATCTATATGACTTTTGATCACTTAATAATTTTTTTTGGGGGGGGGGGGGGGGGGGGGGAATGATGTAAAATAATGCTAAATCAGCCATTAGATTTTTTTCTATTCTGGCGTTCGACAAACAGAATTGATACATTTATATTTTAACAGTATGAGAATTTTGGGACACTGTGGTGCAAATCATCTTTTTCATTGTTTATTTTTTTATGGTGAAAGGGGGATGAGTTGAATTTCTAAAATGTTTATTTTTTTATATTTTGACAACTTTCTTTTTTGCTTTTTTTTTAAAACTCTTATGTTAAGTCCCCTAAGGGGACTTGAACATGAACTTGTTAGATTGCATATCCCATAGACTGCTGTAAATTTCCGCTGTCCTGCTACTAGGCAGGCCTCCATAGGAACTACTGCTCTTAGAGCCTTGGATCCTTCAGAGGGACTAAGACTATCACAAGAAATGAACGGCTCTCCTGATCACCAGGCGGGGAGCTGTGTGAGCTCCTTGAGTGTAGGGTTCCAGGGAAAAGCCGCCTCAGATGCTGCTTTTATATAATGCCACTTCGGAGCAGGTGCCATCTTTAAGGACCCAATGAGCACTGTACATGTATTGTACAAAAATGTTATGAAGACCAATTGGAAAAATTATTTTAGCCTGAGATAAGTATAATGCAATAATAGAAAAAATTGTCCTCAAAGGCATCCATAGCCTTCAATTATAGGGTACAACATAGGTATCAGTTTTGCTTCAGTATTCCATGGATAGGTTAGGTAGTCAGTTTGACATTTGCTAGTCAATACAGACAGAAACTTACTGGGAATATCAAATGGTGTGAAAGGTCCATCATTATCATCATCCTCTTCTTCATCTTCATCATTTTCATTATTCTCATTGTCTTCATTTTCATTCTCAGTTTCATTGCCAGCTTCAGCAACATCTTCATCTTTTCGTGTGCCATTTGCATTTCTTTCTGTAGATATTCCAGGACCTGTTCCATTCTCAACAGCATGTTTAATAGGAATTTTAATCGAAACCTCAGATTCTCCATTTGCGTAGACTCGGCTGTTTATTAATCTCTGTCTCTGTAATCAAAAATGCAGACATTAGATATGGAATTAAAGGTGCCTTTAGCATCCTTAGGATAGGCTATTAATATTAGATTGGTGTGGTCTGACTCTTGCCATCTCTGCTGACCAGCTGTTTGAAGTGGCCAAGTTGCTCTGGCAAGTGCTGTGCCATCTTTAAACAGCTGATTGGCATGGACGCCGATCACTGGATCCCTACCGATCTGATATGCAACAAAAATACAAAATCTATTGTACAAATATGGATGTAAGGACTAAAGATTTGACCTTGTTTATATTTTGGATTTTCATGCATTTCTTTTAGCAAATTGCAGAGTTTTGCCAACTTAACTTTGCCTAATTTTCTCCATATGACACAATAGAGGCTAAAATATAGATCCTTATTTCACCATTATTACCTTATGAAGTGGATATAGATCTGTAATATGAAATTCACCTATCAGTGAATAGCTGGCAAAGCTAATTGTCATAGATAAGATTATTTTTATCTTTAAGGGTAACACAGTGGCTGGCTTTTATGGGGCACCTGTAACTGGCATTGTGGCTGGCTGGGTGCCAGGGTGCATACACACATACAGAGTCCATTTATGTCAATGTATTTGCTTCTATTCTCTCTGTATCTATGGCTTGTAAAAAATTTAAATAAAAAAAGCGCATATCTTGGCAAAAGGAATAAAGGGGGTCATTTATGAAATCAGATGTGTCCATTTTGTAGTGTAAAAAAATTGATAGTCACAGCAGTTGTGGCATTTCTATGGCAACAGTGACATTTTTGCAACATTTCGTAACCCTCGTCACTTTTCACAGTGGTCTAGGTTTAAGAGCTAAAAGTGAGATTAGACCTGGATTATGGCTCATTTACTACCCCAGGCAAACCCCTGGTCTACTTTTACACCTAAAGGTGTAAACCACATTGCACTCACGCCAAATATATTATTAAGGTGCACCAGTTCATAAATTTGGTGCAGGCACACAACCCAAGGCCAGACCTAAAACTGACACAAAAACAACCTTAAATAATAAATGAGCCCCAAATTCTTTTCTATGCAAACGTTTTATTTTTCCCTTAAATACAGCCATACTGTATAAATGAGTCATACAGTATTTGTCTATGTGCACACGGCATGTCTACCCCTGCTCCAGGCCACGGTGGACCATGATGCACACAACTGTGCATAGTTTTATAATGTTGCCTACCTGCTGGTATATTTTAGTATCTGCTGGTAGCTTTTGCACAGTAAGGGCTCGTTCACACGAACGTGTGAAGCCCGTGCCGTTGCTGTGGACCGCAAATTGCGGTCCGCAATGCACTGGCACCGTCAGTGGGGCAGGTGCATGGTGATTGCAGACCCATTCACTTAAAGATAGAGCAAGTTCTATTTTTTTTCGGTGGGGAAGCACAGAACGGAACCCCAGAAAGCACTTCCGTAGTGTTCCGTTCTTCCGTTCCGCATCTCCAGATTTGCGGACCCATTGAATGGCCACGGAACGGTGCCCGTGTATTGCGGATCCGCAATACGGCAACAGGGAGCACAGGTTCGTGTGAACAAGCCCTTAGGCCGAGTTCACACTTCAGTTATTTGATCAGTTATTTCCATCAGTTATTGAGACCAGTGGTGAAGCCTACTCAGAGATCAGGTGTAATGGAAAGATTTGCCCCTATCCTATGTTTTTTGACCCAGTCCTGTTTTTGGCTCCCAATAACTGATAGAAATAACTGACCAAATAACTGAAGTGTGAACTTGGCCTAAGTTGCGTTTGCCTCTCACTACATAATAAATATTTTGTACTCCAAGCACCTATCTGTTCACTTAGCAAGAACGTTCTGTTCTATTTGTTCAGGGCCAAGTGCTATCATCAATGCTGATGCAGGGACCAGCTGTTAACAAGCAGATGTTCTAAGTCCCAGTATTCACCATACTGACCTCATTTATCAACATGCGACTAGCCATGGAGAGACGAGTTTTTGGTGGAAAGTGGCTAGTAATCATGATCCTCAATCCGGCCTCGGAGAATGAAAGCTGGTGTGGATATGCAGAAAGTATCTCATCCACCATAATCACTGAGGTTTTACGGTGAAAATTTCCTATAAATGAAAATAAAAATAAAAAGTAATGATTCTTGGAAATATTGAGATCTGGTTTAAAAGAACACTTAGGAAGAAACTAAAAGCATTAATGTATAATATGGGATGTGAACAGATTATTATCCCTGTATTGTGACTAGAGTTGTTGCGATACCAAATTTTTGATTCGGTTTCGATACCATGAAAAAGTATTGCGATACTCGATACCATTCGATACCACGCGAAAAAAAATAAACCAAAAAAGCCACGTGCATTCCGCATTTTTAAAAATGGCGAATCGCGCAGTTTTTATTTATTTTTTTCTGTTCCGGCGTTCACCACCTAGATTTTTTTTTATATTTTAATAGTTTGACGTGGTGATATGTAATATGTTTATTATTTATATATTTTATATATGTGAAATTGGGAAAAGGGGGTGATTTATACTTCATATTTTGGTGGGGGGTTTTTTGTACTTTTTTTTTTACACTTTTTATTTAATAACTATTTCCCCCCTTAGGCTACTTTCACACTAGCGTTCGGGTGTCCGCTTGTGAGTTCCGTTTGAAGGGGCTCACAAGCGGCCCCGAACGCATCCGTCCAGCCCTAATGCATTCTGAGTGGATGCAGATCTGCTCAGAATGCATCAGTCTGGCAGCGTTCAGCCTCCGCTCCGCAGGCGGACACCTGAACGCTGCTTGCAGCGTTCGGGTGTCCGCCTGGCCGTGCGGAGGCAAGCGGATCCGTCCAGACTTACAATGGAAGTCAATGGGGACGGATCCGTTTGAAGATGACACAATATGGCTCAATCTTCAAACGGATCCGTCCCCCATTGACTTTCAATGTAAAAGTCTGGACGGATCCGTTCAGGCTACTTTCACACTTAGAATTCTTTTTACAATATAATGCAGACGGATCCGTTCTGAACGGATCCACAGTCTGCATTATATGAGCGGATCCGTCTCAGACGGATCCGCTCTGAACGCAAGTGTGAAAGTAGCCTTAGGGGCTAGAACCTGGGATCTTTCATCCCTTGTCCTATTCAGCTCTATCAGGGTGAATAGGACTTCACACTGTCCCTGCTGCTCTGTGCCTTGTGCACACAGCATCAGGGATGTTATCATGGCAACCAGGGCTTCTGTAGCGTCCTGGCTGCCATGGTAACTGATCGGAGCCCCAGGCTTACACAGCTGGGGTTCCGATCAGAAGCTGCCACTGCACCACCAATGAGGGGGAGGGGAGAGGTCCCTGTGGCCACTGCCACCAATGATTTTAATACTGGGGGGGTTGAGAGGGGCTGGCGCACTGTGCCACCAATGATTTTAATGGGATGGGGGGTTGGGGGGGGCACACTGCACCACCAATGATAAATTACCCCTTTATACAGGAGGCTGGTACTGGCAGATCAGCAGTTAACCCCTTAGGTGCCGCACCTGAGGGGTTAACTGCCTCTGATCGCAGCTCCCTGTCAGCGGCAGGGTGCCGGCAATGCGATTCTGCTGCCGTCACCCGCCTCCTGTATTGTGTTAAAGACTGACTTTCACTATCAGGCCACACAGAGCGGCGCCCAGCGATGTCTCAGCACTCACATTAGTCCTGGGCGCCGCTCCGTTCGCCCGTAGTGCTCCATTACTGTCTCCTCTCCTGCTCCGAGTCCACATGCTGCTGATTACTATCGGAGCGATGGGAGGAGACATCAGCTTCACTAGTGGGCGTTCCTTCTTCCTGGCTGTAGCGCTGTCCAATCGCAGCGCAGGGAGAAGGAACGCCCACTAGTGAAGCTGATGTCGCCTCCCATCGCTCCGATAGTAATCAGCAGCATGTGGAGCAGGAGAGGAGACAGTAATGGGGCACTGCGGGCGAACGGAGCGGCGCCCAGGACTAATGGTGAGTGCTGAGACATCGCTGGGCGCCGCTCTGTGGGAAATGGGAATAGTCCTATCATTGGTGGCTTAGTGCGCCAGCCCCTCCTCCGCCCCTCTCTCCTCATTGGTGGCGCAGTGCGCCCGCCCCTCCTCCCCCCCCCTCTCTTCTCATTGGTGGCAGCGGCAGCAGCACAGGGAGAGGGAGGACAGCTTCCGTCTCCCCTTTGCTGCTGAGAGAACATGAGCGCGCCGATAGCAGCAGAAGCGCAGCCCAGTATCGAAAAAACGGAAATCCCGGTATTGTATCGATACCGGGACAAAAGTATCGATTGGGTATCGAAATTTCGATACCCGCAACAACCCTAATTGTGACATCAGTATGCGCGTTATATTTTAGCCCTATCACCATGTCCATTCATTTAGTACAATGACATCCCTGCATTAATCTATATATATATATATATAAAGAAGGACGTATATATGTATGTGTGTGTGTGTGTGTGTATGTATGCATGTATGTTCTGCAATCACTCAAAAACATCCCCACATACACATCCCTTGCTACTTGGAAAGAAATCTTGTGGGGGTCTCAGCTTTCTAGGACAAAAAATGGCCTGCATTAGCCAATACAAGCCTACCAGTCTTTCTCTTCATATCCCAACTGCCATACACACAGTCACATGTCCCGTATCAGCCAATAGAAGCTTGCAGGCCCTTAGTCTCCACATACACACAGTTTTACACTAGGTTTCCATAACAACCAAGCCATTTTTCTTCACTGCTGTAGTTCAGCTTTAAAGGGGCAGGGCGCTGTGGAAGACACTGTTAAGGGAGCGGAGTGCAATGTCGGGGGAGAGATGCTGTTGAGGTCACTGTTAAAGGGGCGGGATGCTGTGGAGGTCACTGTTAAAGGGGCTGACGTTGTGGAGGTCTCTGTTAAGGGGACAGGGAACTGTGGAGATCACAGTTAAGGAGATGGTTCGCTATGGAGGTCAGTGTTAAAAGGGCGGGGTGCTGTAGAGGTCACTGTTAAGGGGGCGGTTGTTGTGGAGGTCACATTTTAAGGGAACAGAGCTCTGTAGAGGTCACTGTTAAGGGAGTGGGGTGCTGTGAAACTCACTGTCAAAGGGGCAGGCTGCTGTGAAGGTCAAAGTTAAGGGGATGGGCTGCTGTGAGGTCCCATTTCAAAGTGGCAGGGCACTGTGGGGGAGTCAGTGTTAAGGGGTGGGGGACTGTGGAGTTCACTGTTAAGGGGGCGGGGTGCTGTAGAGGTCACTGTTATGGGGGATACTGTTGATATCTTTTAACGACACACACAAACATTAAATGAAATAGATGAAATATACCCGTGCGAAGACGGGTCCTTCTGCTAGTTATCCATATAATGGGAAATCATTATGTTATTATTTGTCTCGTTACTGTTAGATGACTGGATTAATTATTCCTTTACTATGACAACACTGTGCCTATTGCCTTTGCACTATGGTATTACTGTGTGCATTATCCATTTATCATGATGATTAGTTTGTTATTACTGTGCAGTAACATCATACTTACCATTTAGTTGTGACCTCACTATATTTACTATCCCATTTCTCTAATATTAAACTTACTGTGTGACACTACTGTGAACATTATTTCCATTTTTTGACTTCACTGTGGGATATAAGCCTGTGTGTATTATACCAGTAGTGTCACATCGCCCTATTTATTACCTCTGTACTGTGACATCACTGTGTTTATTACCTCTGTACTGTGACATCACTGTGTTTATTATCTCTGTACTGTGACATAACTACTGTATGTTTATTATACCTGTATTGTAACATAACTGTTTACTATCCCTGTACTGTGATACTGCTGTATCTATTATATCTGTACAGTGATGCCACATTGTTTATTATCCATGAAATGTGACATCACTGTGTTTATTATTCCTGTACTGTGACATGACATTATTATCCCTGAACTATAACATCAATGTGTTTATTATATCAGTACTATGACATTACATTCCTTATTACCACTGTATTGTGACATCACTGTTCATTATCCTTGTAGTGTCACATGATAGTATTTATTATCTCTGTATTGTGACATCACTGTTATACCTGTACTGCCATATTGCAGTGTTTATCTCTGTCCATGTGCAGTGACATCAGACTTTCCAAATAACACATGTGGACAGGAAGTCAGTTTTTCTATGTATTCCTATGGAAGCCTCAATGTCAGTCTCATAGGAATGTATACAGAAGTAACTGACTTCCTGTCCTGTGTCAGTTGGAGATCAGAGAGTTGGTCACGTGACACAGTTAAAAATTAGAAGGGAGGGGTTAGCTCACAAATACAGTCATTGACGAGAAGATTACATTCACTACAGATTACATCATGTACCTTCCTAACAGGTCAGAGAATAAAAAATTTGGGTGGGAGTTCTGCTTTAACTGAGAGAATACTCCTGAGGGAGACATTAATAGAAGGTTTAGAACCATCAAGGCCGTGCACTGGATTTAGACAGTATGGTACCGCTTGTTTATGGCACTAAGACTTTAGTGCTTGTGGAAAGGGTTAATTTTGAGATGGACTGGTCATCCGGATCTAAGACCTGGACTCCTCAGCCTGGGAAATGCAGAAAGTTAATGAGAATGGAACTGCATGCCTGTAGTTTTTTGGAAAGACTGCTAGATGTGTTTAGAGAGAGACTCAGGACAACTACTACCATCATTTCTACCACCTATCCACAACTATTGAGAAAATTCTACTCTGTAATATACCTAATAACTGTGTATTTTGCTGCTCTATGAATTACTTCTCCCATTATTAGTGCAGTAAAGACAGACTTAATTTGATGCAAGCACACTGGGCCCGGTCACTGTCGCCAACATTTGCCAGCCTTCAGTCTACTTGACCTTCTGACAAACATCCACCCTCAAGGGCACCCCAACTACCACCAGGCAGGAGCCCCAGGGAGTCAAGGAATGCCCTGAGGGAAGAAAGGGTGCGCCCTCTATTCACTGCTGCATGGTCCCAGGGAGCACCAGAGTTAGGACAGCCACTCACCTAAACAGTGCCCTTCACAGTTTCCTCGCCCCCCTTAATAGTGACCTCTACTGAGTCTGCCCTCTTTGATTGGCTAATAAGGGTCATGTGTCCGTGTGTATGGCAGTTAGGATATGAGTGAAGAACCTGTCCTATTGGCTAATATATATTTTTGGGAATATCTCAAGAACAGTACGTCCTAGAGAGCTGAGACCTTCAACAAAACCTTCCCAGACACCAGATGTACTATGTGCCAAATTTGGTGTCCAACGGTTCAGGCATCTGGATGCCAATAGAGGACAGACGGACGGACAAACAATTATTTTCATGATATAGATTAGGATCTGTAGGTATATTACCTGTACCTTTTTTGAGTAGCACCACAGTTGCATCACAGTTGATGTTGTCATCTATTTCTGCATTATTTGCCAGCCCATTTGGCAGATTTCCAGCTCCTTTTATCCTTTTTTCAAAGCACTGGTGAATAGATGAGTTGAATCTAAATAAAAAAGAATATAGTCTGGATTACTCATTGTAGAGCACACCAGCCTTAATCTCCTAAAATGTATCATAAATTATCTGGAGCTCTGAGTCTTTTGAAGTTCAGCTATAGACCGAATATTGTGCCTGATGGCCTATGCCCTGTCTCTATCCGTGATAGATATTTCTAGTGTTGATTTTTGTAGCTCTGTCAAATTTAGCAGTTTAGGGGAAAACTGCACGGCTATAAATAAAAGTTTGTCCTTATGGATATAATCTGTAAACTAAGAAAGATAATTGAGCGCCTTTGCCTTCTCTCTCCTTTTCCTAGGCCAGTGATGACGCGTTCATCGATCATGTGAATGAGGTTGAGCTGCAATACCAAAGACAGCCGCTGTACAATGTACGGTGCAGCGCTTGGTAAGCTGCGAGAAGGCCATGGCGCTCACAAGAGAGCCACTGCCCCCTCAAAACAGCTGATTGGCGGGGGTCCCGGTTGTCTGACCACCACCAATCAGATGCAGATCACCTATCCAGAGGATTGGTTATCAGTAACAACATCTTGAAAAACCCTTTTAAGTTCGAACCAGAGTCATGTATACCTTTGAGGAACTCTGCAAACGCAGTGTGAATGCAACTTAAAAGGACACTTCTGTCACTTATTTTGTTAAATTCAATATTCATGGAAACAAATTTGAAAGAATTTTTGGCTGTTTTTTCTTTTTCATTTTTGCAGTGCTATGCCATTGAAAATGAAATGCAAAATAGCATCCTGTAGCAGTCAGCACAGGAAGTTAAATCTTCTATACAGATAGGGACCCCATTGTTATTTTACTGCTGCTGCCAGGTAAAGATGTGTTATCTGTTAGCATAATAGTAGATGTAGAATTTAGGACGACTGTATGACAGCTCCATCATTGACCTGACAGGAAGCAGTATACATTGAGTAACTTCATAAAATGATATCCAGAAAACTATCCACCCGTTTTTTTTGGGGAAAAAATACATAGAATACTCACATACAAGCTGTTATTATGTGATACATTTTGATGGTAGGCTCCCCTTAACTTGCCTGTATAGTACAATTTGTCCCCTTTGCTCCTTTGACTTTGTGTGGTCCTGCTCCACATCTACTGCGTTACCTAACCCTGATAGTCAACAAAACTTGACCATACAATTTTTTTTTTTTTTACTTTACATTTCTTTAAATTGTCTGTAAAAGGTTTATTTCTATAGGTTATTTTTAATGTCTGATTCCCAGAATGAACAAATGAACAAATGTAAAAGAATGGAGTTGCAAATGTTTTAATATGACAGCCCCCCCAAGTGTCTTACCTATTCAGTCCCCCTCCAATCCACAGCAGATGTTCCAGTGGTACCCTACTGGTCTTTGTTTATAGGAGCCAGCAAAGACGTGTGGAACTTAATATTGGGTGAAGCAAATAAACCTGGCATGTGACATCTGAGGCCACTGATTAGTTTCAGTGGTCAAAGGCTAGTATAGCACATCATCGCTGCAGCCTATTAACATAGACTGACGGTGTGATATCTGTGCTGTATCATTAGGGGACAGAAGAGGTGAGCACTGTTCATTTTATTACATTATACGATTACAAATATAACAGTTGCGGCTCCTCTTTTTTTAACTATTGGACAACCCCTTTAAATAACTTACTTCATTATAAGAATGTAAATAGCATACATCGTGACCAGAATGACGGACTCCCACCTTTAAAGAGAAGTAACAACAGATTTTAGAGTGTCGTGGGTAAAGTCAGAATAAAAACTCACATATACTATAGCAAAACATCCTTACAAACCCTATCCAGTCCAAACCCACACAGAACATTGCTATTTTTACTGGTTATATGGCTATTATATCTTCTTTTCTCAATGTAAGAGATTCTTGTTATATCAATCACCTACTACAGTATTACATTTTACCTTGGAAGCTTGATGGGTTATCAAGAGTCAAATATTGTGTTTTACTTACCAGGCAACTTTTTCATCATATATAAACTGTGAAGAAAATTTCACAAAAATATGATTAAATCAGTGCAAAAAAGAAGGACAAAAATCATTACAATCATCATTTACATATTAATATATAACTCCTGTCTATTTCTGGGAGCAAGAACAATTCTTTATGCACCCATATTATAGAAATTGTAAAGTTAATTAAAGGGGTTGTCCCACTAAAAATATTCTATATATTTTTTTTAAAACAGCACCTGGATCTGAAAACTTTTGTAATAACATGTAATTAAAATGTATTATACCTACTGAGTTATTCAATTAAATATATCTGAATAGTGTCACCTGTTGTTCTTTTTCAAATTTTTCTGTCCACCTCAGTGAGGTGGACACATATGCTCAGTTCCATCCTTCAACTGCCACCAGCTGTGGCAGACAGGACATGCCCCCTGAAAAAAACATGCTGCCTGAGCTGCCAGCTTGAAATAAATCTAGACAATTGATATAATGGCTCACCTGTCTCAATTTCTGGATATAGATGCACTGTTATAGGCCTACCCTACAACCTTTTGGTACTGTATTCTATGTTTGTAAATATTAACAGGCACTCAATTATCTGGAACTGCCTTGAAATTTCATACTTTCATATATCCCATACATAAAACAGACAAACACAGTATAGATAAAAATGTATTAATTAAAAAAACGTATTTTAAAATGCAATATATACAGCATTCATAGCAGAAATCAGATAACTTTTATATGCGTCAGTACATGATCAAAAATATATTACTTATTGTCTAAGATTTATAAATCACTGACTGGAAACATGTATATACATAAAAAATTTTTATATATATATATATATATATATATATATATATATATATTTCCTAAAGAAAATTCCTCATGTAAATGAGTCCAAATATTAAATGATTAGTAATGTTATTTAATCCAGAAAATTGTTGATGGTATTACTTGATCCAAATAGTTAATTACGGATCCTAATTCATCTAATGATCACTGTTGATGATTGCATCAGTTTGGTTTATTGATGGTAATACTTGATCCAGATAATTAATTATTATTCATAATTCATCCAATGATCACTGTTCATGATTATATTAGTTTAAAATAATGTTAAATAATCAGTGTTGTTACTTGATCCAGATATTAATTGTATTCTTAATTCAGGAATCAATGTTCATAATTATAGTAATATTAAATACTTAAAGGGCTTCTGTCACCCCACTAAAGTCTTTTTTTTTTTGGGCTACTTATAATCCCTATACTGCGATATATCAATACATAATGCTATTACTCAAAAAACAGACTTTTATCATATGCAAATTACCTGTCTACCAGCAAGTAGGGCGGCTACTTGCTGGTAGCAGCCGCATCATGCTTTCATAAAGACGCCCCCTCCTCATGTTGATTGACAGGGCCAGTGAATGCGCTCGTTCTCTGGCTGGCCCTGTCTGCATTCAAAATCTGGCGCCTGCGCCGTACCTGTCTTCAGTCGGCGCAGGCGCACTGAGAGGAGGCCGCTTGCTCGGCCGCTCCATCCTCAATGCGCCTGCACTGATTACGTCACATCTACACCCAGCGCAGGCGCACTGAGGAAGGAGCGGCCGAGCGAGCGTCCTCCTCTCAATGCGCCTGCGCCGACTGAAGACAGGTACGGCGCAGGCACCAGATTTTGAATGCAGACAGGGCCAGCCAGAGAACGAGCGCGTTCACTGGCCCTGTCAATCAACATGAGGAGGGGGCGTCTTTATGAAAGCATGATGCGGCTGCTACCAGCAAGTAACCCCCCTACTTGCTGGTAGACAGGTAATTTGCATATAATAAAAGTCTGTTTTTTTTAAAAGTCCGTTTGTGATTGGATCGCGTTACAGCCAGGGAGAAGGAGACGAAGGAGGCAAACGGAGCAGCGCCCAGAAAAAATAGCAAGTGTTATTAGATCCCTGCTCTATGCCCTACCAAACCTGCTACTTATTTCATAATGTTTGGACCCATGAAAGGTCCTCTTTAATATTTGGACTAATTTACATTAGGGATTTTCTTTAGGAAATATATATCTGTTTGTGTGTATATATATATATATGTACAGTACAGACCAAAAGTTTGGACACACCTTCTCATTCAAAGAGTTTTCTTTATTTTCATGACTATGAAAATTGTAGATTCACACTGAAGGCATCAAAACTATGAATTAACACATGTGGAATTATATACATAACAAAAAGTGTGAAACAACTAAAAAATATGTCATATTCTAGGTTCTTCAAAGAACACCTGAAATGGTTTTCACTTCACAGGTGTGCCCTGTCAGGTTTAATAAGTGGGATTTCTTGCCTTATAAATGGGGTTGGGACCATCAGTTGCGTTGTGGAGAAGTCAGGTGGATACACAGCTGATAGTCCTACTGAATAGACTGTTAGAATTTGTATTATGGCAAGAAAAAAGCAGCTAAGTAAAGAAAAACGAGTGGCCATCATTACTTTAAGAAATGAAGGTCAGTCAGTCCGGAAAATTGGGAAAACTTTGAAAGTGTCCCCAAGTGCAGTCACAAAAACCATCAAGCGCTACAAAGAAACTGGCTCACATGCGGACCGCCCCAGGAAAGGAAGACCAAGAGTCACCTCTGCTGCGGAGGATAAGTTCATCCGAGTCACCAGCCTCAGAAATCGCAGGTTAACAGCAGCTCAGATTAGAGACCAGGTCAATGCCACACAGAGTTCTAGCAGCAGACACATCTCTAGAACAACTGTTAAGAGGAGACTGTGTGAATCAGGCCTTCATGATAGAATATCTGCTAGGAAACCACTGCTAAGGACAGGCAACAAGCAGAAGAGACTTGTTTGGGCTAAAGAACACAAGAAATGGACATTAGACCAGTGGAAATCTGTGCTTTGGTCTGCTGAGTCCAAATTTGAGATCTTTGGTTCCAACCACAGTGTCTTTGTGTGATGCAGAAAAGGTGAACGAATGGACTCTACATGCCTGGTTCCCACCGTGAAGCATGGAGGAGGAGGTGTGATGGTGTGGGGGTGCTTTGCTGGTGACACTGTTGGGGATTTATTCAAAATTGAAAGCATACTGAACCAGCATGGCTACCACAGCGTCTTGCAGCGGCATGCTATTCCATCCGGTTCGCGTTTAGTTGGACCATCATTTATTTTTCAACAGGACAATGACCTCAAACACACCTCCAGGCTGTGTAAGGGCTATTTGACCATGAAGGAGAGTGATGGGGTGCTGCGCCAGATGACCTGGCCTCCACAGTCACTGGACCTGAACCCAATCGAGATGGTTTGGGGTGAGCTGGACCGCTGAGTGAAGGCAAAAGGGCCAACAAGTGCTAAGCATCTCTGGGAACTCCTTCAAGACTGTTGGAAGACCATTTCAGGTGACTACCTCTTGAAGTTCATCAAGAGAATGCCAAGAGTGTGCAAAGCAGTAATCAAAGCAAAAGGTGGCTACTTTGGAGAACCTAGAATATGACATATTTTCAGTTGTTTCACACTTTTTTGTTATGCATATAATTCCACATGTGTTAATTCATAGTTTTGATGCCTTCAGTGTGAATCTACAATTTTCATAGTCATGAAAATAAAGAAAACTGTTTGAATGAGAAGGTGTGTCCAAACTTTTGGTCTGTACTGTATATATATATATATATATATATATATATCCAATGAAACACGATGGCGGCACTGGATGAAAAAATAAGGCGGGTGCTAGGTCCAAGGGTATAGCTGCTTACTAGGGATGAGCGAACTCGAACTGTATAGTTCGGGTTCGTACCGAATTTTGGGGTGTCCGTGACACGGACCCGAACCCGGACATTTTCGTAAAAGTCCGGGTTCGGGTTCGGTGTTCGTCGCTTTCTTGGCGCTTTTGTGACGCTTTCTTGGCGCTTTTTGAAAGGCTGCAAAGCAGCCAATCAACAAGCGTCATACTACTTGCCCCAAGAGGCCATCACAGCCATGCCTACTATTGGCATGGCTGTGATTGGCCAGAGCACCATGTGACCCAGCCTCTATTTAAGCTGGAGTCACATAGCGCCGCCCGTCACTCTGCTCTGATTAGCGTAGGGAGAGGTTGCGGCTGCGACAGTAGGGCGAGATTAGGCAGATTAACTCCTCCAAAGGACTTGATTAACTGATCGATCTGCAGCTGTGGATCATTGAGCTGCTGATCCTCAATTGCTCACTGTTTTTAGGCTGCACAGACCGTTTGTCAGTCTCATTTTTCTGGGGTGATCGGCGGCCATTTTGTGTCTTGTGGTGCGCCAGCACAAGCTGCGACCAAGTGCATTTAACCCTCAATGGTGTGGTTGTTTTTTGGCTAAAGCCTACATCAGGGTGAAGCTGTCACACCAAGTGCATTTAACCAGCAATAGTCTGTTCATTTTTTGGCCATATACAAAATCAGGGGCAAGCTGCGCCTGTCACCAAGTGCATTTAACCCTCAATGGTGTGGTTGTTTTTTGGCTAAAGCCTACATCAGGGTGAAGCTGTCACACCAAGTGCATTTAACCAGCAATAGTCTGTTCATTTTTTGGCCATATACAAAATCAGGGGCAAGCTGCGCCTGTCACCAAGTGCATTTAACCCTCAATGGTGTGGTTTTTTTTTGGCTAAAGCCTACATCAGGGTGAAGCTGTCACACCAAGTGCATTTAACCAGCAATAGTCTGTTCATTTTTTGGCCATATACAAAATCAGGGGCAAGCTGCGCCTGTCACCAAGTGCATTTAACCCTCAATGGTGTGGTTGTTTTTTGGCTAAAGCCTACATCAGGGTGAAGCTGTCACACCAAGTGCATTTAACCAGCAATAGTCTGTTCATTTTTTGGCCATATCCCAGTCTAATTCTGTCACTAAATCCATACCGGTCACCCAGCGCCTAAATACTAGGCCTCAAATTTATATCCAGCTAAATCTGTCCCTAGTGCTGTAGCTGGGCGAGTTATTTAGTGTCCGTTCAAGCACATTTCTTGTTCTGGGTTGAAATACAATTCCCAATTTAGCAATTTCATAATTTAGTGGTTCCTGCTATATCAGAGCTCTTTGAAATCTATCCCAAAAAGGGTATATAATATTGAAGGTGCACATAGGGTCATTCAGAGTAACTTCACACACACCCGCTACTGTGTATTTCCAAGTCTAATTCTGTCACTAAATCCATACCGGTGACCCAGCGCCTAAATACTAGGCCTCAAATTTAATTCCCTCTAAATCTCTCGTTACCCACCGCTGTACTGTTGTTGCTGGGCAAGATATTTAGTGTCCGTCAAAGCACATTTTTTGTTCTGGGTTGAAGTACAATTCCCAATTTAGCAATTTCATAATTTAGTGGTTTCTGCTATATCAGAGCTATTTGAAATCTATCCCAAAAAGGGTATATAATATTGAAGGTGCACATAGGGTCATTCAGAATAACTTCACACACACCCGCTACTGTGTATTTCCAAGTCTAATTCTGTCACTAAACCCATACCTGTCACCCAGCGCCTAAATACTAGGCCTCAAATTTAAATCCCTCTAAATCTCTCGTTACCGTTGTCCTGTTGTAGCTGGGAAAGTTATTTAGTGCCCGTCAAAGCACATTTTTTGTTCTGGGTTGAAGTACAATTCCCAATTTAGCAATTTCATAATTTAGTGGTTCCTGCTATATCAGAGCTATTTGAAATCTATCCCAAAAAGGGTATATAATATTGAAGGTGCACATAGGGTCATTCAGAATAACTTCACACACACGCTACTGTGTATTTCCAAGTCTAATTCTGTCACTAAATCCATACCGGTGACCCAGCGCCTAAATACTAGGCCTCAAATTTAATTCCCTCTAAATCTCTCGTTACCCACCGCTGTACTGTTGTTGCTGGGCAAGATATTTAGTGTCCGTCAAAGCACATTTTTTGTTCTGGGTTGAAGTACAATTCCCAATTTAGCAATTTCATAATTTAGTGGTTTCTGCTATATCAGAGCTATTTGAAATCTATCCCTAAAAGGGTATATAATATTGAAGGTGCACATAGGGTCATTCAGAATAACTTCACACACACCCGCTACTGTGTATTTCCAAGTCTAATTCTGTCACTAAATCCATACCGGTGACCCAGCGCCTAAATACTAGGCCTCAAATTTAAATCCCTCTAAATCTCTCGTTACCCACCGCTGTACTGTTGTTGCTGGGCAAGATATTTAGTGTCCGTCAAAGCACATTTTTTGTTCTGGGTTGAAGTACAATTCGCAATTTAGCAATTTCATAATTTAGTGGTTTCTGCTATATCAGAGCTATTTGAAATCTATCCCTAAAAGGGTATATAATATTGAAGGTGCACATAGGGTCATTCAGAATAACTTCACACACACGCTTCTGTGCATTTCCAAGTCTAATTCTGTCACTAAATCCATACCGGTGACCCAGCGCCTAAATACTAGGCCTCAAATTTAATTCCCTCTAAATCTCTCGTTACCCACCGGTGTACTGTTGTTGCTGGGCAAGATATTTAGTGTCCGTCAAAGCACATTTTTTGTTCTGGGTTGAAGTACAATTCCCAATTTAGCAATTTCATAATTTAGTGGTTTCTGCTATATCAGAGCTATTTGAAATCTATCCCTAAAAGGGTATATAATATTGAAGGTGCACATAGGGTCATTCAGAATAACTTCACACACACGCTTCTGTGCATTTCCAAGTCTAATTCTGTCACTAAATCCATACCGGTGACCCAGCGCCTAAATACTAGGCCTCAAATTTAATTCCCTCTAAATCTCTCGTTACCCACCGGTGTACTGTTGTTGCTGGGCAAGATATTTAGTGTCCGTCAAAGCACATTTTTTGTTCTGGGTTGAAGTACAATTCCCAATTTAGCAATTTCATAATTTAGTGGTTTCTGCTATATCAGAGCTATTTGAAATCTATCCCTAAAAGGGTATATAATATTGAAGGTGCACATAGGGTCATTCAGAATAACTTCACACACACGCTTCTGTGCATTTCCAAGTCTAATTCTGTCACTAAATCCATACCGGTGACCCAGCGCCTAAATACTAGGCCTCAAATTTAAATCCCTCTAAATCTCTCGTTACCCACCACTGTACTGTTGTTGCTGGGCAAGATATTTAGTGTCCGTCAAAGCACATTTTTTGTTCTGGGTTGAAGTACAATTCCCAATTTAGCAATTTCATAATTTAGTGGTTTCTGCTATATCAGAGCTATTTGAAATCTATCCCTAAAAGGGTATATAATATTGAAGGTGCACATAGGGTCATTCAGAATAACTTCACACACACGCTTCTGTGCATTTCCAAGTCTAATTCTGTCACTAAATCCATACCGGTGACCCAGCGCCTAAATACTAGGCCTCAAATTTAAATACCTCTAAATCTCTCGTTACCCACCGCTGTACTGTTGTTGCTGGGCAAGATATTTAGTGTCCGTCAAAGCACATTTTTTGTTCCGGGTTGAAGTACAATTCCCAATTTAGCAATTTCATAATTTAGTGGTTTCTGCTATATCAGAGCTATTTGAAATCTATCCCTAAAAGGGTATATAATATTGAAGGTGCACATAGGGTCATTCAGAATAACTTCACACACACGCTTCTGTGCATTTCCAAGTCTAATTCTGTCACTAAATCCATACCGGTGACCCAGCGCCTAAATACTAGGCCTCAAATTTAATTCCCTCTAAATCTCTCGTTACCCACCGGTGTACTGTTGTTGCTGGGCAAGATATTTAGTGTCCGTCAAAGCACATTTTTTGTTCTGGGTTGAAGTACAATTCCCAATTTAGCAATTTCATAATTTAGTGGTTTCTGCTATATCAGAGCTATTTGAAATCTATCCCTAAAAGGGTATATAATATTGAAGGTGCACATAGGGTCATTCAGAATAACTTCACACACACGCTTCTGTGCATTTCCAAGTCTAATTCTGTCACTAAATCCATACCGGTGACCCAGCGCCTAAATACTAGGCCTCAAATTTAATTCCCTCTAAATCTCTCGTTACCCACCGGTGTACTGTTGTTGCTGGGCAAGATATTTAGTGTCCGTCAAAGCACATTTTTTGTTCTGGGTTGAAGTACAATTCCCAATTTAGCAATTTCATAATTTAGTGGTTTCTGCTATATCAGAGCTATTTGAAATCTATCCCTAAAAGGGTATATAATATTGAAGGTGCACATAGGGTCATTCAGAATAACTTCACACACACGCTTCTGTGCATTTCCAAGTCTAATTCTGTCACTAAATCCATACCGGTGACCCAGCGCCTAAATACTAGGCCTCAAATTTAATTCCCTCTAAATCTCTCGTTACCCACCGGTGTACTGTTGTTGCTGGGCAAGATATTTAGTGTCCGTCAAAGCACATTTTTTGTTCTGGGTTGAAGTACAATTCCCAATTTAGCAATTTCATAATTTAGTGGTTTCTGCTATATCAGAGCTATTTGAAATCTATCCCTAAAAGGGTATATAATATTGAAGGTGCACATAGGGTCATTCAGAATAACTTCACACACACGCTTCTGTGCATTTCCAAGTCTAATTCTGTCACTAAATCCATACCGGTGACCCAGCGCCTAAATACTAGGCCTCAAATTTAAATCCCTCTAAATCTCTCGTTACCCACCGCTGTACTGTTGTTGCTGGGCAAGATATTTAGTGTCCGTCAAAGCACATTTTTTGTTCTGGGTTGAAGTACAATTCCCAATTTAGCAATTTCATAATTTAGTGGTTTCTGCTATATCAGAGCTATTTGAAATCTATCCCTAAAAGGGTATATAATATTGAAGGTGCACATAGGGTCATTCAGAATAACTTCACACACACGCTTCTGTGCATTTCCAAGTCTAATTCTGTCACTAAATCCATACCGGTCACCCAGCGCCTAAATACTAGGCCTCAAATTTATATCCCGCTGAATTTGAATACAATACATTGGGCCAAATAATATATTTGTTGTTGTGGTGAACCATAACAATGAGAAAAACATCTAGTAAGGGACGCGGACGTGGACATGGTCGTGGTGGTGTTAGTGGACCCTCTGGTGCTGGGAGAGGACGTGGCCGTTCTGCCACATCCACACGTCCTAGTGTACCAACTACCTCAGGTCCCAGTAGCCGCCAGAATTTACAGCGATATATGGTGGGGCCCAATGCCGTTCTAAGGATGGTAAGGCCTGAGCAGGTACAGGCATTAGTCAATTGGGTGGCCGACAGTGGATCCAGCACGTTCACATTATCTCCCACCCAGTCTTCTGCAGAAAGCGCACAGATGGCGCCTGAAAACCAACCCCATCAGTCTGTCACATCACCCCCATGCATACCAGGGAAACTGTCTCAGCCTCAAGTTATGCAGCAGTCTCTTATGCTGTTTGAAGACTCCGCTGGCAGGGTTTCCCAAGGGCATCCACCTAGCCCTTCCCCAGCGGTGAAAGACATAGAATGCACTGACGCACAACCACTTATGTTTCCTGATGATGAGGACATGGGAATACCACCTCAGCATGTCTCTGATGATGACGAAACACAGGTGCCAACTGCTGCGTCTTTCTGCAGTGTGCAGACTGAACAGGAGGTCAGGGATCAAGACTGGGTGGAAGACGATGCAGGGGACGATGAGGTCCTAGACCCCACATGGAATGAAGGTCGTGCCACTGACTTTCACAGTTCGGAGGAAGAGGCAGTGGTGAGACCGAGCCAACAGCGTAGCAAAAGAGGGAGCAGTGGGCAAAAGCAGAACACCCGCCGCCAAGAGACTCCGCCTGCTACTGACCGCCGCCATCTGGGACCGAGCACCCCAAAGGCAGCTTCAAGGAGTTCCCTGGCATGGCACTTCTTCAAACAATGTGCTGACGACAAGACCCGAGTGGTTTGCACGCTGTGCCATCAGAGCCTGAAGCGAGGCATTAACGTTCTGAACCTGAGCACAACCTGCATGACCAGGCACCTGCATGCAAAGCATGAACTGCAGTGGAGTAAACACCTTAAAACCAAGGAAGTCACTCAGGCTCCCCCTGCTACCTCTTCTGCTGCTGCCGCCTCGGCCTATTCTGCTGCTGCCGCCTCGGCCTCTTCCTCCGCCTCTGGAGGAACGTTGGCACCTGCCGCCCAGCAAACAGGGGATGTACCACCAACACCACCACCACCACCTCCGTCACCAAGCGTCTCAACCATGTCACACGCCAGCGTTCAGCTCTCCATCTCACAAACATTTGATAGAAAGCGTAAATTCCCACCTAGCCACCCTCGATCCCTGGCCCTGAATGCCAGCATTTCTAAACTACTGGCCTATGAAATGCTGTCATTTAGGCTGGTGGACACAGACAGCTTCAAACAGCTCATGTCGCTTGCTGTCCCACAGTATGTTGTTCCCAGCCGGCACTACTTCTCCAAGAGAGCCGTGCCTTCCCTGCACAACCAAGTATCCGATAAAATCAAGTGTGCACTGCGCAACGCCATCTGTAGCAAGGTCCACCTAACCACAGATACGTGGACCAGTAAGCACGGCCAGGGACGCTATATCTCCCTAACTGCACACTGGGTAAATGTAGTGGCAGCTGGGCCCCAGGCGGAGAGCTGTTTGGCGCACGTCCTGCCGCCGCCAAGGATCGCAGGGCAACATTCTTTGCCTCCTGTTGCCACCTCCTCCTTCTCGGCTTCCTCCTCCTCTTCTTCCACCTGCTCATCCAGTCAGCCACACACCTTCACCACCAACTTCAGCACAGCCCGGGGTAAACGTCAGCAGGCCATTCTGAAACTCATATGTTTGGGGGACAGGCCCCACACCGCACAGGAGTTGTGGCGGGGTATTGAACAACAGACCGACGAGTGGTTGCTGCCGGTGAGCCTCAAGCCCGGCCTGGTGGTGTGTGATAATGGGCGAAATCTCGTTGCAGCTCTGGGACTAGCCAATTTGACGCACATCCCTTGCTTGGCGCATGTGCTGAATTTGGTGGTGCAGAAGTTCATTCACAACTACCCCGACATGTCAGAGCTGCTGCATAAAGTGCGGGCCGTCTGTTCGCGCTTCCGGCGTTCACATCCTGCCGCTGCTCGCCTGTCTGCGCTACAGCGTAACTTCGGCCTTCCCGCTCACCGCCTCATATGCGACGTGCCCACCAGGTGGAACTCCACCTTGCACATGCTGGACAGACTGTGCGAGCAGCAGCAGGCCATAGTGGAGTTTCAGCTGCAGCACGCACGGGTCAGTCGCACTACAGAACAGCACCACTTCACCACCAATGACTGGGCCTCCATGCGAGACCTGTGTGCCCTGTTGCGCTGTTTCGAGTACTCCACCAACATGGCCAGTGGCGATGACACCGTTATCAGCGTTACAATACCACTTCTATGTCTCCTTGAGAAAACACTTAGGGCGATGATGGAACAGGAGGTGGCCCAGGAGGAGGAGGAGGAGGATGAGGAAGAGGGGTCATTTTTAGCACTTTCAGGCCAATCTCTTCGAAGTGACTCAGAGGGAGGTTTTTTGCAACAGCAGAGGCCAGGTACAAATGTGGCCAGCCAGGGCCCACTACTGGAGGACGAGGAGGACGAGGATGAGGAGGAGGTGGAGGAGGATGAGGATGAAGCATGGTCACAGCGGGGTGGCACCCAACGCAGCTCGGGTCCATCACTGGTGCGTGGCTGGGGGGAAAGGCAGGACGATGACGATACGCCTCCCACAGAGGACAGCTTGTCCTTACCCCTGGGCAGCCTGGCACACATGAGCGACTACATGCTGCAGTGCCTGCGCAACGACAGCAGAGTTGCCCACATTTTAACCTGTGCGGACTACTGGGTTGCCACCCTGCTGGATCCACGCTACAAAGACAATGTGCCCACCTTACTTCCTGCACTGGAGCGTGATAGGAAGATGCGCGAGTACAAGCGCACGTTGGTAGACGCGCTACTGAGAGCATTCCCAAATGTCACAGGGGAACAAGTGGAAGCCCAAGGCCAAGGCAGAGGAGGAGCAAGAGGTCGCCAAGGCAGCTGTGTCACGGCCAGCTCCTCTGAGGGCAGGGTTAGCATGGCAGAGATGTGGAAAACTTTTGTCAACACGCCACAGCTAACTGCACCACCACCTGATACGCAACGTGTTAGCAGGAGGCAACATTTCACTAACATGGTGGAACAGTACGTGTGCACACCCCTCCACGTACTGACTGATGGTTCGGCCCCATTCAACTTCTGGGTCTCTAAATTGTCCACGTGGCCAGAGCTAGCCTTTTATGCCTTGGAGGTGCTGGCCTGCCCGGCAGCCAGCGTTTTGTCTGAACGTGTATTCAGCACGGCAGGGGGCGTCATTACAGACAAACGCAGCCGCCTGTCTACAGCCAATGTGGACAAGCTGACGTTCATAAAAATGAACCAGGCATGGATCCCACAGGACCTGTCCGTCCCTTGTCCAGATTAGACATTAACTACCTCCCCATAACCATATATTATTGGACTCCAGGGCACTTCCTCATTCAATCCTATTTTTATTTTCATTTTACCATTATATTGCGAGGCTACCCAAAGTTGAATGAACCTCTCCTCTGCCTGTGTGCTAGGCCTAAATATATGCCAATGGACTGTTGCAGTGGTGGGTGACGTGAAGCCTCATTCTCTGCTATGACATGCAGACTGATTCTCTGCTGACATGAAGCCAGATTGTCTGTTACGGGACCTCTCTGCTCTGCCTGTGTGCTAGGCCTAAATATATGCCAATGGACTGTTGCAGTGGTGGGTGACGTGAAGCCTCATTCTCTGCTATGACATGCAGACTAATTCTCTGCTGACATGAAGCCAGATTGTCTGTTACGGGACCTCTCTGCTCTGCCTGTGTGCTAGGCCTAAATATATGCCAATGGACTGTTGCAGTGGTGGGTGACGTGAAGCCTCATTCTCTGCTATGACATGCAGACTGATTCTCTGCTGACATGAAGCCAGATCCTCTGTTACGGGAGCTCTCTCCTCTGCCTGGGTGCTGGGCCTAAATTTATGACAATTGACTGTTGCAGTGGTGGGTGACGTGAAGCCTCATTCTCTGCTATGACATGCAGACTGATTCTCTGCTGACATGAAGCCAGATCCTCTGTTACGGGAGCTCTCTCCTCTGCCTGGGTGCTGGGCCTAAATTTATGACAATTGACTGTTGCAGTGGTGGGTGACGTGAAGCCTGATTCTCTGCTATGATATGAAGACTGATTCTCTGCTGACATGAAGCCAGATTGTCTGTTACGGGACCTTTCTCCTCTGCCTGGGTTCTGGGCCTAAATTTATGAAAATTGACTCTTACAGTGGTGGGTGACGTGAAGCCTGATTCTCTGCTATGATATGAAGACTGATTCTCTGCTGACATGAAGCCAGATTCTCTGTTACGGGACCTCTCTCCTCTGCCTGGGTGCTGGGTAGTGTTGAGCGCGAATATTCGAAAAGCAAATTTTTTTCGCGAATATCGCAACTTCGCGATTTCGCGAATATTTCGAATATAGTGCTATATATTCGTAAAAACGAATATTCGTTTTTTGTTTCCCCCCCCCCCCCCCACAAAATTACAGTACACATATAATTGATTGTTTCCCAAAGGTCCAACAGCTCAGATCTTACTCACATTGCCTAGAAAGTGATTGAGGCGCGAATCTTCGTAAGGCGATTTTATTAGCGCACATGCGAATATCGGCACGTCCCAGAACAGAGGCAAAGGGCTTTGCATTCATACATTAGTGAATTGAGTTGCGAATCTTCGTAAGGCGATTTTATTAGCGCACATGCGAATATCTACACTTGTCCCAGAACAGAGGCAAAGGGCATTGCATTCATACATTAGTGATTGAATTGAGTTGCGAATCTTCGTAAGGCGATTTCATTAGCGCACATGTGAATTTTGCATAGCATATGTATTATGCGATAATTCGAATTATCGCATATGCGAAATAATAACGAATTTGAATAATCGCGAATATTTTACGAATATTCTTTCGAATATTCACAAAATTTCGCGAATTCGAATATGGGACATGCCGCTCAACACTAGTGCTGGGCCTAAATTTATGACAATGGACTGTTGCAGTGGTGGGTGACGTGAAGCCTGATTCTCTGCTATGACATGCAGACTGATTCTCTGCTGACATGAAGCCAGATTGTCTGTTACGGGACCTCTCTCCTCTGCCTGGGTGCCGGGGCCTAAATATCTGAGAATGGACTGTTCCAGTGGTGGGTGACGGGAAGCCAGATTCTCTGCTATGGAACCTCTCTCCAATTGATTTTGGTTAATTTTTATTTATTTAATTTTTATTTTAATTCATTTCCCTATCCACATTTGTTTGCAGGGGATTTACCTACATGTTGCTGCCTTTTGCAGCCCTCTAGCTCTTTCCTGGGCTGTTTTACAGCCTTTTTAGTGCCGAAAAGTTCGGGTCCCCATTGACTTCAATGGGGTTCGGGTTCGGGACGAAGTTCGGATCGGGTTCGGATCCCGAACCCGAACATTTCCGGGATGTTCGGCCGAACTTCTCGAACCCGAACATCCAGGTGTTCGCTCAACTCTACTGCTTACCCAATATTATAGACAGGAAACTGGACAGCACTCCAGATAAAAAATAGTGGTTTATTCACCCATGTGGTGTAGGCAATGTTTCAGCTCATACAAAGAGCCTTTTTCAAAACTATTTTTTATCTGGAGTGCTGTCCGGTTTCCTGTTCATAGATATATATATATATATATATATATATATATTTATTTCCAATCAGTGATTTATAAATCTTTCTGCTATAAATGCTGTATATATTGCATTTTAAAATACGTTTTTTTATCAATACTTTTTTTTAATAAATTTTTATCTATACTGTGTTTGTCTGTTTTATGCATGGGATATATTAAAGTATGAATTTTCAAGGCAGTTCCAGATGATTGAGTGCCTGTTAATATTTACAAACATGAAAGAAATCTAGGAGAACAAATGGACCAATGAATGGGGAAATCACTATTTTCATGTACTATATAGTGTATGATGTTTACTTTTTACATTAATCATGGGATAAAACCTATAAAAATGGCAATATTTGCTATTTGCATGCTGTTAAAACAACAATCCAGTGATGATAATATGCATGTTCACCTAATAAGTGCTGGTGACGCACATGCTCAGTCACTGCCCCCATACAGTTCTCTGCATAGTGATCCTACATCGACTACAGAACAGCTAATAGAAATAGCTTTCTTCTATACTTGTTAGAGAAGAACCCCATGAGGTAGACTGGTAATACACTGTACAGGGACATTTCCTAGTGGGCTGATGCCCAGGGGGCTGACTGAGCCCTCCTCACAGCCACAGGCTCGGTACGTAATGATCTGATACTTTCAGCATTATAGGGCTTGTCTCACTTCAGCAAATGGCATTTATCATGTAGACAGAGTTAATACAAGGTACTTACTAATGTATTGTGATTGTCCATATTGCTGGCTTGATTTTTCTATCACATTATACACGGCTCGTTTCCATGGTTATGACCACCCTGCAATCCAAGCAGCAGCGGACGCTCTTGCACACTATAGGAAAAAGAGCTGGCCTATGCGCACTCCCATGGTGCCAGCCACCAGAGAGGCCAGTGCCTTCTTCTACAGTGTGATAGCACGGCCACCTCTGCTGGATTGCAGGGTGGTTAAAACCCCTGGAAACAAGCAGACTGAAGAATGAATCAAGCCAGCAAAGGAAGCAATATGGACAATCACAATACATTAGAGAGTGCCTTTTATTAACTTTGTCTACATGATAAATGTACTTATGCACCTGGCGGGCTGCTGCAAGGGCCCCCCTGCAATTAACGATATCACCATCCTCATGCCAATGATACAGTTGAACACTGTGGCAGGGTGGCAGTATACTGTTCTGCACTGTGGTATTTGGAGCTGCTGGGTATTTGGTATTGCTGGCCCTGCCTACCTGTTGGCCCCGCCTTTTCTTAATTTGGCTCTGCCTACAACATGGGGTCACTTTTAGTTTTTTTCCAGGGCCATTTTAAGTTCCCAGTTTGGAAGAACCAGAGCCTTTGCCACAGCATCACAGTACACCTGGGTGTAACTATAGCTGTAGTATCTATACCAGCTGTTATGGGGCCAAGATGTTGAAGGAGCCAATTAAGGTTTTAGAACTTTGTACTTATTTTTAGGAAATAGCACATTTGTGGCTTCCTGCTATGGCTACTATGTGGGTTCTCTGACATATGGAACCATCATCCATACCTTAATTATTGCTACTTATGCTGTTTCAGGTGCCTGTCATTTGGTGGTGGGGGTCCGTTTCATTTTGCTTAGGGGGCCTGTGAAATCTAGTTACATCCCTGACAGTTTAGCTAAGAAGACTCATTCTGCAGGGAAGTAACAATGGACTATATTGTCAGTTGCCAGATGGGGAAGGAGGCTGATTCTGTCGAGAGCTAGCCCAGCCCCCAACAGCAAAGATCAGTATGGAGCACCAAGGAGGACACAAGGAAGCAAAATATTATGAAATTTTTTTCATGCTACAAACTTTGTCAGTTGCTATAAAACAAGCATTAACAGACTTTTTTGTACTGATGATCTATCCTCATAACAGGTCATCAGTATCTGATCGGCGGGGGTATGACACCTGGGACCCCAGCCAATCACTTGTTTGAGGAGAACGTGGCGCTCTGGTGAGCACTGCTGTCTCCTCACTTACCTAGCCCAGCACCGTGCATAGTATAGCGGCTGTGCTTGGTATCGCAGCTCAGCCCCATACACTGGAATGGGACTAATGAGCATGACGTCACTGGCCTAGGGTAAGCTGTGAGAACATCGGGTGTCGGGCTCCCACTGATTAGCTACTGATAGTAACATAGTAACATAAGGCCAAAAAAAGACATCTGTCCATCCAGTTCGGCCTGTCATCCTGCAAGTTGATCCAGAGGAAGGGAAAAAAACCTGTGAGGTAGAAGCCAATTTTCCCCACTTTAGGGGAATAAAAAATTCCTTTCCGACTCCAATCAGGCAATCAGAATAACTCCCTGGATCAACGATCTCTCTCTAGTAGCTATAGCCTGTAATATTATTACCCTCCAGAAATACATCCAGGCCCCTCTTGAATTCCTTTATTGTACTCACCATCACCACCTCCTCAGTATATAAAAAAGTATAAAATGGTCAGAAAGACTGACGTGAAATGGCATAGCCCATTTAACTCTGTGTATCCTGCATCACAAGTACATTATTTTAATGACAATATTTACAACCCCCTGGTGAAACTAAGTAGCATCCCAAAAAACTTTATTTTTAATTAGTGTTGATCGTGAATATTCTAATCGTGGATTTTTATTGCGAATATCGGCACTTCGAGAATTCGTGAAAATGTAGAATATAGTGCTATATATTCGTAATCGCGAATATTCTATTATTTTTTTTTTTCATCAGTACTACTGTGTCTTGCTTGTGGGCCAATGAGAAAGCTGTAATATCTTTTCAGAGCTTAGCGACATCTTTAGCAAGCAATAGGAAAGTTCCCTACTCCTTTACTAATATAAGAAACTCCCCAGCAGCCATTTTCTACAGTTTTTTTTTGCAGTTCTGAGAGAGAGAGCAGTGACACTGCTGTGCTCTGTGCTTTGCTGAGTCATCTGGATGCTTATTCAATTACATTAGATAGATATATACATATATATATATATATATATATATATATAATACAGATAGTTAGTGGGAGATAGTCAGTGTAGGTTAGGCTACTTTCACACTTGCGTTCAGACAGATCCGCTCATATAATGCAGACGATGGGATCCGTTCAGAACGGATCCGTCTGCATTATATTGTAGAAAAAATTCTAAGTGTGAAAGTAGCTTCAGACGGATCCGTCCAGACTTTACATTGAAAGTCAATGGGGGACGGATCCGTTTGAAAATTGAGCCATACTGTGTCAAATTCAAACGGATTCGTCCCCATTGACTTACATTGTAAGTCTGGACGGATCCGCTTGCCTCCGCACGGCCAGGCGGACACCCGAGCGCTGCAAGCAGCGTTCAGGTGTCTGCCTGCTGAGCGCAGGCCAAACGCTGCCAGACTGATGCATTCTGAGCGGATCCGCATCTAGTCAGAATGCATTAGGGCAGTACGGATGCGTTCGGGGCCGCTTGTGAGAGCCTTTAAACGGAACTCACAAGCGGAGCCCCGAACGCAAGTGTGAAAGTAGCCTTAGATAGTGATATAGTATAGCTGTTAGGTAGTTTAATAGGAATTACTGTACTGTGATAGGGATTAGTGTCTCTGTTAGACATAGTGCTGTGATGTCACAACAATACTTAGTGCACCAATCAGTAATATCTACTCAGATCTGATAAAATGTGAAGTTGCAAGTATTGCGCAAAAAAACCGCATCATTAATGCCGATTTGCGCAATCGCGAAAATAATGACTGGAGATCGCAAATTCTAAAATGCATGAATTTATTGCGAATACTATGTGAAAAATTCACAAAATATTGCGAAAACGAATATTGCCTATGCTGCTCATCACTACTCTTAATCTATAGAAGTCAAAGGAGAAGCAGAGACCCAGATGGGCTCAGATAGGCTAGAAGCAGCTGAGATAGACTTCTGGTTTATATATGTATATGTGGATTAAACATAATGCTGCACTCAAGGACATATATACCAAAGAACCAGACCATACGGTTGCACTGATTAGTTTCCTTTCCTTGTTACAATGTAGCAGGAATCTGCGCAGGACTCTACTCCAGAAACAATATTGTGGCCCATGGAAAGGGGGTAAAGAGAGGAAATACACACCAGGCTCTTCTGTCCTGGGTGTCAAATACCCAATGTCATATTAGGGAGGTCATTCTGATATCCTTTTCAGGCTCCATAGATTTGTGTTCAGAAAACATAAGCCCAAGATGTAAAGTATATACAGTGATCCCTCAAGTTACAATGGCCTCAGGATACAATATTTTCAACATAAAATGGTCTTTTCTGACCCATCATAAGTTGAAACTAGACAAACAATGTCTCAGACCAATCAAGGTCACTTCTCTGGTAAAATAGTTGTATTAGCAGCTATTCCCGACATGTTTCATCTGTCTTAGTTATCTGGTTATTTTTCTTTAATCTTCATTTTCTCTTATCTTCGATGACATTTTGGGGCTTTGGAACAGATTACTCAAGTTACAATGGTCGTCCTGGAACCAGTTAATATTGTAACTTGAGGGACCACTGTACTGTAAATAGCACATGTGACATGAAATATGGATGGGAAACATATTTACTGCACTGACTTATAATGACTCACTGGACTTTCCAAATAAACTTCAATATACTAATGAGGGCAGATGGCATCTAACATCTCAGGTGAGGGTTTTAATGGTAAGGAAGCCATGGGAGTGACAGCTGCAAACGAATCAGAAGACTCATTTTGCTGTGAATAGAAAAATAATAAGAAAAAAATAATTAAAAAAAACAAACTGCATTTTATTGCACATTGGTTCTGGTTTAAGGTTTTTTTTTTTATTCCCTCCATTTGCTTTAGATTTCAATTTTAGATTGCACGTTCACTATCCTCTCAATGAATCACTTGTGTATGAATGTTTATGATACAAATGTTCTGCTAAGTAAATAAATACCCCCTATGACCACTAGATGGCACCTCATTACTATTTCTATATCCACTGTTCTCCCCCCCAGTATCTCCTCATTCACAGCGGGATAGCAAAACAGGATCACAATGCAAATAACTGTACTTTTTGTAGAATATATAATGCAAAATACAATGTAATGTATTGTCATAAACTAGGATCATTTAAAAAAAAGGCCTACTCAGATGAGAGATGCCCCCTGTGTGGTTTTCAAATGTGTTAATTCCTATCATAGCTGTTGATAAATTTGACCCACATTGAACAGGTGACCCACTCACGTGGGATAGCTTTCTTGAACTCTAGATCCATCGGCTTCTAAATAGCTATTAGCTATGGAGAGACATGGTTTATGGCCAAAATGCAGCACTTTAGGGAAGTACAACTGTCATAGCTACAAGTGTTCTTCATTTAAGGGGTTATTTACAGGAAACTGCAGTCAGGTGAAATGCAATAGAAATTATAGCTGAATGTGAGCTATGAACACAACTGAACCCCCTGAAGGGGCAATAAAGCAGGTTTATTCTCACAAATCATTCCTTTGGCTTTTGCGATCAGCAATAACTCGCCCATCTGTTCAAAATGTACTGCATAAAATGTATGGACACATGTTCAGTGTTATTATGGCAATATAATATTTAATATTATATTTATTGCAATATATATTTGTTAGATTTAATAAAATACATATTTTAGGGTTAGGTGTCAAAATATACATAATGCAAATGTGTCAGTGATGACGATACGGCAGGGAAATGCTATTTACGCTGTAACATGCTGCAGTCTTCGTGCATGTTCTCCTGGGGGATCTATGAAAGGATTGGAAAATCCAACTTTAAAGCTGGCCATACACATTTAACAATGGTCCGGTCAATAGTTATCTCTCCCAGCTCCCACATACACGTATGTTTATTTGAGCATGTATGCATTGTCAATGGGGAGAGAGGAGAAAACCGCACCACCGATGGCGACTTATCTCCTGTGAGAACAAAAGGATCAAGCAAAAATATTCACTTTGTCTAATGCCTCACTCCCCTACGTCATCTGTCTGTCCCCATACACTTTAGAATGTCGGACGAACCATCCGTTCCCTATGGGTTCAGCCAAACGGACAAGAAAAGGACATGATCTATTTTCTTTGCGGGCCGTGGAACAGACGTGTGGATGAAGACAGTATACGGTGTGCTGTCCGCATCTTTGGCGGCCCCCTGAAATGAATGGGTCCATAGCCGATCCGCAAAAAATGCAGATCGAATGTGGACCAAAACCACGATCGTGTGCATGAGCTCTTATACAGTACTAGGGTGTATAAAATGGCCATGAACGACATCAACCCCACCCCCTCCCCATTTATATCTTGGATAGCCGGCGTCCACCAAAAACCAAGACTGTAAACAGATGGCTCTAATACAAGCTCCCAATCTGCTGGAATAAAGCCTTATAAATATGTAACAGCTCTAACAAAACAGTAGGGATGGAACGGTCAAGCCTGAATTCACAAGGCTGTTCCGGCAGTAATAGTTTTTTTTCGATTTACTCTTGCAAATGTTAAAAGGATACGTCTGGTTTATAGTGGCAATTTAGGAGATGGGAACATGTGCTCAAACACATAAAAAGTTTATATTTAAATAAACGTGGAATACATTTGTTTTATTGTGGTACTGGGATTCTTTTTATCTTGACAAGGAACTTTAACAAGTTTCGGTCAACAGCTGGCCATACACTTTAGACCACTATCTTCCCCATAAATATGCGAACTCAGGTTGCCAAGCTTGTGCCTATTTTCATTTGCATGTGCAGTGACCACTACAGATACTGCATACTGTGTGTGCATAAAGCTCAATAATAACACAGTATGCAGTAAGCTCATAACCTCCCTCTAGTGGTGACTGCAGGCAACAATAATGTAAGATTTTAATCAGTGTCTATGCAGGGATCATAATAAATGAACCACGACTGCTGTAAATGTAAGTTAGGAAATTAATTTGCACAATATTTTATACCTTCAAATAACAGTTCTAAAATGTGAAGAGTAACTTTAAGACTCGCTTGTTCTCATTGCGTTAGTAAGATTAAACTTTAGAGAAGACCATTTGCCATAATAACTAACCAGATAAGTGCAAAGCGATAGCAATATTTATTGCCATATTAAACTGTACTAAAAGGCTATGGACAAAGAAAATACAGTCATTTTACATACAAGGTGATTCAAAAATAAATGTGCAAAATTATAGCCTTGTTATTCAAAAACTGAGAGAACATAACATGAAAAGACACATTATCTATCCAAGTTTTATCTGTATACTACAAATGTTCGATGCAAGCTCCACTCGTGACATGGCAGATATCTAGGAAGTGGCCCAGTTCTGACCAGATGCGTGCCAGCACATCCTCCGATATGGACACCACTTTTTTCAGAGATGTGTTGTCTCAGATCATTCAAATGATTTGGTGGGAGATACATTGAGTTCTTGATGTAGCCCACAGAAAGAAGTCACAGGGCAGTTAGATCTGGTTGGGTCATGGAAGTCAGCACAACATTGGTGAATCGTTCATTCCAATGTGGCCGATCCAACGTTCCAGTAGGGTTGCATTCAGATATTGGCAAACAATCAACTGGAAATGATGAGGAGCATCATCCTGCTGATAGAAAATGGCAGATCTTCCTCTATCGGTGCAATAAGCCACTCCCTTAACATTTCCAGATAGGAGAGGTCAGTGACCGTATAGTCTACAAAAATTAAGCAACTGTACAGATTTCTCCTGCTCATTGCTCGATAAGGGCCCATGGGTTTTCTGAGCCCAGATTGTAATGTTTTTGTGATAAACCTTCCCACTAAAGTGAAAGGTAACCTCATGGCTGAACACCAACCTGTCAGAGAATTTGTCTTCTTCCAATCAGCCCTGCAAGTCAATGCAGAAGTCAACATTTTGGTTTTTGGTCTGGTCTCGGCTCCTGTAGACATTGTAATCTTTTCATAAAAAATGGCCATACCATGTCTGTAACACTTGTAGTTCCATACTAGACAGCTTGGTCGAATTTTAGGACTATGCTCGTACAGTGGTCAAATCCTGCTCACTGTCTCCTCTGGTCTTCGGGTGGCCTGGACTTTTCCCATAAGAACATCCAGTGGCTTCAAACTGCTTCAACCAACACGAAATGCAGTTTCTATGTAGAGCACATTTACCAAATTTATTCAGAAAATTTCACTATACTGTCACAACAGACAAATTTCAATATGCAAAAAGCTTATTATTGCTGCAATGTCGCCATCTTAGACCTGCCTCTTTGTGTATATGATTAAACTAAGCTAAGAGGCAGATTCATGACAACTGTCTAAGAGAAAACTGACTTTGTTGCCAATCGCAACCAATCACAGCACAACTTTCATTTTTCAAGAGCAGAATTGGTTTACTTTAATTACAGGCCTTTAGTTTTCAACATTCCTTTTGAATCATGTTGTATGTTAGTACTGTAGTTAGCTTAAGTTATAAAAAAAAGTGAGCTGCCCTCCTTGGACCCTCTGCCCCCTCTCCACACACATCTGCTATGTACAACCTCCTACCCCTCCCTGCTGCTATGTGTGAAACTTAGAGAAGTAAGGGGGGATATTAGCAGAAACAGCCATGAAAAGAGGAGTAGGATAGATTTAGGTCAGATTCAGATGCACCAACAGCTAGATAAAGTAGTTACATAGACTCTGCAGAAGCAAAACCCTAGGAAATGTTTAAATGGTTGCCTGAGATTTTGATATTGTTGGCATATTCTCAGGATAGGTCATCATCAATATTTGATCGGAAGGGGGTCCGACTCCCGGGACCCCCTCCAATCAGCTTTTTGGCCAGTGATGTCATAATTATCAGTCAAGTGGCCTAGACGCAGCTCAGTACCATTAAAGTTAATGGGCCTGAGCTGCAATACTAATCACAGCCGAAATACAATGTATGGCACTGTGCTTGCTAAGCTGCAAAGAGGCAACAGTGCTCACAGCTGATCTATCCTGAGGATAGACTATCAATATCTAAATGCTAGACAGTACATTTAATGAAGACTATTAGGAAGTTTCCTTTTTATTTTTGCAATGTATAGGGGCAGTGATACTGACCATTTGTGCAATATACTTTAATTACTGAAACTGTTCATTTCTTTTAGAAAAATAGCTCTAAAGTGGCCCATTTTGAGCCTTAGTAACGCTCCTCTGTCTTCTGTTTACAGAACACAGTCAGTGTTAGCAAGTCTCCACAGTCATGTAAACAGAAGACAGAGGAGCGTTGCTAAGGATCAGAATGGGCCACTTTAGAGCTATTTTTCTAATAGAAATGTACGATTTCAGTAATTAGAGTATATTACAAAAATATTTAGCATCACTGCCCCTAAAAATAAAAAAAGGCAGTTACACTTTAATTGTATAGAATATTCTTGAAAAATATTTTTTATGTATATTGCTTTGCACTTTACATACAGTATTGCTTTGCATATTCTGTTGAATGATTTTTCACATTGATGCATTCATATTTCTGTAGTTAGACTTTATGAGGGATTTATGATTAATGAAGTATTGCACTTGTTTAATTGAAATATTTTGTGAAGGAAACAGTATGGTTTAGAGAAGGTCTATGTTGGACCAAAGCGAGTGCAGGCGGCGGTGGACAAACACTTGACTCATCTGGTGTTTGCTTTTGTCTCTTTGTGTATTAGTTAATCCAGGTCAATGTGTAGGACAGATGATATAAAATGTCTTCTATAAATTGCACACTTTCTCCGGTTAAGGGGAAAGATGGCACACCAGTGTGGAGGTGTCACATTGAGAGATGCCGAATAATCCATATAATCCATTATTACAAAAAGAAATTGGAAGCGGGCTAAAAGCCGCTGTCCTTCCCTCATCTGTAACAAAAGGATTTGACTCAATTATGTATCTGTATTGTTTACAATCAATTATCTCTACATCATTTCCCATATGTAATGCAAAGCCATTATGTATCATTCATACAGAATCGCCTCCAAATCCCGTTCATATAAACGTATTGGTCGCTTGCCAAATCATTTCAGCTGCAACTGCTCGATAAGAATATTTTGCAGTCAACAATTTCCTTATCTAGCAGACAGACTAAAAAAGAAAATATGCCGCTTTTCTATGCAGCTGTTGGACTGACTGTATAATGAGCCTGAGATTATGTTAATTATGGTAATGCAAACGGCACTTAAGATTCAATCAGCTAAGCAGGTTAAGGTGGCAATGTGTCAGAAAGTGTCCTGCCATGAGGAGGACACAGGACAGGCTAGAGTCATTTTATCATACATACGTACCTGAGTCACCCTGCAATTTTGAGGCCAGTGCATTGCTAATTACACGTATTTTCGCAAGCAGCTAGTTCTAAGGGAAACGAGATGCTCGTCGGGCCCCAACATGAGCAGCATCAATGATTCCAATGCCTGCTCTACAGCTGGGATAAATAATGGCTGGCACCATGCTATGCCCAAGACACAAGAATTGTGCAGCTCACGTTAACTTTTGTACGATTCAAGTCCCATGACTTTTTCGTTCTTCCACTAAATGTCAATGAAAATATCATGGCCTTTGACTTCTATAGAGTGCAAATATCACATACTGTACTGTGGGAGACAAGGCAAATGCACAGTAATTACAGTCGCGGTGTTCGGAGGCTTGTTGGTTGCTATTTAGAAGAACAGGGTTGTGCATTTTGTGGAACTTGGTGCATTCCTAAAAAAATACAAGACGCATGGTTAGACCCAGTAGTTGCCTACTAGCCTAAGGACTCATGCACAAGGCTGTTGTTTGGGTTGGCATCCGATCCGCTTTTTTGGTGGATTGGACACCGACCCATTCATTTCTATGGGTCTGTAAAAAACGCAGACAGCACACGGATGCCATCCATGTGCTTTCCGCATCTGTGCGGCCGTTCCGCAAATGATAGAACACGTCCTATTCTTGTCCATTCTCCGCAGCTCTATTAGGAAATGCAGCATATATATGGCCAGCATCCGTATTTTGTGGATCAATGGATTGAAGACCGCAAAATGGATGCGGTCGCGAGCATAAGGCCTTATAGTTTTACAATGCTTATTACACAATCGGTCACAGCACTCCGGACTCCAATTTCTAATTGTGTACACAAAAAATAATGGAAGTCCCAGTGAATTAACTGATTACCAGCTCTAGATGGCGGAAGTTATTAGCAAGTTGAGCTCACAATACTTTAGTGTTTTTAATAGTTTTCCTTAAAACTTTGAGCCCTTGGCAGATTCTGTACAGGGGTACTGGATTTGCTCAGAAAAATATGCTGCACTCCTTAATCCGTTATTTGTGTATTGCTACATCTGTACTGAAGTGATAAATGGAAGCAGAGTAAAGATGAAGCTTGCTAAGTCAGTGGTAGCTCTGGCTCAAAACGACTGCTTCTTTGCATAACGGATTCAGCAATCAATTAACCATATTAATATTTAAGATTTGCTTCCGGCTGAGAAATCAATGAGATGATTCAGATAGCTAAGAATATTTAGCTTTCCATGGATGTCATCATGTAGTGTTCACTGAACACAACCTCGTGCTCAACTAAATTTCCTATCTGCCCAATCCAGTTAAAGGGGTTCTGGGACTATCCTCCAACTTCTGAGACCCCACCAACTCTCCAGCTGTTGTAAAACTACAGTTCCCACCATGCCCTGCTGTAGGCTGATAGCTGTAGTCAGTCTGGGCATGCTGGGAGTTGCAGTTTTGCAACAGCTGGAGAGCCTCAGGTTGGCTATCCCTGAATTAGTACAATGAAGGACACTCAGCGCTTGCAGAACCTGAAACTCGCACAATCACACATATGAACTAGCCAATCTTTCTTTATAAACGATGAAGGGGCACAACAATTACTGGAGCAGGACAGCTCCCTCATTGTGCTGACCAGTGGGGTCCTAGAGATCAGGACCCCTCTGTTCAGGATAGGCCGGCAATGATATAGTCCCTGAAAACCCTGTTACGTTACTTGCCTAGGTTCTGGTGTTTGGCCTTGTTTAGGCAAGAAATATGACCTAACGGACAGGCAGAACATATGAAACATGCTCACATTAGTCCCCTGTGTTTTATTTTTTAAAGAAGTTCCATAATTTTCAAGATTGATGGCATATTTCTAGGATATGCCAATATGGAAATACCAGATGCAGTGTATGGAAGAGAGCGGCACTTTGTATTAGAAATCTATGAAGATGCCTTTCTTCTTGTGAACGATGGAAGCACCAATGCCAAAGCAGACGTGCCTAGGATTATGGCCTCAAAAGGGTTGCTCAGTTATCAAATATTTTTGTGCAGCCTCACCCTCCATGCCAGACCTGTGGAGGGAAATGTATCTTCCTGCACCCCATCGCTCTTTCCCGACTCCTTCAGTTAACCGTTGCTTTCGCCATGTTCCATGTTCAGCTTATAAACTTCCAGCATAGATTGGGGTCCCAGGTTTACAAGCTGGGACCAGAGCATAGAGAACGGAGCTGTGGACCGAGGGAGTATGCTTTGCCACACAGGTCCGGCGGAGAGGCTGGCCAAAAGTGTTTGAAAGCTGGACAACTCCTTTAAAAAGTACACAACCCCTTTAATTTCATCCAGCACCTGTATTACAGTCACAGAATGAGAATGAAGAGGGCTAGTCACGGTGATTGGCATACAGCAAACAAAAGAAACAAATTAAGATTCCTTTGTCCATAAAGAATGGTTGATAAATAATTTTGGAGACAGCTGATAAATACCTTCAAATGGAAATGTGAACCAGCACAGGTGCCGGGAAGAAAGCCCAAAGCAAACATGAATTATTTAGAAGGAAATATTCACAGATTTAAAATTACAAAATGTAAGCAATGAATTCTGACATAACATACAAATACAATATAAAATAACTAATGGCGCATAATGATCCTACACATGCAATCCCGGCTTCTTTTCCCTAAGGCTACTTTTCCATTCAGAATGCATTAGGGCAAAACTGATCCGTTTTGGACCGCTTGTGAGAGCCCATGACGGATCTCCAAACGGAAAGCCAAAAGGCCAGTGTGAAAGTAGTCTGTGTCAGTCTATGGTGGTGATACAGGTCAAAAAGGCTGCACGGATGTAAGAGGTGCAAATGGCACAGAGACAGTGTGTAACAATCAACACATCAGGTAAGGCTGGGTTCACATCTGCGGTTTTGTGTCCAGCAGTCTGCTTTGGCGGAGGACCAGACTGCCAGAGTTTACAGTATCCGGATACCAACCGCCCATTCACTGTAATAGGATCTGGTGGCGATCCGGCTGCTTACTGGCATATGTGCCGGCTTTCGGCTGGACAAAAAAATGCTGCATGGAGCAATATTTGAATTTTTGTCCGGCCGAGGGCTGGCATGTACGCCGGTAACTGTGAATTCTGGCAGTCTGTTCCCCCAACGGAATTAAGGACGCAGATGTGTACCCAGCTTTCCAGCTTTAATAAGCAACCAACTGAAGGACAGCAGTCTGGTCAGCAATAGAAACACAAAGGGGGCAATTACTAAAGCTTTTACACCACTATTGTGGCATTAAAAAGTCGCAAATTATTGCACGTGCCCCGTTTGCACGATAATTTGTGACTTTTACAACACTTCTCAACACTTTTCTGAACTTCTGCCAGAAACTGTGCCTATGTTATCATGACTCTAAATAAATTAGGCACATCTCTCTCCAGCGTAGTGGATAGACCACCCTTGATAGATCTCCCCAGTAGTGTCATTCTCGGCTCTCTCAGTCTCCGAATTGAATGCAGCTTTTACCAGGTAACCTGCCATGTCTCACAAAGGGTCAGTGTTCACTGTTTGAGCATAGTCTCTTCTTGTTTAAGGTGGGAACGACACACTCTTTTATAACCTGAGCCACTAGGCCCGTGTGGCATCTCTACATCTAAGCGTAATCCTTTTTGGTAATCTGGATTTTTTTTTTCCGAATGGTAATTTTTTTTATCTTATTTTATTTTAGATTCTGTTTTCTGTACATGATTCTCAGCCTGAGCTGCTCTTAGTAGCATATACAGATCACATATGCTTTACAGTAGCCACGTGAGTGATCAGCCATAATGGGATGCGATGTGCACTGATGCTAGGGAGGCTCGCCTCCGTCACCGCCTGCCATTGGCTGCTCCCATCCCACACCGGATGTTTTCATCCGCGCATGGGGAGAAGCAGCAGCGGCGGTGCGGGGACCAGGAGCGGCGCAGGAAGCCAGGTAAGTATATTCAGAGTGAGAGGCCCTGGCATATGGGGGGACAACCCCTTTAATGAACATAGATCTAGCATTAGGAGACATAAAGAATGTATAATGAAAGAACTGCAGAGTTAAAGTAGGAGTAAAGAGGAAAGAAAATATGGTGAGACTATTGTGGCACGACATTTTTGGAAATGGAACATCAATGCTGCCAGGATCGCAGAGTGGCGGTGATCCCATAAAAATGAACGGGATCGCCACGGCAGTTGCAAAAAATCTAAGTGTGTTGGATTTCTTGAGACTGCCGTGGCAATCCCACTCATTTCTATTGGATCTCCGCTCCTCTGTGATCCTGGCCGTGACAGCTGTCGCGCGACCGGTGTCACCGTGTAGGCCTAGCCTAAAGGTGAAGCTTCTGGTAGACATGATGGATTGAACAAGACTGCGTTGTGGCGGTATTTTATTTACCCCCTGTAACTATGTCAGCGATTGTAACAGAAAGGCAACATATTTAAAAAATATATATTTTAGTTGCACTAAACATTTTTAAGCATTTTCTCGGGTACAAAAAATACTAAAATAAGCGTCACATAAAAATTTCATGTATGAATTAAAAAAATGACAATAACTGAATGAAAACAGTTATGGCTTTTGTTGACACGTACCCCTACCCCCAAAAAAAATATAAAAATAAATTAAATGTGTCTGGTCACAAACATATAAAAAAATATGTTTAACATAGAAACCTGATTTTAACAATAGGTCACTCTCTGATGACATGTTCCCATTAAAGGGAATCTGTTACCAACAACCTCCCTATCCAACTGTTTGCATAGACACATACTGTAGCTGCGGTTCACTTGATTAAAATGATGTTTTAACTTTTTCTTGATATGCCTTTGGTGCAATGAGAGCATCACCATTGCTCTTGTTGTGCCCAAGCTCCACTCATTTCCGTGAGGGACTGCCTGATCACAGAAAGGAGCGGAGCTTGGGTGCAACAAGAGCAATGGTGACGCCCTAATTGCACCAAACTGAACCCTTTAAAGGGGTTTTCCAATCTCATACAATAGGGGCATATCGCTAGGATATGGGGAGAGCGTTTGATGGTGGCTAGACCCCGGGTCTTCCGGCCACCACATTCCCGGCTCCGCTCTCGGTGTAGGTGTGGGTCCCAGCGGTGGGACCTGCACCTATCACACAATAGGGGCATATCCTAGAGATGTGCCCCCATTGTCTCAGATGGGAATAACCCTTTAAGCTTAAGAGTTTGGAGGGCAGTATCACTCAGTGATTGACAGGCATCAATGTATGAGCATACAAACAGGGAAGATTGTAAATCAGTAAGACTGCCCACCAGATTCCTAAAACTAGAGAAAATAGTGGTTAAATACATTTATCTGAATCTTTTCCCACAAATCCATATATCAGTCTGCTCACCTTCTCCTGCGCTAGTGAGAAAATTTGCAATACGACAGAAAAATAGATTACACATTTTTATCACACTGTATAAGTATGCGGTATGTCCAGAAGAAGGAGGGGACCTCATTACAAAGATAAAAATGGGTCCCCATTAGGGTGCTGTGTTTTGTCACCTAGAACACACACCCTTTCTACCACCCTTTGGCCAATTCCTCGCATCAGTAATACAGTTCCTCTGTGTAGGGGAGTCCTAAAAAGGTTAATAGAACAAGGAGACAAAGTGCCTCCTAACAGCTGCATGGTCTCCCGATATGGTACATACTCCCTTGGGTGTTTCTGTACATATCATATTTAGTACTGAGTCGCTAAACTTTTACCTAAGCAGCCATCTATCATTTATGGTTGCTGATTCCTACTAAGCTCTACAAAGTCCCTTAGATAGGCCTCATGCACACAACCATGTCCGTACAGCTGGGCAAAATTCAGGTACTGTATCTCACGTGAGTATTCCTTTTTATTTTCTCACTCCGCAATATGGACAACAATAGGGCTCGCTCTATAATCTGCACCAAGGCCACACAGATCCACAAAAAATACAGTTGTGTGCATGGCCCCATAGAAATGAATGGGTCAGTGGCCTATCCGCAAAAAATGGATAGCACACTGAAGGAAAATACAGGCCTGAACCTGTGCCCCACATGAGGATCAGAGTCATAGCGACATCATTATTCACCGTGATAAATGTACTTACTATAATTAGTGCAATAACAGACAAGGTGTAGTAGGTAGCATCTCGCAATAAACACCAAGACGACAGGACGACCACCTGAAAAAAAAAAGAAACAGACGGGTGAGTACCATTGCAAATGTATGGCATTATTTATTGTGCAGTGACCATCAGCATCCACCTGAGATATATATATATATATTCAATCCCAATTCAGATGGTTACTGTTGGAAACCCCCCTGCAGCTTCGCTGGTGGCTATATAGTAACTTGTTTCAACTGAGATTACTGTACAATGTGTGATATAAAGACTATGGTTACTGACAGGTGAGAGCGTTTTTGTTGTGTTTAATTTGGTGTTTTTCACAGCATTTTTTTTAAGTAAAGAAACGCAGTAAAGTTACTTTAAAAGTGTTTTGGGGATTACTATGGTTTTTATCACATATGGTCATGCAGTTGCTTACCTCCATGCTTTTTTATTTTTATTTGGCATAGTCATGTGGCCACAGCTCAGAACAGAATATAGCAATAAAGGTAAAATAAATGCATTACTAAATTACAGCCACCTTCATAAATGGCTATTTTAAAGAATGTTGATGCAAACCGGAAAACACCTTTAAGGTCTAAAGTCGAAAAGTCTATATACCAAGTATTTAGGGGTCATTGACTTTATTTTATATTTTTATTCCACATGTTTTGGCATTTTACCATAGATTTTATCATAGGACTACACAGAAACGATACAGCCATGTACATGTAGCTTGGATGGCAGAAGCCCGAGAATGTCTGAATCGGCAACTATACTAAAAAGATGAAAAAGCAGGTCGCCATGTAAGTGTTTTGTTCATTCTCTGGTTAAAGGGGTTGTCAGCTTTTTTTTACATTGATGACCTATCCTCAGGATAGGTCATCAATATCACATGTGCGGTGGTCCAACTCCCAACACCCCTGCTGATCAGCTGTTTAAAGAGAAAGCAGCGCTTGTACATACGCTGGCTTCTCTTCAATGTTTACCTGCTCGCCGTCGCAAACGCAGCGATGAGCAGGTGTAATTACATCTCAGCCGTCCATTTTACTTTAATGGGACGGCTCCTTGTAGTGAATACTACAGTGACATCGCATAGAAGTGAATGGGATGGCTGAGATGGAATTATACCTGTTCAACGCTGCAGTTGTGACAGCGAGCAGGTTTGCAATATAAGCGCTGCTTTCTCTTCAAACAGCTGATCAGCAGGGGTGTTGGGAGTTGGACCCCCGCAGATCCGATATTGATGACCTATCCAGAGGATAGGTCATCAATAGGGATGAGTGAATCGACTTCGGATGAAGTGGTACCTTGGAACCGAACCCGAGTTCGGGAAATGTGTTTTTTATTTACAGTAGAAATTGATTTATGAAGTTATTATGCAAAGTCTCGCGAGACTTCGCAAAGTAATAACTTCGGCTTCTAGGAGCCAATTCATTCTAATACCGTACGGAGCGCTCATCCCTAGTCATCAATATAAAAAAAGCGGACAACCCCAACCGCTTTAAATAAAAGTTGTGTTTTTCTCTCTATTCTAGATGTGACTTACAGATTGAAAATGTTTACCTGCAGCACTTATGGTATATGGTTCCAGTCCCAAGGGCAGTACTTGTGGAGGTGGATAACTGACAATTTCATATAATAACCAAAGAAAAGGGACCAAAAAATAACTGTGTGCAGTTACTGCTGGTAAAGACTCAAATAATAATTCTTTTCACCTAATGTTTGACAAATGAGCCCAAACAGTGGGCTCTGCTGTACTTAATTTGTTATCGCAGTGGGTAAATGTTCCCTATGAAAAGTGTGGGAGGTAAAACATTCAGCTCTCTGTTTGTTAACAATTTCTCTATTGTAACACAAAAGCAAATGTAACCCACAGGAACAGAAGGACTATTAAACTGGCTCACGGGAGCGCAAAAGGGCCTTTCTTGGATGCACTGTAGGCATATTAAAAATGAGAATATCACGTGATGCAAAACTTAAAATATAGACCAAAATTCCTCTGAATAGCTATATATACACTACATATACAGTTGCAAGAAAAAGTATGTGAACCCTTTGGAATGATATGGATTTCTGCACAAATTGGTCATAAAATGCGATCTGATCTTCATCTAAGTCACAACAATAGACAATCACAGTCTGTGAACCCTTGGATTTAATAACTGGTTGAACCTCCTTTGGCAGCAATAACTTCAACCAAACGTTTCCTGTAGTTGCAGATCAGACATTCACAACGGTCAGGAGTAATTCTTGACCAATTCCTCTTTACAGAACTGTTTCAGTTCAGCAATATTCTTGGGATGTCTGCTGTGAATCGCTTTCTTGAGGTCATGCCACAGCATCTCAATCGGGTTGAGGTCAGGACTCTGACTGGGTCACTCCAGAAGGCCTATTTTCTTCTGTTTAAGCCATTCTGTTGTTGATTTACTTCTATGCTTTGGGTCGTTGTCCTGTTGCAACACCCATCTTTTGTTGAGCTTCAGCTGGTGGACAGATGGCCTTAAGTTCTCCTGCAAAATGTCTTGATAAACTTGGGAATTAATTTTTCCTTCGATGATAGCAATCCGTCCAGGCCGTGACGCAGCAAAGCAGCCCCAAACCATGATGCCCCCACCACCATACTTCACAGTTGGGATGAGGTTTTGATGTTGGTGTGCTGTTCCTCTTTTTCTCCACACATAGTGTTGTGTGTTTAGTAACATAGTAACATAGTACATAAGGCCGAAAAAAGACATTTGTCCTTCCAGTTCGGCCTGTCATCCTTCCAAATAACTCAACTTTGGTTTCATCTGTCCACAGAATATTTTGCCAGTACTGCTGTGGAACATCCAGGTGCTTCTGTGCAAACTGTAAACGTGCAGCAATGGGCTTTTTTGGACAGCAGTGGCTTCCTCTGTAGTATCCTCCCATGAAATCCATTCTTGTTTAGTGTTTTACGTATCTTAGATTCGCTAACAGGGATGTTAGCATATGCCAGAGACTTTTGTAAGTTTTTAGCTGACACTCTAGGATTCTTCTTCACCTGTCTGAGCAGTCTGCGCTGTGCTCTTGAAGTCATCTTTACAGGACGGCCACTACTAGGGAGAGTAGCAGCATTGCTGAACTTTTTATAGACAATTTGTCTTACCGTGGACTGATGAACAGCAAGGCTTTTGGAGATACTTTTATAACCCTTTCCAGCGTTATGCAAGTCAACAATTCTTAATCGTAGGTCTTCTGAGAGCTCTTTTGTGCGAGGCATCATTCACATCAGGCAATGCTTCTTGTGAAAAGCAAACCCAGAACTGGTGTGTGTTTTTTATAGGGCAGGGCAGCTGTAACCAACACCTCCAATCTCATCTCATTGATTGGACTCCAGTTGGCTGACACCTCACTCCAATTAGCTCTTGGAGATGTCATTAGTCTAGAGGTTCACATACTTTTTCCACCTGCACTGTTAATGTTTACATGGTGTGTTCAATAAAAACATGGTGTAATTTAATTATTTGTGTGTTATTAGTTTAAGCAGACTGTGATTGTCTATTGTTGTGACTTAGATGAATATCAGATCACATTTTATGACCAATTTGTACAGAAATCCATATCATTCCAAAGGGTTCATATACTTTTTCTTGCATATATATATATATATATATATATATATATATATATACACACACACACATGTATATTTACACACACACAGTCGAGTCACATTATTATGGACACTTCCTACTTTCGACGTCGGCAGTGCATAGCTCATGAAGTGTGGTCAGCTGGCTTGATGGGTATATAAGATGTGCAATATACAGGCACACATATCCCTCGTTGTGTCATGGGTAAAAGGGATGATTTATCAGAGTTGTCAAAAGAGATGACTGCTGTCTTTCAGGATAGAGAAGAAGACGGGATGACAGGCCCATCTCATTCACCATTTTCTACGCCTTTTCAGGTGTAGAAAATGGTCTAAATGTAAGCCAGCAGTGAAGCGGTCTGACATTTAGACTGGCGCTGTGCCAAAGTTATGTAGAGGTCTACGTCTCTTCATAACTTTGGCGGATCCATCACCAGCTATAGCGGTTATGAAGACTGGCGTTTTAGAATAAATGAACCACTAAGTGTGTTTCCCTTGTGAGCGAAGTAGCCATGGTAAGCACTTGGCATAACTACATGACGTACATCCATGAGCATAGGCAAGATTATTTGCATGCATATACAGTTTACTATTAAAGAAATGTGTTACAAGAAGACAGAAATCTCAGTGGATAACCATTTACTGCAGATGATTATATGTAAATTCCTAAGAGACTGTAGCCCTTTCTGGCTATGACTTTAGATACAGCTAGATATCAATAATTAGTTATATATACCGTAATTGTGACTTTTTATACTGTTCCCAACTTATTTCTGGAACTTTTAGTTTTACAGTTCACATTGCACAAACGTTTACATTTTCCCAAGATTTTTTTGGGCACATTACCTTTTAGACTTTTCTTTTTCACAATTAGGGGTGGAAATGACATACAGTCAGGTCCATAAATATTGGGACATTGACACAATTCAACATTTTTTGGCTCTATACACCACCACAAAGGATTTGAAATGAAACAAACAAGATGTGCATTAACTGCAGACTGTCAGCTTTAATTTGAGGGTATTACATCCAAATCAGGTGAATGGTGTAGGAATTACAACAGTTTGTATATGTGCCTCCCAACTTAAGGGACCAAAAGCAATGAGACAATTGGCTTCTCAGCTGTTCCGTGGCCAGGTGTGTGTTATTACCCCATTATCCCAATTACAATGAGCAGATAAAAGGTACAGAGTTCATTTCAAGTGTGCTATTTGCATTTGGAATCTGTTGCTGTCAACTCCCATGATTAGATCCAAAGAGCAGTCACTATTAGTGAAGCAAGCCATCATTAGGCTGAAAAAACAAAACAAACCCATCAGAGAGATAGCAAAAACATTAGGCGTGGCCAAAACAACTGTTTGGAACATTCTTAAAAAGAAGGAACGCAACGGTGAGCTCAGCAACACCAAACGACCCGGAAGACCAGGGAAAACTGTGGTGGATGACCCAATAATTTTTTTCCTGGTGAAGAAAACACCCTTCACAACAGTTGGCCAGATCAAGAACACTCTCCAGGAGGTAGGTGTATGTGTGTCAAAGTCAACAATCAAGAGAAGACTTCACCATGAGTGAATACAGGGGGTTCACCACAAGATGTAAACCATTGGTGCCTTCACAGTTCTGGAACAACATCCTATGGACAGATGAGACCAAGATCAATTTGTACCAGAGTGATGGGAAGAGAAGAGTATGGAGAAGGAAAGGAACTGCTCATGATCCTAAGCATACCACCTCATCAATGAAGCATGGTAGTGGTAGTGTCATGGCGTGGGCATGTATGGCTGCCAATAGAACTGGTTCTTTTGTATTTATTGATGATGTGATTGCTGACAAAAGGATGAATTCTGAAGTGTTTCGGGCAAAATTATCTGCTCATATTCAGCCAAATGCTTAAGAACTCATTGGACGGCGCTTTACAGTGCAGATGGACAATGACTACTGCAAAAGCAACCAAAGAGTTTTTTAAGGGAAAGAAGTGGAATGTTATGCTATGGCCAAGTCAATCACCTGACCTAAATCCGATTGAGCATGCATTTCACTTGCTGAAAACAAAACTGAAGGGAAAATGCGCAGTGTCGTCATGGTGTTCCTTCCCTGTTCTGGCATCAGCCTCAGGGAACGAACTGCGCATGCGCTTGCTCGCGCATTGCTAGATTACGGCGCTCTAGCTTTCTGACGTTGGGGAGCAAGGAGGAGATTCGGAGGATGCGGGGCAGTGCTGGGCTCCTTCACGCTGGACTCATCTCAGGGACTGGACTCATCTTAGGTTAATTTGCATATGTATCAAATAGTTTTTTTTACACAATAAAAGCACACAGAGCTATGGGGACTGGACATTGCGGATGTGCTAGCGGCCATCTAGCAACCCATGTCCTCAGCTCTATACACAAAATCCCGGTGACAGGTTCCCTTTAAAACCAGCTAAAGTTAAGAAAGAGCACGGCCGTGTGCATTCGGCCTTAGTGTGATGTTGGGGACCGCCCTGTGGTTGCATAGTGAAAGAGAATTGTTGCCACCCTATTTCTGGATGCTTATGCTAGAGTCAGCTAGAGAAGTGCAGTGCGAGAAAAATTGCTTTAAAGAAGCATCTTGGACTATTAACTACCTTTGCAGCTGTGTACCTGTGAGAACTGCCAGTCCATGCATGCAGAGATCTGTGCCTAATGTACCTAGACTTTATTCTTCAGTAAAGAACTGTTCTGCTGTTAACCACGTCTCATTACTGCCTGCACCGTCACACTGCATTGCCATACCATCATTGGCTGCCAAGGAATCACCATTAAGGGCACCCCAAACCACCATCAGGTAGGAGAAACCCCAAAACCAGGGTGTGCCCTGAAGGGAAGAAAAGTATGCCCACCTTTCCCATCACTGCACGACCAGGGGAGCGCCATAGTGAGTAACAACTACAATCACCATTCTTGCTTCTGTCTCCCCCTCTCCTGGGCTTGCTGCAATTGTTCCACTGATTACTCCATAGAAAATAATGCTTATTTCCTGGTGGAGCCCCACACTTATATGAAGCTGTTATTTTTAGTTTTATCGTGTAAATTGCTGTCTCCGTAACTAAGGCAGATCATTTGATGTCAACTCTTTAGTCAGAGAAGGAACTAGTTGGTCAATTGGGATTCATTAAAGGTGATGTTGAATTCTCTTGTCATACCCATTGAAGTTTCCTGTATGGAAAAATTGTAACAGCTGGTAACAACACGTGTGAGTGCTGCTTAGTAAGGGCACTTAAATATTAATCTTTATGTCTATCTATACATATCTCCTATCTATACCTATCTCATATCCATATCTATCCATCTCATATCTATATATATCTCATATATATTATCTATCTATCTATCTATCTATCTATCTCAAATAACATGTAGAAGTACAAGTTGTGTTCCCATATTTTGGAGGTTTGAGGTGGGATTTAGTGAAAGCATAAAGCTCACTACTTCAACAACTTAAATTGCATCTGTCAGCAAGATCAAACCTACTAAACCAGGCATACTAGCTATTAGCATATATCATGCAGAGTAAAACAAACACTTTGTGGTCCCGTTTTAGACAAATCTGAAAATCTGTTTTATCCATATGCTAATGGCATATTCAGTGGACAGAGGGGTAGGCCTGGCCCCTTGGAGCACCATGGTGCTTCTCCTCCTTCGCCGCTCCTCTTCTCCCCTTGAGTGACAGGGCCAAGCATCTTCACTGTCTTCTTGCCTGGCCCTGTAATCGTGCGCATGAGCTGGTGAATGTTAATCAGTGCATGCGCATTACAACTCTGCTTTCCTTGATGCTAAGATCCATACTGTGCCGATGATGTCAACCTCCACCTGGAGAGGGGTGAGGCAAGCTCACGCTTCTTCCATGCTGCTCTGGAGTCTGTCAAGTCGTGCGTCCCCTCTTTCAGGTGGAATCTGATGTCAGTGCCGCATGTGCAGTTTGGATCTCAGCATCGGGGAAAGCTGACAGGTGTACTTGTCACGGCTGAGGATGGGGAAATCCCTTAGCCGTGCGATGCCAGAAGATGGTAGTGGCTGCTCGGCCAGGACAACAGAACTAGGGAGCAGGTCACCTCCTATCGCGTCCCTAATCTGACCCTGACTCCTAACCATATGGGCCAACCCTGATGGTGGGAGGGCTCATACACCGGAACCTATAATCCCTGCTAGCCCTCAAGATTGCCCTGGAACAAGGAGCAGGGTAAGACGACCTGTTCCTCCTAGGCACGGAGGAACAGGAGTCTCACTGGCCAAGCTGCAAGGAAAAGGGGAACACAAACAGACATATGGATATGGCAGGTGAACTACACTAGTTCCAAACCTACCTGCCACAGCCTTGCTGACTGGATCCCGTGCACACATACATATACACACAGGAACTCAGAGTCATAGCTGCATAAAACATAGAAAGAAAAGCAACATCAAGTAAACATCACATATAACATTTATGACCACAAGGGTGGCCCTCACTGGCAGATGGTAGAAGACCAGGAAGATGACTCCAGCAACATGTCTGGAGTACCCCTCAGACATCAGGTCTCAACTGAGGCTAAATAGCCCATGTAACCACACCCATGCAGACACACCCAGTGCTCACAGACTAGGAAGGGAATTAACCCTTCTCACACCAGGGAAGGGAAGACAGCCACTTAAAGGGGACGTGCACCCATAAACAATTACACTGCAGCTGTTACCGCAGGCAACGACATGCGTGGCAACTATGTCTTGGGAAACAGCCAGAAGGCCGAGACACTGCCACCACATGTACAACACCACACGTTGCCACGGACAGCCACCAGTGAAGGGAAATGACACAGTGCACACCAAACAAGGAAAGTGCATACAAACACACACACAAAGCCAGAGGCAACCACACGCATACCTGTTGTCCGCGGCAACCGCACTTGAGGCAAACAACTAAGTTCCCCCTGGTTGACACAACACCCAGACCGTGGGCAACTGCATGCGGCTCCCAAGGAGTCACGACCATAACCATGGGTGTGACAGTACTGCGCACTTGCTGATTGAACATTCACCACTGCATACAGTATGTGAGATTACAGGGCCAGTCAGGAAGACAGTGAAGATGGTGCCCCTGTCACTCCAGGGGAGGAGAGGAGTGGCCATGGAGGAAAGGTGGTAATCAAGCACTGTTCCCATGGGATAGGCCTGCCCCACTGTGCATTAAATACCTCATTAGCCTATGGAATATACAGCAGATTTCCTTAAAATAATTCCATGAATTTCAACTATAGATGGGTCATTTCACTCAACCCTAGCAGGCAGTATGTGTGGTTTAAAGGGGTTGTCCGGGTTCAGAGCTGAACCAGACATACCCATAATTTCACCCCGGCAACCCCCCTGACTTGAGCATCGGAGCAGTTCATGCTCCGATGCTCTCCTTTGCCCTGCGCTAGATCGCGCAGGGAAAGACCTCTTTTGTTTACAATCACACCATGCCGGGCGGAAGCTTCCGCTGGCAGTCTGTTCGGTGACGTCACCGGCTGTGATGGGCATGCTTTAGCACTGCCCTAGCTGTTTTACTGGCTAGGGCAGCACTAAAGCCCGCCCATCAGTGCCATGGAGAGCCTGGTACATTACCGGATCTCCAAAAAATGCCTTTGCACTGCACGATTTAGCGCAGGGCAGAAGAGAGCATCGGAGCATGAACTGCTCCGATGTTCCTGTCAGGGGGGGTGGGGGTGCCTGGGTGAAAATGAAGGTATGTCCGGGTTCAGCTCTAAACCCGGACAACCCCTTTAATAGGGTTGATCATGCTGACAGATGCTATTTAATTTATACTTTAATCAAAAATGTTATATATCATAAAACATTTACCAGCCAGCCAAAACAATGGTTCTTCTCAAACTACCATATAGTGCCAAATGGTCCCCACCTTAAATAGTGCCACCACAGGGCAAAACCAGCACTGCCATACAGTAACCAGATAACAGTGCTGTAAAGTCTTGGCCCTAACCCTCTCTATGAGTGGTGAAATCAGAAGTGGTGGAAGCTCTGAGGCATTAGTGCTCTTTTGTCCTTGATATAATCTAGCCCTGCTTTTTATATTAAAAGAGAACAGTGTCCTCAACAATCTTCTAATATACAGAACATATATTACCAGAATAACTTTATAATCACTTTTTAATATCTTTTACGTACATAACTGGGAATTATGCAAAGAGCAATCCCCTAATAAAATCAGAGGCAGAAGGTTAATTATGGACGGATTAAATCTGCTATAACTATCTAATAGACGCAGCAGGTTTCTAATAGATTACCCCTGTCTGCTATAACCAAAACAGATTTCCAGGACAGGGATGAGGAATTTTAAAGGGGTTTTCCAGGAGTTTGAAAATGATTACTTATTTAAAGGATAAGTCATCCATATCAAATCACAGGGGTGCAGCTCCCAGAACCCCCTCCGATCAGCTGTTTGAAGAGGCTGCGGCACTAAAGTGAACGCTACGGCCTCTTCCTAGGCCAGTGATGTCATGCTCATTGGTCATATAGTCTAGGCGCAGCTCAGTCCTATTCAAATGAATGGGCTAGAGCTGTAATACCAAGCACAGCCACTGTACAATACACGGCGCTGTGTTTGGTAAGCTGGAAGGAGGCTGTGCCGTTGTGGTGAGCCCTGTGGGCTCCTTCAACAGCTGATCGGCAGGGGTGCCCGGAGTCAGATCCCCACCGATCAGATACTGTAGACAGATCCTGAGAATAGGTCATCAATATCGAACTTCCAGAAAACCCCTTTAATGTTCCTCATCACTGTTTTGGAGATAGCAGACATGAGTTATCTAATAACTAATGCTGTGTCTATTAGTTATAGCAGATTTACCCCGTCCATAATAAACCTTCTTCCTCTGATTTTATTAGGGGATTGCTCTTCACATAATTCCCAGTTATACATGTAAATGATGCACGTCGTTCATAGTAAACCTGTCTAGAGATGAAACAACTTATGTAGCTTATAGGTGGATTTAGACGCACCAATATTCGTCCAGATTATTGGGAACGACTGTTCCTGTGAACGGTTGTTCCCGATCATCTGGCCGTCTAAATGTGCTGCTGATCACCCAATGAACTTGTGAAACGCTTGTTCATCGGGGGATCCTGTCGTTAATGCAGGAACCACCGAGCATGGCTTCTGAGCAGCCAATCGTGTGGTCTAAACAGCAATCTGCTGCTTAGAAGCCATGACTCTGTATGGCGACAAGGGCTCGCTAAAGCCGTCCCTCGTCCTCATACAGTATAGGAGATCGCTGCATGTAAATGCTCGGCCTCCTTCACTGAACAAGCAGCCGACTATCGGGAAGGAACGCTTCCTTCCCAACAATCAGTTGTCCATCTAAATCCATCTTTAGCCACCAGAGATGTACAACAAAAGGAAGCAGCAAGACATAAACTAGCCAGCCATCTAACTTGTGCTCATGTGATGAATACTTTTATCTATTATCACTTCTTATTACTATAGGTCATCACTTTCGTTGTTCTGTCTAGACATATTAACACCATACAGAAATCACAGACAAGCAGCGCTATGGGGGAGAGTAATCAAGGAGAAATGACACAAGTACTTAAGGACAGCATTAAGGGCACACTGATATCCTCTGCCCTTTAATATGACTCATTTTGTTTGGTCATTATTTGCATTTTGCCAAAAGGGTTTAAAGCAATTAGGGAAAGACGAATTGATCTTAAGCTGCTTGATACTCTATTCCAAGAGGGTCGTTTTACAGAACCACAAGCAGTGATATAACATTATGAAGGCGAGGGTAATCAGTAACATAGCTCTTGTCCTCCATCCATGGCACCATTAGCAAACTGTTTACATTAGTAATTCATATGTACTGCAACAAAGGGATTTAGGCCTTTTTTTTTTTACACACTGCATACCCCTCTATAAGGCCTCTTGCACACGAACCTTGTGCATCCGTTCCGTGCATTGGGGACCGCAATTTGCGGTCCCCAATGCACGGGCAACGTCCGTGAGGAGGCCGGGAAGGATCGAGACCCACTCAACTTGAATGGGTCTGCGATCTGTCCGCACCTAAAAAAAAAAAGTTATATTTTTTTGCGGCGCGTTGGCACGGACAGAATCACCACGGAAGCACTCCGTAGTGGTTCCGTGGGGTTTCGATCCGTGCTTCAGCTCCGCATATCCGTGATTGCGGACCCATTCAAGTGAATGGGTCCACATCCGTGATGTGGAGTGCACACGGGCCGGTGCCCTTGTATTGCGGACCTGCCGTATGCGGGCCGCAATACGGTCACAGGCACACAACGTTCGTGTGCAAGAGATCTAAGGCAATATCAGGTCAATTACCATATTTGATATCCCTATACTTCCCCCTTGATTGGGGTGGTTTCATTTGAATCTGCATGACTCCTAAATCTCCATGTTGCCTTCCTGGATGGTTCGTAAAATAAGAGTCTAAAGGCCCTTTCACACAGACTGAAAATCAGGGCAATAACTGGGAATGAGTTCCCGATAATTGCCGTTTGTAAATGTTCTGCTCATCATTTGATGAACGAGCAAACAACTGTAGTAAAGATCATTCAGCCTCAAAATACAACCCTGATCACTGCTGCGTGTGAATGAAGCTAATGAGCAGGTAACGATCGGGAATGTTCTTCCCACTCTGTTGCCCATCTAAAGGGGCTTTAAAGGGAATCTGTTACCAGCAACCTCCCTATCAAAGTGCATAAAATGCATTGATTCAAATGCTGTTTTTCCTTTGTTGATACGAGGCTCTGTTCCCGTGTAATGAAACTTTTTCTTAACACTTCCCTCTAATGCCAGGAATGGTAAAATAATTGTGAATAACATTTTTTCAGACCACAGCGAAACAAATCAGAATTGCCCAGCGGCTCTCAGGATGAACGTGCAATGTGATATTGTCCCAAATTCATGGAGAAAAACATGAAAATGCACAAAAACGCAGTACAGAAGCAAAATACAAGTTCTTAAATCAAACTTCAGGGTTTATTCACACTTGCGGCAGTTGCATAAAACACCACGTCACTTTGCAGTCTTTGGTGTTAATTTACACACAAATGGAAAGTTCAATTTGCACAAGTCACCTTGTTGGCAGTTCTGCCTCCAGTAGTCCACAGCAGACTTTAGGGGGCCTGTTCCCCCTGCACATGGGTCTCAGCCCTCCAGTCCGGCACAAAACCTCCGATCCCAACACAGACTCAGCTGCCGAGCCCAGCTGCCTATTTAAGGACAGCCAGGTGCTGCCAAAACCCGGACTGGCACTTAAACTCTGGTCCGGTATGTGACCTTACCTGGCTGGAAACCAGTCCAGCCGCACATGTTGGGAGGAAAATAGCTGCCTTCCCAAACAAAACCCCTTGCTGTGTCACATGTTGCTAAAAAAACTAAGAATCAAGAACAGGCTCAGGAACATGAAAGTATTTGTGTACCAGAGCTGAGCACTAAAACTTTAAATGTGCATCAGCAGCTATCAGCTTTTCTCCAGCAGAGAATGTGGCTTTGAGCCATGCCAGGCTGAACGGCAATAAATCTGGATCTTCGCTGTAAGCGCTTCACCTCGAGATATATATCTTATACAAAAATCTTTAATGCCTCCATTCGTTCTCTAGGGCCTTAAACTTTGAATGAACCAATAAATTTCCAGTATTTTTCGTTTTAATTTTGTTACATTTCTAATAGAGGTGAGACAATCAATTCTAACAAATCGATACATCTCATCAGCAGAACGTCTATTGTGAAAAAGTGGTGAAAAAGTGCCCACCTGCCGCTAGATTGACAGGGCCGAAGTCTGAGTTTTCCAGTTTGTTTAAATGGAATCTGTCACCATCGACCTCCATAGACACATAACTATAGCTATGGCTTAACTGATTAAAACGTCATGGCCACAGAAAGGAGTGGAGCTTGTATGCAACAAGAGCAATGGTGACACCCTCATTGCACCAAAGGCCTAATTTGCATATTAAGAACAAGTATCATAACTCTGGAACAGGGCCTCGGATCAGCAAAAGAAAAACAATGTTGTAATCGGGTGAACAAAAGCTATGTGTCTAGGCAAACAGTTAGACAGGGAGCTCCCTGGTGACAGATTCCCTTCAAAGGGTTTATCCCATGAAACATTCTACAGTTTTCAAACCAGCACCTGGATCTGAATTCTTTTGTAGTTGCATGTAATTCAGCATTGCCACTGAGTTATTTAATAAAATGTAACTTTATAGCGCCGCCTGCATTTTTTTTTTCTTAATTCTTTGTCCTGCTTACTAAGATGGCTGCACATGCTCAGTTTCATCCTTCAACTGCCTTCTGAGCTGTGATAGGGAGAGCATGGACACGCCCTCTTAACTGCAGCAGAAATGACACGCCCCCTGAGCTGCAGCAGAGAAGACACTCCCCTTGAGCCGTCAGTTTGATATAAATCTAGCAGAGCAATGAATGGGGAGATCTCTATCCATGTGAGGTACAGGGCTGGTTCTAGCTTTGTTATAAAGAGACTGTAATGTACTATATGATGTCTGATTTTTTATTTATTTTTTGCATTAGTCATGGGATAACCCCTCTAAGTGTAATTCCGTAAGAGAGACCGAGTGTCAGGGTCTACACCCAAGTTTAATATTTAATATTTAAAAGGAATGCTCTTAAAATTAGAGATGCTACAGAAGGAGTTTGGGACATCTTGCACGCCGACAGGGGTGTGGACTAGATTATAAAGAGGTAAAAGACAGTTGAGTTCTGGAAGGCAGCTCTATAGATAGTATTCTGAGAGACCCAGAACACTCTCAAATGGCAATGTCAAGAGTGCAGAAGCAGAGGGTGATGTCAATGCGAAAATTTTCACAGTGAAACGTCACCCACCGCTGTTAAGAAAATGAACAACAAATAAACAACATAAACAAAATAAATAAAAAAAAGAGATGAAAAGTAATGAGCGCCACTCCGTTACTAAATACAATTATAGTAGATTGGCAGTAGCACAATTGAAGTAAGTGTGACCTTAGCGGTCATGAGATAACATTAAAACAAGGATCAATAATGACTATGTTATAACACTCGATTGCGCTAGCGTGGGGATGTTAAAAATAGTAAATGGACCGTACGATATACATAGATAAGATACAATATGATGAATAATAAAATATAAAGGTTAATCATGCACTCACTTCACTGGGGGGGGGGGGGGTCATCAGGATAAGCACATGACACCTGTGACCTAAGAAACCCCCCATCAGGATCGTATGTAGAGTGATAGTGACAGACGGCAGCACCGCAGGCAGGCTTCAGGTCAATCACTTTATTCAGCAGAAATGTATGGCTCAACGTGTTTCGGGGACAGAGGTTCCCCTTCCTCAGGAGCAAATGTAGGAAATACAACTCACAAGTACAAACCGGATTCCCAAAAAGTTGGGACACTAAACAAATTGTGAATAAAAACTGAATGCAATGATGTGGAGATGGCAAATGTCAATATTTTATTTGTAATAGAACGTAGATGACAGATCAAACTTTTAATCCGAGTAAATGTATCATTTTAAAGGAAAAATACGTTGATTCAAATTTTCACGGTGTCAACAAATCCCCAAAAAGTAGCAATAAGAGGCTGGAAAAAGTAAATTTGAGCATAACGAAGAGCTGGAAGACCAATTAACACTAATTAGGTCAATTGGCAACATGATTGGGTATAAAAAGAGCTTCTCAGAGTGGCAGTGTCTCTCAGAAGCCAAGATGGGTAGAGGATCACCAATTCCCACAATGTTGCGCAGAAAGATAGTGGAGCAATATCAGAAAGGTGTTACCCAGCGAAAAATTGCAAAGACTTTGCATCTATCATCATCAACTGTGCATAACATCATCCGAAGATTCAGAGAATCTGGAACAATCTCTGTGCGTAAGGGTTAAGGCCGTAAAACCATACTGGATGCCGTGATCTCCGGGCCCTTAAATGACACTGCACCACAAACAGGAATGCTACTGTAAAGGAAATCACAGAATGGGCTCAGGAATACTTCCAGAAACCATTGTCAGTGAACACAATCCACCGTGCCATCCGCCGTTGCCAGCTGAAACTCTACAGTGCAAAGAAGAAGCCATTTCTAAGCAAGATCCACAAGCTCAGGCGTTTTCACTGGGCCAGGGATCATTTAAAATGGAGTGTGGCAAAATGGAAGACTGTTCTGTGGTCAGACGAGTCACGATTCGAAGTTCTTTTTGGAAATCTGGGACGCCATGTCATCCGGACCAAAGAGGACAAGGACAACCCAAGTTGTTATCAACGCTCAGTTCAGAAGCCTGCATCTCTGATTGTATGGGGTTGCATGAGTGCGTGTGGCATGGGCAGCTTGCATGTCTGGAAAGGCACCATCAATGCAGAAAAATATATTCAGGTTCTAGAACAACATATGCTCCCATCCAGACGTCATCTCTTTCAGGTAAGACCCTGCATTTTTCAACAAGATAATGCCAGACCACATTCTGCATCAATCACAACATCATGGCTGCGTAGGAGAAGGATCCGGGTACTGAAATGGCCAGTCTGCAGTCCAGCTCTTTCACCTATAGAGAACATTTGGCGCATCATAAAGAGGAAGGTGCAACAAAGAAGGCCCAAGACGATTGAACAGTTAGAGGCCTGTATTAGACAAGAATGGGAGAGCATTCTGTTGAGTGTTGTAAGAAGAAGGGGAGATGCCTCACAGTGGTGAAAATGGCCTTGTCCCAACTTTTTGGGGATTTGTTGACACCATGAAATTCTGATTCAACATATTTTTCGCTTAAAATGGTACATTTTCTCAGTTTAAACTTTTGTTCCGTGATTTATGTTCTATTCTGAATAAAATATTAGAAGTTGGCACCTCCACATCATTGCATTCAGTTTTTATTCACGATTTGTATAGTGTCCCAACTTTTTTGGAATCCGGTTTGTACATACATATTTATACATATTCAAATCAATGGAAACTGGCGTTTTTTCGCGCCACTTGAAATCGGAACCGGAAGTGACGTCTAATGCGTTCCACACTGGAACGCAATAATATTTTCTTTGTAGTATATTATAAATAATTAAACATCGCCATAAATCCAGCAGTTGGTGTCTATAAACTAGCAGTGCCACTTCTGAGATAGTGGTCGAAGATAGCTGTATCGGCTCTAAGGTATTACACATTGTCCCGATACGTCACTTCCGGTCCGGGTGAGCGCTTATGCGTTTCACCGATAACCGGAAGTGGGGGGCCGGAAAGTATGCCCAGGTGACTGTGGAGCGCAGCGCTGCCTGTCACCCACCGGAACTAGCAGATTTCACCCAATGAAGGGAGAATGGGTTCATAGCAACAGATTATTAGAATAAAATTTATAATACACCATTGAGGGGGAATCAATGGTGAGACTCAAACAGTCATGATATACTCTCACCACTATTTTTTAGATAATAGCCAAAATGAAGTTGACGTTATTACATGGGGAATGCAAGTAGTCGCTAAAACTGAAGTGTGAGGAGAGGTGACAGGTCCGCTTTAAACTATGTTTTCTCTGAGACCACGGGCAGCCTGAATACCCTGAAAGTAAGAGCCTAAACTCCCTCTAGTATTGGCTGCAGACAGCTAGAATGTTAGCTTTTAAATCACTTCATATGCAGGGGATATGGCTCTGTATTAGAAAAACACATCTCTGACACAGTATATTGTGATAATGTGTACAGTGCTGGAAGGTGTGTATATTCCACCCAGATATCCTACCCAAAGTATAGTTTGCTGAGACAATTTGTCTAGATTCTGTTCTGGCCTGGATTTTATTTGGACTGGTGGGTGGGTTTGGAAGTGGGATCTTCCAGTCCACACCCTTCCAGTACCCATATTGCCTTTAGCTGAGGAGATCACAGGTGAGGCCTGCTGTTGTAATCACAGAGGGATAAAACAACCCTCTGTGTATGACTGTGGGGAGAGAACTTGGAAGGAATACTGCAGAGGCTCTGTGTGGTCTCAACCAGGAGGGCTGAGGGGCCATGAGGCTGTGTGAAAGCCTGAGTTTTGGGGGTACCAGCGACGCCTGCGGAAAGAGTGTCGCACAGTCAGAGTCAGGAGGACTTCTAGACCGTATCCCCCAAAGGTACTGTTGTGGTCACAGCCAGGAGGCTGCTGGACTGTATGGCTGAAAAAATCCGGATCATACCATGTGTGTGAACTGCGCTCTAAAGGTGAGGTAGAGACGACCTATGCATTAGGTGTTTATTTTGTGATGTTCATTTTTGTGCTGGTGCTGAAGTGCCTAAAAAAAGTACAGTTTGGATTTTAATCCTGTTGTCAGAGGAAAAGTCTGTCATCGCCGCACTGCTTGAGGGAGCGATCCCTTACAATTGGTGGAGAATGCGGGCAACAGAAAGTTGCTAAGGGCAAGTGTCCATGCTAAAAGGGCACAACGTTTTTGTTAGGGGCAACAGAAAGTTAAAAGGCAAAGTGTTGCTAGGGGCAACAGCATGACAGAAAAAGCAGGTGTTTCTGAATGCTGCCATTCCAGACACTGTTGCTATTTGGCATGAAATTGAGTTGGACATTTAAAGGGCCGGAAGCCCAATGTCTTGATAAAGCTGCTGCTTTGTTACTGTGTTCAAGTTAAAGGACCGGAAGCCTGTTTGCCCAGTGAAGCTGGTGCTCTTTTTGCTGTGTTGCAAAGAAATTATTTCAGTGAATTAAAGGGCCAGAGGCCCAAGTGAAAGACTGACCTGTGTGGAAAAAATAAATAAATATATATATATATATATATATATATATATATATATATAATTATTTTTTTGGTCACTATGAAATCCTATGTGGAAGTTGCTGCGGCTGGGTGGAGCCCATCAAGTGCAACAAAGTATTGCTGTGAATGTTGCCAGCTGGAGGACTGTGCAATGGAGGATCGTTTGATCAGGAGATCTGACAAAACATGTGAAAGATCCTGCGAGTTGGTGACTGGGGGAATCCCGCTGAGAGTCACTCTAGATGCACGCCAACAAGTGTCTCGGGTTATGCCGGACGTACTGGACTTTCTGAAGAGGGGGCCAGAGACGGATACGACTGTGTCTATGACCTTTGTAACGGACTATGGCTCTGTGCAATGGGAGCTCTTGAAATGTGAGACCCTTGAAGTGGAATTTGTCCTGGGCAGAGACTTTCCATTTTTTTGGGGCAGCTATGGAGTGGAGAAAGTGCCTGAAATTGTGTGGCTGTGGAATCCGAGGAAAAGTCTTCAGCAGAGTGTGTGACTCATCGTCCTGGGGAAAAAGATTGGATTCAAGGCGTTTCCCATGGCAACCACTGCATTTAGGAGCCTTTATGTGATCGTGGCACCAGGAACCAAGGGCTAGAGGTTCCTAAGATCCAGGAGAAGGATGATGACTTCAGTGGAGATGTTCCTGGAGCACCCTCATCTCCCGGGAGTGCCAAGCCTGTGACGTCAAGTGGTAAGACTGTTCGTCTTATTGCTTGTGTAGCAGATAAAGTGATAGTGAGTGAGGCTCTGGAGGTTGGGAATGTTGCAGACCAGTGCCCTACTACCTCAGAAACCATGAACTGTGGTGTGAGAAGTTGCTATCTGCCGAGCCAGTTGGTGTTAAGACACCGGGACTAGAGACTAGGACAAAAATGTGTGACATTGTGGTAGATGGCAGTCCAGTCCAAGCGTTGTTGGACGCAGGGAGCCAGGTGAGCCTGGTACATGTCAGCTTGGTAACTGGAGACTATGTGTTGGACAAAAAGCTAAGTGTGATGGACATATATTGGGATAGCGAAGTCTATCCTGTGGCTCTTGCCGAGTGTGAGACTCCAGTGGGAACTGGGACTTTATGAACTTGGTGTTGCAAAAAAAGCTCATGCATGACGTAATGTTGGGCTGCGATTTCCTCTTGTTCTGGGAGTTGTGGAGAAATGGAGACACTTCTGCAGCAAGTGCCGAAACTCCTGCAGAACCTGTACCTGTCCCTTTAAATGAAGGTGTAAGGGTGATGCACATTGAACACAATGGTTTAAGTGAAATGACCATTGAAAACAATGGTGCAGAGTGAACATGTCAACTTAACTGAAATGCATGATGAAAATGTGGCTTCATGTAAAATGTATGATGATGATTACACCCCCTTTCCTTTGCAGGTTGTGATCGGGAAAAAAGCTCCCCCTGCTGGTAAAGATGTATGTGATTTTAGAAATGCTGAAGCACCCTTTGGATTTTAACCCCATTGTAAGAGGAGAAGTCTATCAACGCCACCCTGCTTGAGAGAGCGAGCCCTTACAATATATTGAATAAATGAATCAGCCCAATATTTTTTATCAAAAACTTGCATTATGATAAAAGGTGTAGATTTACTTTAAAGTAATTTTCCTATGGAAAATATTGTACATTTTTTAAACCAAAACTTTGCAATTGCATGTAACTAAAAATGTAGTAATGAAATAAAATACATCTACAGCACCAAAAGAAAAAAAAAACTAAAATAAAGTGGCCTAAATGGGAGGAAATGCTCAAAAACACCAAACACTGTAGCGTTTTTATAACCGGGGGAGCAATTCCTCCGCATATGATCCGTTGCTAATGGCAATCCCCAGCAAAAATACATACAATGGAGGATGTCGGCAGCGGACCACATGCACCACAAAGGCATCCTACACAATATGGGATAATGTGTGGATGCAAATATAAAAAAACATAAATCACTGCGAAAGGTGCACCACAATGATATGCAACTGACAACACTGGCTAATCCCTCAGGCTGATGTTGTCAGGTGCATATCATTGTGGTGGCACTTTTCGCAGTGATTTTAAATCCATAGTTTTTATTTGTATTTCGATTGCCAAGCATACGTTTTACAAACGTATCAGTGCGTTCACAGAGTCACATTGGCAGCACCGACATTGGTTAGTAGCATATGGTGAATAGACATTTTGGCAGTGATTTATGTATTTTTATATTTGCAGCCACACATTATCCCATCTTGTGTAGGATGCCATTGTGGTGCATGTGGTCCGCTGCCGACATCCTCCATTGTATGCATTTTTGCTGGGGATTGCCGCTAGCAAAGGATCACATGCAGAGGAATTGCTCCCCTGGTTATAAACACACTACAGTGTTTGGGGTTTTTGAGCATTTCCTCCCATTTAGGCCACTTTATTTTAGTGATTTTTCTTTATATGTATGGAATGTGCCATTGCGTACTGCTGGTAGCCTTCTGGTGCACCTGGTAGCCTGTGACACATGGCCTGTTATAGGGGAGGCTTACAGCCTTATCATCTCTCCCACTGCCTGAGTGATCTCACTATGGAGGTATGTGGGAGCTTGGCTGTGAGTTGTATCTTAGCACCTCTCAGACCGTGTTCACACCCCATAGGTAGTCTAGTGGTAGGAACCCATGCCACACTGAGATACCTTGATGGTGGTGCAAAAGGGCTCCGATGTGTTCCTGACAGAAATACATTGGCTAAAGTCTCAGCTCTTAACATCAGCCTGAGGGATTGGCCAGTGTTGTCAGTTGCATATCATTGTGGTGCACCTTTTGCATCTACCTCACCACCTGCTGTTTGCACTTTTCCTTATTCCTCCATCTATCTCAGTAACAGTGGATGCACACTGCCACCAGCTAGATCTTCTTTTAGAAGCCGTAACAGTTACTGGAAGAGAGCTGCTGCAGAAAGAACACACCCTTGAGCTGTGACAGGGAGAGAGCTGCTGCAGAAAGAACACACCCCTGAGCTGTAACGTAGAGAGAGAGAGAGCTGCTTCAGAAAGAGCACACCCCTGAGCTGTGACAGGGAGAGAGCTGCTGCAGAAAGAACACACCCCTGAGCTGTAACGTAGAGAGAGCTGCTGCAGAAAGAACACACCCTTGAGCTGTGACAGGGAGAGAGCTGCTGCAGAAAGAACACACCCCTGAGCTGTAACGTAGAGAGAGAGAGAGCTGCTTCAGAAAGAGCACACCCCTGAGCTGTGACAGGAAAAGAGCTGCTGCAGAAAGAACATACCCCTGAGCTGTAATGTAGAGAGGGAGAGAGAGAGAGCTGCTGCAGAAAGAACACACCCCTGAGCTGTAACATAGAGAGAGAGAGAGCTGCTGCAGAAAGGACACACCCTCCGAACTGTAATGTAGAAACAGCTGTAGCAGAAAGGGTACTCCTCCCGAGATGTGATAGGGAGAGCATGGCAGTAGAAATGATACACTTTCTTAGTTGCCAGACTAAATTAAATTTAGCAGAGCAATGAACATGTAAATCTCTGGATCTGTGAAAAGTACAGGGCTGGTTCTAGCTTTGTTAGAATGTGATTGTCATGGACTATTAAGTAATGTCATAGCCAGACCCTTATATCTGATATAGGGCTGCAACGATTAATCGATGTAATCGATTATATTCGATAACTGGATTCGTTGTCGACGAATCCAGTTATCGAATAATCGCCGATTCGTTGCTATGCGGGCGGGCGGGCGCTGCATCTTTATTTTACCTTTTTACAATGACGCTCCTGTAACAGCCAGGCAGAGCGGACGGCGGCGTAACGTCACTCACTCACGTGACACGCCTGCTCCGCCTCCTTCATTCGTGAAGTGGGCGGAGCAGGTGCGTCACGTGAGTGAGTGACGTTACGCCGCCGTCCGCTCTGCCTGGCTGTTACAGGAGCGTCATTGTAAAAAGGTAAAATAAAGATGCAGTGATTAGTGCGACTTATAAGCATCGGGGCCGGGGCTGTTATGGGGAGGGGGGAGGATCTGTCTATGGCACTGCTATGGGGAGGGGGGTCTGTGTATAGCACTGCTATGGGGAGGGGGGAGGATCTGTCTATGGCACTGCTATGGGGAGGGGGGTCTGTGTACAGCACTGCTATGGGGAGGGGGGGGGGGGTCTGTGCACTGTTATGAGGAAAGGGATCTGTGCACTGTTATGCCCATAACAGTGCACAGATCCCCCTCTCCATAACTGCGCCACCCACAGATCCCCCTCTCCATAACTGCGCTACCCACAGATCCCCCTCTCCATAACTACGCCGTCCACAGATCCCCCTCCCCATAATAGTGTCGTCCACAGATCCCCCTCCCCATAATAGTGTCGTCCACAGATCCCCCTCCCCATAATAGTGTCGTCCACAGATCCCCCTCCCCATAATAGTGTCGTCCACAGATCCCCCATAATAGTGTCGTCCACAGATCCCCCATAATAGTGTCGTCCACAGATCCCCCATAATAGTGTCGTCCACAGATCCCCCATAATAGTGTTGTCCACAATTTGTTTTAATATTGCCTTTGAACATCATTTTTCAAGTAAGATCATATAAACCTCTCTGTTTTGTAATTTTGTCGTTTTTCCCGATTAATCGTAGAAATTAATCGGCAACTAATCGATTATTCAAATAATCGTTAGCTGCAGCCCTAATCTGATATTTACAGACTCTATACTGACAGGGAATGTCCCACAGGATTGGCGCATGGCAAATGTGGTGCCAATATTCAAAAAGGGTCCAAAAACAGAGCCTGGAAACTATAGGCCGGTAAGTTTAACATCTGTTGTGGGCAAACAGTTTGAAGGTTTTCTAAGAGATGCTGTCTTGGAGGATCTCAATGAAAATAAGCAAATAACGCCATATCAGCATGGCTTCGTGAGGGATCGGTCATGTCAAACTAATTTAATCAGTTTCTATGAGGAGGTAAGTTCTAGACTTGACAGCGGCGAATCAATGGATGTCGTATATCTGGACTTCTCCAAAGCATTTGACACTGTACCACATAAAAGGTTAGTATATAAAATGAGAATGCTCGGACTGGGAGAAAATGTCTGTATGTGGGTAAGTAACTGGCTCAGTGTTAGAAAACAGAGGGTGGTTATTAACGGTACACACTCAGATTGGGTCACTGTCACTAGCGGAGTACCTCAGGGGTCAGTATTAGGCCCTATTCTGTAGAAGGCTTGCACAGTAAAATATCAATTTTCGCAGATGACACTAAACTGTGTAAAGTAATTAACACTGAAGAGGACAGTATACTGTTACAGAGGGATCTGGATAGACTGGAGGCTTGGGCAGAGAAGTGGCAGATGAGGTTTAACACTGACAAATGTAAGGTTATGCACATGGGAAGGAATAATGCAAGTCAACAGTACATACTAAATGGTAAAACACTCGGTAACACTGACATGGAAAAGGATCTAGGAATTTTAATAAACAGCAAACTAAGCAGTAAAAACCAGTGTCAGGCAGCTGCTGCCAAGGCCAATAAGATAATGGGTTGCATCAAAAGGAGCATAGATGCCCGTGATGAGAACATAGTCCTACCACTTTACAAATCACTGGTCAGACCACACATGGAGTACTGTGTGCAGTTCTTGGCTCCTGTGAACAAGGCAGACATAGCAGAGCTGGAGAGGGTTCAGAGGAGTGCAACTAAAGTAATAACTGGAATGGGGCAACTACAGTACCCTGAAAGATTATCAACATTAGGGTTATTCACTTTAGAGAAAAAGACGACTGAGGGGAGATCTAATAACTATGTATAAATATATCAGGGGACAGTACAGAGATCTATCCCATCATCTAGTTATCCCCAGGACGGTGACTGTGACGAGGGGACATCCTCTGCGTCTGGAGGAAAGAAGGTTTGTACACAAACATAGAAGAGGATTCTTTACGGTAAGAGCAGTGAGACTATGGAACTCTCTGCCTGAGGAGGTGGTGATGGTGAGTACAATAAAATTATTCAAGAGGGGCCTGGATGTATTTCTGGAGTGTAATAATATTACAGGCTATAGCCACTAGAGAGGGGTCGTTGATCCAGGGAGTTATTCTGATTGCCTGATTGGAGTCGGGAAGGAATTTTTTATTCCCCTAAAGTGGGGAAAACTGGCTTCTACCTCACAGGTTTTTTTTTTGCCTTCCTCTGGATCAACTTGCAGGATAACAGGCCGAACTGGATGGACAGATGTCTTTTTTTGGCCTTATGTACCATGTTACTATATGATGTCAGAGTTTTAATTTTTTACATTAATCATGGTATAGCCCCTTTGATCATAATATATATTTTTCTGAAATGCTTTTGCATTCAAGGTAGTACCCCATGCAGCACAGTCACCTAGTCTACACCGTAGACATCTACACAAGAACATGGCTCTCATCAAACTGTCTCGGACAATAAACTGTCCAGTCATGAAAAAATAGCAATGTATTCATTAGCCCCCTGCACAGAAGCAGCAGGGAAGGGCTTGGTTCCTTTTGTGTCTGACTCATCCTTGGTTTGATTATGGACACTATTTATTTTACACTGTCGAACAGAGCCAAGAAAATCCTTTTTATGTTCCTGCGGTGTCACTGGTTTCAGCAGGGAGGAAACAATAATAGGACATATTTTTGTCTGAAGACTAAAGCATGCATATTAAGACTCTGTTAGGATTAATGGCTGGGGAGCGTGTGGTGGGAGTCCCAGAACAGCGATTAATAAAGGTAAATGAAAGAAGGGAAATAACTTGTTATGGAGTTCCTCTGTGACGGCACACAGCTCTTGTCTTTTCATTTCTCAATAGACTGGTTGCTATGGGCTAACTTTATTCCAACCTTTAAAGGGCATCTGTCAGCAGATTTGTAGCTACGAAACTGGCTGACCTGTTACATGTGCGCTTGGCAGCTGAAGGCCTCTGTGTTGTCCCATGTTCATATGTGCCCGCATTGAAAAACAATGTTTTAATATATGTAATTCAGCCTCTGCAACTGCTGCACTATGATTGACAGGCTCAGGCATGATCACGTTAGCCTGGTTCTGTCAATCAAAGGGCATAGGGCTCGGCAGTTACAGAGAGAGCGGAGCCTCTAGGTGCAATGGCAACACCCCTGTTGCTCCTAGAGGCTCATTTGCCTCCTGACTCCCTTGTTCAGAAGTAATCCGTTCCCATCCTGTAAACTTCCAAAAGGATGAGATCACGTGCGCCGCTGCAGCCAATGACTGGACTCAGTGGTTACATGTTCCAAAGTGCCCATAAGATTGTATACCATGCAGTAAATAATTTTTCAACATGCCAGTCTACGAGTAAGTCCTACAGTGGAGTACTTCAGTAGCAAATATTAGGAAATCCTCCTGGCATACATAGTGTGAATTGATTCTGACCAGGCTTTATAAAAACTGCGAGTTTTCAAAAACAATGCATTTTTACAGGAAGAAAACTATTTCGGTCCTATTCCCATCATGTCTTCCATTTTTACCTAATCCATAACATCAGCCACATTTATTTATAATAGATAATAGCCTAATTTATACAGCAGTGACTTCCACCTGTGTGCTATCAGGACTGCACAATTCTCCGTTTTCCATCCAAGACTCCTTTATTCAACTGAATGGGTCCAGAAAAAAAGGATCCACCTGAATGCCATACAGACCACCCAAAAAAATCTGTGTTTGCAGCACAGAGGATCTCTTAAATAGTTCATAACTAATCCATCATATACAGTACATCACGGATCCTGTAAGAAACTTGAGCCTTAAGGTCCCTTTACAAGGGATGATGTACAAGCAGATTGTCGGGAAGGAAGCGTTCCTTCCTGACAATCAGCTGATCGCTAGTGGAGGAGACATTTACATGCACCGATCTCCTCCAGAGTATAGGGAGGAGTGATCGCTAATGCCATCTCTCTACCCATACCGTCTAGTTGTTTCCCGGAAGCAGATTGTGTTTACACAGCACCATTTGCCACAAGGATTTTTGTGATGCTGCATTACGCTTGTTCATTGGGTAATCGGCGGTACATTTACACCGCCAGATCATTGCTAACGAGCATACAAATGAACTGTCAAGTATTTTTTTCACTGCAAATGTCACCTCAAGGGAAATGGTCACAAGGAAACCAGACGCTTTCTGGCCATTCTCATCTCCAACTTCTCACATAGTCAGGTTGAATTTACCCTTTTTACAGTCATCCATCTTTTTAGAACCATAGATAAAATAACAATAACAATAATAGCTGTAGTAATAATCTAGTTGAGTAAACCGTCTGAGGCTGGTGACGAAAGGAATGGATCCCCAAGAAGTCCGTCCTTGGGCTAATTTTTAAATAACATGTAAAATGAATTAGCTGGAAAAAGCCAACACGTTCACATTGGGAGTGTCACCAATATGATTTATTAGTAGAAATGAAGCAATTGGAACATTTTTCCTCTATGGCAATTGCAATTAATGAGAAACTCTTTTTTCCTTTACATATTGCCTTAAAGGCCTTTTACAGATCTACAATATCGATGGCCATCAATATCAGATCGGTGGGGGTCTGACTCTTGGCACCATGCCGATGAGCTGATTGAAGGGGCCATGGTGTTCTGTGAAAAGTCAGACCCCCACCAATGTAACATTGATGGCCTATCATGAGAAGAGGCCATCAATATCATAGCTCTGAAAAACTTCTTTTAAATACTAATAGAACAAAGGCTCTTTTTAACCCCTTTGTCACTAAGGCGTCTGATGCCTAAACATCCACATCAAAATGTTATCTTTTCAAAACAATACATGCTACAGGATATGTAGCATCTTCTAAAAGCCTGTAGCTACCTTTTCTCTGCTTGTAAGATCTCCATAAATGTTATTAAGCCTCCTCAGAAAAAAAAAAGTTTTGATAAAATTAGTAAATACTAGACAGGAAGAAGGGATGAGAAGGGAAATGCTGTAGCAGTATCTTCTCTTCATTGTCTGTGCGCTGTGAGAGGGGAGGAGGGAGAAGATCATGGTGTTCTTTCTACCTCAACCTGTATGTTTGATAGGGAAAGAGAAAGGGAGTGGCCGGGGGTGGAAGCTGATTGGTCAACTCACATGGTACAGCTCTGACCTCATACCAGGGAAACACCCATCCATTCAGCAAGCAAGAAGAAACAAAGAATCTCTGCAGCTATCCAGGGTGGATACAAATAAATTATTTTTTTTAAATGCTTTTTGAGGAAAATATATTACCATCCAAAGGTTATTCCATCATGAAATAAAGATTAGTTCTTTAATTATGTAGAATAAGGCTGTATATGTTTATTTTTTTGGGTAAATAAATTCCATTCATCCATTGACAATGTCATGCTCTTCCAGAGGTTTTTGTAAGATTATTGGGCAGTTTCTCTGCTTACAAGATATTTACTTTTGCAGGTCTCAAAACTGAATTTGACTCAGCAGAGATCACATGCATGTTCTTCAAAGCAAAAATGTTATAACATGTCCAGAGTTGAGAAAAAGACCTTAATCCTAACTTCTTCAAACCTATGAATACAGTTCAGCATTTGATATTATGATGCAATTTTGTACTTTATTTGGTTTGCAGTGAGCTGTTGCATTGTATGTTTTGTTTACCAGTCTTGTTTTCAGCCATAGCAACGTGCCCCTGCGCTTTGGGCAGTTTGTGCTTGAGGTGTGGCTGCCTCCTTAGTCGTGCACTCCTGACCAGCTCGTTTGTCCCACAGGTTGATTTTAATTAGTGTTAGTATATAGCCTGGCCCGCTCCCCATCACTCACTGAAGCCATATGGCACCAGAAGAGAGATAGTGTGTGAACTCTCATTGCAGTCCTTGGTGACCATGTGGCGCCGGGGGTGTTTTGGAGTGGGCCCGGCGTGCATGCTGGTAACTGCTTTCCCTGGATATAATGGAGGCCATTTTGGCACCGAAAATGACAGAAATAGCCGCTATGGCACATAACAGGTATATTTAGTGTTAGGAACCCGTCTAACTAGAGATTGCCTTGATGTTCGGCAGACGGGCTCAAATAATTTTGTGCAAAACGATTTGCCAAGTCTCTCTAACTTATTAGTTCAGCATTTAATATTATGATGCAATTTTGTACTTTATTTGGTTTGCAGTGAGCTGTTGCATTGCTTGTTTTGTTTAACAGTCTTGTTCTCAGCCATAGCAACGTGCCCCTGCGCTTTGGGATGTGCTGACTGACCCCCTTTTTCTCTGCAGTTTATGAATACAGAATCAACTTAATCAAACTAATATGAAAAGTTGTTATTCAAAAAAATCTTCATCTACTTGCATATTATAAGTTATACCAGCAAGAATTAGTCTTTATGTGGAAAACTATGATTTAAATCAAGCCTTACTGACTAGTGATTTAAATCGTGATTTAAATCAGTTTGATTTAAATCAAATCCATCCTGCAGCTATCAAATGAGGTGTTTTAAATAGTAATACAATTTACAGTGCATTGTGTATAAAACTGCATCTGTGTACAATGACTTATCAAAATGCATTATGGCACGCTAAAATATGATGCTTTCATCACTTATGTTGAATCAGTGTTACCCCATTTATTTCAATGTGTTCTGTTTACAAATAAAGCAGGTTATGGCCTGAATAAAATAAAATAAAAAAAATCTAAAATGTAATCACACAACCAGTGGACAGTGACGGTACAAGTCTGATTTACTTTCTGTCAGTGAAATTAAAGCTTAAAAGATTAGGCCTCATGAAAGATAGCCTTATGGAAGCACTAAACAGTGAAGGAAATAAATAAATAAAGCTTAATCTCTCCAATAAACAATTCTAGAGGGATATTAAATTCATTTTTTGATGAAATTCATATGAAGATTGCTAAATGATACATGAAATTATTTTAAATTATTGTGAACAAAATTAACACTTTTTCTTATTTAATATCCAATACTTAATTTTATCCAATACTTTTTTATTTTACTTTAATTATTTACAATTTTATTTATTTTTATCAGGAAATGAGTTTGAAATGAAAGAGTACTGTATGTGTCATGGACACTCCCGTGACAGGTGCCAAGAGATCAGAGAGACTGGCAAAGCGTGGGTTAATCTGACTGGTTCCTTGTGGATCATTTGTGTCTGTGTTGTTTTGGTAATGACCACACCTCTTGCAGGTGTTGTTGGCATGGTCATTTAACTTCCCCTATTTATTATTGCTTACCCCTTCTGGGTGTGCGGTTTATAGCTTCAGTTTCTGGACTCTGGGCTAGCTGGTTGTTGGCTCTTGGTTGAGCTCCTAGAGCTGCCTTTGCTCCACGTGAAGTTAAGTGTCGTCTTCCCTATTTGTATTTTGTTTGTTGTATTTCCCTGTCTTTTGTATCTAGACCTGAGGGAGACTCCTGTTCATCCTTCTGGTGGAGGAATAGGTTGTCTCAAGTCCTGTCACTATACCAGGGCCCTACCTGGTGTGTTAGGGCTCTAGGTTCCTGTGTATGAATTTTCCTACCATCATGGTCAGTTTATACTGATAGTTAGGACTTGGATTAGGGTTGTTCTAGGAGGTGACCTTCTCATTTTCCCTAGTTTACAGGCATAGTTCCTGTCCCCTTCCTTCTTGTGCCCGGTGTGGAGTTTTCCACCCAAACTGCATCCGTGACAGTATGTCAGTCAGGTTTATACTAAGAAGAAACAACATTTTGCGGGTCCTTTAACTTTTCCTTTAAATGCTGTGTACACATTAGGGACCATTTTTTATTGTTGCATTTTACTCATTTTGGGCTAAAAATCCTTTTTTTTAATTGGTTTTTATTAAAAATGTTCAGCCATTTCTGACATACAAGGGTTAACAATCAGTCTGTTTGCATGATGTCAGTCTGTTTTCTATGAATCCTGTTATCTGTCGGTTCATGTCTAGCTCTTATCTTTGATCTCCTGACCTCATAAAAACTTATTTAAGTCATATTTTTATCAGTTTGATAAGAATTAAGATATAATGAGCGTTTATCCATCACCATAGGCCATAAACTTCCAAGTTACAAAGCATATATATTTTTTGAATGATGATCCAAGACTGCAACAATTTTGTATCTTGAGTCTTGAGTATCTAAGGTTTTCAGCAAAATTCAAGAAAAGTTAAGGGTGGAAAAATCTGTATATTTAGACATTTTAATATTTTACCTTGTTTTATGATATTTTCTACTGGTGTTCGGTAAAAACCTATAGCACGAAATTAAAATCATCTGTTCTCCTTTGCACTGTTAGGACATGTGCAGTACCCCGTAGTAGATGGTATTGGCAAGTGGTTTGCTATTTATTGTAAATGTAAAGTTATACTATCTATTGTTATGTTGTGTATTGCAACAGGCATTGCTGTGTATGGGTGGCATAACCAGGGTTAATAATCCTGGCTTGGCCTTTGTAGGAAGCTAGGGGGGTGGCTGGCTCCACCCCTAGCTCTATGGAGTCTTAGGGGCGAGTCCAGTGAGAGACAAAGCTTTTGCCTCATGCGCCTTTTCTTTAGGCCCAGAATGTTTCAGAGACTAACAGATCTCTTCAAGATCTACAGAAAGAGAGAAGTAAAAGGAAGATAAAGGAGAATTTAGAAATTACATGGCCAAGAATTGGGGTCGGCAAGGTATCCTGCGACTACAGCCATTTAGACTTTGCAGCAGTGAGGGACACTGTTAAGACACTCTCCACACTTGGACACATCCTAGCCATGTGCCTTTAAAACCCTGTACCCCTCAGTGGACACTACAGCCATTATTGCCAAGGTATTATTGCCAGCCATAGATATTACTGAGAGAGACTTTAGCTAGATAGTGTACAAAGAGTGCCATAACTCTCCGCTTTGCCAGCCTCCATACCTCGCTATCTGGGGAAAGAACTTGCACTGTTTACAGATAGAACTGCGCTTTTTTGTAGTTGGATGTACTACAACTCCCATCTTGCACTTAAGTAAAACAGATGTTTTGTTCTGCTACATCTAGCCTGGTTTTCTGACTCCTATATAGGGAATAAATAAATGTATTAGATCTCTGTACCCTGTGGAGCCCCCTGAAATCAATATAGTGGCCAGTCAGAAATGTGTGCAGCCTCTCTATTAATTTTTCTGTGAGTTCCGGAGATGGCCGAGCTGGTCCGTTTGTACTAATTTGTCCCATTCAAGTGAATGGGATAAAGCTGCAATAACCTGCAATAGTGCTACTAGAAGTACAATGTGTGCAGCAAAAGAGTGTCCAGACCAATGTAAACGCTGCACAACTCACCCAAGTGCCGCAGATCCTTCTAAAAGTTATCCAGCAGGGGTGCTGAGAGTTGAATTAATATTAATGGCCTATTCTAAGTACAACCCATTACCGTAATTTTAAATGGCTGAATAAGCCATTTAATACCATTAATGGGGTTGTCCCATGACAGCAACTTATCTCTTACCCACAAGATGCAGGATAAGTGTCTTATCTGGGGAGGTCTGATTGCTTAGCCCCCCATCGATCACTAGAACAGGTACCTGTTTCTGTTTGCATGCAGTGGCAGACATGCATGTGGTGTCCGCCGCTGCATTCAACTCTATGGCACTGCCAGACATAGCAAATTGATTGTATTCGGCTATCTCAAAGGGGTCGGACCCCGCTAAATAGACAGTTATTCCCTATCTGGTGGATAGGGGTTACGTTGTTTTCACAGTGCAACCCCTTTAATCGCCACAAAAATGCAGCTTTTTGTAAAAACTGCAGTGATTTTGCTCTGACTATAGAAAATGAATTTGAGACTCAATCAACTGAACACTTGCTTATTAGATGGACACTACATAATCACCTTGCAAACGTGACATAATAATCAGTTAATTGATTGAAAGAAGTTCTTGGTTGTGATTTTAGGGGCAATGGATCTTCTTTTTCATACAATAAGAGAAAAGGTCAGAAAATATATAGGTCAAAATTTCAGAAGATGAGACACTGGCATGGCTTAGATAATTTTTGATAAAAATGCTTCACAGCTTTCAAAGAATTGCGGCCTTAGATGTGAAATATGAAAATGGAATAGAAAGCAATTGTAGATTAAAGGACATGAAAAGCCTGAGAATAAAAAAGATGCACAACAATGAAGGAAAAAACATGAAAGCAACAACCCATCCAGTCTATTTAAAAGTAAGTGACACTTATGGATGAGTGCAAGTTATAAAAAACAAAAGCGATCCCAGTTCATCTTCAGAAACCATTGGGTACTATGTATTTTACCACTTTTAAGTTTCAAAACTTTACATAAGTCACTGTCAACATCATCTGTATTTTAGAAATGTGATATTTTAGTATTTCTTACACTTTACAGTGTCTCATTTCATGTACTCTGCATTAGGAATCCAAGTGGTACTGGTTCTTAATATTGTGTCGCAACACAGGGAGGCATATCGAAGTTTTCATGCAGATTTCATGAGAAAGGGATTGCAACAATATGGCATGTTGTACAGTAGGTATTCTCTCCTGGCACCATTTTAGGTTTCCCAGGTGTGGAACATAAAGGTTACATGCACACATCTTCTAGGAAATCTAGCACAATTCGCAACCCAGTAGCGTGCCCCATGTGCAGACACCCAAACAGACAAAAGCAGAATGAAAAGATCTGAACACTCTTCTGGTTTTGGCTTACAAATACTCATCAAAATAAATTTTTGTGAAAGTGGCCCTAAAGGGCTTGTGTCACCTCAGATTGGTGGTATTTTGCTAGGATATTCTGGAGAACAGTGCTCCCAAAATGAAGGAGCGCACAACGCACATACGCTGAGTGCTTACTATTCATTTCTAAGGGAGTTCTGAAAATGGCTGAGCGAGTTCGGCAATTTTCAGAAATCCCACAGAAATGAATGGCAAGGACACAGCTCAAGCGCTGCCACTGCTCCATTTACCTCTACGGAACTGATGGAAATAGCTAAGGGAGCAATCAGCTATTTTTGAAGCTCCTATAGAAATGAATGGAGGGTGGTCGTGCATGTCCATGTTCAATTTGGGGCACCATTCAGGAGACAAGAGCAGGTCCCAGAGGTGGCATATCCTAACGATATGCTTCCAATGTCTGAGGTGAGGCAACCCCTTTAACCCACCCAATGAGCAGCACCAGCAGAAAATGACAATTCTGGATACAGAGCAAGGGCTACTTCTGGTGGCTTCTATTCAGGCTAGAATGCAGTTAGGCACACATTCTTGGTCTTTTTTAAAGCCAAAACCTCATATTCTAGCTTGAATTATAGCGGGTCAACGTGAGAGCTACATATACTGTACATGCAGCTGCAGCTCTTCAACCACTTCAACCTGTGTGGAGGAGAAGAGCGAGTGCTGAAGTGGGAAAAGCAGGAAGCATGGAAGGAGAGGAGGAGGCTCACAGACCTTCCTGCTGTTCCTGTATGGGTTTGGACATTAACCCTTCGTGTTATTAATAAATTCCAAACCACAATGTTGAAATAGCAGTTTTTTTAACCCCTCAAATAAAAGAATTATATAATACATTATGTATCCCCAAGTTGTACGCCAACTAAATTTATTTGAGACATCAATTCAATATCTTCTTAAAAAAAAGGACATGTTCAGGAGGGTTTTTCCAATTTTAATGTGACTGTTAGGCAGTTTAAGAGGGTGGCCTCTTTATATTAATGAAGCGAATATAATTTATTTGTGATGGCTCACCTAATTGTTGTATATGGAGTGGGTGCCACCAACCGATATAGATACACCCAGTCTATAGAGTAGAAAGTGAACATAAAATACAACCACTTTGTATTTTATGTTCACTCTTTATATTAATGTCTACAAATGTGCTGCAACAACACTATAATCAACTTACAGCTTCAAGTGAATGGGGCTGACCTGCAATACCAAGCACAGCTGCTATCCAATCAGCTGCGGCCTCCGCAAACCGCTAATCGGCGGGCGGATAACATTAATATCAGAATCTTGGAAAACGCCTTTGACGTATACAGAGAAGCCAATGTCATTCCCATATATAATAAATTGTCCCTTGTTATCCAAATTAACACATTTCCTAGTAATAATATACAGGGAGTGCAGAATTATTAGGCAAATGAGTATTTTGACCACATCATCCTCTTTATGCATGTTGTCTTACTCCAAGCTGTATAGGCTCGAAAGTCTACTACCAATTAAGCATATTAGGTGATGTGCATCTCTGTAATGAGAAGGGGTGTGGTCTAATGACATCAACACCCTATATCAGGTGTGCATAATTATTAGGCAACTTCCTTTCCTTTGGCAAAATGGGTCAAAAGAAGGACTTGACAGGCTCAGAAAAGTCAAAAATAGTGAGATATCTTGCAGAGGGATGCAGCACTCTTAAAATTGCAAAGCTTCTGAAGCGTGATCATCAAAAAATCAAGCGTTTCATTCAAAATAGTCAACAGGGTCGCAAGAAGCGTGTGGAAAAACCAAGGCGCAAAATAACTGCCCATGAACTGAGAAAAGTCAAGCGTGCAGCTGCCAAGATGCCACTTGCCACCAGTTTGGCCATATTTCAGAGCTGCAACATCACTGGAGTGCCCAAAAGCACAAGGTGTGCAATACTCAGAGACATGGCCAAGGTAAGAAAGGCTGAAAGACGACCACCACTGAACAAGACACACAAGCTGAAACGTCAAGACTCGGCCAAGAAATATCTCAAGACTGATTTTTCTAAGGTTTTATGGACTGATGAAATGAGAGTGAGTCTTGATGGGCCAGATGGATGGGCCCGTGGCTGGATTGGTAAAGGGCAGAGAGCTCCAGTCCGACTCAGACGCCAGCAAGGTGGAGGTGGAGTACTGGTTTGGGCTGGTATCATCAAAGATGAGCTTGTGGGGCCTTTTCGGGTTGAGGATGGAGTCAAGCTCAACTCCCAGTCCTACTGCCAGTTTCTGGAAGACACCTTCTTCAAGCAGTTGTACAGGAATAAGTCTGCATCCTTCAAGAAAAACATGATTTTCATGCAGGACAATGCTCCATCACACCCGTCCAAGTACTCCACAGCGTGGCTGGCAAGAAAGGGTATAAAAGAAGAAAATCTAATGACATGGCCTCCTTGTTCATCTGATCTGAACCCCATTGAGAACCTGTGGTCCATCATCAAATGTGAGATTTACAAGGAGGGAAAACAGTACACCTCTCTGAACAGTGTCTGGGAGGCTGTGGTTGCTGCTGCACGCAATGTTGATGGTGAACAGATCAAAACACTGACAGAATCCATGGATGGCAGGCTTTTGAGTGTCCTTGCAAAGAAAGGTGGCTATATTGGTCACTGATTTGTTTTTGTTTTGTTTTTGAATGTCAGAAATGTATATTTGTGAATGTTGAGATGTTATATTGGTTTCACTGGTAAAAATAAATAATTGAAATGGGTATATATTTGTTTTTTGTTAAGTTGCCCAATAATTATGCACAGTAATAGTCACCTGCACACACAGATATCCCCCTAAAATAGCTAAAACTAAAAACAAACTAAAAACAAACTAAAAACTACTTCCAAAAATATTCAGCTTTGATATTAATGAGTTTTTTGGGTTCATTGAGAACATGGTTGTTCAATAATAAAATTAATCCTCAAAAATACAACTTGCCTAATAATTCTGCACTCCCTGTATGGTCATCATACTCTGGGGGAGGCTGGGGCAGAAAGAAATAACAGCTCACTTAGTATTTGTAACTTCTTGGACTGTTCTACATTTCACTGATCTCCCTTTTAGCTAAATATATCGTAAAAGTCAGTTTTGAAGGGATTGGATCCAATCTCCAACCGATCAGATATCTGTGTTCAGTAACAGAATTTAGGACTGGAGTTTCATTGGTTACAATTTTTCATACAACAGTTTTCATAAATGCTAATCATCACAGAATCAAACCAGAGAAAAATAATAGAAGTGTCTGCAATAAAAATTACAGTGACACGTGCAGTGGATACATTGAATTCACTTAATTATTTAAAGTGCAAAGATAGAAATAGCCGTTGAAATAATTTTTTAGACTGTGGATCAGCTGGCCCTTTTGTTATCCTAAACAAATTCAAGTTGTCTTTACAAACTTTTTATTTACTGGCAAATATAAACTAAATTTACTAATATAAAAAAATTATATAAAAAGGCTAAGGGTAGATTTACTCAGCAATGAAAAAAAGGGCCAATAAAAATTATGCAAGTTTTTAAAAGAAAATCTCATAGCATATATAATGCCTCTATAGAGGACCCAGTGGACCCATAATACACCCCAGAGTGCCTCAAAGGCCCTTTCTACCAGTTTTTCATGGCAGTTAGGTGGGTGCACTCCTGTCCATATGGCCGTTAAAAATGGTCACATCGATTTCGATGGGGTCCCCCTGTCAGTGAAAAATGACCAAAAATATGACATGTCCTTTTTTTAACAGCCACTATTCACTGACTATAAAAATGGGCATGTGAATAGCCTCATATACCTTAACCGGTTCTGAAACCGGCATTACAAAAACAGGTGTCATATTTTGGTTTTTCATGTTCGTGTGAATGAGGCCTAAAGAACAATTTTAAATTAAAGATTAATATATTTGTCATTGTCAATGACATTTAGGTCTTACCTGTCCCGCAAACAAGCCACAGACTCCAATTATACATAGGATGTTGAATACAGCCGAACCAACGATGGTTCCAACTCCCACATCTCCCTTTGTGATGAACACTCCTGCAAGAAGGATTCTTTATTAGTTTGAAGGACCAAAAATCCCTGTTAGTGACATTGTAAAAAATTAGCCATCCTTTTCTGTAAGAGACATTGGACTTGCTTATAGTGTCTTTACAATGCATGTCAAGATGTCCTCAGAAGTTCTTAGAAAGAAAAACTAATTACATATCTAAGTTAAACTGCAGTTACAAGGGTTGGGCCATGAAGACAACTGCTATCGATATGCAACATTAGACTATATGGATATCTTAGTAACAAAAAGCTTCTATTTTGCAAACCTAGTCTATCCATGTATTTATTACCCATATGAAATACTGTCATGCCCCAATCATCAGGTGTTCCAGAAGACAGACCTAGTAAATAGGAAGATGAGTGCTGTGGACAATAACTTATTTCACACTTCTATACAGATATAAAAGACCATAGATTTATATACAACAGAAATGAGAAGCGCACATAGGGAGGACCACCGGAACCTTTAAAAATTACCAGAAGAGGGGGTGCTCACCTGAAAGGGTGAGAAACTTTGCAGAACATTTCAATATAACCACCATGGCTGCCGCTCATGCTGTCATGGTCAGGAAGCTGACTGAGTGGTAAATCCAGAAAAAAGAAGAAAGGTAGCGCTGTCCGTATCAGGGGATGGAAGGACCAAGGTGAATAGTATAATTATGAACAATCTTTATAGACAGGAATTACGTGTTTTAGGCCTTGATTGGTTTTGAATCTGACGAAGGGGCCAGTACGGCCCTGAAATGCGTAATTCCCAGCAATAAAGATTGTTCATAATTATACTACTCACCTTGGTCCTTCCACCTGCTGCTATGGGCAGCACTACCTTTCTTCTTCTTCCTTGATTTACCATGGTTTTCTAGGCATGTAGGAGAAAAAGAGCAGCATTTTGGACCCAGTTCCAGCAATGACATCACTTAGAAGAGGAGGGTGGGTTATGCCAACCACTTGTCAGTCTGTGCCTTTTACAAACACTTTAAAAAATAGCACTTGGCGTCTGCCAATACTGCCAGCTCCCCTCTTCACAGATCCTGAGGAAATATTTGTTGGAAACACTTTTGACTGGTCTGGAGTAGTAAATAATACTGAAGAGGAGATCAAAGTAAGGTCAGTAAGGCTAAGGAAAATCCAGTTAACATGATTTTAAATTGAACTGAAAGGCAACAAAAGTCACCAAATTGTCATTTCATTTTGTTATGAGTGATTTAAGTGGCTGGGTTAGTATTCAGAACTTGTGTTATAATTCAGCTAGAAAAGTGGCTATTATAGAGACCTAGTCTTCAAACATTCAGGATAAGAATGTCATATCTTACTAACTTTATATCTATCTATCTATCTATGGGGTGGACCACTAATGAGGCCGGTGAGGCGTTTGCCTCAAGCAGCACCAGGTAGGGGCAAAAGGAGGGCCATGGGCTGAAGTGAAGAGGTCAGGTTAAGAAATTGGTATTTGGAAGGGGGGGGGGGCATTGTTTCAGTTTTCGCCTCAGGCAGCATAAAGGCTAGGTGCACCACTGATCTACAGTATCTATCCTTCTTCTATCTATCTATCTAATGTAAGAAGGCACAAGGATTATAGGCATATGTCACCGAGGTTCCTGGCCTTGGTGGACTAAGAGACGGTTTTTATGTTTCAGCAGCAGTTGCTGTTTGACACCTTGGTACTTAGCATGGCTGTAATAGCTGATCCGGGATGGCTCTTACTGGGAGTAGTCAAAGTGCTGGGTGGGTGACTACTCCCCACATTCCAGGCCGGGTTTTGCCAGGCCGTCTGACAGTGGAGCTCAGGAGGTCTGTGTGCTGGGATCTGAGGCCTGTGCTGGGCTGGAGAGCGGAGACCCGTGTGTCAGGGGAATAGACCGCCTAAAGCCTGTATTTGAACTTTCTGAGGCAGGACTGCCACCAAGGTGACTTTTGTTTTATTAACTTGCCATTGGGTGTGAAGTAACACCAAAGCTGCAAAAGTGACGTTTTGTTTTTGGCATCATGTGTGAATAAACACTGAAGTTTGAATTACGAACTTGTATTTTGCCTCTGTACTGCGCCCACTTATTCTAACTACCAGAGCGAATCCCCACACTATCTATCTATCTATCTATCTATCTATCTAGGAGAGAATAGCTGTGGAGTATGGCATGAGATGGAAATTTTATTTGGTTCTCTACAAAGAAAAAAACCCTCAATATGCTCCTGGAAGAAATCAAAGGCCTATAGATATTGAAAGGCCCCATGTACCTCTATGGATGCTAGATCAAAGTTTCATACAGCATGGAGCTGAAACATGACTGCTGCATGCATAATACAATGCTGCATTGCTTATGCCCTAAGATGGTAGAAAACAAGAGGTGATGTTGTCATTGCTCAAAATAAATCATTATCTTGGCTTAAAATGTTAATCTTATAAAGACAGCAAATATCTTTATGATCTACTTGGGAATATGGACACCATAGAGAGCCATATACCCCTCTCTAAACCAGAACGGAGAACTGCGCTGTATGAGGGGCTCCCGTTCTGGTGGACTTGAGCCGTCATTGTATTAACATAGACAGTTAGTCATCTACCCGGTGTCCGCACTTTGAAAAGAGTTGTCTCTAATTAGACAGAATTTTTGAATATGCAAGACAAAATAAACTCAGGATATGCTTGGGGTAATTTGCATTTTAATAGCCTCTGATTTTTGGTTAAAATGTTGTGGTCTGTTCTCCTATTTGTTAACATCCTAGGTATATAATTATTACACAACCAGGTCTATGATTAGACAATTTTAACGTTACCGGAATACTCCGCAATGCAATTCAACAACAACAAGAGAAGAGTATATATAATTCCTTGAATAAAAATATATATTTATTGAAATTCGTTTAAAAAGAGTACAAGACACAAAATACAAACTGCTTATGAGAATATCCAAAGTTATCCACATCTATAACACCCAATAACTATGTTATGAAGGCTATGACTACCTTAAGTAAGCACCCCCATTCATAACGCCCATCCATACAGGTAATGACGAACTTCAGATGAGGTTCATTCACATGCATTAGCCACTTTACCATCAGTTACACATCGATTTCGACATCAGTGCGGTTTAACTCAGATGGGACTTTTTACCCCATTGTTCCACATAGTCAGGCACATAGTATGTCATCTCAAAATTTACTTAAGGTAGTCATAGCCTTCATAACAGTTATTGGGTGTTATAGATGTGGATAACTTTGGATATTCTCATAAGCAGTTTGTATTTTGTATTTTGTACTTTTTAAACGAATTTCAATAAATATATATTTTTATTCAAGGAATTATATATACTCTTTTCTCTTGTTGTTGTTGAATCCTAGGTATATAATGGCATAGCAGCAATCTATAAAATATGCTTGACTCTCCATTTAACAAGTCTGGTTTTAATCATGTTCCCAAAGAAAGTTCCCAGACAAAAGAAACATCTCATACACAATAGAGGTTCCAAAAGGCAAAATGTGTTTATTTTCTATTGTGTTTTTAATGATATTTTGGAACATTTTTGCAGGCTCTCATTCAACCAGCTTCATCTTTTCAGAAAGATTTTTTTATAAGACCAAATGAAAAGAATTTGTTCCAATTAGACCGAGAATGGTATACATTGACATTGTGGTTATGTGTTCTCTGTATTGTTTTATCGCTTGGAGTGAAAATGGCTTGCATTTTTTTTATTGTACTCCTGATAAAGCTTACAACAAATATGTATGTGTATATATATATATATATATATATATATATATATATATATACACACTACGTGCAGAATTATTAGGCAAATGAGTATTTTGACCACATCATCCTCTTTATGCATGTTGTCTTACTCCAAGCTGTAAAGGCTCAAAAGCCTACTACCAATTAAGCATATTAGGTGATGTGCATCTCTGTAATGAGAAGGGGTGTGGTCTAATGACATCAACACCCTATATCAGGTGTGCATAATTATTAGGCAACTTCCTTTCCTTTGGCAAAATGGGTCAAAAGAAGGACTTGACAGGCTCAGAAAAGTCAAAAATAGTGAGATATCTTGCAGAGGGATGCAGCACTCTTAAAATTGCAAAGCTTCTGAAGCGTGGTCATCGAACAATCAAGCGTTTCATTCAAAAAAGTCAACAGGGTCGCAAGAAGAGTGTGGAAAAACCAAGGCGCAAAATAACTGCCCACGAACTGAGAAAAGTCAAGCGTGCAGCTGCCAAGATGCCACTTGCCAACAGTTTGGCCATATTTCAGAGCTGCAACATCACTGGAGTGCCCAAAAGCACAAGGTGTGCAATACTCAGAGACATGGCCAAGGTAAGAAAGGCTGAAAGACGACCACCACTGAACAAGACACACAAGCTAAAAAGTCGAGACTGGGCCAAGAAATATCTCAAGACTGATTTTTCTAAGGTTTTATGGACTGATGAAATGAGAGTGAGTCTTGATGGGCCAGATGGCTGGATTGGTAAAGGGCAGAGAGCTCCAGTCCGACTAAGACGCCAGCAAGGTGGAGGTGGAGTACTGGTTTGGGCTGGTATCATCAAAGATGAGCTTGTGGGGCCTTTTTGGGTTGAGGATGGGGTCAAGCTCAACTCCCAGTCCTACTGCCAGTTTCTGGAAGACACCTTCTTCAAGCAGTGGTACAGGAAGAAGTCTGCAAGGTAAGAAAAACATGATTTTCATGCAGGACAATGCTCCATCACACGCGTCCAAGTACTCCACAACGTGGCTGGCAAGAAAGGGTATAAAAGAAGAAAATCTAATGACATGGCCTCCTTGTTCACCTGATCTGAACCCCATTGAGAACCTGTGGTCCATCATCAAATGTGAGATTTACAAGGAGGGAAAACAGTACACCTCTCTGAACAGTGTCTGGGAGGCTGTGGTTGCTGCTGCACGCAATGTTGATGGTGAACAGATCAAAACACTGACAGAATCCATGGATGGCAGGCTTTTGAGTGTCCTTGCAAAGAAAGGTGGCTATATTGGTCACTGATTTGTTTTTGTTTTGTTTTTGAATGTCAGAAATGTATATTTGTGAATGTTGAGATGTTATATTGGTTTCACTGGTAAAAATAAATAATTGAAATGGGTATATATTTGTTTTTTGTTAAGTTGCCTAATAATTTAATTTAATCACCAAACAATTAGAATTTGCAGAATTTTGTTGCCTCAATAAGGGGACCAAAATATCAATATCACAGATATATAAAAAAATTAAAAGGGGTTTAGGGGGAGTGATAAAGTTTAATAGTGAACAAAAATGGGCACTAGAAGTGGAACCTAACGCGTTAGATTGGAGATGTATCTATAAAAGTATAAAAAGAAGTACAGTATCGAGTAACTTTCGATTGATACAGTTCTTTATTGTCCATCGTACCTACATCACCCCATGGGTGCTGAGTAGGATGTATAAAACAAGGGATGCTAGATGCTGGAAGTGCAGGATGGATAACGCGGATTTCACCCACTTGATCTGGCACTGCCCTCTAATGCAGGATTATTGGACCCAGGTTTTTCGGGAGCTGACCAGATCAACTGGGTGCTCAGCTCCAATGGAGATCGCTATAGCGGTACTTGGATATATTAGGAAAATAGGTCTCGACACAGAAATAGAAATGAAATGGGCCAAAGGATTAATGCTGGCGCGGGTTGTAGTGGCTAGAGAGTGGGGGGCGGACACACCACCAAACATCGAAGCATGGAAGAACTTATGTGGGAGGGTACGTAGATACGAATATGCCGGTACCCACAAATAAATGGAGGAAGTGGAAGAAGGAAGGAAAGAGAGAGGGGAGGGAAGGAAAGAGGAAGGAAGGAGGGGAGGGAGGAAAGAGAAAAAGAAAAGGAAAAGGAAAGAACCCTGATGTGAGATCACGAAATCAATCTCTTCTCTGCTATTTATTTATTTATTTTTTTTATTTTATTTTTTTCCCTTTTTTCTCTATTTGCGGTACCCATCAAGACAACCATGGGGGGGATGGGAGGGGCTATATTGGTTTTTTCTTTTGTATATGACACGAGGAAAGAAACAGGACAGGGATATACTCCTGATGTCTAAGGATAAGTGAGCAACAAATGTACGTGTATATACAGGAATTATCTTTGTTTATGTCCTGTTGAATTATTGTTTATTGTCATGTCTTGTTTCTGAACTTTTTATATATGATGAAGGAAAAAAATAAAATAAAAGTATTCAAAAAAAAAAGTTGCCTAATAATTATGTACAGTAATAGTCACCTGCACACACAGATATCCCCCTAAAATAGCTAAAACTAAAAACAAACTAAAAACTACTTCCAAAAATATTCAGCATTGATAGTAATGAGTTTTTTGGGTTCATTGAGAACATGGTTGTTGTTCAATAATAAAATTAATCCTCAAAAATACAACTTGCCTAATAATTCTGCACTCCCTGTGTATATATATATATATATATATATACACACACACACACACACACACTGTCAGGTCCATAAATATTGGGACACTTACACAATTCTAACATTTTTGGCTCTATACACCACCACAATGGATTTGAAATGAAACAAACAAGATGTGCTTTAACTGCAGACTGTCAGCTTTAATTTGAGGGTATTTACATCCAAATCAGGTGAACGGTGTAGGAATCACAGTTTGCATAAGTGCCTCCCACTTGTCAAGGGACCAAAAGTAATGGGACAATTGGCTTCTCAGCTGTTCCATGGCCAGGTGTGTGTTATTCCCTCATTATCCCAATTAAAATGAGCAGATAAAAGGTCCAGAGTTCATTTCAAGTGTGCTATTTGCATTTGGAATCTGTTGCTGTCAACTCTCAAGATGAGATCCAAAGAGCTGTCACTATCAGTGAAGCAAGCCATTATTAGGCTGAAAAAAAACAACTAAATAAACCCATCAGAGAGATAGCCAAAACAAAACAACTGTTTGGAACATTCTTAAAAAGAAGGAACGAACCGGTGAGCTCAGCAACACCAAAAGACCCGAAAGACCACGGAAAACAACTGTGGTGGATGACCGAAAAATTCTTTCCCTTTTGAAGAAAACACCCTTCACTACAGTTGGCCAGATCAAGAACACTCTCTAGGAAGTAGGTGTATGTGTGTCAAAGTCAACAATCAGGAGAAGACTTCACCAGAGTGAATACAGAGGGTTCACCACAAGATGTAAACCATTGGTGAGCCTCAAAAACAGGAAGGCCAGACTAGAGTTTGCCAAATGACATCTAAAAAAGCATTCACAGTTCTGGAACAACATCCTATGGACAGATGAGACCAAGATCAACTTGTACCAGAGTGATGTGAAGAGAATAGTATGGAAAAGGAAAGGAACTGCTCATGATCCTAAGCATACCACCTCATCAGTGAAGCATGGTGGTGGTAGTGTTATGGCGTGGGCATGTATGGTTGCCAATGAAACTGGTTCTCTTGTATTTATTGATGATGTGACTGCTGACAAAAGCAGCAGGATGAATTCTGAAGTGTTGCGGGCAATATCTGCTCATATTCAGCCAAATGCTTCAGAACTCATTGGACGGTGCGTCACAGTGCAGATGGACAATGACCCAAAGCATACTAAAAAAGGAACCAAAGAGTTTTTTAAGGGAAAGAAGTTGAATGTTATGCAATGGCCAAGTCAATCACCTGACCTGAATCCGATTAAGCATGCATTTCACTTGCTGAAGACAAAACTGAAGGGAACATGCCCCAAGAACAAGCAGGAACTGAAGACAGTTGCATTAGAGGCCTGGCAGAGCATCACCAGGGATAAAACCAAGCGCATGGTGATGTCTATGCATTCCAGACTTCAGGCTGTAATTGACTGCAAAGGATTTGCAACCAAGTATTAAAAAGTGAAAGTTTGATTTATGATTATTATTATGTCCCATTACTTTTGGTCCCTTAACAAGTGGGAGGCACATATGCAAACTGTTGTAATTCCTACACCATTCACCTGATTTTGATGTCAATACCCTCAAATTAAAGCTGACAGTCTGCAGTTAAAGCACATCTTGTTTGTTTTTGCACAAATCCATTGTGGTGGTGTATAGAGCCAAAAATGTTAGAATTGTGTCAATGTCCCAATATTTATGGACCTGACTGTATCTATATCAGTATATATACACACTAAACAGCCATACCAAGCAATGGACATGCACACCTTTGTTATGGACCTTTCTTCTCTTTATTCTTATGTCTGTTGAATCATATGATCAACCACCACGCGGCAACCTTCTCCTTCCTTTAACCGCCTCCGGACCACCTAACGCAGAATTGCGATCCGGAGGCGGTCGATTCATTCCTCCTTGCCGCGCCGGCGAGTGATCTTGCGAGACGTGAGATTTCCTGTGAACGCGCGCACACAGGAGCGCGCGTTCACAGGATCGGGAGGTAAACGAGTGCATCTACAGCCTGCCAGCGTCTGATATACCTGCTACCTGGTCCTCTGGTGGTCCCTTTTGCTTGGATCGACCACCAGAGGACACAGGCAGCTCTGTAAGTAGCACCAAACACCACTACACTACACCCCCCACCCCCTGTCACTTTTTAACCCCTTATTAACCCCTGATCACCCCATATAGACTCCCTGATCACCCCCCTGTCATTGATTACCCCCCTGTAAGGCTCCATTTAGACGTCCGTATGTGTTTTGCGGATCCACGGATCCGCAAAACACATACGGACGTCTGAATGGAGCCTTACAGGGGGGTGATCAATGACAGGGGGGTGATCACCCCATATAGACTCCCTTATCACCCCCCTGTCATTGACCACCCCCCTGTAAGGCTCCATTCAGACGTCCATATGTGTTTTGCGGATCCGCAAAACACTGACACCGCGGATCTGCAAAACACGGACACCGGCAATGTGCTTTCCGCATTTTGCTGATCCGCACATTGCCAGAACTATATAGAAAATGCCTTTTCTTGTCCGCAATTGCGGACAAGAATAGGACATGTTCTATAGGCTCTACAAAAAATGCAGTGTTCGCCCGATCAGGCCTGATCTTGTGCGCACACTTGCGTTCAGTCCGCCCCACCGCAGTGACAGAATTAATTTTTTTCTGATCACTGCAAAAACACTGTAAAATCGCTGCGGCGCTATAAAAAGATCACTTTTGAGGGGCATGGCGAGTTCATAGAAGAATTATTTTTTTTGGCCCAAGTTAGCGGAAATAGATTTTTATTTAATTTTTTTATTGCAAAGTCTCATATTCCAGTAACTTGTGGCAAAAAATAAAATCTCACATGAACTCACCATACCCCTCACAGAATCCAAATGCGTAAAATGTTTTAGAAATTTATATTCCAGACTTCTTCTCACGCTTTAGGGCCCCTAAAATGCCAGGGCAGTATAAATACCCACACGTGACCCCATTTTGGAAAGAAGACACCCCAAGGTATTCATTCCGTGAGGGGCATGGCGAGTTCCTAGAATTAATTTTTTTTGGGCACAAGTTAGCAGAAATTTTTTATTTATTTTTTTCTCTTACAAAATCATTTTCCGCTAACTTGTGCCAAAAAAATATATTCTAGGAACTCGCCATGCCCCTCACGGAATACCTTGGGGTGTCTTCTTTCCAAAATGGGGTCACATGTGGGGTATTTATACTGCACTGGCATTTTAGGGGCCCTAAAGCGTGAGAAGAAGTCTGGAATCCAAATGCCTAAAAATGCCCTCCTAAAAGGTACTCATTGGAATTTGGGCTCCTTTGCCCACCTAGGCTGCAAAAAAGTGCCACACATGTGGTATCGCCGTACTCAGGAGAAGTTGGGCAATGTGTTTTGGGGTGTCTTTTTACATATACCCATGCTGGGTGAGAGAAATATCTCTCTAAAATGACAACTTTGTATAAAAAAATGGGAAAAGTTATTTCTCTCACCCAGCATGGGTATATGTAAAAATACACCCCAAAACACATTGCCCTACTTCTTCTGAGTACGGCGATACCACATCTGTGACACTTTTTTGCAGCCTAGGTGGGCAAAGGGGCCCAAATTCTAAAGAGCACCTTTAGGATTTCACAGGGCATTTTTGACACATTTGGATTTCAAACTACTTCTCATGCATTAGGGCCCCTAAAATGCCAGGGCAGTATAAATACCCCACAAGTGACCCCATTTTGGAAAGAAGACACCCCAAGGTATTTTGTGATGGGCATAGTGAGTTCATGGAAGTTTTTATTTTTTGTCACAAGTTAGTGGAATATGAGACTTTGTAAGAAAAAAAAAAATCTGCATTTTCTGCTAACTTGTGACAAAAAATAAAAACTTATATGAACTCACTATGCCCATCAGCGAATACCTTAGGGTGTCTACTTTCCGAATGGGGTCATTTGTGGGGTGTTTCTACTGTCTGGGCATTGTAGAACCTCAGGAAACATGACAGGTGCTCAGAAAGTCAGAGCTGCTTCAAAATGCAGAAATTCACATTTTTGTACCATAGTTTGTAAACGCTATAACTTTTGCGCAAACCAATAAATATCCACTTATTGCTTTTTTTTTTTATCAAAGACATTTAGAACAATAAATTTAGAGAAAAATTTAGTTTTATTTGAAAAAATTTACAACTGAAAGTGAAAAATGTCATTTTTTTGCAAAAAAGGTAGTAAATTTCGATTAATAACAAAAAAAGTAAAAATGTCAGCAGCAATGAAATACCACCAAATGAAAGATCTATTAGTGAGAAGAAAAGGAGGTAAAATTCATTTGGGTGGTAAGTTGTATGACCGAGCAATAAACCGTGAAAGTAGTGTAGTGCAGAATTGTAAAAAGTGGTCTGGTCATTAAGGGGAGCTGAGGTGGTTAAGTAAGTTACCTTGACATGAATTAGATATACCACTGTTTCCGCTTGATCCTTCTAAGCTAGAGATTCCTAACTGTAGGGAACGCTTAAACAATGATGCTACTCCTGAAGAATCCCTGGTACTAGGCCTAACACATAAATCTTGGTGTTCAGGCGGTAATGTATTCAATGATGTTATATTCTGCTTTACAAAAAGCATCTATAAGGCTATGTTCACACATTGTAGTGGGAAACCTTCAGACACCAAAAGTATCCATAGAGCCTCATAGTCCCGATGTATGCCAAAAGAGTGTTCTTTTGTCATCTGCCTGCTTGTGTTGACATACCTTTTTTACAATATTGAAATGCACAGTAGACTACATTATTCCATAGCGGCAGATGGTAAAAATATACTAATTTTACAGTAGGATCCTGTAGGTGACATAAGCCACTATATGTCTGAACAGTGCCAAACATTGGAGTCTTTGGTCAAAGTTAAAGGTTAGGAGAAGGCTCTGATGTTGGAAGAAGACTCTGATGTGATGTGAACAAGCCTCAATAAGATTGGAATGCACGGTAAAATTGACAAATCATGCTGCTGTTGTGACCTGGGGAACCCCAGGCCAGGTCATTTTTTTTGTCTAATTACATAAAAAAAAGGGACAACCTCTGAGAACAAGAACTCCTTTTGAAATTGCCAGGCAGGGTTCAGAAATAACAAGACAAAAAGACTTGCCTAGCCACCAGTTCTCCAGTTCCAACGTCAAGCTCCCTTCTCCTAAACTTCTAGTTCCCGCTGGACCACAAGTTCTATGTGCTGTCTACATAGAAGCCACCACTGCCAGCCAATCAATGGCCTCAGTGATGATTCGTACAGGCATGGCACATGACTGCTGCCACAGTTGAGGCCATTAATTGGCCAACAGCAGTAACATGTATGTACACAGCACGGTGTTGGGTTACAGGTGAGTCACATCTTTTTTTTAAACCCCTGCACCCTGCCTGGCAATTTTCAAAAGGGAACCAGTCTTGAAGAAACTCTTTAGGTTTGTAGACAAGCACATACCTATCACAGATGTAAACAATTCTGGAGCTGAGCTCCCAGCGGCCATAAATGTAGCCCCGGCCACATCTTCACTGAGCTGCAATCTCTGTAGAGAGAAGAGAGACATGACATTAAACAGGAACACAATAGTATAAAATAATACACAGGGGTGGGATTCAAATTTTTAACAACAGGTTCCCTACTCAATGGTTGACACACGGCCTCACGACACATGTTTACATATGCATGCACCATATATATGCAACACACATACACAAATACACCATATATACATTACACACACATACCACCCAACTTTAAAAAAAACTAATGAGCTAAACTATGGAATAGAAGCACCCATCTCCAGCTGCCACTGTAATGTTAACAACTGGATCTGGAGAATCCCATGCCTGGTAATACATGTAAATTTAGTTGAACATTTCTTTACACAACCATTACCATAGACATTTGGTTAGACACCTATCTGTAGCTTAAGGTGAAACATTGCTGGTATATTGATAAGAAATGCCATTAATGAAGCCATCCAGTCTGAACGTTGAGTTCCATAACAATCAAGAGCACAAAGGGGCTAAACTGGAAGGCACCGCACTGCAAACACAATTTATAATGATGAGGGTATCATCAAGTCTAGTAATAGCCAAAGTAACAGCCAAAGGGGGAGTCCAACAGTTGCATACTGATGGCAAATCATAGCGAATAACTAACGATTATAAGTACTTAATGGCAGGAGTATTTTTAGAACCTCCATATTCATGCCATTTTTTTTTTTTTTTTAGATGTCTTTAGCCGTTTCTTATTTATTTTTATTTTCTTTGTCTGTACTATTGAAATAGCACTGATATAATTGAAGATGAAATATAAAATATTGTCCTTCTGTAGCAGTTATATCATTAACACATATCATTAAATCTCTTAACTAAAAGGTAACTGGAGAGGAGCAAATACATTTTAAACAAATCTTCCAAACGAAGCTGCAGTTTTGGCAATTCAATTTGGGCTCACTTTTACATAAATCCAGTACAGTAGTGAGGGATGTAGGGCAGGGAAGATGAATATGGTGGATCAATTGATCCTGGGCAGGGCGCTGGCCAGCGGGCTTGCCCATAATTCCTTGTTGTCAGCCTCACAGCTAGTCAGGAGGGATGATATTGACTAGTGTTTAAGGCACTAACGTCACAAGCAGAGACGCTATTCTCAGCTCAGCCACTGATGTGATAGGATGTGTCTGTCACAGACATAACACACAAGAGAGACACACACAAGACAGTTTAAGGGCTATTACACTGCCCAACCAGCACTTGTTTGCACCAGCATATTACACCGGTCAATGCAAAGTTCAGATCAGTTCTATTGATTATCAGCTGCATATTCCTGATTACAAAGGGAGATGTGCTGCTGATAATCGTGCATCTTTCATCCTGATGAAAGATGCCTATCACCTGACAAACAAGCATTTTATTGTTCATTGGCTGATTGGCAGCACGATTATTTGGGCCAATTATAGGGAACGAGCGATCCCATGAATGCTTATTCACAATAATTGGTCTGAATATCTTTAGGTGTAATAGGACCTTTACAAGGACAGTGTTACAGATTGTGAAGATGTATTTAGTTATGTTGATTGGGCTTGATCTCTTCAAATACATGCAAACTCTACTGTATTGCACATCATTTTTAAAGATATGGTACTCATTTTTCTCCATGCGCAGGAGCCAGCTAGCGGTCCAATTAATATAAAAAGTAAATCTACTGGCTGATGGTGTTTTCAGCATCATAGTTGCATGGGACACTATGCAAATGGGAATTTTACCCCCTAAAATCTGCTGCAAATAAGCATATTTCACCAGTGGGGTACATTTTGGCAATAGAGGTTGTCTAATAGCTCTTTTTTTTTCCAAAAAACTACAGTTTCTACAATTAATAAGTGTACAACAAGCACTTTTATTTGCTTCACTACATTTTTGCTGCAGAATGTGCCAAACTGCGCAATATTTTCTGAAAAACATGTTTTTTAGTTTTAACCCCTTCACAATATCTGCCATACATACACGGAAGATGTCAGCAATTTAAAGATGGTGCTTGCTCCAGAGTGGAGTTTTACACAACTAATGTCAATTCTGATCACAGCATCTGAGGAGGATGAGGCATCTGTGCTGAGATCGGAGAAGCTGTTCATTAGTGGTGATAGGCTGCCTATTTTAAGTATATTCCCATGGAGGCAGGTGCAGTGCTCCATAGAAATATATTAAATTTCCCATACCCTTCTGTATTAAATTACATGTTCAGGTCCCTGAGGGACTTGACTTAATCCCTTAAGGACCCTGCCATATTTCACCTTAAGGACCAGGCCATTTGTTGCAAATCTGACATGTGTCACTTTATGTGGTGATAACTTTAAAACACTGTTACTTATCCAGGTAATTCTGACATATTGTACTTCATGACATTGGTAAAATTGAGTAAAAAAAAATCATTTTTATTTATGAAAACGTACCGAATTTATCCAAAATTTTGAAAAATTAGCAAATTTCCAAATCTCAATTTCTTTACTTTTATAATAGATAGTAATACCTGCAAAAATTGTTATTATTTTACATTCCCCATATGTCTACTTCATGTTTGGATCATTTTGTGAATGCCATTTTATTTTTTGGGGACGTTAGAAGGCTTAGAAGTTTAGAAGCAAATCTTGAAATTTTTCTGAAAATTTCCAAAACCCACTTTTTAAAGACCTGTTCAGATTTGAAGTCAATTTGTGAAGCTTACATAATAGAAATCACCCAAAAATGACCCCATTTTATAAACTAAACCCCTAAAGGAATTCAAAACTGATTTTACAAACTTTGTTAACCCTTTAGGTGTTCCACAAGAATTAATGGAAAATGGAGATGAAGTTTCAGAATTTCACTTTTTGGGCAGATTTTCCATTTTAATCAATTTTTTCCAGTCAATATTTGATGCCCTGATTCTGTAGTTTACAGAAACACCCCATTTGTGATCGCGAACTGCTGTATGGGCATGGGGCAGGGCGCAGAAGAAAAGGAACGCCATATGGCTTTTGGAAGGCAGATTTTGCTGGAATGGTTTTTTGACACCATGTCCCATTTGAAGCCACCCTGATGCACCCCTAGAGTAGAAACTCCAAAAAAGTGACCTCATTTTGGAAACTACAGGATAAGGTGGCAGTTTTGTTGGTACTATTTTAGGATACATATGATTTTTGGTTGCTCTATATTACACTTTTTGTGACTCAAGGTAACATAAAATAGCTGTTTTGGCACTGTTTTTATTTTTTGTTATTTACAACATTTATCTGACAGGTAAGATCATGTGGTATGTTTATAGAGCAGGTTGTTACGGCAGCGACAATACCAAATATGTTTGTTTCAGTTTTACATAATAAAGCATTTTTGAAAAAATTTTTTTTTTAGTGTCTCCACATTCTGAAAGCCGTCGTTTTCTTTATGTTTTGGGCGACTGTCTTATGTAGGGGCTCATTTTTTTCTGTATGAGATAATGGTTTCATTGGTACTATTATGGGGTGTGTATGACTTTTTGATCGCTTGGTATTACACTTTTTGTGATGTTAGGTGACAAAAAATTGCTTATTGTTCACCTGAGAAGTTAGGTCATGTGATATTTTTATACAGCAGGTTCTTACAGAGGCGGCGATGCCTAATATGTCTACTTATTTTTATTCATTAAAGTTTTACACAATAATATAATTTTTGAAACAAAAAAAAAATATTTTAGTGTCTCCATAGTCTGAGAGCCATATTTTTTTTTATTTTTTGGCTGATTGTCTTAGGTATGGTATCATTTTTGCGGGATGAGATGACAGTTTGATTGGCACTATTTTGGGGTGCATATGACTTTTTGATTGCTTGCTATTACACTTTTTGTGATGTAAGGTGACAAAACATGGCTTTTTTAACACCGTTTTAATTTTTTATTTTTTACGGTGTTCCCCTGAGGGGTTAGGTCATGTGATATTTTTATACAGCAGGTTCTTATGGACGCGGCGATACCTAATATGTATACTTTTTTTTATTTACTTAAGTTTTACACAAAAAAGGCATTTTTTAAACCCCCAAAAATGATGTTTTATTGTCTCCATATTCTTAGAGCCAAAGTTTTTTTTTATGTTTTGGGCGACTGTCTTAGGTAGAGTATCATTTTTGTGGGATGAGATGATGGTTTTATTGGCACTATTTTGGGTTGCATATGACTTTTTGATCGCTTGCTATTAAACTTTTTGTGATGTAAGGTGACAAAAAATGGCTTTTGACATCGTGTTTTTTTTTATTTATTTAAGTTTTACACAATAATATCATTTTTGAAACAAAAGAAAAATCATGTTTTAGTGTTTCGCCATAGTTTATTTTTATTTTTTGGGCGATTGTCTTAGGTAGAGTATCATTTTTTGTGGGATGAGGTGTTTTTTTAGCACAGTTTTTATTGTATTTTTTTGACGGTGTTCATTTGAAGGGTTCGGTCATATGATATTTTTATAGAGCCGGTCGATATGGACGCGATACCTAATATGTCTTCTCTTCTTTTTTTCCCTATTTTTTACAAATTTTTTTTACTTTATTTTGGGAAAAGGATGCTTTTTTTTGTAAAACTTTATTTTTTTAACTTTTTTTTCACTTTCATTTTTTTTCCTCTCTGGGACTTCAACTTTTGGGGGTCTGATGCTCTTTACAATGCATCACAATACTTCTGTATTGTGATGCATTGGCTATAAGTGTATTACAGACTGTAATACACTTACAGCCTGCTTGCCTGTGAGATCCAGGGGGCTAGATCTCACAGGCTGTCACAGAAGACAGCCACGATGCCTGTGAAAGGCATCGGGCTGCCTTCCCTGCCATTGGGTCCCCATCACAGCAGCACGGGGACCCAATGGCTGCTCTCTCCCTCCCTCCACACATCGGACGTGCCGCGGTCAGCGCTGACCGCAGCATATCAAGGGTTAATGCGTTGGCATTGGTGATTTCACCGATTCTGGCGCATGCAGCAGGGGTCCGGCTATCAGTGATTGCCGGACCCCTGCCGCGGATACATGTACGGCGCAGGTCTTTAAGGGGACACATGACGTACCTTAGGACACATGACGTACCTGTACGTCATGTTGTCCTGGTACTTAAGGACACATGACATACCGGTACGTCATGTGTTGTTCCGATCACTGCCGCTCGGCCGGCGGTGATCGGAACAAAGTGCCTGCTCAAATCATTGAGCAGGCACCTCGGCTAAATGCGCGGGGTGCGGGGCGGGCGTCGCGATCCCGCCCGCCTCCCCTTGAATAATCGTTGGTGGCCAGTGGGTATACCAGGGTGTCAGCATATTGCTGACACCCTGGTATAAACGGCTGACATCTGTGATGCAATGTCAGCCGTTTAATTCTTTCCATACCGCGGTCTGTACGTGCCCCCCCTCCTTACCCTTCCCTGTCTGCGCAGTTGTGGCCACAACTGAGCAGACGGGGAAGGTTCCCATGGCAACAGGGCGCCTTCTCAGGTGCTAAAGGCATAGATCTGTTCAGACAAAGTGTAAGTAAAATACAGTACAAAACACTATATAGTGTACTGTACTGTATTATACAGACATCAGACCCACTGGATCTTCAAGAACCAACTGGGTCTGGGTAAAAAAAAGTAAAAAAAAAAAAGTGCAAATCAAAAAACACATTTATCACTGATTAAAAATGAAAAAAAAAAAAATTCCCTACACATGTTTGGTATCGCCGCATCCGTAATGACCTGATCTATAAAACGGTCATGTTACTTTACCCGAACGGTGAACGCCATAAAAATAAAAAATAAAAAACTATGATGAAATTGAAATTTTGCCCACCTTACTTCCCAAAAAAGGTAATAAAAAAGTGATCAAAAAAGTCGCATGTACGCCAAAATTGTAACAATCAAACTGTCATCTTATCCCGCAAAAATCATACCCTACCCAAGATAATCGCCCAAAAACTGAAAAAACTATGGCTCTTAGACTATGGAAACACTAAAACATGATTTTTTTTGTTTCAAAAATGAAATCATTGTGTAAAACTTACATAAATAAAAAAGTATACATATTGGGTATCGCCGCGTCCATATCGACTGGCTCTATAAAAATATCACATGACCTAACCCCTCAGATGACCACCGTAAAAAAATAAAAATAAAAACGGTGTAAAAAAAGCCATTTTTTTGTCATCTTATGTCACAAAAAGTGTAATAGCAAGCGATCAAAAAGTTATATGCACCCCAAAATAGTGCCATTCAAACCAGCATCTCATCCCGCAAAAAATTAGACCCTACTTAAGATAATCACCCAAAAACTGAAAAAACTTTGACTCTTAGACTACGGAGACACAAAAACATATTTTTTGTTTTAAAAATGAAATCATTGTGTAAAACTTACATAAATGAAAAAAATTGTATACGTATTAGGTATCACCGCATCCGTGACAACCTGCTCTATAAAATTAACACATGATCTAACCTGTCAGATGAATGTTGTAAATAACAAAAAAAAAAAACGGTGCCAAAAAAGCTATTTCTGGTTACCTTGCCGCACAAAAAGTGTAATATAGAGCAACCAAAAATCATATGTACCCTAAAATAGTACCAACAAAACTGCCACCCTATCCCATAGTTTCTAAAATGGGGTTGCTTTTTTGGGAGTTTCTACTCTGGGGGGGGGGGGGGGACATGGTGTCAAAAAAAACAGTCCAGCAAAATCTGCCTTCCAAAAACCGTATGGCATTCCTTTCCTTCTGCGCCCTGCTGTGTGCCCATACAGCAGTTTACTACCACATATGGGGTGTTTCTGTAAACTACAGAATCAGGGCCATAAATAATGAGTTTTGCTTGGCTGTTAACCCTTGCTTTGTAACTGGAAAAAAATATTAAAATGGAAAATCTGCCAAAAAAGTGAAATTTCGAAATTGTATCTCTATTTTCCATCAAATCTTGTGCAACACCTAAAGGGTTAACAAAGTTTGTAAAATCAGTTTTGAATACCTTGAGGGGTGTAGTTTCTTAGATGGGGTCACTTTTATGGAGTTTCTACTCTAGGAGTGTATCAGGGGGGCTTCAAATGGGACATGGTGTAAATAAACCAGTCCAGCAAAATCTACCTTCCAAAAACCAAACGGCGCACCTTTCACTCTACGCCCCGCTGCGTGGCCGTACAGTAGTTTACGTCCACATATGGGGTTTCTGTAAATGGCAGAGTCAGGGCAATAAAGATACAGTCTTGTTTGGCTGTTAACCCTTGCTTTGTTAGTGGAAAAAATAGGTTAAAATGGAAAATTAGGCAAAAAAATTAAATTCTCAAATTTCATCCCCATTTGCCAATAACTCTTGTGCAACACCTAAAGGCTTAACGAAGTTTGTAAAATCAGTTTTGAATACCTTGAGGGGTGTAGTTTTTAGAATGGGGTGGTTTTTGTTATGTAAGCCGCGCAAAGTGACTTCAGACCTGTAGCGGTCCCTAAAAATTGGGTTTTTGTAAATTTCTGAAAATTTCAAGATTTGCTTCTAAACTTCTAAGCCTTGTAACATCCCCAAAAAATAAAATATAATTCCCAAAATAATTCAAACATGAAGTAGACATATGGGGAATGTAAAGTCATCACAATTTTTGGGGGTATTACTATGTATTACAGAAGTAGAGAAACTGAAACTTTGAAATTTGCAAATTTTACCAGTGTCATGAAGTACAATATGTGTCGGAAAAAAAATCTCAGAATGGCCTGGATAAGTCAAAGCGCTTAAAGTGACACTGGTCAGATTTGCAAAAAATTGCCTGGTCCGTAAGATAAAATAAGGCTGTGTCCCTAAGGGGTTAAAAGAGTTCACAAAAAGTAAACAACATTTTTTTAAAAACTATAAAAGAAATATAAAATTTTAATCATCCTTCTATCCCTATAATAAAAAAAAAATAAACAATAAAGATCACTTGCACCAACACATATCAAAATGTCCGAACTATTATAATATAAATGTATTTATGCCATATAGTGAATGCCGCTGCTTTACCTCCACCCAATGAATAAAAAAGTCATACACACCCTAAAGTGGTAGCACTGAAAAGTGCCCCTCAACAACAGAGCACTCACATACAGCTCCATAGATGTAAATATAAAAAAATTATGGGGGGGGTCAGAAAATGGTGATTAAAAGCAAAATTAAAGTATTTTTTAAGTATTAAAACATAAACAAAACTATGCAAATGTGGTATTACTGTAATCACACTGACCCAGAGATTTAAGGGCACAGGTCAGTTTTACAGCATACGTAACACTGTATAAATGAAACCTAGAAAATTATGGTGGAATTGCGTTTTTTCCCATTCCACCCCATTTGGAATTGTTTTCCAGATTGCTACTACATTGTATGCAATATTAAATTGTACAATTAAAAAGTGCAACCTAGCCGACAAAAAACTATGTGAATGGAAAAATAAAAAAGTTATGGCTCTGAGAAGGCAGGGAGTGAAAAACTAAAACACAAAAACTGAAAATCGCTCTGTCCTTAAGGAGTTAAGAAGCATAACAAATCTGACAGTGCAGTGTCTTTTTAAACAGGCTGTTTGTTAACACTGCCAACCATGCATTTACACATAGCTACAGTGGCTATAAAAAGGTTTCTGTGCTGTAAAAAAATGAAACAAAGATAAATCATTTCAGAACTTTTTCCACCTGTATGTGACCTATAAACTGTACAACTTAATTGAAAAACAAACTGAAATCTTTTAGGTAGAGGGAAGAAAAAATATAAAAATAAAATAATATGGTTGCATAAGTGTGCAAATTAATACTTTGTTGAAGCACCTTTTGATTTTATTACAGCAATCAGTCTTTTGGGGTATGAGTCTATCAGCATGGCACATTTTGACTTGGCAAGATTTGCCCACTCTTCTTTGCAAAAACACTCAAAATCTGTCAGATTGCGAGGGCATCTCCTATGCACAGCCCTCTTCAGATCACCCTACAGATTTTCAATCAGATTCGGGTCTGGGCTCTGGCTGGGCCATTCCAAAAATGGGCCATTCTTCTGGTGAAGCCATTCCTTTGTTGATTTGGATGTATGCTTTGGGTCGTTGTCATGCTGAAAGATGAAGTTCCTCTTCATGTTCAGCTTTCTAGCAGAAGCCTGAAGGTTTTGTGCAAATATTGACTGGTATTTGGAACTGTTCATAATTCCCTCTAGCTTAACTAAGGCCTCAGTTCCATCTGAAGAAAAACAGCCGCAAAGCATGATGCTGCCACCACCATGCTTCACTGTGGGTATGGTCTTCTTTTGGTGATGTGCAGTGTTGTTTTTGCGCCAAACATATCTTTTGGAATTATGGCCAAAAAGTTGAACCTTGGTTTCATCAGACCATAACACCTTTTCCCACATGCTTTCAGGAGACTTGAGATGTGTTTTTGCAAAATGTATCCTGGCTTGGATGTTTTTCTTTGTAAGAAAAGGCTTTCGTCTTGCCACTCTACCCCATAGCCCAGACATATGAAGAATACGGGAGATTGTTGTCACATGTACCACACAGCCAGTACTTGCCAGATATTCCTGCAGCTCCTTTAATGTTGCTGTAGGCCTCTTGGTAGCCTCCTAGACCAGTTTTCTTCTCGTCTTTTCATCAATTTAGGAGAGACATCCAGTTCTTGGTAATGTCACTGTTGTGCCATATTTTCTCCACTTGATGATGTCTTCACTGTGTTCCATGGTATATCTAATGCCTTGGAAATTCTTTTGTACCCTTCTCCTGACTGATACCTTTTAACAATGAGATCCCTCTGATGCTTTGGAAGCTCTCTGTGGACCATGACTTTTGCTGTGGGATGCGACTAAGAAAATTTCAGGAAAGACCAATTAGAGCAGCTGAACTTTATTTGGGGCTAATCAGAAGCACTTTAAATGATGGCAGGTGTATGCTGACTCCTATTTAACTTGAATTGGAATGTGATTGCTTAATTCTGAACACAGCTACATCCCCAGTTATAAGGCATTATTATTATTTTTTTTCTTTTCTTCCCTCCAACTAAAAGATTTCAGTTTGTTTTTCAATTGAGTGGTACAGTTTATAGGTCACATTAAAGGTGGAAAAAGTTCTGAAATGATTTATCTTTGTCTAATTTTTTTACAGCACAGAGACCTGACATTTTAACAGGCGTGGTAGCCCTGCAGGCGTCCTATGTGAAATTCAGCTCCTGCCCTAATCCAAGATGGCAACCTAATACGCATGGCAGTCGCACCTACCAGCCCCGACAACATTCCGGAGCCTTTATTCATTGCGCTTCTGCTCTTGTGCTCGCACCCATCTGCCCCGCCTATCAACACTATTTAAGATGGCGCTTGCCATGTCCGTTATACCCCTCAGGGTCTCACTTTATCACTGCCACTTTTTTTATTTTTTATTTATTTATTCATAATCTACTGTTATTTACTTATTAAGCCTGCTTTTCCTGCTATATATATGTGGTTCTACCGTATGGGGTACTTTAACCCTTATATACCTCACATTACCTAATATACTCCATATATTATACCGTTGCATGAATTGTATTTGCCATATGAAATTTTTGGATCATGTATTGCAAAACTATGAACCTTTAAATCATGAAATTCATTTTTCTGCAAGGATATGGATCATATATAATTATGTATACCCGAATTTGACACAACTATGTATTTTATCAAAATTAAGCATTTAGTGAATTGTGATTTCTTGTTATATCTTTGTTCATTAGCCTGATGAAGGGCTACATATAGCCCGAAACATTGTTTGAATTTATTGCGCACCATTATGTGCGGCTGAATAAAAATCACTGATTATTTCACCTTCAATTTTGGAGTGCTGTCCAATTGTATACCTATGTTGGTACGGGGAGATGTCACCCTTCTGTGGTCTGACAAAGAATGTTAAATGAGACTGTCTGTTCAAAAAGTCCAGACCGAGAGGAAATTAAAGACTCTGTACAGGAACTAGTATACATGGAGTGACAAAACTAATATCCAGAACACCATCCACCCATTTTCATATGAATAAATTCAATAAAGTATCATATATAGGTTGTTAATTTGCAGCAATTTGTTTTTATGGATGTGTCCCTTTAAAGGGGTTGTCCGGGATTGGGGACATTACTCTAATAGTACAAGTGTGGCATACATATTACATACAAGCAGGTAGTACCTTTGGCACAGATTTATGCAGCCCCGTTTTCATCTTTGAAATTCATGGCCGGAAGTTACTGGTTTCTTCTCCTCAGTGACGTACCGGGTCCCTTGCAGGCAAGCAAAGCTTCCTCTTCCGCTGCTCAGGGAGCCCGGTGACGTCACTGGCAGCAAATTAATCGAGGTGAATATTGATGAGGGGGCGGAGTTACAGCGGCTGGCCGACATCCCGTTAAGCCCCGCCCCTCCAGTCCGGTGAGCTTCAAAATGAATTGAGGTGAATATTAATGAGGGGGTGGAGTTACAGCGGAGCAGAGAGACAGCTGTAACCACCTGATGCTGCGCTGCCCCAGGACCCACAGGGCAGTGCAGCCGGAAGTCAGGTAAAGATAAACAGATATATAAACAATGAGTGGGGGACTGTTGGAGCCACATAGAAGTGGCAAAAATAGCTGAAAATGTATAGAGGCCTTAACTTAGATGTACATTGTGAGTAAACGTGTTTTTTTTTTTAAAACGTTTGGTCCCGGAGAACCCCTTTAAGCTCTTGAAAGCACAGAACTAAAGAATAACAAGGTTCAATAACCACATTAGGCACGCTATACTTTTACTGTTTAGAATTCAATATACATGTATAATAACAGTTCAATGTACTAGAATGGTCTGACTGGATTCTCCAGGCTTTTTACAATACCGGGTAAGGCTACTTTCACACTAGCCTTTTGGCTTTCCGTTTGTGAGTTCCGTTCAGGGCTCTTACAAGCGGTCCAAAACTGATCAGTTTTGCTCTAAAGCATTCTGAATGGAAAATGATCCGCTCAGAATGCATCAGTTTGCCTCCGATCAGTCTCCATTCCGCTCTGGAGGCGGACACCAAAACATTGCCTGTAGTGCGGTTTGCTGTCTACTTGACGAAACTGAGCCAAATGGATCCGTCCTGGCACACAATGTAAGTCAATGGGGATGGATCAGTTTTCTCTGACACAATCTAGCACAATAGAAAACTGATCCGTCTCCCATTGACTTTCAATGGAGTTCATGACGGATCCATCTTGGCTATGTTAACGATAATACAAACGGATCCGTTCATGACGGATGCATGCGGTTGTATTATTGTAACGGATCAGTTTTTGCAGATCCATGATGTAAAAGTAGCCTAAGCATTAACCAAACTATCTTTTTTTCCACAGGGCAGAAGCAAGTACGGGTTTTGTAAAAAAAAAAAAACAGAGAACCCCTTTAACAGTTATCTGACTTGAAAATGTCTGAGGCTGTGCTGCACAACATCTGGGCAAAGCAATCTGCAGGGCTAAGACACTTCTCTGGCATTACTTCGTTTTTCAAGTCAAGTTTATTTACAGCATAACATTGCAACAATAACATCCATGAAAGAAAGTACAATACATAAGTAACCACATTACCCTAGAGACACTTCTATGTCAAAATAGGAAGGCATGTAAGCATAATGCTTTAATACAGTACATTATAATGCACCATCACTTCCAAAGTATTTAAAAAAATATATATTTTAGTTTTACTTTATTTACTTTTTTACTAACAAGTAGTGGACAAAACCAACACATATCTAACAACTGGCAAAGGCAAGAATTCTCCAACAATCAGAATATTCATTATTTTAGATACACCTTTTTACAGATCTAACACCCAACCTGAGAGGATGCTAGATACAAGATGACCACTCCATGGCCTCTTGGCATTGTTGTCTGATGTTGGCAGACAATCTGCGCCTTAGATCATTATCTCCTGCTTTGAGAGTGGTCTTCAAAAGTAACAGATCTTCACGGCCCTCCATAGTAGTAACAGTAACAGACATCTATAACTGTCATGTCCACAAGCCTCCATAACAGTGATAGCCAAAGCCCACCAAAACACTGACAACAAATTTCCCTGACAACAGTGTTGGCCAATGGCCTCTATAACAATGAGAGCCATAGCTAAGCTCTCCTTCACCCAACGCCGAGATTCAGTTCACTGCCTTTATATAAATACCCTGGCCCAGGAAAAGTGGTTTGTTGATGCCTCCTCTTGCAACCAACACCTAGGAAACGTGCTGATAGCTACTGCCCTCCATAACAATGACAACAGAATACTGTACCACCATAACAATCAGGGTTGACAATTTAGGATTATTCCTCCTTAGAAATATATTTCAGTTCATCAATATTTTTGGAATGCTTTGCATGCACAGCCATCTTCAGGTCAAGTCACAGCCTTTTGATAGGTAAATGTTAGGACTCTGACTTGGCCCTTCCTAAACAAAAATTTTCTTCCTTTTCAACCATTTAGTTAATTTACTTGTTTTCTTTGGGTCATTGTCTTGTTGCTTCACCCAGCGCCTCTTCCAGGATTCCCCTTTGCGCTCTTGAAATGATCTTAACAGGATGTCCATTCGTAGGAAGAGTAGCAGTTCTGAATTTTCTGTATTTAGATCATTTCGCTAACTGTGGCGTAGTGAACACCCAGGTGTTTAACAATGTTATTGTAGCCTTTTCCAGCTATATGTGTCTCTATAACACATCTTCTGATGTAGTTCTTAGAGACTGGTTCACACTGGCCAATCTTTCTTAAACAGGCGTGTCAGTAACTATGCTTTGTGTGCCTTTATTTCATAGTCATCTCATCTCCATAAAGGGATTGACCACTATATGTTTATTGCTGCATATGTGCTGAGTACAGCTCATAAAGGCAGCTAGTGAATAGCTGTTATTAATCTATGATGTTTGAGGGTTTAATATGCTTTTGTTTATTAGCCTTGTCTCATACCTGCAGCCCGACGCTGTGGTCTCAAGTTGGCCTCTGATGCAGGGTAAAGTGACCATTTATGTCCATCAGTGTCCTCTTAACATTTAATCAGAGAATATTAGAAAATAGGTCCCATGATAATGAATAACAACATATAAATACGGAGCAGCGCGGCGGTTTATCACACAGGATCTAATGGTGCACAGAATCAAGTCATGCAACTAAGTGATGCTCGGCGGCACCAAAAATTATAACCAGGTGGTCCTACCGCTTCGATGAGGCGCTCCAGAGACAACAATTGACTAGCCGGTGTTGATAGATGGGCACACCGTTGCTAGCGACAACTGTACAACGCAGGGTAGTCTGTAGTGCTGGCTGGCCCTAGTGATGCCCTAGAGCCCTACAATGGCCTATGTGTCCGGATGGCGGTGACCGCCACCAGTCACCTACAGGAACCTCACCCTGGAATTAGTGCGCCCTAATTAGCCCTTGCTTACCTGGTCCAGGTAAGCAAGGGCTAATTAGGGCGCACTAATTCCAGGGTGAGGTTCCTGTAGGTGACTGGTGGCGGTCACCGCCATCCGGTCACATAGGCCATTGTAGGGCTCTAGGGCATCACTAGGGCCAGCCAGCACTACAGACTACCCTGCGTTGTACAGTTGTCGCTAGCAACGGTGTGCCCATCTATCAACACCGGCTAGTCAATTGTTGTCTCTGGAGCGCCTCATCGAAGCGGTAGGACCACCTGGTTATAATTTCTGGTGCCGCCGAGCATCACTTAGTTGCATGACTTGATTCTGTGCACCATTAGATCCTGTGTGATAAACCGCCGCGCTGCTCCGTATTTATATGTTGTTATTCATTATCATGGGACCTATTTTCTAATATTCTCTGATTAAATGTTAAGTTTTAAATTTGACCACTCATTACACAAATTTCTGTCTGATTACAGGTGGTCACTCAATATTATCTAATTTGTCATTTTGTCCATCAGTGTCCTCCACTAACTTACACTGTCGACGGTTTAGTTAGATTGTTTCTATCATTGTGACTTAGATAACAATTAGACATTTTATTATGCAGAAATCCAGGTACTCTACTTCCAAAAGGTTCACTTAACTTTTTCTTGCAAAGGTACACTGACAAGCATCACTAACAGAACACGTCTTCTACAACTCTGATCTCTGTGACTGACTGATCCAGCTCAACAGACTCCTGACTAGACGGGACACCTATCTGATATGCTGGGAGACAAACTGGCAGAATAGGCAAGTGTTGTACAGTATATGCATCAAAACAGACACATGACAACACTGGTTTAATAATAAAAAAAAACTGGTTTAATATAACTAAGAGACTATTTGAAACATACTGTAGATAGCTCTGTAGGAAGTCCACCCAAGAATCTTTCAACTACCTTGTCCTAAAACCTATTGCTTGCTGGCCTGCTGAAGTAGAACATGCCTTTCAATTAGGCACCATTAAACAAGAAGTTTCAGCCTCATCAGAACATAAATCCTAGTTGTCTTTTATAAAATGAAGGCCAGTTTTAAACTATTATTTTTTGTGTGACTTTTTGGTGATAATGTAAAAAATAGAACTAAAAGTTAAAAGGTTCATAGTGTAGAAAAAAAAAATAAGACCAAGAATCAGTACTAAATTAGAAATTTCAACGTGAGTCATTTGCTATGTATTTTGTTTCACATGGTGCTTATAGGAGTTGTCTCATCTCACCATTACTAAGGCGACATTAATCACAGCCCTGACCATCAGCCGATTGGGAAACAGCAGAGTGCGTCAGCGCCCCATTTTTCAGTAGTTTCCATTGTGGTGCATGGGAACTATGAAAACTATAGAGCCCTACTGTTAAAGACATACTTGGAAAACATTACATACAGAGCTACAAAACCTACAGGGTAATACAGCGCCACATACTGTGCCCACTGTGCTTCCCAACACTATACTGCAGAAACAGATAATCCCCCTTCTGTTGTCCCCCTCTTGCCCCTACCTGGTGCTGCCTGAGGCAACCTTCTCACCCCGCCTCATTGGTGGTGCACCCCTGACCATACATTACTGGCCCATACATCTAAGTAGCTTTCAGACGGAATAAAGAGACTATTTTCTTTATGATTCAATCTCCAGTAAGTAACAATTCATACTTACTTCACAAATTTTCTCCAACGAAGGGACAAAGAAGTCATCACAGACAATTGCAAGAGCATAAAACATGTACATCGCCTGTGGGAATAATAAAATAAAAACAGATATAAATTCAGACATAGTAGACATGTTAATACATAGCCTAAATCTGTCAATACTTACACAATTCATGTCATACAGAATTTATTGGTTAGAGAGAAGGGATTTATCGTCACTTTATAAACAATTACTGTAGGTTGTTCTGTAGATAGCTTGATTTTACTAACACAGTAAGCCTGCATTTAAGCTCTCCGGAGCACTTTCCTTGAAAATGGTGTTTAGACGTATACCATGACGGGTACATTGACTTTGATGGGTTAAATGGAGTCCGTTGGATTCCTCTTTGGACTCCGTTTGGTCGGTTTTCCACCCCTCTCTGGTATTTTTGACAGAATTAGAACAGTCTACCATGTTATTCTGTCTGACAAAAATGTTATTCTGTCTAGCCAAAATTGCCAGAAACAGAAAGAGATGGGAATAACGCTACTGAACAAAAGACCAGTGGAGACTACCAAAGTAGTAAGAGAATTTAACAAGTGAGTATTGGTTCTTTTGCTATTTTATGACATTCCCTCCCTCTAGCCAAATTTTTTACAATCTCGGAGAACCTCACCTAATACAGCATCTACTTGTCTATCTAGCTTAGGCTACACTCACAACTCTCGTAAGCAGATATGGCAGATTCCAGATGCGGCATTGTTGGATGCTGCCATTCACCGCCGGATCATGGGATCTTGTGCAGCTGAAATGCAGCCTTATATCTGCAGAATTGTGAATGTAGCTTTACATAGGGCCAATTGTGTATACAGACTCATCAATGTTTCTGGTGAACTGGAACCACACAATGACCATGACAGAAAGCATAACAGGAAATCATCAGAATCCGGGCCTGTAAACTCAATTGGTCATGTCTCAGAAGTAAGATATAAAAAATGTTTTGTTCTTTTTTCACATTTACATGTATACCTAAGACCTTTTTCTCAATATCCTCTACTGGGTCTTCTTAAAATATAGCTGCCATGCTTAACGGGAGCCTGCCACAAGGAAATTCACTGTTATACCAAGCGCAATGTCTTGTAGGACCAGTTCAGATGAATGTAATGATACCGTTCACTTTGAGATCTGCTGCTTCCTTCTGGAGAAAAAGGATTTTTAATCCATATGCAAATGAGCAGCATCTGATAGCAATGAATTATTTTTAAAAAAATCATACTTACCTGCTCCATTTGCTTGCGACGGGCCGGATGCTGGCATTTTGCTTGAAGATGTGGTGCAAAATCTTGCACAGCCCGAGATGCTGGGCCGTCACAAGCAAATGGAGCAGATAAGTATGATTTTTGTTTGCAATATTTCAGGTTAAATTGATTCGCTACCACAAAACACGAGGAAATTCTGCTTAGTGGCAAATTGAATTTATCCTGAAATACTGCCCAAAAAAATAAAATTAAATCGGGGACTTAGATTCGCTCAACACTGCTGATGACTTATCCTCAGGATAGGTCATCAATATCTGATCACTGGGAGTCCGACACCCAGCACCCCCTGGTAATCAGCTGTTTGAAGAGACAGCAGCTCTTCGGTAAGTGCCGCAGCCTCTACCCAGCTTACTAGGCACATCAATTGGATAGCGGGTGTGTGTGGTATCGCAGCTCATCCCCATTCACTTGAATGGGACAGAGCTGTGCCTAGGCCATGTGGCCAATGAACGTGACATCACTTGATTAGCGATGTAGCCTAATCAAACAGCTGAGTCTGACCACATCAGTATTAATCACCCAATCACTTGAAGTGCACTGAGAGCAGACCCAAGCCACTCTGTGCACTCTTGCTCCTCCTGATTCTTCCGTTAGCCCCTTCCTCTCTTTCTTAATTGACAGGGATAGGTTTCTGCATAGTCACCTTGCCTAGCCCTGTCAAGCAGAAGAGGGGGGGGGGGGGGGGGGGGCTGGTAGAGGAAGCAGGAGAAGGAAGGGTGCACAGAGTGGCTTGGACCCACCCTCAGTGCACTTAACTGCTCATTTGCATATGGATTCAATGTCCTTTGTCGTTAAGTAAAAGGCATCATTACATTAAGCTGATCTAACCCTAAAATTCATTGTGGGTTTTCTAGTGGCAGCTTCCCTTTGTCATGTCTGTCATGTCTTCTTATCCATACTGAGGGCAGCATAAGATGGAAGGAGAGACACTAAGCAGGGGTGTAACTATAACCATACCAACCATAGCACTTGAGGTTGGGGTGGGGGCAATCCGATGAAAAAACATTGTACCTTTTTGTGGGGAATAACAAGTTGGTGACTTTTTGCTATCTAGCACTACACTGTGGGTTTTATGGCATGTTGTGCTATTATGCATACAGTACTTTTATTTATTGCTATTGATGCTGCTGTTTTGATTACCTGACAATAGATGGCTGGGTTTCCCATCTTATTTTGCTGTGGGTCCATATGAATTCTAGCACTCCTTAGCTAGGGAGTGTAGTTTTTCATATATTTATTCACCCTGAAACAGAGGATTCATTCTTACTTGCTCCATGCCTCTTTGGTCTTCCTTGCTGCCCCTGCTGTCTCCATCTTCCGGCCTTTGGCTGGCCATAGGTATGGTCAGATGTGGCCACAAAAAGCATGCCACCACTGAAGCCAGGCTTTGGGCGGAGCAGTGTATGTGATCATGCCCAGCTTGGGGACCGGAAGATGCAGACAATAGTGGCGGTGTGAAGGACCAGGTTGGTATGGAGAAGGTATGTATGACTCTTCTGTTTTATGGTGCATGCTGCGGGCAATTGATAAAAATTAATTATTAGTTTATTACCAGGAAGTCCACTTTGAGTTCACTTTAGTAACACTGACAAAGCGTAACAAAAAAAGAAAAAAGCTTTTTCTTGATAAGTTTTTGCAGTGAAAACAACCAATTGTCCATGCATGAAAGCTTCCCAACAGTCTTTATACTCCGAGACCATTGTGTTCAGAATCTCCAGAAAATACGAAAGATTTATACTCTTTTCCCTCGGCATTGTGAGCATGAAGAGGATAAATTCCGCATGTGCTGGGAACTGTTTTATGTTCTTGTGTCCTTAGGTGTCATGAAAATGATTAGAGTGAAAGAATGCACAATGAAAATCGGCCATCTCTGATGAGCCAGTGCTGCCGTTTGGCCTTATATTCTTTATCTTTTTATAGTACAGTATGCTGCTGGGACCTTTGTGTGCTCTCTAACCCACCACTGATAGAGAGAAAGGAACAGAGCATCCATTCATGCACTAGTCACCTCGGAACTCTGTACTTCTTGCTTCTGGGAAGACTGTGAAGTAGAGATTGTTTTCCACTGTCACTGAAAATGATTTTTTCCTCTATCTGTTGTCCGAATGACCCTGCTATGTCTTGGGTGATAGCTTTAAAGTGTAGAGTTTCTAGCAACCGAAGAATTTAATGCTGCAGTGAATGGCCATGGCCGTCAAAATAAAATTTGGCTTTAAAAAAAAATGGCATAGTTGCCAACTCTCCCGAATTTGCTGGGACTATCCCTGATTTTTAGAGACAATCTCGGCAAATTTGTGATGTAACACTGCCCATAAGTGGGTGTTCCCGGGTGGCGGTGGGGCGTTCCCAGGGGGTGTGGCATTCCCAGGGGGGTGGGGCTTATATACCTCGATTTTATCAACAGAAACGTTGGTACCGGTAAGTATAGCTTTGCCTGAGAAAATGAAATGATATAAAACTTGAATATACAGCATGAGCCAACATCAATAGGCTACGGTTGTAAAACTGTTACCCCAACAGTGTAACAAGCTTTGTACATTGCTAAACTAAGCAAGTGAGACAAGCTTGTGTGTTAAAGGGGTTTTCCGGGATAGGTCATTAGTATCAGATCGGCCCGACATCTGGGACCCCTACCGATCAGCTGCCTGAGAAGGCACTGCCACTCACTCTCCGTGCTCACCAAGCACAGCGCCACACATTGTATAGTGGTTGTGTTTGGTATCACACTCAGCCCCACTGGAGTGAACATGAGGGCCAATGCCTTCTCAAACAGCTGATTGGCAGGGGTCGCAGGTGTCGGACCCCCACGGATCAGAAACTGATTACCCTCTCCTGAGGATATGTTATCTGTAGTAAAATCCCCCCCAAAAAACTTTAATCTTCATTGATGGGTATATACAGTACATATGCCTACAATGGAGCTGTGTTTTATATTGCTTATGTGCAGCTATCATTTTTTTTTCTCGCCGGTGGCTTAGTAATTACCGGTAGTACTTTAGTATAATCATTCTTCCCCTGCTCTCCATGCACTGACTTTCTGGTGAGCAATTTTATGCGCCGCAGCCAATCTGAGGAAGCAGAGCTGCAGGGAGAGAGCAGCAGCCTAAACCGGTGATGACACAGGGGGTATGTCTCAGACTACCTCACGCACCTAACCTGTAGTCACAAATCACAGCTCTGCGCTAATGGAGCTGAGCCAAAAAAACAGCCAAGGAGCAAACACTGATGAAAATAAAAAGCAGGTAGGTATATTTTCACCGCACTTCTTAGTCCATATCTTATTTAATGAGGTATTGGGACATTACTAATTACAGAAAGAGAATATGTAATCTTCACTGTGTGAATTCAATGGTTGCGTATGAAGCTGAGGTTCTTATAAATCATCAAATATTATTTGGTAAAACATATCCCGCCTCTGCATAATAAAAGGGAAAGCTTATTACAATTCTATCCGACTGAATGATATAAATGGTGCAGTGCTCCTTGGCATTACCACCATCTTGTTCGTTTTCTTCAATACTTTAAACTATATGGGGGACATCTACTTAGGATGTTGCACCAGAATTATGGCGTAAAATGCGCCAAGAAGAATGGAGTTTTGATTTGCGGCAAATATATCAACTGCTTTCTCCAGAATTTTCACCACAAAGAAGGCATCACGCCAGAAATTAGTTATAAATGTCAAAGTGGGCGGAGCTATCAAATTGGCGCATATTACGCCTCATTTATCATCCTGTTATCACCAGAAATGGCTATATTTTTTGTGGACAATTAAGCCAGCTTATGTGGTGGTGTTTTGTGTAAAAAGTCACATTTATGTCAGAAAGATCAGACTTTTTGTCACAAACTCTCATTTATAAAAAGAAAACCAACTCGTTGTGGGAACAAGTGATAGGTAAGTATTAAAACAGGACGTATTTATTATCTAATAGAAATGAGCCAAACAACAGGGTTTTGTCAGTAAATTGACATTCAGAAAAAAAAAAAACAATAACAAAAACGTCCCGAGTCTGAGACAAAAGTCGCAATTTACCATTGGAAATGTTGCAAATATGCTTGAAAAAGTCACAAATATGTTTAAAATTTCTCAAGCGTGGTCTGGCAGGGGTGTTTTAAAAAGTTGCATTCTCGTGCTATTGGCGTTAAAATGACGCAAATCAAGAGAAATAGGTGAAAAATCATGTTTATATTTAAAAAAAGTCACATTTTAAAAGTGGTGTGCGCCTTTTGATATATGAGGTGAAACAAATCACCACTTTTGATTTGTAATGTTAGTATTTTTTTGGGCGCAAATTACGCCTTTATTGATAAATGTCCCCCTTTATCTTTTCCAATGTAGTGGCAATGATTTTATGATTGTAATGGAGCCGCTCGGATGGAATTTAATATGATATCCTCTTGTTTGTAGCTGGTTTTAAAGCGAAATGTCACACACATTTCTAGGTATATTAGTGTACATGTGGGCAGAGCCGACTGCCCATCTGGCAATTTTGGCAAATGCCAGATGAGCTGTTGCCAGAGTGGGCTGCCATAGGCATTGCAAGGCCAAAGTATCTGTGGCTTGGGCCCTGGATATTTTGGGAGTGGTGACCCCTAGCTCACCTGGCACTGGCACCTAGCTGCCCTGATGTCCCCAGACGGTAGGCCGATCACGTGCCTTGTCCCTGGCTTACCCTGAAATAATCCCTAGGTAGTGAGTAGGGCGGTGGGAGCACTAGTCCTCACCACTGACACCTAGGGTAACAACAGGGAAAGGACAAACAACACAAACTCCCACAAAGGGAGACAACAACAGGAGTGATCCGGAGAACCAACAGCTCCAGTTCCAACGGCTCCACAGCAACAGTTGTCCACCTGAGGTCAGAATAGAAGATCTGAAAAGAAGGTCTATATCTGGCAACAAGAGAAGCAGAAAGGGAGACTATATAGTAGCTGGAAGTGGCTGACAGAGAACAGCTGAAAGAAAAAGCTACAGATTCCTAAATGGGACAAATGGATCGCAAAGTTCGCAGTGTTCGCCAGCGAATACATGTGGGCTGCCATCTTTAGTAAGGTAGACTCACCCGTCTGGCGATCCACAGGTAAGCCCTTACCTGTGCTTGTGTGGGGAGCCGGTCTGAAATCAAATGCAGTCACCGGGAGCAGGCAGTTCAGAGAGCAGCCCGATGAAGGCCCCCGGCGGCTGTTCTCAGAACTGCCTGCTCCCGGTGACTGTATTTGATTTCAGACTGGCTCCCCGCACAGGCACAGGTAAGGGCTTACCTGTGCATCGCCGGACAGGTGAGTCTACCTTACTAAAGATGGCAGCCCGCATGTGTTTGCTGGCGAACACTGCGAACGGACCATCACTGGTTGTGACACCCTCATGACAGTAGTAGAGGAGAGACCAATGGTCATTAGTCAAAGCAGTGCACCACTATAAAGAGTTATTCTTCCTATGGAGCATGTATCTACGCAATACATGGATGGATCATTTATTTCATTGTATACTGCTGGAAGTGGGAGGAAAAAAACTTACTGGTGGCAATAGCAGCTGATGGGGAGTCCCAGCTTAGCTCTCTGTCAGGTGACTTGTGCAGTAAGGGTTTTCCAGGATGTCCAGGGCACTGATCACATGCCAGTAGGCCAGTGTCTACAATAGCTGAAAAGTTCTGCAAGCTTGTAAGGCTATGTTTACACCAGTGCAATTGACTTCCATTCTTCTGCTCTGTTATAGGCTCCGAACAACAAAAATAATGGAAGTGCCAGAGCTGGCACATGACGGAACTAAACTGTGTCGAACAGACCCCACTGACTACAATGGTGTCCAATCAATTTCTGTTCGAGAGTTCTCTCTGTTTGAAAAAAAACACTGCATGCAGGACTAGTTCAGCGTTCTGACCAGCATCTGCGATGGAGGCATGAAAGGAGCCTCCGATGCAGATGTAAAGTTAGGCTAATTGGTTGATGTGGATCACCTGATCAGTAACCATTCACAGTGCAGATAAAATTTTTCCCAAAAGTATTGAAAACTCAAATAATAAGTGGGGGTGGCTCACAAAAGGAAGGTTTTGAGTCGGAGACCTCTTCTATGACATCCCAATGCCCGTTTCCTACTCATTCATACAGGAGGATTGTTATAAGATATGCTTATATCTTGGGCTATTTTCACACTCTTCGCAACAGAAATCTTGGTACATTTGTTTAACACATTCTTGGTGCACTGTGGCATCTATGACCCATAGGTGCCCATGTTACATAAAGTATGCCACATGGTAATGTTTTTTACTAGATGTCTCTGTATAGCAGGGGCATACAACCTTTTTTGGTCTGAGGGCCGCATTGCCACATTGATCTAGCTCAAGGGGCCACAAAAAAAAATAATGTTTAATGGGACTCACTTGCTCCATGCCTCTCCAGTCCTCCGTGCTGCCCCCCTGTCTCCATCTTCCGGTGCATGTGGCTGGCTGTGGGGATAGTCGCATGCACTGCTCCAGCCAATGACTGGCTTCAGTGTTGATGTGGCCACAAGCAATATGTCACCGCTGAAGCCAGTCATTTGCTGCAGCGGTACTTGTGACCTTGTCCATGCACTGCCAGGTGTAAACAGCTCAGGGACCGAAAGATTGAAACAGCGGGGGGTGGCGTGGAGCTGGAAATTATGGAAATGTTCTGTTTCAGGGGCCATTCTGCAGGAGCTTGTTAAAAAAATATTTTTTTACCAGAAAAACCCCAACATTTTCTTCCATTCTGCCACCTATTCATAAATTAGCGCTTTTCTACACTGCAGAGGATGGCGCTCTTTAAGCCACACCCCTTTCTCGTGCAGCCACGCCCCTTTCTGATAGGCCACTCCCATGTTGGACAAGGCATAAAACAGTAGAACAATCTGTGTAATGCAGTGTAAACATGTATGCCAGTTTTTTGGACACAAACTGCTTTAAAAATATGTATGGAGCATTTTCAATGGTAACTCTGCCCCAGTGTGAATAGAGCCTAACAATGAATTCTCCTCTCTAAAAACAACAGCCCACACTACAAACTTCTGTCCTATTCACAGGAGATAAGTGTCTGGTAGGCTCTGACCACTGAGATCCCCCCATTTAGGATAATAATGGACCGGGTCCCCATTTGAATAGCGATAGGTTGAACATGCTACTCCATATGTCTATAGTTCTGCTAGAACTGGCCAAGTATTGCACTCGGCTATCTCTGGCGGTATCTTAGAGAGTGAATGGAGCAGCACTGCACATGCTCCACCTGCTGCTTGCTTCACTTATACGGGTACACGGGACTCTCGTTCGTGGGGGTCCCATTGGTCAGACCCCTACTGATCAAATATCCCTTAGGCCTGTTTCACACTTGCGTTGTCCGGATCCGGCGTGTACTCCACTTGCCGGAATTACACGCCGGATCCGGAAAAACGCAAGTGTACTGAAAGCATTTAAAGACGGATCCGTCTTCAAAATGCTTTCAGTGTTACTATGGCAGCCAGGACGCTATTAAAGTCCTGGTTGCCATAGTAGGAGCAGACAGCCGGGGAGCGGTATACTTACAGTCCGCGCGGCTCCCGGGGCGCTCCAGAGTGACGTCAGAGCGCCCCATGCGCATGGATGACGTGCCATGCGATCACGTCATCCATGCGCCTGGGGCGCCCTGACGTCACTCTGGAGCGCCCCGGGAGCCGCACGGACGGTAAGTATACTGCTCCCCCGCTCCCCGCTACATTTTACCATGGCTGCCAGGACTTTAGTGTCCCGGCAGCCATGGCAACCACTCTAAAAAAGCTAAATGTTGTATCCGGCAATGCGCCGAAACGACGTTTAGCTTAAGGCCGGATCCGGATCAATGCCTTTCAATGGGCATTAATTCCGGATCCGGCCTTGCGGCAAGTCTTCAGGATTTTTGGCCGGAGCAAAAAGCGCAGCATGCTGCTGTATTTTCTCCGGCCAAAAAACGTTCCGTTCCGGAACTGAAGACATCCTGATGCATCCTGAACGGATTTCACTCCATTCAGAATGCATTAGGATAAAACTGATCAGGATTCTTCCGGCATAGAGCCCCGACGACGGAACTCTATGCCGGAAGACAAGAACGCAGGTGTGAAAGAGCCCTTATCAATAAATAATTATTGCAGGAAAACCCTTTTAAAATTACGTACTGCGTAATGGGTTCAGGGGCCACACTGATAAATCTCAACTACAGATGTTTTCATTGTGAATGGGATTCTCCATGAAACCAAAAACAATAAACTCAGAATAAAATTAGAAAACTATAAGTAATCCGGCCAAAACCCCATCCGGCGAAACTAATATCATGTGAAAATGCCCAAACTCAGGGGAATTTCAATATAAAACAATTACATGTTTGACGTGCCAGCAAAAAAATTCTCTTGTTTACGCTGAACACTGCAACAGGAATTGAAAAGCTCTCCACAGAATTATCGCCAGCAAAACACGGCATTGAAAATACACAAATATGAGCAGCTCAGGGATGCCGTCCGCTTTGATAATCTGAGTCACCAGCTGTAGCTGAAGAGCAGATGTCTACACATTGCTAACCTTACTGTTTCCACGTCTGAATCTACGGTCCCTTGCTGATTTTCGCTCTTTAGCATGACAGAGTGCGGCATTTTTCCGTCATTCAGTCTTCTGCACTCAGCTCCTGTCATTAACTTTGCCAGTCTTTCATTTTTGAATTATATATCTATTTTTTAGCTGCCAGAATGAAAGATGAACCTGCACTTAGTAATAAAGATTTTGTGCTATCAACACTGAGCAGATAGCAGATGGATCCTTGCTGTACTAGCGATACCGATCATTAACTCTGACCAAAAATAGCCATTTTTTATGACCGAGAAACTGTCAGATTGGACCTAATTTCATGCATTATGCTCCTTACTATTCATCATTTATGATTTACCAGTTAGTGAACTGAAGCCTTGACCATAGTTATCTGCATTATGGATGCTTCAACAAAGGGACACCATCAAGGACGAAAGACAAATTATATAGAAAGATGTGACGCCAAACGTGTAGTTCTGTATTGGCTATAATAAGCTGACTATATGGCCTCTGAAAAAACCAATGGAGCTAACAGAAGTGGAAGTAACACTCTTTATTAATTTAAAGGGGTTGTCCTTACAAACAAATGTCCCCCCAGACATCTGTACCGGTGGAGAATCCTATACTCACCTGATCTCCTCCGATCCGTTCCAGCTCCCTGACTCTCACCACTTCACTCCCACATGGTCATGGTCAATGACTGGTCTCAGTGGTGATGTGTCCCCAAGAAGCACATGACCCACCAGTGACAAAAGCCGGTTATTGGCTGCAGTGGGACACATAACCCCATCTGTGTGGAAGTTGACAGATGGAGACTAGAAGACCAGTGAAGAGAACCAGGGAGCTCGGGAAGCAGGTGAGTATGGATTTCTCCATAGGTACTATGGCTGGGGAGCAAATTTGAAAAAAGAAAAAACAAACATACTGGACAACTGCTTTAAGGAATCCTGAGTTATCAAAGCTCATCTTCCGTTCAAAAAACTTCTCTAGTTCACCTGTCTTATCCATACATTACAAGGAAAGCTCATTGAATTTAAAGAAAACTACGTGGTCTACAGAACAACTGAACACATGCTGCCAGATGCCTTCACAGATTATAGCTTATTCCTGGAGGTCTCAGAAGAAGGACACCCATCAGTGAACTCTTAACAAAAAATAATTTTGAAAGCAGGCAAACTGTGTAAAGTGCTCCAATTTAATGCATACAGTCCTGGGGTGTCCTAGGACTGTATGCAGCTCAATTCAAGCTCTTGAAAGCCAAGACAAAAGGCATCACTAAAGGATATGAAATCTATGTAATGGATTTATGGCAGGAAGATCTAAAACAACAATTCTCATCAGACCAATGGAGAGTCTTATTTACTGCTACTTCTAAATATTCTAAATGTGCTAGCCACATAGAAACCTGTAGAAAAATATTCTACAGATTGTACTACACCTCCCAATATCTCCATAAAATTTTCCCAGAATGTCCATCGATCTGCTGGAGATGTCACATGGCAGAAAGTTTTTACATACACATATGGTGGAACTGCCCTAAGGTTCAAGAACTGTGGGGGCGGGTTTTCTCTCTCCTCTTGGAGGTCTGCAGAATTCCAATCTCCTCCTCGCCAGAACTGGCACTGTTATCAATAGGTTTGGAGGATTCCCCATTTGAATGCCAATCAATAATTATACACTTTTTGATTGCTACTAGACATAAAATAGTATTATGCTGGAAATCCAATTCACTACAAAACATCAAAAGAATCATTAGATCAGTCAACAACAACTGTTAGTATGAGTGATCTTGGGCTTCCTTTTTGAACTCTAAAACAACCTTCAGGAGGAGATGGGAGGCTTGGCTTTCCAATAGTCACTGTAATTTACCCTCTGCGCTATTACATGGTGTTTGAGCCCGATGTAGTCACGGAATCACGTAATTAGGAAGTCAGATAATCAGCTTGTCAATTACATTTGTGACATGTGATATTGTGGTCTTTCATTATGACAGTATGCCTCATTCTCTTTTTCTTTAAAAATACATTCCTCACGATGTGCTCTTATGTAGTCCCCCTTACCTTCTCATTCCCTACCTCCCTCCTTTCCTTTATTCCCATGTTCTCCTCATTCCCTAGCTTCTCCTTGTATATTTTATGTTTTATTATGTCAACAACAATGTATGCCATTATAATCGGTTCAACCTGTGCGTTGTTCTGTCAATGCTTTATAAAAAACAAAAAAAGAAGCCAAGCCAGGAGGACTGGTCATAGACCCTACTGGGAAATTTTCCAATGGGTGGATGTCCAGGGGGGCACGCAAGCTCTTCTCATGGTCACCGACCGGGTACATAATGATCTAATGCTCTCAGCATTAATTAATGCTTGGAGCATCAATTACTTATGCACCTGCAGGTGTCCTCCTAAACTCAACTGTATCACCATCCTCAGGACTGTGATACAGTTGAATACTGTGGCGAGGGCAGAAGGTTTTTTTGTGTCGCATTGTGATATTTGGTTCTGCTGGGGCAGAATTTTGTGTTGCACAATGGTATTGCAGGCCCTGCCTACTTCTGTTGTTCCTGCCCACTTGTGTTGCCTCATCTTCTGCCAATTTAGTTTTTTTTTCCAGGGCCAATTTAAGTTCCCAGTCTGGCTCTGGTTTCGCTCATCTATAATGAACAGTCTGTCATTCTACGTGAAGATAAATTCAGGTGGAGTTCCCCCTTATCATCAATGGTTTCTGCCTTCTTTTTTCAGAGCACATCTGAAAAAATGAAATGTGGTTGCTGTGACCGACTGTTCTACTTTTCCCTTACAGCAGTTTAAAAAATTTCTCCTTCTGGTTTTTGACGTGTGCCAAATATTTACATCAATTTCAAGCAGAGTTTATTATGTTTTTATTTTTAGCTTTAACGCTAAAAGGCTTTCTTTGTTGGCTGTGCTTTAATGTTATGTCATTTATGTCTCCAGCTTAGTTTGACAGTAGGCAATCTTGAAGATATTTGTCCATTACAGTTGTTTTACTGACAACAAAAATGGCTTGATGTATGTGTATACATCAGGGAAAATAATATTTGCCTTTGATACATATTTTTCATCAGTTTTAAAGCACCGACTTTGATCCAGAATCCTTGATGGTTCATTTGCAGGATGGCATTACAATATGTTTTATCCATGGGGCTTCATTCTCCTTGGACAGATAGAAAATAGCTTAATCAGCATACTTAATAAAATGTGATGTATGTTTAACATCTTTCATTCTGCCTCATCTCCCTAGGACATTGTTTGATGAGTGCAAACAAGCCTTGCATCAAAGGATTTGTAAAATTGTCTTTGCACGTGAAACTGGATGATGGTGGTAGCCCTTGGCAGTAATAGCCCACACATCTAATACCAGGATGGACAATTTTTAGTGTGACAATAAGTGAAGAAAACAAAACATATAAGCTACATTTTAAAGTAAACTATCGTCGGAAAAGTCCATTACAGACTACAGGACGCTAATTAAATAGGTTGTCTCATGAAGGCGGTCACTACCCAAATGCTTTATTAGGACATACAGTGTAGACTTCATAGAGGAACCACCTATGTGAGAGAGAAGGTCGAGTCCCTCTGTAAGAGTAGCACCGGCTCTGGTAGACTCAAGTCATGTATGTATTGCTTAACCCCTTAGGGACCCATGACGTATCGGTACGGCATGTTTCCCGAATCCTTAAGGACCCATGACGTACCGGTACGTCATGGCTTCAATTCGCGATTCCGGCGCCGCGGGGGTTAATCGGAACGGGATGCCGACTGAAATCATTCAGCCGGCATCCCGTAACAACGCAGGGGGGGGTCATTTGACCCCCCCGTATAGACGATCGCAGAAAACCGCAGGTCCATTCAGACCTGCGGTTTTCTGCGTTTCCGGTCCATTCGGGTGTGCTGTGACCCGATGAACCGGAAAAAGACTGCGATCGGTGGCGTAATTTTACACCACCAATCGCAGTCCGAGGATTTGAGGAGGCGGTGCTGGCCCTGGTGCTGAACACTGCTGTCCAGGGTGCTGATTGGTGCAGGGGAGAGAGGCGCGAGATTCAAACTTCCTGCGCTCCTCTCTCCCCTCCTCTTCCTGTCCAGCACCCTGACCGTGCAGCATCGTCCAGCACCAGCTCCTGTGTCCCCCTAATCGGCATCCATCACCCTCCTGCACCCATCGCCACTCAGGTAGGTTAGGGTCAGTGAGGGAGAGGCACCATTAGGAAGGGAAAGAAGGGAAAAGTTAGTTAGGAAAAAAAAAAAAAAAAAGAACTTTTACACAAAACTTTTTTGATCCATCTATCAGACCCCAGAGCCCCCCCTGCCACTTGCCCCCCCCTACCAGCCCCTATGAGGATGACCCCACATTCCTTCTGTCATCCGCATCCTCCTCATCATCATCGGATGACGATGAGCCACCAAGGCGGCGGAGACGCCGCCAGGCGGAGCCAGGGGCCACACATGCTAGGGATCCTGTGGCCCACCCTAGTACGAGCCGCCCTGGGGTTCGTACTGGTTTCCCGGCCCACCAAATAAGTTCACCGGAGCCCCCTGCCGATGAACTTAGCTGGTGTCCCCCAGTGGACTTTGAGCCTGAGATTCCGGATTTCGCTGGCAATCCTGGAATCCAGATTCCCACAGTGGGGTTTACTGAAATAGACTTTTTTAGTTTTTTTTTCAGTAACCCACTGGTGAATTTGATGGTGGAGCAGACGAATCTGTACGCCCAACAGTTCGTCGCTCAAAACCCAGGCTCATTTTTGGCTAGACCCGGTGGCTGGACGCCGGTCAGTGCAGCCGAAATGAGGACATTTTGGGGCCTCGTGCTGCATATGGGTCTAGTCCAAAAACCCAGTGTCAGGCAATACTGGAGTGGGGACGTCCTATACCAGACCCCACTGTACAGTATGGTCATGACACGTCCCCGGTTTGAGGCCATCCGGAAATGTCTGCATTATTCCGATAATGCAGCATGTCCACCCCGAGGTGATCCTGCCTATGACCGGCTGTATAAGATACGGCCGGTTATCGATCACTTTGGGGCCACATTTCAGCAGGCCTACGTACCTGGAAGGGAGGTCGCGGTTGATGAGTCTCTCGTTGCGTTCAAGGGGAGACTCAGTTTCCGCCAATACATTCCCACAAAGCGGGCGAGGTATGGCGTGAAGCTATACAAAATTTGTGAGAGTACCTCAGGGTACACTTACAAATTTCGTGTGTACGAGGGGCGAGATTCCCGTATTCAACCCCCAGAATGTCCCCCCACTCTGGGTGTTAGCGGGAAACTCGTGTGGGACCTTATGCACCCACTGCTGGATAAGGGTTACCACTTGTACGTGGATAACTTTTATACCAGCATTCCCTTGTTCAGGTCCCTTGCCGCCAGATCCACGTTCGCTTGTGGGACCGTGCGGAAAAATCAGCGCGGCCTCCCTGCCCACCCCCTCCAGGTACCTATCCCCAGGGGTGAGACCCGTGCCCTTACCAGTGGAAACCTGTTGCTGGTCAGGTATAAGGACAAGAGGGATGTCCTTATGCTGTCCACAATCCACGGTAACAGCACCACCCCAGTCCCTGTGCGAGGTACCGCGGCAACGGTCCTCAAGCCCGATTGTATCGTCGACTACAATCGGTATATGGGAGGAGTTGATCTCTCTGATCAAGTCCTCACGCCATATAATGCCATGCGCAAAACCCGGGCATGGTACAAAAAAGTTACGGTCTACATGGTGCAGGTTGCCATGTACAACTCTTTTGTACTATCCCGAAGCGCTGGCAGCACAGGGACATTCCTCCAATTCTATGAGGCAGTCCTCAAAGACCTGATCTTTTCGGACCGGGAAAGAGCAGGCCGGAGTACCTCGGGAACTGGAGGCGCCCGGATCGTCCCTGGCCAACACTTTCCAGGTGTGGTCCCCCATACTGGAAAGAAGGGACGAACCCAAAAAAGATGCAGAGTGTGTCACAAGAGGGGGATACGGAAGGACACCACCACTCAATGTGACACGTGCCCCGATCATCCGGGCCTCTGCGTTATCGATTGCTTCAGGGAGTATCACACTTCCATGGAGTACTAAATTTTTATAATCCCCAACAGTCCACTAGAGAACATAAAACACTATGGCTCTTAGACTTTGGAGACACAGAAACAATTTTTTTCCCCCAAAAAAATATTAGTTTTAGAGCAGGCATCCTCAAACTGCGGCCCTCCAGATGTTGTAAAACTATAACTCCCAGCATGCCCAGACAACCTACAGCCATCAGCAGGGCATGGTGGGAATTGTAGTTTTACAACATCTGGAGGGCCGCAGTTTTTAGGATGCCTGCTTAGTGTCTCCAAAGTCTGAGAGCCATACATATTGGGCATCGTCGCGTGCGTAAAAGTCGTCGCTATAAAAATAACATTTGACCAAACGCCTCGAATGAACGGTGTTAAAAATATAAAACAAAAACGGTGCCAAAACACCCATTGTTGGGCAAAATTTCAATTTGAATCCCTTTTGCCGGTAATAAAGCAAGGGTTAACAGCCAAACAAAACTCAATATTTATGGCCCTGATTCTGTAGTTTGCAGAAACACCCCATATGTGGTCGTAAATGGCTATATAGCCGCACGGCAGGGCATAGAACGAAGGGAACTCCATACGGTTTCTGGAAGGCAGATTTTGATGGACAGTTTTTTTTTTGACACCATGTCCCATTAGAAGCCCCCCCTGATGTAGCCTAGACTAGAAACTCCAAAAAAGTGACCCCATCTAAGAAACTACACCCCTCAAGGTATTCAAAAGTTACTTTACAAACTATGTTAACCCTTTAGGTGTTCCACAAAACTAAATAGCGAATGTAGAAATTTTTTTAGAATTTAATTTTTTTGTTACATTGCCTCAAAAAAGAGTAATATAGAGCAACCAAAAATCATATTTACCCCTAAAATAGTCCCAAAACAACAACCACCTTATCCTGTAGTTTCCTAGATGGGGTCACTTTTATGGAGTTTCTACTCTAGGGGTGCATCAGGGGGCTTGAAAGGGTACATGGTGTAAATAAACCAGTCCAGCAAAATCTGCCTTCCAAAAACCATATGACGTTCCCCTCCTTCTATGTCCTGCCGTTTGGCCAAACAGTAGTTTACGACCACATATGGGGTGTTTCTGCAAACTACAGAATCAGGGCAACCCATTTTGAGTTTTGTTTGGCAGTTAACCCTTGTTTTACTCCTGGAAAAAATTGATTATATTGGAAAATTTTCCAAAAAATAGAAATTTCTAAATTGTTTCTCCATCTGCCATTAACTCTTGTGGAACACCTAAAGGGTTAACAAAGTTTGTAAACCCAGTTTTGAATACCTTGAGGGGTGTACTTTCTTAGATGGAGTCACTTTTTTGAAATTTCTATTCTAGGGGTGCAACAGGGGGCTTCAAATGGGACATGGTATAAACAAAACCAGTCCTGCAAAATCTGCCTTCCAAAACCCATATGGTGTTCCCCTCCTTCTATGTCCTCCCGTTTGGCCAAACAGTAGTTTACGACCACATATGGGGTGTTTCTGCAAACTACAGAATCAGGGCAACCCATTTTGAGTTTTGTTTGGCAGTTAACCCTTGTTTTACTCCTGGAAAAAATTGATTATATTGGAAAATTTTCCAAAAAATAGAAATTTCTAAATTGTTTCTCCATCTGCCATTAACTCTTGTGGAACACCTAAAGGGTTAACAAAGTTTGTAAACCCAGTTTTGAATACCTTGAGGGGTGTACTTTCTTAGATGGAGTCACTTTTTTGAAATTTCTATTCTAGGGGTGCAACAGGGGGCTTCAAATGGGACATGGTATAAACAAAACCAGTCCTGCAAAATCTGCCTTCCAAAACCCATATGGTGTTCCCCTCCTTCTATGTCCTCCCGTTTGGCCAAACAGTAGTTTACGACCACATATGGGGTGTTTCTGCAAACTACAGAATCAGGGCAACCCATTTTGAGTTTTGTTTGGCAGTTAACCCTTGTTTTACTCCTGGAAAAAATTGATTATATTGGAAAATTTTCCAAAAAATAGAAATTTCTAAATTGTTTCTCCATCTGCCATTAACTCTTGTGGAACACCTAAAGGGTTAACAAAGTTTGTAAACCCAGTTTTGAATACCTTGAGGGGTGTACTTTCTTAGATGGAGTCACTTTTTTGAAATTTCTATTCTAGGGGTGCAACAGGGGGCTTCAAATGGGACATGGTATAAACAAAACCAGTCCTGCAAAATCTGCCTTCCAAAACCCATATGGCGTTCCCCTCCTTCTATGTCCTCCCGTTTGGCCAAACAGTAGTTTACGACCACATATGGGGTGTTTCTGCAAACTACAGAATCAGGGCAACCCATTTTGAGTTTTGTTTGGCAGTTAACCCTTGTTTTACTCCTGGAAAAAATTGATTATATTGGAAAATTTTCCAAAAAATAGAAATTTCTAAATTGTTTCTCCATCTGCCATTAACTCTTGTGGAACACCTAAAGGGTTAACAAAGTTTGTAAACCCAGTTTTGAATACCTTGAGGGGTGTACTTTCTTAGATGGAGTCACTTTTTTGAAATTTCTATTCTAGGGGTGCAACAGGGGGCTTCAAATGGGACATGGTATAAACAAAACCAGTCCTGCAAAATCTGCCTTCCAAAACCCATATGGTGTTCCCCTCCTTCTATGTCCTCCCGTTTGGCCAAACAGTAGTTTACGACCACATATGGGGTGTTTCTGCAAACTACAGAATCAGGGCAACCCATTTTGAGTTTTGTTTGGCAGTTAACCCTTGTTTTACTCCTGGAAAAAATTGATTATATTGGAAAATTTTCCCAAAAATAGAAATTTCTAAATTGTTTCTCCATCTGCCATTAACTCTTGTGGAAGACCTAAAGGGTTAATAAAGTTTGAAAAAACAGTTTTGAATACCTTGAGGGGTGTAGTTTCTAGAATGGGGTCATTTTTGGGAGGTTTCTATTATCTAAGCCTCACAATATGACTGCAAACCTGAACTGGTCCATAAAAAGTGGGATTTTGAAGATTTCTGAAAAATTTCAAAATTTGCTTCTAAACTTCTAAGCCTTGTAACATCCCCAAAAAATAAAATATCATTCCCAAAATGCTACACACATGAAGTAGACATATGGGGAATGTAAAGCCATCACAATTTTTGGGGGTATTACTATGTATTACAGAAGTAGAGAAACTGAAACTTTGAAATTTGCTAATTTTTCAAAAAAAATTGTAAACATTTTATTTTTTGGTGCAAAAAAATTAACTTTTTTGACCCAATTTTAGCAGTGTCATGAAGTACAATATGTGACGAAAAAACAATCTCAGAACGGCCTGGGTAAGTCAAAGCGTTTTAAAGTTATGAGCACTTAAAGGGACACTGGTCAGATTTGCAAAAAATGGCCAAGTCCTTAAGGTGAAATAGGGCTGAGTCCTTAAGGGGTTAAAGGGGTTGTCTCACTTCAGCAAATGGCATTTATCATGTAGACAAAGTTAATACAAGTCACTTATTAATGTATTGTGATTGTCCATATTGTCTCCTTTGCTGGCTTGATTCATTTTTACATGATATTATACATTGCTCGTATACCAGGGGTTACATCCACCTTGCAATCTAGCAGCAGCGGCCGTGCTTGCACACTATAGGAAACAGCGATGGCCTATGTGCACTCCCATGGTTTTGGCCACTAGAGAGGTCGGTGCGTTTTCCTATAGTGTGCAAGAATGGCCACCACTGCTGGATTGCAGGGTTGTTGTAACCACAGTAACTTTTGAGCCCCTTAGGGGACTGAAACATGCGATCTTTTGATCATTTCTTCCATACAATGCAATAGAATACTATTGCGGTCTATGGGATTTTGAGGCACTGCTGGCCGAGCTGTGCTTTGCGCACAGCTTTACAGGCACTGAACAATGCCAGGCCTGGCAACCTTCAGAAGGCCCCAGCAGTAATTTCCCAGCAGGGGCTCTGATCAGTAGACAGAGTTATCCCCCTCCTTTTGCCTAACCTCACAGATGTCATGATCGCTGTTGAATGTGGCATTTGAGGGATTAAATGACTGTGTTCGCTAATCCCGATCAATGCGGGCAGGCCCGCTCCATACAAACCCTTAAAGGGGTTCTGCACTTTGTTCAAACTGATGATCTATCCTCTGGATAGATCATAAGCATCTGATCGGCGGGGGTCTGACACCTGGGACCCCTGCCGATCAGCTGTTTGAGAAGGCAGCTGCGCCCCAGCAGCGCCGCGGCCTTCTCACTGTTTACCGCAGGCCCAGTGATGTCATGACTAGTATCACTGGCCTGGGCGCGGCTAAGCTCCGTTCCCTTGAATGGAGCTTAGCCCAGCCCAGGCCAGTTAATACAAGTCGTGACGTCACATGGCCAGCGGTAAACAGTGAGAAGGCCGCGGCGCTGCTGGAGCGCCGCTGCCTTCTTAAACAGCTGATCGGCGGGGGTCCCAGGTGTCGGACCCCTGCCGATCAGATGCTGATAGATCATCAGTTTAAACAAAGTGAAAAACCCCTTTAAGCATAATGACGTACATGATTATGTGTTAAGGGGTTGAAGATGATATATTTTATTCAATTTGTTAGAAAAATTGTGCTCAAATGTTCATTTTAAGCAAAGATCATTTTCTGTTCAAATTGTCTTTGTCTGGGACCTTTCAGCATTAAAATGCAGTGTAATCAGCAGGAAGCATATACAACAGGAGGAGCTGAGCAGATTCATATAATGTGGGAAAAGATTCCACAAAGCTTGTAACCTAGTAAGTGAAATCCCTGCTAATTCTATGCTTAGGGGTCCAGTAGGCAGTCCAACCCAATTACTGATAGGATTTCTTGCATGAGAATGCATACAAAGCTGTCAGTCACTGTTACAGGAAAATATGGTCCCCAGCCAGAGCCTCAGTCCAAGACCACACAAAGATGATATAGCATATACTGATATTATTCAGTGAGATTCACCCATTGAGTGATATCATTTTGGCCAGAAGCCATTTGGTCATCGTGTCCCCTGTTAGCATATCAAAGGCAGGAAGTGCACGTTGTAAAAGCAGTTGGACAACATTCTCTTGACCAACATATTGGGAAGATATTTGGGTGGTCATAGAGTGGAGTCCATGATGTGGGGTGGGACACAGAAACATATATGGTATGTGAAACTTTGGGACTCTATCTCTTGCTGCAACCCCCCTGGACCAACAGCACTTCAGAAGCAAGCCAAGTTATACAGTCCTAATCAAAAGTTTAAGACCACTTGAAAAATGGCAAAAAATCATATTTAGCATGGCTGGATCTTAGCAAGGTTCCAAGTAGAGCTTCAACATGCAACAAAAAAGAAATGGGAGTGAGACAAAACATTTTTTGAGCATTCAATTAATTTAAAATAACGATTCAACTGAAACAGGCTGTTTTTCAGCTGATCAAAAGTTTAGGACCACGTGCCTTTAAAAGGCCAAATCTGTGCAAAGATGTGGATTCATTGTCATTTTCTGTCAGGTAGTCACACGTTGCATCCTGGCTTCCATGGTAACCGATCGGAGCCCCAGCGATTAAACTGTGACTCCAATCGGAAATGCCGCTCCGCTGCCACCAATGATGGGGGGACGGAGGTGGGTTGTTAGCCTGTGGCCACTGCCACCAATGCTTTTAATACTGGGGAGGGAGGTTGGGCCGCACTGGCCACCAATGCTTTTAATACTGGGGAGGGAGGGAGGGGGGGCCGCACTGGCCACCAATGCTTAATACTGGGGAGGGAGGGGGTCTGGCTTGGAGCACCCGATCAGGGGGCTGAGATCTGCACAATTAACCCCTCAGGTGCGGCACCTGAGGGGTTAATTGTGCAGATCACAGCCCCCTGTAAGAGAACGGATGCTGCCAGGCAGGAGGGGGCAGTCATGTACACAGTTCTTAGTATATTCTAACTTGAAGCATCCCCATCACCATGGGAACGCCTCTGTGTTAGAATATACTGTCGGATCTGAGTTTTCATGATCGTGAAAACTCAGATCTGAAAAAGCTGTAATGCAGACGGATCCGCACTGAACGGATACCATAGTTTGCATTTATAGGTATGGACCCGTCTGTGCAGATACCAGACGGATCCGCACCTAACGCAAGTGTGAAAGTAACCTTACTGCGTCCCACCTCAGCAGCGATGGCGCACTGTGAGAGACCCTGCTTATGCAGTTCAACAACCCGACCACGTTAAAAAAGGGAGAGTTTTTTTGCATTTACCATCACAACGTGTGACTACCTGACAGAAAATGACAATGAATCCACATCTTTGCACAGATTCGGCCTTTTAAAGGCATGTGGTCCTAAACTTTTGATCAGATGAAAAACGGCCTGTTTCAGTTTAATCGTTATTTTCAATTAATTGAATGCTCAAAAAATGTTTTGTCTCACTCCCATTTCTTCTTGTTGCATGTTGAAGCTATACTTGGAACCTTGTTAAGATCCAACAATGTAAAATAAATTTTTTTTGCCATTTTTCAAGTAGTCTTAAACTTTTGATCAGGACTGTATGTGTGCTTATGTGTGTATGTATAGAAGTATAATATCCCAGTACACTTTATATGTGTAGTCTGCGATTGTATTCCATTATACGTGTTTACAGATGTGTAGATTATATGTGGCATTTACTGTATACATGAGTCTCTATATGTACTGTACATGTACTAATGGTCAGGTACTGGATGTGAGTTGGTTAGAAGTGTAGATCCAGTAGAAGGTATATTGGAGGACTCTGGATATATTGTATATACTGTGGGGATCCGCTCTGGTAGGCAGTGGTAGCGAGTGCAGTATAGAGGCAACACAGACCGGTCTTGGTGTAAAACACGATGCTTTGTTTATTCACACGGTGCATATTTGTGAAAGACGGTGCAGTTCATAGGGAGGGTGGTCACACACAACAGCAAAATAATAGTTCAAACACAGCAAGTCCCTGCTGCAGGCTACTTGAGGCCTGTTTCAGTCACATAAAGCAAAGTCTATTTAAAGCCAGGAGTAATGTCACCTTTTTCTCCTTGGTGAAGTAAGTCCCTGGGTCTTGCTTCTAGCCACAGGACATGGATCCCTCCTGGTTTCAGCTGCAGGATCCTGCACAGTCCTCCACAGGCCTCAGCACACAGCCCAGCTCACCTCCACTTCTCACTCTCACAGCCAGAGAACACAGAAGCTTCACATTGCACACCACACCCTTGTTGCTGGTCAGGTTTTAACCCTTCCCTGCAAAACCTGGCCTGGACCGTGGGGAGACAGGCACCCGCCCGCATATCTGCCTGCTCCCAATAAGAGCCGGCCCGGATCCGCTGTGTTAACAGGATAACCGCTGCAATATGCACTTTTCTGGCTCTTACTCCACCGGTGCCAGGACCCCCGGTGGCACGTACCTGCCGTCTATTACCACCCCAGGTACTCTCCTACATATCCCCCCCCTTTGTTCAACCCTGAAGGGTTGCACACCCTGTTCAATCCTGAGGGGTTGGACACATGTACAACAGTGTACCCGGGAAAGGGCATCGGCATTCCCCTGTAAGCGGCCTGCCCTGTGTTCGACACTGAACTTAAAATTCTGGAAGGACAAGAACCATCTGGTGACCCGGGCACTCCCCTCCTTGGCCCGGCTCATCCACTGGAGAGGGGAATGGTCGGTCACCAGATGGAACCTTCTCCCTAACAGATAGTACCTAAGGGACTCGAGGGCCCACTTAATGGCCAGGCATTCTCTCTCTACCACGCTGTACCTGGTTTCCGCTGGGGTGAGTTTGCGACTCAGGAAGACAACAGGGTGTTCCTCCCCACTGATTTCCTGAGAGAGTACTGCCCCTAGGCCCACTCCAGAGGCGTCCGTGTGAACGACAAATTCCCGTGTGAAGTCGGGTGTCACCAAAACCGGGGACCCACACAGAGCCGACTTCAAACGGGAGAATGCCTCCTCCGCCTGCTCATCCCAGCGGACCATCACCGTCTTCCTCCCCTTTAAAAGTCTTGTCAATGGGGCCGCTACTGTGGCAAAGTTGGGGATAAAGCGCATGTAATATCCTATCATCCCTAGGAACGAACGTACTTGCTTGGTGGTAAGAGGTCTGGGCCAGCTCTTGATCGCCTCAACCTTGTCTACCTGGGGCTTGACAACTCCCCGCCCAATCACGTATCCCAGGTACAGGAACTCCTCGAACCCGAGCGAACACTTTTTTGGGTTGGCCGTCAGTCCAGCTTTTCTAAGTGAATCGACTACGGCCTGTACCTTGGGCAGGTGACTCTCCCAGTCCTGGCTAAACACGATGATGTCGTCCAGATATGCCGAAGCATATGGACGATGGGGCCGTAGGATGACGTCCATCAATCGCTGGAAGGTGGCTGGAGCGCCATGTAGGCCAAAGGGCAAAACTTGGTACTGAAATAACCCCTCGGGGGTGACAAAGGCAGTCTTCTCCTTTGCCGCCTCCGTGAGAGGCACCTGCCAATATCCTTTTGTGAGGCCGAGGACCGAGAAATAGCGAGCTTTCCCTAGCCGTTCTATGAGCTCGTCTACCCGGGGCATGGGGTAGGCATCGAATTTCGACACTTCGTTGAGCTTTCTAAAATCATTGCAGAAGCGCAGAGTACCGTCAGGTTTTGGGATGAGGACTATGGGGCTGGCCCACTCGCTCCTTGACTCCTCAATCACCCCTAACCTCAACATGGACCTTACTTCTTCTGAAATGGCCTGTCGCCGGGCCTCCGGTACACGATACGGCTTTAACCGTACCCTGACGTGGGGCTCGGTGACGATGTCATGTCGGACTACCGAAGTTCGACCAGGAAGCTCAGAGAATACGTCCCTATTTCGACTCACTAACTCTTTGGCTTCCTGAGCTTGTTTAGTCGACAGACCACCTGCTATCTTTACCGCGGAGGTGCCCTCTGGGACCTCGGGTGGAGCTGGGATCTTCCCCGCAGACAAGACAGTGCTTGGGCTGTCCCCAATGAGACACTCCCTATCTCTCCACGATTTCAGTAAATTTACATGATATACCTGTTCTGGCTTCCGCCGGCCTGGCTGGGATATCTTGTAATTCACTGACCCTACCTTCTCTTTCACCTCGTAGGGACCTTGCCACCGTGCCAAAAACTTACTGTCAATGGTGGGGACTAGCACCAGTACCCAGTCACCCGGGTTAAATGTCCGGACCTGGGCACTCCGGTTGTATACCCGGCTCTGTGCCAGTTGGGCGGCTTCCATGTGTTCCCGGACGATTGGTAGGACTGTCTCTATACGGTCCTGCATCTTTTCTATATGCTCTATAATACTCTTGTGGGGGGTGGGCTGTTGCTCCCACGCCTCTTTAGCGATGTCCAGCAACCCTCTTGGCCGTCGACCGTATAATAGCTCGAAGGGCGAGAATCCCGTAGATGCCTGGGGCACTTCTCGCACTGCGAACAATACGTACGGCAGCAACAGGTCCCAATCCTTTCCGTCTTTGGCTACGGTTCTTTTAAGCATAGTTTTTAGGGTTTTGTTAAAGCGTTCCACTAGTCCGTCGGTCTGAGGATGGTATACGGACGTGTGCAACCGTTTAACCCCTAAAAGCTTGCAGAGCTCCCTCGTCACCTTAGACATGAAGGGCGTCCCCTGGTCGGTCAGGATCTCTTTTGGAATCCCCACCCTTGCGAACATACCCATGAGTTCTTTAGCTATGAGCTTAGCAGAAGTATGACGTAGTGGGATCGCTTCAGGATATCTGGTGACATAGTCTAAGACCACCAAGATATGCTGGTGCCCTCTGGCCGACTTGTTTATGGGGCCTACCAGATCCATCCCTATTCTTTCGAAGGGGACCTCGATGATGGGCATGGGTACTAGGGGACTGCGATAGTGGGGCTGGGGGCTCGTCATCTGACACACTGGACAGGATTGGCAAAACCTTTTGACCTCCTCATAAACCCCGGGCCAATAGAACCTTTGCAGAATCCGCTCTTGGGTTTTTTTTACGCCCAAATGTCCTCCCAGCACGTGGGAGTGGGCCAAGTCCAGTACCACACGGCGGTATGGCTGGGGTACCACCAGCTGCTCCACTACCTCGTGCTGCACTTTGTCCACCCTATACAGCAGGTCCTGGTTAAAAGCCAGATGGGGAAACACCGAGTCGGCCCCTGGGTGCTGAGCCACCCCATTTACCACTGTCACCCCTTCCCTCGCCCGTAATAATGTCGGATCCTGGAGCTGGGCGGTCCCGAACGTGTCACGGGATACCTCCAGGTCCGGGATGGACGGGGTTTCCACGGATTCGCCTGCCAACACCTCTAGGGGAAACCTATCGGGATGACACTCTACAGGTGATGTGGTGACCCCTACAGCTGGTATCCCTGCATCGGGATCCTCGGGCACTGGGCCCGATTGTCGTCTGTCCCTAAGGGAAGGCATATTGCTCTTCCATAGAGTCCAGAAAATCCCTTCCCAGTATGGCGGCATAAGGGATTTGGCGTCCCACTCCGACGACATGCTGCACCTCTTTGCCCAACACGGACATGGTAACCCTGGCAGTGGGGTACTCCCGGCGGTCCCCATGGATACAGACAATGGACAGGGTTTGCTTCTCTGGGAGTGTCTCAGACACTAAGGACTCATGCACTAGGGTCACCAGGCTCCCAGAGTCCAGCAAAGCATTAATCGGATGCCCATCGACCAAGACTTGGCACAGAGGTGGCATATCGGTGGTCGGCCTGGCATCCGCGGTACATACAGGCCGGGCAAAGAAAGAGGACTGGCGAGCGAACCCGCAGTCCATGGGTTCAGGTGTTTGAGGACAGTTCGCTGCCCTATGTCCCAGGCCGTGGCAGTGCCAACATTGAATCCCCGTGGTCCCTCCCCGGTCTCTCTTCCCTGGAGTAGGACTAGCCTTCCCCCCCCCTTTGTGGTTGGGACCCTTTTTCCGGATCCCTAGCCTGAGAGGGAGCCCGACGGGATTCCTGCACCTGCGTTGAGTCCCGCACCAAGTCCTGGGTTGCCACATACCTCTCGACAAGGCTTACTAACTGATCCAGGGTGCCTGGATCACCTTGTCCCACCCAGCGCTGTATTGCTCTTGGGAGGGTACGCACCAAACGATCCACCACCACACGTTCCACCATCTGCGAGGGGCTCAATGTCTCAGGCTGCAGCCATTTTTTTACGAGGTGTAACAGGTCATAGGCCTGGGACCGAGCAGGCCGGGACTCTGAGAAAGCCCACTGGTAGACTCGATGTGCACGCACATAGGTATTAACCCCAAGACGAGCCAACACCTCCCCCTTCAGCCTCTCATAGCTCTTGGCTTCCTCCTGACTGAGGTCGAAGTAGGCCTTTTGTGCGTCACCCACTAAAAATGGCGCCACTACTTCGGCCCACTGTTCTGCCGGTAACCTTTCCTGTTCCGCAGTGCGTTCGAAGACCATCAGGAACGCCTCGATATCATCCTCGGGGCCCATCTTTCTTAACGCTGAGCGCACCTTATCCCGGGCAGCAGGTAGGATTGCGGTCCCCCCCGGGACGGCTTGTTGTTGTAACACCCGCATGGACTCCTGCATAGTCGCCAGTTGCTGGGCCAGTAGACTATTCAACTGCCGCTGGTCTCTCAGGGCTTCCTCATGTCTCCGAGTAGCCTCCTCATTACTTTGCACCAAGTGTCTAATAGCCTCCTCCATTTTATCTGGAGCCACAAAACTTGCTGGCTTAATATATGACATACAGTCCAAACAGCACAATTTTCAGCCTCACTGCCGTTAGAATATACTGTCGGATCTGAGTTTTCATGATCGTGAAAACTCAGATCTGAAAAAGCTGTAATGCAGACGGATCCGCACTGAACGGATACCATAGTTTGCATTTATAGGTATGGACCCGTCTGTGCAGATACCAGACGGATCCGCACCTAACGCAAGTGTGAAAGTAACCTTACTGCGTCCCACCTCAGCAGCGATGGCGCGCTGTGAGAGACCCTGCTTATGCAGTTCAACAACCCGACCACGTTAAAAAAGGGAGAGTTTTTTTTGCATTTACCATCACAACGTGTGACTACCTGACAGAAAATGACAATGAATCCACATCTTTGCACAGATTCGGCCTTTTAAAGGCATGTGGTCCTAAACTTTTGATCAGATGAAAAACGGCCTGTTTCAGTTTAATCGTTATTTTCAATTAATTGAATGCTCAAAAAATGTTTTGTCTCACTCCCATTTCTTCTTGTTGCATGTTGAAGCTCTACTTGGAACCTTGTTAAGATCCAACAATGTAAAATACATTTTTTTTGCCATTTTTCAAGTAGTCTTAAACTTTTGATCAGGACTGTATGTGTGCTTATGTGTGTATGTATAGAAGTATAATATCCCAGTACACTTTATATGTGTAGTCTGCGATTGTATTCCATTATACGTGTTTACAGATGTGTAGATTATATGTGGCATTTACTGTATACATGAGTCTCTATATGTACTGTACATGTACTAATGGTCAGGTACTGGATGTGAGTTGGTTAGAAGTGTAGATCCAGTAGAAGGTATATTGGAGGACTCTGGATATATTGTATATACTGTGGGGATCCGCTCTGGTAGGCAGTGGTAGCGAGTGCAGTATAGAGGCAACACAGACCGGTCTTGGTGTAAAACACGATGCTTTGTTTATTCACACGGTGCATATTTGTGAAAGACGGTGCAGTTCATAGGGAGGGTGGTCACACACAACAGCAAAATAATAGTTCAAACACAGCAAGTCCCTGCTGCAGGCTACTTGAGGCCTGTTTCAGTCACATAAAGCAAAGTCCATTTAAAGCCAGGAGTAATGTCACCTTTTTCTCCTTGGTGAAGTAAGTCCCTGGGTCTTGCTTCTAGCCACAGGACATGGATCCCTCCTGGTTTCAGCTGCAGGATCCTGCACAGTCCTCCACAGGCCTCAGCACACAGCCCAGCTCACCTCCACTTCTCACTCTCACAGCCAGAGAACACAGAAGCTTCACATTGCACACCACACCCTTGTTGCTGGTCAGGTTTTAACCCTTCCCTGCAAAACCTGGCCTGGACCGTGGGGAGACAGGCACCCGCCCGCATATCTGCCTGCTCCCAATAAGAGCCGGCCCGGATCCGCTGTGTTAACAGCATAACCGCTGCAATATGCACTTTTCTGGCTCTTACTCCACCGGTGCCAGGACCCCCGGTGGCACGTACCTGCCGTCTATTACCACCCCAGGTACTCTCCTACAATACATACACATTATTAGCCACATTTGCTTAGCATGCAGGAAGGGCAGGAACGGAGGCAGCTGTGTGTGGTGGTGTCCTCTATGTATTGTGTTATTTGTAGTGTCTGTATCTTTATGTAATGTCCATTGCTTTGTCATCTCTATGTTATCAGTAAACAATTTTTCTATATTCGTATCTGCGAGGGTTGTATGTTACTCCTGGGGTGTATGAAGGACTGGAGGGGTGTATATAATACACAGAGTCAGTGGGTTATATAGGAAACAAAGACAACAGTTTAGGAACAGAAAAAAAGGGACGAAAGACGGAGATAGATATAAATCTCCAATTTCCAATAATCAAAGTGTCCCTTTATCAGTCACTGAGTAGGACTGCCCCCTTGACTCCAAAGAATAGAAACAGCAGGAATCTAAAGGGGTTATCCCATGAGTAATATAAAAAATAAAGATCATAGAGCATATAGTACATGACAACCTCTTTCTAACAAAGCTAGAACCAGCCCTGTACCTCACATGGATCCAGAGATCTCCCCATTCATTGCTCTGCTAGATTTACCTCAAGCTGGCAGCTCAAAGGGAGTGTCTTCTCTGCTGCAGCTAAGGGGGCGTGTCCATGCTCTCCCTATCACAGCTCAGGAGGCAGTTGAAGGATTAAACTGAGCATGTGCGACCATCTCAGTGAGCCGGACAAAGAAATAAGAAAAAGAATAAAGAGCAGGTGGTGCTACACAGATACATCTTATTGAATAACATAATGGTTATACAATTTTTTTTAATTACATGCAATTAGAAAAGCATTGAGATGCAGGTGCTGGTTTGGAAAACTGTAGAATATTTTTTGTGGGACAACCCCTTTAAATGAATAAAATATAAATTATGGTATATTGCATCTTATCCCATAAAATGATGTATAAATCTGCTCAGCTCATCCTGTTCTATAACATAATAGTGGTAAATCAATGTGACGATTCTCTTTATGGTTAGAAACTATTCATGTGAAAAGTATGCATTAATAAATTACTGTAGGGGAATGGAAAGGACAGGGAAATTTGAGCATTCAAAAATATAATTCTTATTTATTTGTATTGTACAAGAACTTGCGATACATAAAGACTGTGGAAGCTCTATCCTTTACTTTTAGGCTACTTTCACATTAGTGTTTTCAATTCCGCTATTGATATCCGTCCCGCCCCCCCTTCCCCGCCCACATTACACCCTGTTTTTTAGATGTGAATTGAGAGATGAAAAGTCGCAGATTGTGGCAGAAATAACCTTTGTGCTGCAATCAGTGGCGTATATCTGTTAGTAAATGACCCTCTAAGAGTCTATTTTATGGCAAACGAAGAGGAATCCTGTACTAGATTCCTTCGACGTTGCACTTATTACTTTATACTGAACATGTACAGCAACCACTGCGGTTAGTGTATATATTATGGAAAAATCTTTCTTACGTTTTCGATTCTTTTATCTACATTTTGCTATGAAATGCTTAATGGGTCTTTGATTCCTATCTTAAGGACACATACAACACAATATAAAGGAGTCAGAATATGTCTATTTGCATACGGTGCAGAATGCCATTTCAAGTGACTAAAAGAAGAGAACATTAAAAAAAACTGCATTCATTTTGTATATGATCAGCTGAGCTTTGGAAGACGCAAATAGCAAATTCATGCATCTGTGACTGCTTTAAGGGCACCTTGCAAATGAAAACCATTGATTGATTTATTTGTCAAAATACTGCTGAGGAGGGCACGAGAGATCATATAATGGCTTATTCAGAAATAGATTTGCTATATTTAGGTCACATTCAAGGAAGGTTAGCATCTTCTAAAGCATAAGTGAAACAAAATGCTTTGTATCCCACTGCCAACTTCCCAGCATCATTCAGGTATGTAATGAATAGCAAGTGATACATAATTAAGTACCCCTATAGTCTCACAATATTCAAGGCTTGGAAACTGTCTTTGCATATTTTTGAGAATACAACAGCTACAAAGGCAGAACTAGACTTTTAAAGGGGTTGTCCAAGTTATTATTTTATTCTTTGTTTATATTCTTTCTAGCTAAACAAAAGTAATGTGTTTTCAATTGATTCTTCTACAGTGGCCCCTTTTCTCATATTTCACTAAGCGTCTCATGACCTGTGACATCAGCTCTTTTGCCTGCTCTGAAGACGTTCCGTGCACCAGCCTAGGGCTGCAGGAGAAGCGGTCCTGTCCTGTACACGGAACGTTACTAAAGTTTGATCTGTGGGCTGTTCTTGCTGGGGGGACAAGCCATGCCCACTTTGTACAGGTCCTCAGTACTGATGTCAGCAGGCTTAGCTGTATCGTCATGCCCCATCCATCCTTAGCTAGAATCTGTCAGGCATGTCCAGTCCATTTAGAAGGCATATTTATAGAGGCTAGCTTGCCACCTACCAATGTATATGAGCGATAAGAACATCAGTACTGAGGTCCAAATATTGGGCAGAGCATGTCGCCGTAAAGACATGCCCCCTGCAGGTTACTGGAGGCAGAATGGCTTGGCATTAGCTAAGCAGAAGAGAAATTCCAGTCACAGTAAAAGCTAGCTACTCAAACAGGTGTAACACTCTGCCTGTATAAATGGAAGAAGCAGCAAGATGTAAATGGCCAGGAGAGCAACCAGAAGAAAGAATGTCTGTATGAGGTCAGTGACTACTGGGAAGAGCTGCAGCATGAAAAAATTGATCTGTCACCAAAGAGAGCCAAGACAGCACGGGAAGGGGAAAGGCAGTCTTAGCTGACACCCCATATATTCATGAGCAGATCATGAAGGAGTTTTGTTACATGCTCCCACAGCTCTGCAACTGCATGCAAACAAATGGGCCAGAGCAGTACTGGGTATGTGTGGAAAAAGCTGTTTTATTTTGCCAGACCTCACTTATCTAATGTATATATTCCTGACCATCAGGTTTGCAGAGTGCCATATTTTTCTGTAACTCGGACAACCCCTGTGTGCTGAATAAATATTTGAATAACCAGTTCTATACTATACTCTAACATTAAAAGTTATTGCAACCTTTGGGAGCAGTTATTTATGATTGCATTCTACTCATTTTGGGCTACAAATCATTGCCCTTTATTTAAAAAAAGTTCAGCTATTTCTGAGATACAATATAAAAAAATCAGTCTGTTTGCAATCTGTCACTTTCTGTTTTTTTTTTTAAGTCCCAACCAGATGTGCTCCTGTGTCTTCCTGTTCAGCTGCATTACATTATACATGATCACAGTCGAGACTGCAGAGTTGGCATCGCAATAGAAGGGTAAGTACTTCTGAAACTCTTTCTTCCTTCCATGGGTTAGCTGAAAGAGAGACTTTAGGTATAGCCCCAGAAAACCATTATAACTGCAGTATTATATGAATAGTATGGATGGATTACACCCAAGAGTGCTTAAAAAGCTCAATTCAGTCATTGCTGTGCCCCTGTTTATAATTTTTTAAGATTCTCTAGGCACTGGTACACTGCCAAGTGACTGGCGCAAGGCAAATGTAGTGCCCATAATTAAAAAAAGGATCTAGGCCCTCAACAGGTAATTATAGACCAGTTTGTTTAACATTTGTTGTGGGAAAAATGTTTGAAGGACTCTTAAGAGACTATATACAGGAGTATGTGACTATAAATAATATTATAAGTGATAACCAACATGGGTTTACCAAGGACAGAAGTTGTCAGACTAACCTGATTTGTTTTTATGAGGAGGTGAGTAGTAGCCTGGACAGAGGGGCAGCTGTGGATGTAGTGTTTCTGGATTTTGCAAAGGCTTTTGAAAACTGTCCTTCATGTTTAATAGGTAAAGTAAGGTCTATAGGCTTGGAAAGTGTAGTTTGTAATTGGATTAAAAACTGGCTGAAGGACCGTGTCCAGAGAGTTGTGGTCAATGATTCCTATTCAGAATGGTCCGGGTGGTGTACCCCAAGGTTCAGTGCTGGGTCCTCTATTATTTAATTTATTAATGATATTGAGGACAGGATTAATAGCACCATTTCTATTTTTGCAGATGACACTAAGCTATGTAGTACTGTACAGTCTATGGAAGATGTCCACAAACTACAAGCTGACTTGAACACTCTGAGTGATTGGGCATCAACTCGGCAAATGAGGTTCAATGTGGACAAATGTAAAGTTATGCATCTTGGTAGCAATAATCTCCGTGCTTCATATGTCCTAGGTGATGTAACACTGGGAGAGTCACTTATAGAGAAGGATTTGGGTGTCCTTGTAGATGGTAGATTAAATTACAGCACACAATGTCAATCTGCTGCTTCTAAAGCCACCAGGATATTGTCATGCATTAAACGAGTCATGGACTCGAGGGACAGGGATGTAATATTACCACTTTACAAAGCACTGGTGCGGCCTCATCTGGAATATGCAGTTCAGTTCTGGGCACAAGTCCATAGAAAGGACGCTCTGCAGCTGGAAAAAGTACAGAAGAGAGTGACTAAACTGATAAGGGGCATGGAGGGTCTTAGTTATAAGGAAAGATTAAAAGAATTGAATTTATTTAGTCTTTAGAAGAGACATCTAAAGGGGGACATGATTAACCTATACAAATATATAAATGGGCCATACAAAAAATACGGTGAAAAACTGTTCCATGTAAAATGCCCTCAAAAGACAAGCGGGCACTGCCTGCGATTGGAGAACAAAAAGTTCAGTTATCAGAAGCGTCAAAGATTCTTTACTGTAAGAACTGTGAATCTGTGGAATAGACTTCCTCTGAACGTGGTCACAGAAGGAACAGTGGACAGTTTCAAAAAGGGTTTAGATGAATTCTTAAAAGTAAACAACATTAATGCTTATGAAAATGTGTAGAAATCTGAGTCTCACTTCCTTCTGGGATTCGCGTTTCCAACTATCCCTTGGTTGAGCTTGATGGACTTATGTCTTTTTTCAACCGTATCAACTATGTATACATGATACAGAGTTCACATAAGTAGCATCTATCTGTGTATACTCATTTCGGATCCCCAGTTGTGCACCCACAAAATGGCTGTGCAATAAATAGAGAGGACTAGTCACTACAACTGCCCCAACTGTTGGATCGTGTAAAGGGGCCTTTATTGTACACAGCCTTTATATGCACCAATAAATTAATTTCTTTCTTTTACACAGTATTGGATAGGAAATAACCTAATCTCTCAGTTTTGTGCCTGTAATGGTTAGTGAAAGGCTAGATGGAAGCCAGAGAAACAGTATACCTTATCATAGCAGAGAAGGGATTACTTGTGACATAGACCTGCTCTGACAACCCAGAAAAGGTGCAGACATACAGTTCACTCTGTTCTAAAACACTATTTATATAAAGCCTAAGTGATAGCTCCAATGTCCTATGAAATTGCTTTGATCACATCTCTTGTTTTAATTGTCCCTCTCAATTGTTAATCACACATCTTGGCCTTTAGTACGTCCGTCTGTTTGATGTTCACATTTTCAACACTTCAGCAGGTCTAAGTATTGAATGTTCTCTATAAATGTTTATATTGTAGAAATCCTCACTATTATTCAGAGGATTGATATATCCATGCTGTACGTGCCAGACATGTCATCCCTTCTTAGCGAATTTCAGCAGAAAGTCATATTTATTTCGAGTTTCTGTATTCCCTTTGTTTGCCTCAGTTTATTATGCCCCCTCATCAATGTTATACCACCATCACCAACCTCCCAAAAACATACAGATTGAGTAATTGTCTCCCTATTTAAATAGAAACGGTGTCTTGGCACACCAACAATATTTTTCACCTGTTCACAAGATATGTGATAAATGTACGATCAGTGGGGGTCCAACCAATAATACCAAAAATGTACAAACCATCTCATTTTCATACAATAATACAATATAAAATCATTATTATTTTAACATTACTCATAATCACCCAGGTCCCCACCCTCCCTACCCTTGTGATGATTCTCAAGGATACATAAAATAAAAAATTAAAATTAATTTTCCACTGACATGGAAAAGGATCTATGAATTTTAATAAACAGCAAACTAAGCTGCAAAAACCAGTGTCAGGCAGCTGCTGCCAAGGCCAATAAGATAATGGGTTGCATCAAAAGGGGCATAGATGCCCGTGATGAGAACATAGTCCTACCACTTTACAAATCACTGGTCAAACCACACATGGAGTACTGTGTACAGTTCTGGGCTCCAGTGAACAAAGCAGACATAGCAGAGCTGGAGAGGGTCCAGAGGAGGGCATCTAAAGTAATGACTGGAATGGGGCAACTACAGTACCCTGAAAGATTATCAAAATTAGGGTTATTCACTTTAGAAAAAAGACGACTGAGAGGAGATCTAATTAATATGTATAAATATATCAGGGGTCAGTACAGAGATCTCTCCCATCATCTATTTATCCCCAGGACTGTGACTGTGACAAGGGGACATCCTCTGCGTCTGGAGGAAAGAAGGTTTGTACACAAACATAGAAGAGGATTCTTTACGGCAAGAGCAGTGAGACTATGGGGCTCTCTGCCTGAGGAGGTGGTGATGGTGAGTACAATAAAGGATTCAAGAGGGGCCTGGATGTATTTCTGGAGTGTAATAATATTACAGGCTATAGTTACTAGAGAGGGGTCGTTTGCCTTCCTCTGGATCAACTTGCAGGATGACAGGCCGAACTGGGTGGACAAATGTCTTTTTTCGGCCTTATGTACTATGTTACTATGGAGAATTGGGGGAGGGAAGGGGTCAAAACCTCCAAGCCTCCTATATCTTAGTCCATTTCTCCTGACTATTTCTTTGCTTATACAAAAAGTACTCATAACTTTTAACCCTATTGACCAAATGTATCCAATTGTTCAAATTTGGAACATTCTGTGAAAACCAAACTCGGGAGATCAAGAGTCTCGCCAGGAACAGTATTCTATTCAGGATAATCGTTCTATATTTATGACAATTCACCTTGGAGAGATCACTCAATATCCAACACTCAACCGTAAAAGGAATCAGGAATCTTGACTTAAAATTTTGGATCGCAGTCCAATACTGTTTTAATTCTGGACAGGACCAGAGCATATGTGAATTATCAGCCCCAAGAAAATCACACCGTGGACACTTAGAACTATCTTTTAACCCTAATTTATTAAGCCATAAGGGCGTAACATATAATCTATGCAAAATATTAAATTGTACCAATACGTGATCAAAATTGTGAGATGTTGAACTCAAATTGGCAAATATATTTCCCCATCCCTCTATTTGGATCATTGGGCAGTCAGCTCCCCAAGCCCTTTGCCCTGGTGATTGCATCTTAATAAATAGTGCCTTATGTAATAATTTATAAAAATATGAAATCTTAAACTTCTGATCTGTTCCCTATCAAATCATTTAAAAAGGTAGAAGTGTCAATCTCCAAAAGTGCTTTGTTCTTTACACTAGTGAGTGCCGGAAATAACTGAAAATATCTAAACCAAGACAAACATCCATATTCTCCCTTTGTACTAACACCAATAACGGACATATCTCTCCATTCTTCACCACTAGTGCAACATAAAAAATATTATTATTTTGCCAAAACTGGTCCCCAGCTAATTTATCCAAGGCCTGAAATTGAATATTATGCCAAAGGGGAGTACAATGAAGAGTAATCGCATAAGGAAGGGATGGTAACTGCTCCGGTGAAATCCCCAGCAGGGGGAGCTGGAAGACAAAGCGATCCCAATGTACAGTATAACAGAGCAATCTAGGGCATTGCTTTCCCCTTAGTGCTACCACACAGTACCAGTGCCCACATTGTGCCCCTCACAGTAATTATGTCCACATTGTGCCTCCTTCACAATAGTTATGCCCATATTTTGCATCTTTCACAGGAGTTATATCCACATTGTGCCTCCTTTACAGCATAAATGCCCATATTGTGCCCCCTCACTGCAGTTTTGCCCACATTATGCCCCTCACAGTAGTTATGTCTTCCTTGTGCCCCCACAGTAGGTATGCCCATCTTTGTGCCCCCCACAGTAGTTATGCCTACCTTTGTGCCCTCCACAGTAGTTATGCCTACATTGTGCCTCCTTTACAGTAGAAATGACCATAGTGTGCCCCTCACAGTAGTTATGTCTTCCTTGTGCCCCCGACAGTAGGTATGCCCACCTTTGTGCCCCCTCACAGTAGTTATGCCTACCTTTGTGCCCTCCACAGTAGTTATGCTCACCTTTATGCCCACTCACTGTAGTTATACCTACCTTTATGCCCACTCACTGTAGTTATGTCCTCCTTGTGCCCTCTCCAGCTCACAAATACTCACCTGTTTCCCTGATGATCGGCACATCCAGCGTTCCTAACCACAGCAGACATGCTCACATGCGATGTGTGGCCTACTGGAGAGCGCCTAGGCTCAGCAGAATGGTAAAGCAGGGTGCAGATGGCTCCCTGCTTTACTATGTAAACAAACTACCCTGGATGTCCCCCCTCGCTACGCCCCTGGCCAGTTTGTCAAGCTCCTGATCAGCCATACAATTGTCACTTACCTGCTGTTTGTGTGCCAAACTTTTTAACCATGATTTCTCTTTAGGACACCTTCGCCAAAAATGGTGCATGGATTATGAAGATTTCAATTCAAATATAGACATAAGATCAGTAATAATGGTTAGACAGTAGGGATGAGCGAACTCGAACTGTATAGTTCGGGTTCGTACCGAATTTTGGGGTGTCCGTGACACGGACCCGAACCCGGACATTTTCGTAAAAGTCCGGGTTCGGGTTCGGTGTTCGTCGCTTTCTTCGCGCTTTTGTGACGCTTTCTTGGCGCTTTTTGAAAGGCTGCAAAGCAGCCAATCAACAAGCGTCATACTACTTGCCCCAAGAGGCCATCACAGCCATGCCTACTATTGGCATGGCTGTGATTGGCCAGAGCACCATGTGACCCAGCCTCTATTTAAGCTGGAGTCACATAGCGCCGCCCGTCACTCTGCTCTGATTAGCGTAGGGAGAGGTTGCGGCTGCGACAGTAGGGCGAGATTAGGCAGATTAACTCCTCCAAAGGACTTGATTAACTGATCGATCTGCAGCTGTGGATCATTGAGCTGCTGATCCTCAATTGCTCACTGTTTTTAGGCTGCACAGACCGTTTGTCAGTCTCATTTTTCTGGGGTGATCGGCGGCCATTTTGTGTCTTGTGGTGCGCCAGCACAAGCTGCGACCAAGTGCATTTAACCCTCAATGGTGTGGTTGTTTTTTGGCTAAAGCCTACATCAGGGTGAAGCTGTCACACCAAGTGCATTTAACCAGCAATAGTCTGTTCATTTTTTGGCCATATCCCAGTCTAATTCTGTCACTAAATCCATACCGGTCACCCAGCGCCTAAATACTAGGCCTCAAATTTATATCCAGCTAAATCTGTCCCTAGTGCTGTAGCTGGGCGAGTTATTTAGTGTCCGTTCAAGCACATTTCTTGTTCTGGGTTGAAATACAATTCCCAATTTAGCAATTTCATAATTTAGTGGTTCCTGCTATATCAGAGCTCTTTGAAATCTATCCCAAAAAGGGTATATAATATTGAAGGTGCACATAGGGTCATTCAGAGTAACTTCACACACACCCGCTACTGTGTATTTCCAAGTCTAATTCTGTCACTAAATCCATACCGGTGACCCAGCGCCTAAATACTAGGCCTCAAATTTAATTCCCTCTAAATCTCTCGTTACCCACCGCTGTACTGTTGTTGCTGGGCAAGATATTTAGTGTCCGTCAAAGCACATTTTTTGTTCTGGGTTGAAGTACAATTCCCAATTTAGCAATTTCATAATTTAGTGGTTTCTGCTATATCAGAGCTATTTGAAATCTATCCCAAAAAGGGTATATAATATTGAAGGTGCACATAGGGTCATTCAGAATAACTTCACACACACCCGCTACTGTGTATTTCCAAGTCTAATTCTGTCACTAAACCCATACCTGTCACCCAGCGCCTAAATACTAGGCCTCAAATTTAAATCCCTCTAAATCTCTCGTTACCGTTGTCCTGTTGTAGCTGGGAAAGTTATTTAGTGCCCGTCAAAGCACATTTTTTGTTCTGGGTTGAAGTACAATTCCCAATTTAGCAATTTCATAATTTAGTGGTTCCTGCTATATCAGAGCTATTTGAAATCTATCCCAAAAAGGGTATATAATATTGAAGGTGCACATAGGGTCATTCAGAATAACTTCACACACACCCGCTACTGTGTATTTCCAAGTCTAATTCTGTCACTAAATCCATACCGGTGACCCAGCGCCTAAATACTAGGCCTCAAATTTAATTCCCTCTAAATCTCTCGTTACCCACCGGTGTACTGTTGTTGCTGGGCAAGATATTTAGTGTCCGTCAAAGCACATTTTTTGTTCTGGGTTGAAGTACAATTCCCAATTTAGCAATTTCATAATTTAGTGGTTTCTGCTATATCAGAGCTATTTGAAATCTATCCCAAAAAGGGTATATAATATTGAAGGTGCACATAGGGTCATTCAGAATAACTTCACACACACCCGCTACTGTGTATTTCCAAGTCTAATTCTGTCACTAAACCCATACCTGTCACCCAGCGCCTAAATACTAGGCCTCAAATTTAAATCCCTCTAAATCTCTCGTTACCGTTGTCCTGTTGTAGCTGGGAAAGTTATTTAGTGCCCGTCAAAGCACATTTTTTGTTCTGGGTTGAAGTACAATTCCCAATTTAGCAATTTCATAATTTAGTGGTTCCTGCTATATCAGAGCTATTTGAAATCTATCCCAAAAAGGGTATATAATATTGAAGGTGCACATAGGGTCATTCAGAATAACTTCACACACACCCGCTACTGTGTATTTCCAAGTCTAATTCTGTCACTAAATCCATACCGGTGACCCAGCGCCTAAATACTAGGCCTCAAATTTAATTCCCTCTAAATCTCTCGTTACCCACCGCTGTACTGTTGTTGCTGGGCAAGATATTTAGTGTCCGTCAAAGCACATTTTTTGTTCTGGGTTGAAGTACAATTCCCAATTTAGCAATTTCATAATTTAGTGGTTTCTGCTATATCAGAGCTATTTGAAATCTATCCCTAAAAGGGTATATAATATTGAAGGTGCACATAGGGTCATTCAGAATAACTTCACACACACCCGCTACTGTGTATTTCCAAGTCTAATTCTGTCACTAAACCCATACCTGTCACCCAGCGCCTAAATACTAGGCCTCAAATTTATATCCAGCTAAATCTGTCCCTAGTGCTGTAGCTGGGCGAGTTATTTAGTGTCCGTTCAAGCACATTTCTTGTTCTGGGTTGAAATACAATTCCCAATTTAGCAATTTCATAATTTAGTGGTTCCTGCTATATCAGAGCTCTTTGAAATCTATCCCAAAAAGGGTATATAATATTGAAGGTGCACATAGGGTCATTCAGAGTAACTTCACACACACCCGCTACTGTGTATTTCCAAGTCTAATTCTGTCACTAAATCCATACCGGTGACCCAGCGCCTAAATACTAGGCCTCAAATTTAATTCCCTCTAAATCTCTCGTTACCCACCGGTGTACTGTTGTTGCTGGGCAAGATATTTAGTGTCCGTCAAAGCACATTTTTTGTTCTGGGTTGAAGTACAATTCCCAATTTAGCAATTTCATAATTTAGTGGTTTCTGCTATATCAGAGCTATTTGAAATCTATCCCAAAAGGGTATATAATATTGAAGGTGCACATAGGGTCATTCAGAATAACTTCACACACACCCGCTACTGTGTATTTCCAAGTCTAATTCTGTCACTAAACCCATACCTGTCACCCAGCGCCTAAATACTAGGCCTCAAATTTAAATCCCTCTAAATCTCTCGTTACCGTTGTCCTGTTGTAGCTGGGAAAGTTATTTAGTGCCCGTCAAAGCACATTTTTTGTTCTGGGTTGAAGTACAATTCCCAATTTAGCAATTTCATAATTTAGTGGTTCCTGCTATATCAGAGCTATTTGAAATCTATCCCAAAAAGGGTATATAATATTGAAGGTGCACATAGGGTCATTCAGAATAACTTCACACACACCCGCTACTGTGTATTTCCAAGTCTAATTCTGTCACTAAATCCATACCGGTGACCCAGCGCCTAAATACTAGGCCTCAAATTTAATTCCCTCTAAATCTCTCGTTACCCACCGGTGTACTGTTGTTGCTGGGCAAGATATTTAGTGTCCGTCAAAGCACATTTTTTGTTCTGGGTTGAAGTACAATTCCCAATTTAGCAATTTCATAATTTAGTGGTTTCTGCTATATCAGAGCTATTTGAAATCTATCCCTAAAAGGGTATATAATATTGAAGGTGCACATAGGGTCATTCAGAATAACTTCACACACACCCGCTACTGTGTATTTCCAAGTCTAATTCTGTCACTAAACCCATACCTGTCACCCAGCGCCTAAATACTAGGCCTCAAATTTAAATCCCTCTAAATCTCTCGTTACCGTTGTCCTGTTGTAGCTGGGAAAGTTATTTAGTGCCCGTCAAAGCACATTTTTTGTTCTGGGTTGAAGTACAATTCCCAATTTAGCAATTTCATAATTTAGTGGTTCCTGCTATATCAGAGCTATTTGAAATCTATCCCAAAAAGGGTATATAATATTGAAGGTGCACATTGGGTCATTCAGAATAACTTCACACACACGCTTCTGTGCATTTCCAAGTCTAATTCTGTCACTAAATCCATACCGGTGACCCAGCGCCTAAATACTAGGCCTCAAATTTAATTCCCTCTAAATCTCTCGTTACCCACCGCTGTACTGTTGTTGCTGGGCAAGATATTTAGTGTCCGTCAAAGCACATTTTTTGTTCTGGGTTGAAGTACAATTCCCAATTTAGCAATTTCATAATTTAGTGGTTTCTGCTATATCAGAGCTATTTGAAATCTATCCCTAAAAGGGTATATAATATTGAAGGTGCACATAGGGTCATTCAGAATAACTTCACACACACCCGCTACTGTGTATTTCCAAGTCTAATTCTGTCACTAAACCCATACCTGTCACCCAGCGCCTAAATACTAGGCCTCAAATTTAAATCCCTCTAAATCTCTCGTTACCGTTGTCCTGTTGTAGCTGGGAAAGTTATTTAGTGCCCGTCAAAGCACATTTTTTGTTCTGGGTTGAAGTACAATTCCCAATTTAGCAATTTCATAATTTAGTGGTTCCTGCTATATCAGAGCTATTTGAAATCTATCCCAAAAAGGGTATATAATATTGAAGGTGCACATTGGGTCATTCAGAATAACTTCACACACACGCTTCTGTGCATTTCCAAGTCTAATTCTGTCACTAAATCCATACCGGTGACCCAGCGCCTAAATACTAGGCCTCAAATTTAATTCCCTCTAATCTCTCGTTACCCACCGCTGTACTGTTGTTGCTGGGCAAGATATTTAGTGTCCGTCAAAGCACATTTTTTGTTCTGGGTTGAAGTACAATTCCCAATTTAGCAATTTCATAATTTAGTGGTTTCTGCTATATCAGAGCTATTTGAAATCTATCCCTAAAAGGGTATATAATATTGAAGGTGCACATAGGGTCATTCAGAATAACTTCACACACACCCGCTACTGTGTATTTCCAAGTCTAATTCTGTCACTAAATCCATACCGGTGACCCAGCGCCTAAATACTAGGCCTCAAATTTAATTCCCTCTAAATCTCTCGTTACCCACCGTTGTACTGTTGTTGCTGGGCAAGATATTTAGTGTCCGTCAAAGCACATTTTTTGTTCTGGGTTGAAGTACAATTCCCAATTTAGCAATTTCATAATTTAGTGGTTTCTGCTATATCAGAGCTATTTGAAATCTATCCCTAAAAGGGTATATAATATTCAAGGTGCACATTGGGTCATTCAGAATAACTTCACACACACACGCTTCTGTGCATTTCCAAGTCTAATTCTGTCACTAAATCCATACCGGTCACCCAGCGCCTAAATACTAGGCCTCAAATTTATATCCCGCTGAATTTGAATACAATACATTGGGCCAAATAATATATTTGTTGTTGTGGTGAACCATAACAATGAGAAAAACATCTAGTAAGGGACGCGGACGTGGACATGGTCGTGGTGGTGTTAGTGGACCCTCTGGTGCTGGGAGAGGACGTGGCCGTTCTGCCACATCCACACGTCCTAGTGTACCAACTACCTCAGGTCCCAGTAGCCGCCAGAATTTACAGCGATATATGGTGGGGCCCAATGCCGTTCTAAGGATGGTAAGGCCTGAGCAGGTACAGGCATTAGTCAATTGGGTGGCCGACAGTGGATCCAGCACGTTCACATTATCTCCCACCCAGTCTTCTGCAGAAAGCGCACAGATGGCGCCTGAAAACCAACCCCATCAGTCTGTCACATCACCCCCATGCATACCAGGGAAACTGTCTCAGCCTCAAGTTATGCAGCAGTCTCTTATGCTGTTTGAAGACTCCGCTGGCAGGGTTTCCCAAGGGCATCCACCTAGCCCTTCCCCAGCGGTGAAAGACATAGAATGCACTGACGCACAACCACTTATGTTTCCTGATGATGAGGACATGGGAATACCACCTCAGCATGTCTCTGATGATGACGAAACACAGGTGCCAACTGCTGCGTCTTTCTGCAGTGTGCAGACTGAACAGGAGGTCAGGGATCAAGACTGGGTGGAAGACGATGCAGGGGACGATGAGGTCCTAGACCCCACATGGAATGAAGGTCGTGCCACTGACTTTCACAGTTCGGAGGAAGAGGCAGTGGTGAGACCGAGCCAACAGCGTAGCAAAAGAGGGAGCAGTGGGCAAAAGCAGAACACCCGCCGCCAAGAGACTCCGCCTGCTACTGACCGCCGCCATCTGGGACCGAGCACCCCAAAGGCAGCTTCAAGGAGTTCCCTGGCATGGCACTTCTTCAAACAATGTGCTGACGACAAGACCCGAGTGGTTTGCACGCTGTGCCATCAGAGCCTGAAGCGAGGCATTAACGTTCTGAACCTGAGCACAACCTGCATGACCAGGCACCTGCATGCAAAGCATGAACTGCAGTGGAGTAAACACCTTAAAACCAAGGAAGTCACTCAGGCTCCCCCTGCTACCTCTTCTGCTGCTGCCGCCTCGGCCTATTCTGCTGCTGCCGCCTCGGCCTCTTCCTCCGCCTCTGGAGGAACGTTGGCACCTGCCGCCCAGCAAACAGGGGATGTACCACCAACACCACCACCACCACCTCCGTCACCAAGCGTCTCAACCATGTCACACGCCAGCGTTCAGCTCTCCATCTCACAAACATTTGATAGAAAGCGTAAATTCCCACCTAGCCACCCTCGATCCCTGGCCCTGAATGCCAGCATTTCTAAACTACTGGCCTATGAAATGCTGTCATTTAGGCTGGTGGACACAGACAGCTTCAAACAGCTCATGTCGCTTGCTGTCCCACAGTATGTTGTTCCCAGCCGGCACTACTTCTCCAAGAGAGCCGTGCCTTCCCTGCACAACCAAGTATCCGATAAAATCAAGTGTGCACTGCGCAACGCCATCTGTAGCAAGGTCCACCTAACCACAGATACGTGGACCAGTAAGCACGGCCAGGGACGCTATATCTCCCTAACTGCACACTGGGTAAATGTAGTGGCAGCTGGGCCCCAGGCGGAGAGCTGTTTGGCGCACGTCCTTCCGCCGCCAAGGATCGCAGGGCAACATTCTTTGCCTCCTGTTGCCACCTCCTCCTTCTCGGCTTCCTCCTCCTCTTCTTCCACCTGCTCATCCAGTCAGCCACACACCTTCACCACCAACTTCAGCACAGCCCGGGGTAAACGTCAGCAGGCCATTCTGAAACTCATATGTTTGGGGGACAGGCCCCACACCGCACAGGAGTTGTGGCGGGGTATAGAACAACAGACCGACGAGTGGTTGCTGCCGGTGAGCCTCAAGCCCGGCCTGGTGGTGTGTGATAATGGGCGAAATCTCGTTGCAGCTCTGGGACTAGCCAATTTGACGCACATCCCTTGCTTGGCGCATGTGCTGAATTTGGTGGTGCAGAAGTTCATTCACAACTACCCCGACATGTCAGAGCTGCTGCATAAAGTGCGGGCCGTCTGTTCGCGCTTCCGGCGTTCACATCCTGCTGCTGCTCGCCTGTCTGCGCTACAGCGTAACTTCGGCCTTCCCGCTCACCGCCTCATATGCGACGTGCCCACCAGGTGGAACTCCACCTTGCACATGCTGGACAGACTGTGCGAGCAGCAGCAGGCCATAGTGGAGTTTCAGCTGCAGCACGCACGGGTCAGTCGCACTACAGAACAGCACCACTTCACCACCAATGACTGGGCCTCCATGCGAGACCTGTGTGCCCTGTTGCGCTGTTTCGAGTACTCCACCAACATGGCCAGTGGCGATGACACCGTTATCAGCGTTACAATACCACTTCTATGTCTCCTTGAGAAAACACTTAGGGCGATGATGGAACAGGAGGTGGCCCAGGAGGAGGAGGAGGAGGATGAGGAAGAGGGGTCATTTTTAGCACTTTCAGGCCAGTCTCTTCGAAGTGACTCAGAGGGAGGTTTTTTGCAACAGCAGAGGCCAGGTACAAATGTGGCCAGCCAGGGCCCACTACTGGAGGACGAGGAGGACGAGGATGAGGAGGAGGTGGAGGAGGATGAGGATGAAGCATGGTCACAGCGGGGTGGCACCCAACGCAGCTCGGGTCCATCACTGGTGCGTGGCTGGGGGGAAAGGCAGGACGATGACGATACGCCTCCCACAGAGGACAGCTTGTCCTTACCCCTGGGCAGCCTGGCACACATGAGCGACTACATGCTGCAGTGCCTGCGCAACGACAGCAGAGTTGCCCACATTTTAACCTGTGCGGACTACTGGGTTGCCACCCTGCTGGATCCACGCTACAAAGACAATGTGCCCACCTTACTTCCTGCACTGGAGCGTGATAGGAAGATGCGCGAGTACAAGCGCACGTTGGTAGACGCGCTACTGAGAGCATTCCCAAATGTCACAGGGGAACAAGTGGAAGCCCAAGGCCAAGGCAGAGGAGGAGCAAGAGGTCGCCAAGGCAGCTGTGTCACGGCCAGCTCCTCTGAGGGCAGGGTTAGCATGGCAGAGATGTGGAAAACTTTTGTCAACACGCCACAGCTAACTGCACCACCACCTGATACGCAACGTGTTAGCAGGAGGCAACATTTTACTAACATGGTGGAACAGTACGTGTGCACACCCCTCCACGTACTGACTGATGGTTCGGCCCCATTCAACTTCTGGGTCTCTAAATTGTCCACGTGGCCAGAGCTAGCCTTTTATGCCTTGGAGGTGCTGGCCTGCCCGGCAGCCAGCGTTTTGTCTGAACGTGTATTCAGCACGGCAGGGGGCGTCATTACAGACAAACGCAGCCGCCTGTCTACAGCCAATGTGGACAAGCTGACGTTCATAAAAATGAACCAGGCATGGATCCCACAGGACCTGTCCGTCCCTTGTCCAGATTAGACATTAACTACCTCCCCATAACCATATATTATTGGACTCCAGGGCACTTCCTCATTCAATCCTATTTTTATTTTCATTTTACCATTATATTGCGATGCTACCCAAAGTTGAATGAACCTCTCCTCTGCCTGTGTGCTAGGCCTAAATATATGCCAATGGACTGTTGCAGTGGTGGCTGACATGAAGCCTGATTCTCTGCTATGACATGCAGACTAATTCTCTGCTGACATGAAGCCAGATTGTCTGTTACGGGACCTCTCTCCTCTGCCTGGGTGCTGGGCCTAAATTTATGACAATGGACTGTTGCAGTGGTGGCTGACGTGAAGCCTGATTCTCTGCTATGACATGCAGACTGATTCTCTGCTGTCATGAAGCCAGATTGTCTGTTACGGGACCTTTCTCCTCTACCTGGGTTCTGGGCCTAAATTTATGAAAATTGACTCTTACAGTGGTGGGTGACGTGAAGCCTGATTCTCTGCTATGATATGAAGACTGATTCTCTGCTGACATGAAGCCAGATTGTCTGTTACGGGACCTTTCTCCTCTGCCTGGGTTCTGGGCCTAAATTTATGAAAATTGACTCTTACAGTGGTGGGTGACGTGAAGCCTGATTCTCTGCTATGATATGAAGACTGATTCTCTGCTGACATGAAGCCAGATTGTCTGTTACGGGACCTTTCTCCTCTGCCTGGGTTCTGGGCCTAAATTTATGAAAATTGACTCTTACAGTGGTGGGTGACGTGAAGCCTGATTCTCTGCTATGATATGAAGACTGATTCTCTGCTGACATGAAGCCAGATTGTCTGTTACGGGACCTTTCTCCTCTGCCTGGGTTCTGGGCCTAAATTTATGAAAATTGACTCTTACAGTGGTGGGTGACGTGAAGCCTGATTCTCTGCTATGATATGAAGACTGATTCTCTGCTGACATGAAGCCAGATTGTCTGTTACGGGACCTTTCTCCTCTGCCTGGGTTCTGGGCCTAAATTTATGAAAATTGACTCTTACAGTGGTGGGTGACGTGAAGCCTGATTCTCTGCTATGATATGAAGACTGATTCTCTGCTGACATGAAGCCAGATTGTCTGTTACGGGACCTTTCTCCTCTGCCTGGGTTCTGGGCCTAAATTTATGAAAATTGACTCTTACAGTGGTGGGTGACGTGAAGCCTGATTCTCTGCTATGATATGAAGACTGATTCTCTGCTGACATGAAGCCAGATTGTCTGTTACGGGACCTTTCTCCTCTGCCTGGGTTCTGGGCCTAAATTTATGAAAATTGACTCTTACAGTGGTGGGTGACGTGAAGCCTGATTCTCTGCTATGATATGAAGACTGATTCTCTGCTGACATGAAGCCAGATTGTCTGTTACGGGACCTTTCTCCTCTGCCTGGGTTCTGGGCCTAAATTTATGAAAATTGACTCTTACAGTGGTGGGTGACGTGAAGCCTGATTCTCTGCTATGATATGAAGACTGATTCTCTGCTGACATGAAGCCAGATTGTCTGTTACGGGACCTCTCTCCTCTGCCTGGGTGCTGGGCCTAAATTATGACAATGGACTGTTACAGTGGTGGGCTGACGTGAAGCCTGATTCTCTGCTATGACTATGCAGACTGAATTCTCTGCTGACATGAAGCCAGATTGTCTGTTACGGGACCTCTCTCCTCTGCCTGGGTGCTGGGCCTAAATATATGCCAATGGACTGTTGCAGTGGTGGCTGACGTGAAGCCTCATTCTCTGCTATGACATGCAGACTAATTCTCTGCTGACATGAAGACAGATTCTCTGTTACGGGACCTCTCTCCTCTGCCTGGGTGCTGGGCCTAAATATATGAGAATGGACTGTTCCAGTGGTGGCTGACGTGAAGCCTCATTCTCTGCTATGACATGCAGACTAATTCTCTGCTGACATGAAGACAGATTCTCTGTTACGGGACCTCCCTCCTCTGCCTGGGTGCTGGGCCTAAATATATGCCAATGGACTGTTGCAGTGGTGGCTGACGTGAAGCCTCATTCTCTGCTATGACATGCAGACTAATTCTCTGCTGACATGAAGACAGATTCTCTGTTACGGGACCTCCCTCCTCTGCCTGGGTGCTGGGCCTAAATATATGCCAATGGACTGTTGCAGTGGTGGCTGACGTGAAGCCTCATTCTCTGCTATGACATGCAGACTGATTCTCTGCTGACATGAAGCCAGATTCTCTGTTACGGGACCTCTCTCCTCTGCCTGTGTGTGTGCTGGGCCTAAATATATGCCAATGGACTGTTGCAGTGGTGGCTGACGTGAAGCCTCATTCTCTGCTATGACATGCAGACTGATTCTCTGCTGACATGAAGCCAGATTCTCTGTTACGGGACCTCTCTCCTCTGCCTGTGTGTGTGCTGGGCCTAAATATATGCCAATGGACTGTTGCAGTGGTGGCTGACGTGAAGCCTCATTCTCTGCTATGACATGCAGACTAATTCTCTGCTGACATGAAGACAGATTCTCTGTTACGGGACCTCCCTCCTCTGCCTGGGTGCTGGGCCTAAATATATGCCAATGGACTGTTGCAGTGGTGGCTGACGTGAAGCCTCATTCTCTGCTATGACATGCAGACTGATTCTCTGCTGACATGAAGCCAGATTCTCTGTTACGGGACCTCTCTCCTCTGCCTGTGTGTGTGCTGGGCCTAAATATATGCCAATGGACTGTTGCAGTGGTGGCTGACGTGAAGCCTCATTCTCTGCTATGACATGCAGACTGATTCTCTGCTGACATGAAGCCAGATTCTCTGTTACGGGACCTCTCTCCTCTGCCTGTGTGTGTGCTGGGCCTAAATATATGCCAATGGACTGTTGCAGTGGTGGCTGACGTGAAGCCTCATTCTCTGCTATGACATGCAGACTAATTCTCTGCTGACATGAAGACAGATTCTCTGTTACGGGACCTCCCTCCTCTGCCTGGGTGCTGGGCCTAAATATATGCCAATGGACTGTTGCAGTGGTGGCTGACGTGAAGCCTCATTCTCTGCTATGACATGCAGACTAATTCTCTGCTGACATGAAGACAGATTCTCTGTTACGGGACCTCTCTCCTCTGCCTGGGTGCCGGGGCCTAAATATCTGAGAATGGACTGTTCCAGTGGTGGGTGACGGGAAGCCAGATTCTCTGCTATGGAACCTCTCTCCAATTGATTTTGGTTAATTTTTATTTATTTAATTTTTATTTTAATTCATTTCCCTATCCACATTTGTTTGCAGGGGATTTACCTACATGTTGCTGCCTTTTGCAGCCCTCTAGCTCTTTCCTGGGCTGTTTTACAGCCTTTTTAGTGCCGAAAAGTTCGGGTCCCCATTGACTTCAATGGGGTTCGGGTTCGGGACGAAGTTCGGATCGGGTTCGGATCCCGAACCCGAACATTTCCGGGATGTTCGGCCGAACTTCTCGAACCCGAACATCCAGGTGTTCGCTCAACTCTATTAGACAGCTAATGTAACTGTATATACATTTGCTGTTTTCTTTGCTCTTTTTGGTCACCTCTCACAGGCAATAAAATGGGTTGACAATTAAGGCATGACTTGGTGGACCAGGACTATCCATCTATTACATTGCTGCCTGTTCATTTAACTGGCTGGCCTGTATACTACATGTGCTTTGTAAAGTATAGACATCAATAGGCGCCATATGGTTCGGTACAACTCTAATAATACATGGAGCCATAATACGGATGTATACATAAGGTTTACTCTTTGCTTCCCTCTATAAAACCCAACAAACAGCTATATGCTTTCATTTCTGATCACTGTCTTCCAAATTTTCTGAAATATTATTTTAACTATGTTTTCAAAGAGTCAGTCTGATATATACCTAAAAGCGAGATGACATTCAGAGAAGAACTTTCTCCTGCTGAAATAAAAGCATGATTCATCTACAATCAAATACAGCAAGTTTATAGTGACTCACATCTTTTGTCCATTGCTTTTAAATAGATTTCCTGGTGAGAAATCACAACACAACGTTTTGTGAGAACTCCTGTGGTGATGGTATTTTGGAAGAAAGGCTTGTTATAATTGATAGCAAACACCATTAAAACCCCGTAGCTATTACATCAATAAATCCATTAACTCCTGCTTTCAAACGTAAAAAATAATACTAAAATAAAGATACACTAAAAGGCCTTCCTACCCAAAAACTGTTACTCTGCAGGGAAACTCATGCAAAATGTGGTCAGTTCAATTTTTTTTCCCTCATCCCCTGCATTATTTTGAGATATTTCTCCAGCTAAAATTGTACAAAGTCTAGAGTAGGCCAAACACAACAATACTAGCTCTACGGATACATAAAACTTTATACTCCCCATTACAGCTATTTTATTCCCCATTTATCTGTGTCCTTTCCAGTATAAACAGGTTTTATTTTTTACCACTATTTACTTAGGTTTGTGAAACCTGCTGAGTAGATGAAATAGCACATAAAGGCTTACAAGATGAAGAGGTGATGAAATGGGAAAAGGGCAATAGTAGGAGGAAAATAAAACCGAGCATGTGAATAACCAAGGGAGGATTAATGAAGTAGGTATACATGAAAGTCTGGTCTAAACTCTTGTGGAAATGGCACCTGTGCAAGATTTACAGGATCATATGGGATCCTATTGGTAGTCATAATATTTTCAGTTGGGGTAAGGAGTGGTTCTTTGTGGACTGTACTTTTGAAAAAAATTCTCAGGATAGGGGATAACTAGCTGATCGCTGGGGGTCTGACCACTGGGACCCTCAGTGATCCTGAGAACCGGGGTCCCATTCCCCTGATCTGATGGAGCAGCAGGTCAGGCATGCGCCCTGCCGCTTCATTCATTCTCTATGAGACTGCTGAAGATAGCCGACTACAGTGCTCAACTATTTCCATCAATCCCATAAAGAATGAATGCAGCAGCACAGCACATGCTCTACCTGCCGCCCCATCAGATCGGGGGAAACAGGAACTCCCCCAGCAGTTGGACCCCCAGTGATCAGGGATAGGGGATAACTTGCAGGCTTGGCACATCCCCTTTATCTCTAGGTAGGGAATGTGCTGTCAGAAAATTACAATTGACAATTGATGAGGGACACAGTATACAGCTATGAAGACTGACCTTGGACATAGAGCATGCCCACTACAGTCCCCCACAGAATTCATCAAATCATTTGCTTACTCTTTCTTTTATTCTGGACCAAAATAGAAAGGGGACAAAATGTGAATCTTAAGACATAATAGCAATATATAGCCTTTCTGAGGCGAAAACTGGAATGGTGCCACTTCCTCCCCAATGCCAATTTCTTAACCTAACCCCTTCCCTCCAACCCTACTGTTCAAGACATACTTGGAAAACATTACAGGCAGAGCTACAAAACATACAGTTTAAAGAGGACCTTTCACCGCTCCTGACATGTCTGTTTTAATAGCCTCATGCGTTCCCCGTGTAATAACAATTCTGGAGCATCCATTCTTATGTCTCTATGTTGTGCCATTCCTTTATTATTTATACCAGAAGTTATGAATGAATTGCTATTAGCCTTCAGTAAGGGTACAGAGGGGAGGTAACCAGTTGTGGTGGGGGGGGGGTGCCTGCACAGACTAACTCTATCCAATCAGTGCTGCCATTTTCAGACTGTGCAGGGACACCCCCCAACTGGTTACCTCCCCTCTGTACCCTTACTAAAGGCTAATAGAAATTCATTCATAACCTCTAGTAGAAATAATACAGGAATGGCACAATATACAGACATAAGAAAAGATGCTCCAGAATGGTTAGTACGCTCATTGCCCATGGCCCTTCTGCTGTCCCCTTCTTGCCCCTACCTGGTGCTGCATGAGGCAATCGCCTCCCCTCGTCTCATTGGTGGTGCACCCCTGTATATAGCCTTACTTTACTTGGATCAATTTAATTACAAGGATTTTAAAAGTCACAATAAAACACTAGAGAGATGGAAGTAGATCGATTGCACATGAATATAATAATGTAAATGGTGTTTTAGTTACATTATTATTATTTCATTCGGTTTATTATGTATGTTAAAGAGGACCTTTGACCGATCCTGACATTGTGAACTAAGTATAGAGACATGGAGAGCGTCGCGCCCGGGAAACTCACTGCACTTACTATTATCCCTGGGTGCCGCTCTGTTCTCCCGCTATACCCTCCGGTATCTCCGGCCACTAAGTTATAGTAGGCGGAGATTTCAGTCACTAAGTTATGGTAGGCGGAGTCTGCCCTTGT